>NC_138989.1:77710671-78910671 GCF_964341445.2 Mesoplodon mirus
GTATCTCTCCAAGGGTGGAGCTCCCAGTCAGGAATTATGGCTTTTTTTTTTCTTCAAAATCATATAAGGACAGTTGGACATAAATGCTCTTTGAACAGGTTCACTTTGGGATGTGAGTATGGGCTGGGGAGTGGAGCGGGGAGATGACAGGCATTCAAGGACCCCAGGAGAGAATGATGCTGAGTACAGTCGGCCCTCCCCTCTATCACTGGTTCTGCACTTGCAAATTCAACCAAAAGCAGATGGAAAGTATTTGAAAAAAATTATAGAAAGTTCCAAAAAGCAAAACTTGAATTTGCGCCCTCTGGCAACTATTTACGTAGCATTTACATTGTATTAGGGATTATAAGTAATCTAGAGCTGATTTAAAGCATACAAGAGGATGTGTGTAGGTTATGAGCAAATACTATACCATTTTATATAAGGGACTTGAGCATCCTTGGATTTTGGTATCCACGGGGGTCCTGAAACCAAACCCCCATGGATACCGAGGGACAACTACTTGGAAGCAGAAGGCTTGCTTTTGTGGCTGAATCTGTCAGTTTTTTCTGAGACCTGAGGACAGTATTTAATTGTTCTGACCTTGTTTGTTTACCTGTAAAAGGAAAATGAGTTTAATGCCAATCCATTTTACTGGCTGGAAATAAAATATTTTCACTGGTGCAAGCTGGGGCGCATCTGAGAGGTGCACTGGTGTGCGTGTGCGAAGGTGTGTCAGTGCTGGGGGCAAGATGCTGACAGGAAGTACTCTGCTGCTGCCCAGCACCTGGATGTGGAAAAGGAATGGAGGTGAGGAAATGAGATGAAGAAAGAGGCCATATGGAAGAAACCAGAAATAGACATTTATATTAAGAGCAGTTACAATGTAAAGAGGAAATTGATGTGATATTCCAGTTCATTCCTTTGCCTTTTCAGATTGGACAACTACACACACACCACACACACACACACACACACACACACACTCACACTCAGCCCAAGCTTATGTCTGCTTCACCCTGGTTCCTGTAAAACAAAGAATGTTGCCCGCCATCCAGTTCTACAAGGATCAAGTCATTAGCCATTGCAGTCGCTGACCTACAGTGCACGCTGAAAGGAATTCAGGATGAAAAACAGGATGAGGCACTCTGTGCTTTGGGGAAAACAGCCTCCTTAGAGAGAGGTAACGCAGGAGAAAATTTTAATGAACCCAGATTCTTGCATCTTCCCCTACGTCGGAAAGCACTAAAATCACTAACTGAGATATCTGGTCCTCGTGACTAGCAGGAACCCTTTACTGATACGTATGTCTGACTGCGTGCATTCCCTAAAATCACGCCTCTCCCCCTACCTCCTCGGAGCTCTCTGAGAGGCTGTCTCCCAGCCTACAGTCCTCAGTAAGACCCCCGAATAAAACTTAGCTCACAACTTAAGCGCACGTTGTACATTTTTGATTTCAGTCCACAGGTCAAAACTCTTACGCTCATGTAAGATCAAATCCACATTTATTCCTGTCTTTCGTCTCCAGTTTACCTAATTCTTTCCTTCTTTGAGTCTCTTTGGTGCCACCTTCTGGTAGGCGCAGTGCTATCAAGTTTGACTATCGCTCCTGGCTTCTGGGTTTTTATTTTCCGAAACATCCTCAAGTATAAGGTGAGGAAATGTGGGGTGAGAAGTGGCCTGGAGGCAGGCTGAGCCTTGCTCTGCGGTGGGACTTGCCCACTGCAGACACATCAGCCTTCTGACCCTTGCAGCCCTCGGGTTCAAGCCCTGCAGCTGACGGCTCTGGAGGGACTTACTGAAGTGAGGGCAGTGAGGACCTTAACTCTGTGTCCTCTATTAAATGACCTATTACGTACAGAGCACTGTTGTCAAACTGTACCATTGTTGTATTTTCTTGGTTGACGTTTTAATACATTTTTTTCAAACTTTAAAGAATGTGCACTAGTTTGGGCTGTTGTTTTATATTTAGAGTGTGAACTTCACACCGTTTCTTTTTTTTTTTCTTCCCACAACCCTTTTTTTTCTTTTAAACCAGAGACATCTACTCTTGAAAAAAATATCTTAGAAGGAATCTTCAAAGGAACCATTCAACAGTGAAGAGGCTCTGGTTAAAACAGTTGTGTTCCCCACCCATTTTCCCCTCCTGCCCTTGAGGCCCAGAAGACCCACCCCCTCCAAGTCTAAATGAAATATACGTTCAAGACTGCCGCAGGAGGCCCTTCTAGTCCACTGGGGGACTGAAAGAAGGACCAGAGAATGGCCCATCTGTTTATAAAAATGAGCACATGCATGATGATGCTTATCTCTAGGTGGAGTTTTCAGTACTTTTCTTGTTTGCTAATTTTCCAAATTGGAACATATTTTTCTTGTGTAGCTTTAGAATTTTTGAGTTAAAAATATACATACCAATTGAAAAAAAGATAGCATAATAGAAAAAATAACTTATAGCGTCATGGGATTATGGGTGATGATTTGTCCTTTTATTTTCCAAAATGTCTTCAACTGTAACAGCAAAGAGATTCAGGGAAACCAAGATGAGCTGATGAACTTTAATAATTTACTGACTAGCAGCCCAGGTTTCTAGAAGGTTTAATAGAAATAAATGCAGCACTTATAAAATTTTTCTAAAATTATAGAAGGGCTTCCCTGGTGGCGCAGTGGCTGAGAGTCTGCCTGCCGATGCAGCGGATACAGGTTCGTGCCCCGGTCTGGGAGGATCCCACATACCGCGGAGCGGCTGGGCCCGTGAGCCATGGCCGCTGAGCCTGCGCGTCCGGAGCCTGTGCTCCGCAACGGGAGGGGCCACAACAGTGGGAGGCCCGTGTACCATAAAAAAAAAAAATTATAAAAATTAATATGCTGCAAAAGCTTTTCACAACTTGCAGCAAGGTGCCTGATGCGATTTTTTTTTTTTTTTTTTTTTTTTGCAGTACGTGGGCCTCTCACTGTTGTGGCCCCTCCCGTTGCGGAGCACAGGCTCCGGACGCGCAGGCTCAGCGGCCATGGCACACGGGCCCAGCCGCTCCGCGGCATGTGGGATCTTCCCGGACCAGGGCACGAACCCGTGTCCCCCGCATCGGCAGGCGGACTCTCAACCACTGCGCCACCAGGGAAGCCCCCTTGCTGCGATTTTGCTCCCACCATCCCACGGACACTATCTTCCTTGACAATTACATTTTAAAGGGATGGCTTCTAGGGACTTGAGAAGGATTGTCTTGGGCTGTAAAATAGGAAGGAGGCTTTTCAAAATGTTTACCTCTCAAAGGAGCAGAGAAAGAACTTATGAAGACAAACTGCCTAAAGTAAGTGCTCTAAGGAAAGAGAGGTCAGGCACCAGAAGCAGGAAGAAGCTTGTCTAAAGTTTAGTCAAGCTGGGGGGAAAGTTAAGGCTGGATCCAAAATTAGCGCCTGATTCCAAGTGTGCATCTGATGACTTGAGATTTTGGGCTTCACGTTCTACCTCCGTGCCCAGGGGCTCCCTTCACAGCTCCCAGCCCAGTTTCAACAACTCCGGCGGAAAATGGTGTATTGTTTTCGAGTCCTTCTGATTTAAAGTAAATTTTGTGTCTTCCCAGGAGCCCACATTTTAGGGCAGACCATCCCAGAAAAACCCTCCAAAATCTGCTGAAATCCACCCAGCTGTCTTCATGTGACATCGTGACAGAAATGTCATTTTTATTTATAGTATATTATAATTCATAGAACATTGCTTATAAATTATGCCAGAGACAGCACACTGAAGAACTATCAGTAATAGGGGGATTTATCTTACAGTTCTGGAGGTCCGAAGTCCATAAGATGCTGGCAGAGCTACATTTTAAGTCTGGAGGCTCTAGGGCAGAGTCCATTTCCTCACCTTTTGCAGCTCCTAGAGGCTGCCTGTGTTCTGTGGCTCCACACCATCCTGCCCTTTGCTTCCATCCTCACTTCTCCTTCTCTGGCTCTGAGCCTCCTGCCTTCCTCTTATAAGAAGCCTGTGATTACACTGAACCCACCTGATGATCCAGGTGACTCCATCTCAAGATCCTTACTTCAGTCACATCCACCAAGTCTTTATTGCCCTGTAAGATAACATCATCACGGGTTTTGGAGATTCAACGTGGATGTTTGGGGAGGCAGTTACTCTGCTGACCATACCCAGTGTCCACAGACTGGGGTGGAGGTGTGACTAGTGACTAGTGAGCAGTGGCTAGTGGAGGGCGTGGCTCATGTGCTTCTGTGTTGTGCTTTGGGTGCAGACCTTCACTGATGGATGATCTCTGTGAAGCAAATGGCACTTTTGCCATCAACTTATTAAAGCTGCTGGGTGAAAAGGACAACTTGCGAAACGTGTTCTTCTCTCCCCTGAGCCTCTCCTCTGCCCTGACCATGGTCTTAATGGGGGCCCAAGGAAACACTGCGGCGCAGATGTCCCAGGTATGCGTGCCCACCACAAAGGAAGACCAAGGGCGGGCTTCCTGTGTGCTTTCATAGAGCTGGTCTGGCCAGTGAGGCTGGGAGGTGGGAGGGGCACCGTGGTGATGGAGAGAAAGCAGACATGGGTAGAAAGATGAATCGTGTAAGACAGCATCTCCTGCTCGTTTTCATGGGAGAAATCAAGTCACTACATTATTTTCTGCATCTTTGATAAGAAAGGTGAACTAAAACTCTGTTCCACAAAAAGGCCAAGAATTTCACCTTTGTTCTATTTTAAACTTTTGCTCACATTGTATCTCAAATTGAAATGCAACTGTGTAAGTGAACCTTTTTGTTAAATCGGTTGTTTCTAGTGTACAATTATGCATAAGTGGAAGACGAATGCAACACAAATGAGGACTTACATCTTCTGCAGTTTTTTAGAGGGAATATATTATCTGATTGATCTGAAATGGGTTATACGTGCCCTTAGCTACCAATGAAGTAGTGGATATTACTTTAGGAAAGTAGACCTTCCCCTATTTATGTCTTAGTTTCTTGGACTGTCTGGTGAATGTATCCCAGAAAACTGTCATATACACATCATGTTCCCACTAATAGCGGGGTGCGCAGACACCCCCAGAAGTGTGTCCACGGCCACAGTTGAATCCCTGGTGGCTCTTTCTTCCAGCTCCTGGAGGAATGAAGCTTTGGACTGGGGTTGTTGGGAGATAAGGGAACAGCCTTGATTTTCACTCTGACCTGACATTTAAGTCACAGTCTGGTCTGGAGGACTTCTGTGGAATTGCTAATGAAACATTTCTGCTCATCTTGTCTTCTGTGGGTCATTCCCGCTACCTGTTTGTTCTGTTCTGTCTCCCTCCTGAGTTATCACGTGCTGTCTTCCTGGCATAGATCAATCTGCTAGAGCAGGGCTTTCCACCTGGGGGCGATTTTTCCTCCCTGGAACAGTTGACAAAGTCTGGACAGAGTTGGTGGTCATAACCAAGAGGTGCTACTGACATCTAGTGAGCAGAGGCCAGAAATGCAGCTAAATATCCCAGGATGTGCAGGATAGCCTCCCAACAAAGTATGTGGCCCCCAAAGTCTATATTGCCAGGTTGAGGAACCCCGTGCTAGACGGTTAAACAAGACTCATTTTAAAGTAGGATTCTCGGTGATTTTCAGTGTAGAAATTTGTTTGGAAGTAGCTCTTTGGGGGAGAAATGGCATGTCAAAAGTTGCTGTTCTCGTCTTCTCTTACCAGGCACTTTGTTTGAACAGAGGTGGAGAGATTCACCAAGGATTCCAGTCACTTCTCATGGAATTGAACAAATCTGGCCCTCAGTACTTGCTCAAAACTGCCAACAGACTCTTTGGGGAAAAGACATGTGATTTCCTGCCAGTAAGTAGCGCTCGCACACTGATGCAAAAGAAATCGAAAAGAAAACAGAAACTACAGAAGAGCAGAGATAAAGTGTAGCTCTGCTGCCTTAAAAATGTGCTTAGAATTATATTTTGTAATTGTAATTTGGAATTTTATGATTGCTTCTGAATTGTGTCCTTTGAAAAAGTATTGTCTCTGATACATCTTCCCAGATGTCCATTTCAATTTGTCCATCTTCCTGCACCCAGACCTGCCTCTCCCCCTTGATCCCCTTCTCAGTGACCACATCACCCTCGCCATCCCCTGGTCTCATCTCTGATCGTTGGGCTGTTTCTGTGGAGCTGGCCTCGCAAAGTCTCTTAAATTTGTCCCATCTCCTGAATCACCACTGCCATTGCCTGGGTCCAGACTCTCACATCTTCTACACTATTATTTTAATTGTTTCCTCATGGATCTCTCCAAATTCAGCCTAGTCTTTTCACACTACTGACAGAATAATCTTTTTGACATTAAAATCTGTTCATAAAAAAGAAGGTTTTGAATCTGGGTAGTTCCTGTTTACTGCAACATATAATTCCAGAGTTCCCTAGTCCAGTAGAAGCCTGCCATTATTCAATAAGTGAAGTCCAAAAAATTATGCCACATAATATGCAGAGTGATGCTATCTTAAGATTAATGAAATGATCAGGGCAAGTCCAGCCATCTTATTGGCCAGCAGTTCCAAGGATTATTTTGTTAGACTCAGATATAATCGTGTTCTAGCTGCTGTTGGGTGCTACCCCGTGGAGGTTGCCTGCTCTGGGCTTAAATATTATTGGACATGATTCTGGATCCCTCAGCTAGTTAGGTTTTCTAGGATAAGCACTAGTGATTCCAGGCATCTCCTGGTGAATTGATATTCATTTTTGAATATCACACTGACCTTTGAATACTGTAATTGGGGAATACTGGGGACACAGGGAACCATTCTCCACTTTTCTTGGTTGCTTGGGTCCTTCTTCTCTCTACATCTTCTTTCTTCTGTAGAAGCTAAAATGTTTGAGAACAGGAGATGGGCGGAGGATGGGAGCCCATTGCCAGGCACATTATATCAGAAAACAAGTTTTCATGAGGTGAGTTATCCTTGGGTTTTAATGTATTGCATATAAGAACCTTCTTGATTTAGTCCCAACTTATATACCATGGCCACACACACACACACACACACACACACACATACACACACACACAATGATTCCGCTCCTGGAGGACCTGTAACATTTGTTGATAATCTAGTTCTACTATGGAGCCTCCCAATCATTCCCTAAGGATGTTTCAGACACTGTGGTTGGTGCTGATGATACAAAAATGAGTAAAACAGGGTTAGACCACCTAGTAGGGGAGACAAAATCAAACAGAAAGTCAATATGGAGTTTAAGCGTTTGACAGGAACGTTCACGGGCTGTTTTGTGCATGGCTGCCACCGTCTATATTCTCAAAACATATTGTAGGGGCTTCCCTGGTGGCGCAGTGGTTGACAGTCCGCCTGCCGATGCAGGGGACACGGGTTCGTGCCCCAGTCCGGGAAGATCCCACATGCGGCAGAGCGGCTGGGCCCGTGAGCCACGGCCGCTGAGCCTGCGCGTCTGGAGCCTGTGCTCCACATCGGGAGAGGCTGCAGCAGTGAGAGGCCCGTGTACCACACACACACAAAACAGAAACGTATTGTAACTATCGTGTGTGTATGTTTCTCCCTCAGCAGACCGTGAGCCACCTCAGGTCCAAGGTCATGTCTTCACCCTGGTGTCCAGTGCCAGGCCCAAAGCCAGCAGTCTATACATTTTGATTAGTTGCATAAATGAGCCTTAAAGTACGGGGTGCCCTGAGCAAGCATTTGTGCCAGAAACACGTTAAGAAAGAAACGTTTTCACACTTTTAGGAAACTTTGGACAAGTAGAGTGTGGCCAAACTTGGTGTTTTGCCTTTGTAGGCCTTTAAGGAATCCTGCCAGAAGTTCTATCAGGCAGGCCTGGAGGAACTGTCCTTTTCTAAAGACACTGAAGAATGCAGGAAGCACATAAATGACTGGGTGACGGAGAAGACTGAAGGTGAGAGATTTTCCTTTCAGGAGATGTGGTGTTATGAGGGTCACAGAGATGAGATTGCCTGGGATGTGACCTCCACGGGTGGCCAGTGTGACCCTGTAACCAGTGGACTGTTTATGTGTGTTTGCTGGGCTTTCAGGCCATTGATGCAATTCTGATATTTTTCTTGGGCTTACGAAGTGATGATTTCTGAATAATGCTTAAACCTAATGTTAGTCTCTCAGATGCCCTCCCCTCTGGAAGGTAATGGAACATCCCCGAAAAATGCTTCCTCTTTGGTGCCCCATTTAACTTCTACCTGGAGGACACTGCCCTGCTCTAAGGGCAGGAAGGCATTCCATTTACATTATAGCTGAGGTGGGACAACGTTTCATGTCACCTCCCGGTGGTGATGTGAGCCGCTCTGGTTTCATCCACTGCCCTCTGAACTTGGCTGTGGCTACGTTTGCTTTTCTGAATTTGCTCCAGATTCTGGAAGTGCAGCTGATGTGGAGCATCCAAGGTGCCCTGTCCAGACACATTCTGTCTCACCAGAAACATTTCTGCCAGTTCTCAATTGAGTGCAGAGGAAAAGGACATGCTTTTCAGAAATCTAAGTACTCAGCACGTAATTTAAAGACATCAGCAGGAGGGGAGGTTACGTCACTTGTTTGTTCATGTGCCCACCTGGCACTCATTATTCCATCCGTTCCATCTTATGGCGCATCCACTGCGCGTCAGGCAGCCACAATACCCGTGATTACACAGGCAGCCAACGACCAGCGGAAGGGAAGAGCCTTTCACGTTGACATTTTCATACGTCACGTGTGCAGTGGTCTCTGGCTCTCCAGTTGATCTAGCAGCACTGAGTCACCTAGGGAAGCCAGAAGCTTCTCCACACCTCACCCTCCCTCCACCACCCACTTCCCCCTCCACAGCTACTCACACCCTTCCTTCCACCAGGTTGACCACCCAAGTTTTCCCAGAATAGCAGAGCTGGAGGTGAGGCTGGGCATCACCTTATCTCCGCTGTCATTGGACAACTCAATTTGGGCCCCTTTATTGCATCCCCCTAATTCTTTTGTCCCATTCCCTCCCTCCAGGAAGCTGCCTTCTCCCATTTACAGATCTGTATCCCCATCCTTTGGAAGCCTTGTCTCACCTAAATGAGACTTGAAGGTGGGCACAGAGCAATGATTCTTAATCAGAATCAACCTCCAGGGGATATCCGGCCATAACTGAAGACATTTTCAGTTGTCATAGTTGGGGGAAATGATACTGCCTAAACATCCTAAACGCATAGGACCATCCCCAAAACAAAGAATTATGTGGCCTAAAATGCCAGTAGTGGCGTGACTGAGAAATTATGGTGCCAAGGTCGAGAAGCTTACAGTTGGAATTGAGACTCTTGGGTTACTTTCTCAGCTCAACCACTTTGTCGCCTATGTGACCTTGGCAAAAAGTCAGGCAAATACTCTGAACCTGAATTTCTACATCTATAAATTGAGGGCAAAATGATCATTGACCTGCCTGCCTCAAGATTGTTGTTTAAGGACAAACACTACGCTGTATGTGTGCACAGAATGAAACACCATCACCCTGATTCCCCAGGCAGCCAGAACAACAGGATCCAGCCTTTTCTCCACCAAGCCTTGGCTTTCAATGTCAAGAGAACTTTTGTAAAAGAATGTTTATTCTCCCCCCACAGCAATAACTTTCTCTCATACTCTTTACAGGAAAGATTTCAGAGATACTGGGGGCTGGGGCAATCGGTCCTCTGACTAAGCTGGTCCTCGTGAATGCAACCTATTTCAAAGGGAAGTGGAATGAGCAGTTTGACAGGAAGCACACAAGGGGAATGACCTTTAAAACCAACAAGGTAGGGACACAGTTTGCAGATATACAGCTACTTTCTAAAGCAATACTCTGGGAAAGGTTGTGAGTGAATGGAAAAAAATAATTTATTTCACACTGTCTTGATTCTTAATTTATTATTTCTGAAGGAATTTCATGCCCCCTATATATCTCTTATTGGAATGGGAAAGAGAAAAACTAAAATAATTGTTACATTGATCATTTTGTTTTTGGATCCTTGGTCACATCAGTCTTCTCTCTCTGGTCATGTTATTTGGATTGAAAGAAACTGTCTTCTAAGGCTTGGAATTATGTTTGTATTTTAGTATCACTGTTGTATCTAGACACTTTCTTGCAACAGTCAATGACAACTGTGACTATCTACTGCCTTAGAATTCATGGCTGTACAATTCCTAATACAAGAAAAAAAGTGTTAGCAAATGTTCAGGCCAGCGTTGTTTTTATTTATTCTTGGATCTTCTTAAAAAATAAAAATTATACATATTTAAGGTGTACAAGGTGAGGATTTGATATACATATACATAGTGAAATAATTACCACAGTCAAGCTACTTAAAATATCTTTCCCTCACATAGTTACCATATATTTCCTGTGATGACAGCACCTGAAATCTACCCTCTTAGCAAATTTCCAGTATTTGATACAGTAGTATTAACTATAGCATCATGTTGTATATTTGATTTCTAGAATTACATGCCTAACTTTAAAAACACTTTTCTCCATTCACTTTTTTTTTTTTTCGTTACGTGGGCCTCTCACTGTTGTGGCCTCTCCCGTTGCAGAGCACAGGCTCCGGACGCGCAGGCTCAGCGGCCATGGCTCACGGGCCCAGCCGCTCCGCGGCATGTGGGATCTTCCCGGACCGGGGCACGAACCCGTGTCCCCCGCATCGGCAGGCGGACTCGCAACCACTGCGCCACCAGGGAAGCCCTCTCCATTCACTTTTGAATATGGTAACGGCCGGGGTCAGTAACTGTTAGCTTGGAATTTGACTTCCATCTGCTTGGTAACAGCGTATTGCACAAAAATTTATAAATCTAGAATATATTTGATGCAAGCTTTAAAAATGGTGGACCCTAGACATCTTATCAAGGTTCCCCCTTCAAGAAAAGCAAGGCCATAAAGCCAACTATATAATTGAGCAAGTTTTCAGAATACAAGTATAACTCCTGGGACTTCCCTGGTGGTGCAGTGGTTAAGAAGCTGCCTGCCGATGCAGGGGACATGGGTTCGAGCCTTGGTCCGGGAAGATCCCACATGCCGCAGAGCAACTAAGCCCGTGCGCCACAACTACTGAGCCCGCGTGCCCAGAGCCCGTGCTCCGCAACAAGAGAAGCCACCGCAATGAGAAGCCTGCGCACCACAACAAAGAGTAGTAGCTCCTGCTCGCCACAACCAGAGAAAGCCTGCGCGCAGCAGTGAAGACCCAACGCAGACAAAAATAAATCAATAAATTTATTGGGAAAAAAAAAGTATAACTCCCTCTGGCCTATATACCTTTTCTAACCAGATCTTTCAGCCTGAAGACCTGAATACTAGTTAAATTTCCTCTTAACTTGGAGAAATAAGTTTTTAATTAAAAGGTCCCTGGGAGTGCTTCTCTACCCATCTTCTCAAAAGAGAAAAAAACCACCATTTCTTCTGAGAATAATATAGTTTTGCGTCTCTCTATATTCATCAATTTATTCTCTCCCGCCTCAAAATACTTGATCTGCTGGGGCAACAGAATGTTATACTCAACACTAATATGTAATAATGAAGACTTTACATCAATCAGCGTAAGTGCACAGAAATAATAATTATATGTACCTAGGGATTCTGCGAATCAGACATATCTTTTGTTTACTGCACTGTGCTCATTTTTCAGTAATTTGATTTTAATGTTGTATTCTTATTAGGAGAAGAAGACAGTGCAGATGATGTTTAAGCAAGCTAACTTTAAAATGGGGTATGTGGAGGAGGTGCACGCCCAGGTCCTAGAGCTGCCCTACGTGGAGGAGGTGCTGAGCATGCTCATTTTACTGCCTGATGACAACACGGATCTCGCTGTGGTAAGCCCTTGGCAATGAGTCTGAGTGTCCATGGATCCCGGCTGGGCTCATTTTTATTATTTTTTTTTATTTTTTATTTTTTTTCTATTCTTTTTGCGGTATGCGGGCCTCTCACTGTTGTGGCCTCTCCCGTTGCGGAGCACAGGCTCCGGATGCGCAGGCCCAGCGGCCGTGGCTCACGGGCCCAGCCGCTCCGCGGCATATGGGATCCTCCCAGACCGGGGCACGAACCCGTATCCCCTGCATCGGCAGGCGGACTCTCAACCACTGCGCCACCAGGGAGGCCCTGGGCTCATTTTTAAAAGTCCATCCACCAGATAGCATTTGAGGAATCTCCAGTTTAGGATTATTTTAAGGAGTGCTAAATGAACACCACTGCATGTCTTTTGGTGAACATGTGTATGCATTTCCTGTTGAGGGTACAACTAGGAGTGGAACTGCTGGTATTGACAAATGTTGATGAAGCTTAGAAGAGAGACTTCCAAAAATATAAGAACATTATTATTTATTTTGAAGGGAGGGGCTAGTTGAGAGCCCAATAATTACTGAACAAAAGGACAGGAAAAGGATAAGAATGGATCTGGGCAGTATTCCGCAAGCATGAATGTGCATATTAACCTAATGGGATCTTGTTAAAATGCAGACTTTGATTTGGGGGGAGTTATGGCCTGAGATTTTGCATTTCTAACAAGATTCCAAGTGATGCAGACGCCATTGGTCATAGACCAACTTGAGGACCAAGCGCCTAAAGTACAGGTGAGGAATTTATCTTAGACAGGAGGATGACATCCTCCCGTGACAGAAAGTGGGGGTTCAGGATGGGGGAAAGTAACTTTGTAGGGTGGGAGGCACGAGAGTGATAGTATGCTGGTGATCTGGCTCTCTGGGGTGTAGGGGAAGCATTATAATATTTAGTGATTCCTGTGGTGTGAATCCCCCCACCATGGCTGAATTTAGGCTCCCGAGGGTTTAACAATTGACTCTCACCGGAGATACAAGCCAGCTCCAGCCCACCACCTGCACACCAGCACATCGCTGTGAGGCTAGGGCCTGCCTGATCTCCCTGGCTTCTCCATGGAATCAGGAAGGTCCTGGCATAAGTCAAGGATGCGCTCTGTCATGGCGACTTGAGAAGAAAATTAGGAGAGTCTAGGAATAGAGCTGACATCCAAGCCCAGCTGTCGCGGGAGTGGAGCACGCACCTGGACGCCAGGTGGTGAAGGGAAGTGGGGACGCAAGTGGAAGTCCCCTCTTCCTCCTTTATTTCTTCCCTGTGGATAAATAGAATAAGTTCTGGGTCTTGTAGGTTTTGAAACTCCAGGGCAGGCAGAGGGCAAGCAAGGATGCCAGAAGCAATCGTCCTGTGGAATTCCCCACTGCTGCTTTCCCCTCCCCAGAATCCACGCCTTCCTTCCCGTTCATATGATCCCTGATTTCCCCATTTTTCATCCATCAGAGTTCTGAGCCATGCTTTGTCTCCCTTTTGTCGAACAAGTTCTCAAACTCATGGTAAAGTGTTTCGCGTGAATACAATCAATTGGTTATGAGAATTTTCTAAACTAAGAAAACGCTTGAAATGAATTTGGTACAGATAGTTAAAAATAAAACCCTATCTTTGTCTCAGGTGTTTTCTAACTGTTCTTCTCTTGTATCCATAAAACAAGGAAAATGCAAGAATTTGAGGGGAAATCCTGGTGTGTTTATAAGAGGAAATATCCCCTTAGATTGTCTTGGACCAGATCTCACCATCTAGCTGCAGGTCATGCGTGTGTGGAGGTGTTAATGAGTGGGGGGATGGGTGGGTACCAGGCTCTTGTCATCTAGCTTTTAAGATTTAACTCTTCATTATTTCAGGTGGAAAAGGCACTTACATATGAGAAGTTCAGAGCCTGGACAAATCCAGAAAAGCTGACTAAGGATAAAGTTCAAGTTTTTCTTCCCAGATTAAAGCTGGAGGAGAGTTACGACTTGGAGGCTTTTCTTCGAAGTTTAGGAATGACTGATGCTTTTGAGGAAGCCAAGGCCGACTTTTCTGGAATGTCAGCCAAGAAGAACATGCCCATGTCCAAGGTCGTGCACAAGTGCTTTGTAGAGGTCAATGAGGAGGGCACAGAGGCAGCTGCGGCCACTGCTGTGGTCAGGAACTCCCAGTGCAGCAGAACTGAACCAAGATTTTGTGCAGACCACCCTTTCCTTTTCTTCATCAGACACCATGAAACCAACAGCATTTTGTTCTGCGGCAAGTTCTCTTCTCCATAAAGAGCTGCAGTCATTGTACGTCACGCTGCCCACCCTACCTTACTTCAAATTCCCTGTGACCAAATTGATGCGGTGTTTTTTTTTGTTTGTTTGTTTGTTTTTGCGGTACACGGGCCTCTCACTGTTGTGGCCTCTCCCGTTGCGGAGCACAGGCTCCGGACGCGCAGGCTCAGCGGCCATGGCTCACGGGCCCAGCCGCTCCGCGGCACGTGGGATCTTCCCAGACCGGGGCACGAACCTGTGTCCCCTGCATCGGCAGGCGGACTCCCAACCACTGCGCCACCAGGGAAGCCCTGATGCGGTGGTTTGAATGCCAAAATAAAGTGTAATTATGATAACAGGATCCCCTCACAGAGTTGTTGAGAGGATTTAATAGGTTGATAAAGAACTTAGAGCAACACCTGGTGTAGCAGTACACAATGTCATGATGAGACGAGAGTCAGTTGCATTTTTATGCATCTAAAAAGCAACAGTTAGAAAATGTAATGAATTTTGCACTAAAAATATAATGTTCTTAGGAATGTTAATTAACAAAAGATAAGCAAGACTGTTATGTTGAAAATTATAAAGTGCTATCAACAGTCATTCACGATGACCAAAATAAATGGACATATTTCATATCACGAATAGACCTTGAGTTAAAAAATTGTCAGTTCTCCCCCACTTGTCCTATTGATGTAATGTAATTCTAGTCCAAATTCTAGCAATGCTTCTATGGAACTTGACAAGTTTATTTAAAAATTTATATGAATAAGCAAAAGGCCAAAATTTATAACATTTCTAAAGAAAAAGATCAAGTTGCAGAGCTCTGCTCTACTAGATATTGAAGCTTGTCATAAAGTCCTGGTAACACAGTGTGGTGTTTACACGGGGATAGACAAACAGATTAATAGTACAGAAGAGCCCAGAAGCATACTTATTCATATATGAAATGTGAAATAGAAAAGAACTGGTATTAGAGGTCAATAGGAAAATGACAGCCCAATAGAGTGTGCTGGGAAAAATTCCTTATTTAAAAGAAAACAATTATTGAGATAGTAAATACTTAATGAGAAATGAAAATTTTATATGCTTTACAAGAAAATATAGCAGAATGTTGTATGACTTTAGGGAAAGGAAGGATTTTTTTGTGTGTGTGGCTATGCTGCAAGGCTCGTGGGATCTTAGTTCCCTGACCAGGGATTGAACCCACACCCTTGTCAGTGAAAGCACGGATTCCTAACCACTGGACCACCAGGGAATTCGCAAAGAAGGATTTCTTAATCAATATATAAAAAGCATAACAGTTAAAGCAAACAATGGACAAAATCAACTACATTAAAATACAGGTACTTTAAGCTTAAAATACACCATACAAATTATAAAAATATAAGCACAAACCAGGAGATGATAGTTTAACAAATTTAACCACTAAAGGATAAATCCTTTAGTGGTTAAATGTTGCCATGAAAGAATCTGTAAGAAAATGGCAAACAATCCAGTAGAAAAATTGACATGAAATGGTTACTTCACAAAAGAGGAAACAGAAAAGGTCAGTAAACACATGACAAGATGCTCAATATCATTCATAAAAGAAAGCAAATGAAAATAGAAATTAGAGGTTAGAGGGGGATGTGACCATGGAGGGAGAGCACAGAGAGATTCAATGTTGCTGGCTTTTGAGGATGGAGGAAAGGGGCCCGGTCAAGGGATGTGGATGGAGAAGCTGGAAAGGACATGGAAATGGATTCTGCCACGGAGCCCTGAGAGAGGGATGCAGCCCTGCAGGCACCTTGGTTTTAGCCCAGAGACTTGCGTTAGACTTCTGACTAGCAGAGCTTTGAGATGGTGAATCTGTGGTGTCTTAGGTCACTAAGTTTATAACAGTTTGTTACAACATCAACAGAAAATGAATCCAGCATCCAACACTGATTCTGGCCATTGGCAAATGACAGAAACACATGTCTGTCTAACTTAGAAAAAAGCAATTTATTATCCAGTATCAAGAAAAGTGCTTGAGGAATAACTAGAACTATGGACCCAAGTGCCTTAGGCTCTTTCTTCATCTCTGGTTTTATTGTTTCTCAGTGTGTCAGCTTCCTTCTTTCCCCACAGCACTTAAAGCAGAGCTCCACCCCTCAACCCCAAAACCATAGTCTTAGGTTGGCCAAATTTTGTTCCATAGCTGTCCATCCTAGAACAAACAACAAGGGCAAAGCAGCTAGGAAACAGAGAGGTGAACTAGGGACAGTTACTATAATACGTTGCTTGGAAGACTGATCACGTGTCTGTGTTCCACCAAACCTGTTTTGGCCTTAACTGAGCAGCGATACCTCTTAATTCATGGCCTCCTCCTGCCAGTTAGAGGCTAACACAACTAGAGAAAACAATTAATTTAAAATAACATTGATCAGGTTATTTAAAAGCATTTGGATCAACAGAACTATCACAAGCCAAGCTCATCCACTGTGTTGGTTTTTACTGCTGACACTTACCACCATCCCAGTGGCTTGAGTAAAGCATCTTCGTCTCACAATTCTGTAGGTCAGTGGCTTACCCCGTCTTACAGTGTCAAAGTCAGGGTGTCGGCAGGGCTGCCTCCTTTGGGGGTTTTGAGGGAGAATCCATTTCCAGAGACATTCAGGTTACTGGCAGCACTGAGCGCCACCTGGTGGTAGGAATGAGGTTCCTGTTTTCTTGTTGCCTGTCAGCTGGGGGCCTTTTTTGGTGGCTTTCTTCCAGTTTCAAAGTCGGCAATGGCGGTTCAGTCCATCTTATGCTTTTGTAGGGAAGGGAAACTTTACTTCTAGCCATCACCTTAGGTTTTTAGCTGAGGCTCTTTAACAAAAAGATTAACAAGGGAAAAACAGTTTATTAATGCATGTATCTGTATACACTATTACCAGATATTCCACTCCTAGTTAGAAACCCTAGAGAAACTGTATGTTCAAGAGACATGTAAAGTAATGCTCATAGCAATACTTTTTCATCACAGCAAGAAAAAATGCTAGAAGAAACCCTAGGAAAAAATGCTGAATTATTAAAATGAATAAATTATGTTGTATTCATACAAAGGAATCAGGGTTATCACCTTACTCAGCTCTGGGGCACCATTCACACTGTCAGCACCTTTCATACAGAACACAATGTACAAAGTTGTACAAATTTGTACAGAACACCATATATTAGGGAAAATGAATTAATCACAGCTATCAGCATAAAACAATGCAGAGTAAAAATAACAAGTGTCAATTGCATTTGAACAAAGTTAAATAATAAGCAAACTGGTCATTATGTTGTTTAGAGCTACATCTATGTAGTAAAGCTATAGAGAAAAAGCAAAGGAATTGCTAACACTAAATACAGGAGAGTACGAAATCCAGGGCAGGGAAAGAATGTAATCAGATCAACAGGAAGCTTCAAAGTTATTCCTGATACTCTGTTTCTTAAGTTGGATAGTGGATATTAGATGCTTATTCAACTTACTATTAATCTTCAAATATACATATATGTATATCCATTGTGTTGTATCAGTGATACATTTCACAATAAAAAAAATTTAACAAAAGAATGGAGAAATCATAGTATAATGTGATGCAATGAGGACTACAAGCAGCTAAGAGAAATAAGACTAAATATTGTAAATTTAGTAATGGAACTAAAAGTAACTTCCTTATTAAAAGATAAAAATCTTTTAGATTGAAAATGAAAAATGGTGTTTGGTCAAATGTGGTTTTCAATTAGCATACCTCAAACAAAGTGACATCAAATGAGCAAAGATCTATCAGGGAAATTTAAATAAAGGGACAGCAGGAGTCAAACTATTACTAGCAGAAAAGGTGGACTTTAAGGAAGTGAATTAAAATGGAGAAATGCTGTCTTTTGACATAGAAAGGGTATGATTCATAATGAAGATAAAATTTAAATTTCATCATGGCTCTTTCAATACTGGACAGATGAACATAGAAAAAATAATAAAAATCTGATAAAAAATATCACCAGTATACTGTACTTCATAATAAGACCCATTTTTGTACATCTCCACACCTCTGACAGTGAGATATGTCTAGGTGTGATTGCCATTGTCCATATACGTTTGTTGTTAGTCATAGGTGTCTTTACTTTGTTCACTTCAAGTTATTGTTGATGCTGTGTGTCGAGTATAGTTGCCATTAAGTTTTAAAGATTATATTATTATTTGGCCTTAAAAATTATTGTAAATGCCAAAAATTACTGAAGTGAAACAGGGATGTGGAATTTGATATTAGAGAAGTGAATATCTAAGTTTGGAAGAATGAGTGAAATTCCCAATTTTCTTGCAAAGCAATACCATAATTTATAGGACCTAAGAAAGGACAACCCTATAACCCTGTGTTATAGGGTTCCCTATCACACGCTAACATCAAAACTTGCAGAAAGAGTGTCAGTAGCTTGGAAGAAAATCCCAGACAACAGGGCTATGTTTGCTCACGTTTGGTAATGCCCACATACCAAAGTTCTTGCTGGCAGAATAAAGAATATTGTGATGAAAAAATGAACATCTATGGTTTTAAGCCCCATAAACATTTAAAAGAACCAGATTCTGAATATGGTTTTAAGTTATTTTGCAATTTATTTTGAAAATACTGCATTTTACATATGAAGACAACAAAATATATATCTAAACACACCTAAAGGAACTCTTTACATATTTATAAATAAAAATTCAGTGAAACAAAGTATTGTATCATAATTCAATTGGCACAGCTTTTACTTCCTTAGCAATACATGAAATAATAATGCATTTTAGAGGGGAGGTCATTTTAGAATTGATGACATGTGGTACAATTTATTTGATTATTTCTTCCCTTCCTATCTTACTGTACAAATTGTATGGCCATCAAGTGTTAGACCCTCTGAATTGATCATCTACAGCTCAACTTTTCTCTATTTTCTATTTTCAAATCGTGAGCTATTTCCCGATTTTTTTTTCTCCAAGTCCTTCTATTGATTTTTTTGGCAATAATGTTTTAAATTTCAGAAACATATTTTCTTGCCTTTTGTTTATTCCTTTCTGTCATATCAGTCTGTCTGTGTTTGTGTGTGAGCATGTGTAATAAGCTCTTGAATTAGCTAAAAATACCTAATGGGAATTGTTAACGTTCTTGTCTAAATTGTTTCTTCCAGATCAGCTCTTCTGAGTGTCAGTATTGTTCCCTCTATAGTAAACCAAAGATGTTCTTCAAGGTTCCTTGTACATTTTGATTGTCGACTCCTATCCAGTAATGAATAATTTTGAGGATTGATGTAGGCAGCTCGTCTATGTTGCCTCTACTGTTGTTTATGTGTATAGGTAGGTCTCTTTATTCAGTAGGCCTCTCTGTCAAAAAGTATGCTTAATTGAGAAGGCTTCTTTTTATGGAGCGGTGTGTAACCTGCATTCTGTACCAGAGGGCGTGCAGGTAGAAAAGCCTGGCATGCCTATCTCTTTCCCCACCTGCCTCCACTCCCTTTCCTCCTTCTTTAACTTTCAAATTTCAGAGTAGGATAAATTCTACTCTCAGGTTCTAGTCTCCATATCAAAAGCACCTTCTCTCTCTGGCCAGATTTTTAAAATTTCTTTACCAAAAAAGTTCACAATTTTATTTTTCCCTAGGGAGCAATTCTGGATTGCCCATCACTCTGCCAACAGGGAGATAGATGGGAGGCTTGGAGCCAATTGGAGCCACTGGAGTTCCATCTCCCTTCTGCCCTCTCTCCCTCAGGGTCTGCTGACTCAGAATCCCGAGCCTGTCTGGGAATTCTGATGCCCACCAGTACCCGAGCATTCTCCTTTACGTGTGCCAAGCTGCTTGTTCCTTCACTTTGATTCATCCATTGATATTCTGCCATATACATTATGACTTCCAGAAATCAACCAGAACCTCCTGCCCACCACTGAACTCCCTCTCATCCTTCTTATTTTCATTGGTATATTTCCTTTTTCCCCTTCTATACAGTCATCAAAATAGGATATTTAGGGGGAAAAAAAAGGCAACACATGTTCCATATTTACTGTATGCCAGAAGATTGCGATTTATGGACAGTCTTCTTGTGCCATTACGTCTTGTGGAGTGAAGATCATAATGGTGAACCAAAAGGATGCAAAACAATATAATGATGAACTATCCTAAGTATTAGGAAAAGAAGCAAAATAAAGGCTGTCATGAGGGAGTCACCCGGGAGACTTATTTAGATTGGCAATGAGGGAAGACCTCTGAGAAGTACCATTTAAGATCTAAATTTTGAGTTGGAGTAACCAGGTTGTTAATGAGGAAGGTGTACCAGGACGAAGAAACAGCACATAGAAACTCCTGATATTAAAAGATGCTTATTGAAGGAGAACTGAAACGGTACGAGTGTGGGAGGGAAGTTGTGAGCCGGGCGGGGGCGTGCAAAGGAGGCTGAAGAGAGGCAAGGTCAGTCATGAAGGGTGTGTGTGTCACATAAAAAATTTACACTTAACTATTAATACTGTTGGCACCTATTAAAGGGCTTTAAGTTGAAGAAGGAAGCACTTAAAAGTGTAGTTTCCAAAGATTAATTGGACTGCTGTATGGAGAATAAAATAAAATAGAGCAAAAGTAGAAACACGACGTCCAATAGGAGGATTATTTTAATAGTCTTGGCAAGAGATGAGGGCTGATGACATTAGAGTAGTAGAGGAATAGGCTTAGAAAAGGGAATGCATTAGAGACACATTTTAAAAAGGAACCACGGGTCTCAGTGTTAAACAGAATGTACAGAATGTACCAGGGTATGTGTGGGAGTGGTGAGGGCAAGTTAAATTACTGAAGGGTTTGGGATGAACAAAGGAATGGAAGGAGGTGCTTCTCCTGCAATGGGGAAAAGCTGAAGGGGGTGACGGGGTAGGGAGTTTTAGGTGTGATGGGCACCAAGGGTCCCGCTTTGAACTCGTGAGCATTGAGATTCTTGCAACATATACTTACAGTTTGCCCTCCGTATTCCTGGAATTCAATCCGTGGTTGGTTGAATCCATGGATTTGGAACCCATGGATACAGAGGGCAGAGTGTACATTATTTCAAGAAGGTAGCTTCACAGCTGGGTGTGGAGCTCAGAAGAGAGTGTCAGATGGATGAAAGGTCAGAGAACTGGCTGGGAACTCAGAGGACCTGAGCAGAGAGTGTGGGTTGAGAGTCCTTTCAGCAATCCTTCCTCACGCCAACTCTCTCACTTTTCATACCAGACTCTTCTCTCCTGGACAGTGAGAGAAGAATCACATTTCATAAGCAACACATTGACTTGATTTCTATTGCATGTGTCAAACAGATTCCATACATTATCTTTAGATTCTATAAGAGATTGTTCTTAGATTGTCATTCTCTGAGTATTTTCCATGCTGCTTTTTCCCTTTTGATCTGAAGGTTCAACTCTATAGGCTCCATGACTTTTACTATATATATATACTTTTTAAAAGTTTACTTATTCTTGAAAACTGTGCTATCTGTATATCTGAAAGGCAGATTAAGCTACACAGCTGCAAATCTCTTGCAGATTCTGAAAGATTGAATTGTTTGAATGTCTCACCTATTGACTGATCCTCAGGACCTCTCATACTAAGCAGCGTTTGAAAAAAAATCATTTATCTTTGGGGTTTTCTATCTTTTCCCTTATCCCTAATATTTAACTCTGTGGGCTTCAATTTCTAGGATGCACCATGCCTTCGCCTGCCCTCCATCCTTTTTACCCAATATTTTTTCAGAATTTACAGTCTTGGTCCCTGTGGTCCATGTCATACATCAGACAGACCTGACCGCAGAGGGCGTAGGTCTGCACACGGACCTCTGACTCTGCAGCTGTGGGGTGGTAGGGAGGCGGGTCCCAGCAAGTCTATGGCTTAGTGAGTGTAACACAGAATGGACCTAAGACAGGAGGACAAACACTAGGCCCCAGCACCTGCTGAACTTGAACTTCAGCCCTGATTAGGGCTGCCTCAATAACTGGGCAAAGTTGGATTTGAAGGGAGAAGTGGTTGGTCTCATGGATGTAGAGAAGGCAGTTGCTAGCAATTCAGAAGTCACTAACTAGTTCTAAGACCTCGAACAAGGTACTTCACTTCTGTGTTCCGAGTCTCCCCTTTTGTAACATGAAGGGGTTTACCCAGCTGATCCCTAAGTGGCCTCCAGCCCTAATGTTGTCTAACGAATGTGTAGCACAAGGCTATTTGGGGCCATACGCCTGATTTTCTGCATTGAGATTTTTCATTAATTTGTAAGCTTTTGTTATTTCTGAGATGACTTTCATTATTATAAATCTCGAGTTCGCTCTAGTGGGCTTGTTATATCGACACTTTTTTCATTTCAGTTAAAGACTTTGATGATAGTTTCCAGTGAGAGCCCGGCAAAATAAAATCATGTTTTCTGTTCTAACATTTGTTTCATCTTCATCTTTTGTCAGCGGAAATATTGCTATTTGTCATTTCAACCTTTCCCAGGGACACTTCTTCCCTCATCTGGGGCCTCTGAAGTTTCTCTCATCAGAATGAAGGCTTTTGCTAATGGTTCTCCAGGGCTGCTGACTGTGTCAGAGACAGGGCTTTAGGCATGCCTGCTAAGGGTTAGCCAAGGTCTCCAGGCAATCTCTTCTCTTCCTCATGAAGAGAGAGACATTCGATTAGAGGACCAAGATTTGGAGGAAAAAGCTGCCGCAGGGCTCAGTGGCTCACGTTGCTTTAGGGCTGCTGTTTCGAAGTAAGATTATTTATACTCACAGACCGTCTAAGCCTCTTCCAGGTGAGGCCTGGGAGTCCTGGGTTTGGGGCCAGCTGACCTGGTTATCCTTCCTGAGAAGCACAGCTGGTGACTGAAGCTGGCCAGAAAGTCCTTCAGCTGGGAGAGGCCTTGTGTATCCAATGGGTCACAAAGCTGTATAAAAGGCACTTAAACAAAGCTTTCTAGTTGTCTCTACTGAGACCCGTTTCCCCATAAATCCTACATCAGGGCACAATGCAAATGTGTTTTCAGAGACAACAGGTTGGAAATCAGATTTTTTTTTTCTGGTTGAAATCAGGTTTGTTCCGGTTTGAAATTAGATTTGTTCTGATCTGAAATCAGATTTGTTCTAGAAAAGCCAGAATCTCTGAGACTTCTGTTTTCAGAGACGAGAGGTTGGAAAACAGTTTTTTTTTTTTTTTTCTGGTTGAATTCAGGTTTGTTTTGGTTTGACATTAGACTTGTTCTGATCTGAAATCAGATTTGTTCTAGAAAACTCAGAATCTCTGAGACCTCTGCTTTCAAGGGAGGCTGAAGTGAGGATGATCTCCTTACCTTCAGGTAGACATCAGAGAGAAATATTAACAGTGATGAATGGAAGGGATAAATAAGTTTTATTATTGCTAAAGGGGATAAGTGAATAAGAAGGGGTTTACTGGAAAGTCACAGAGATTCAGTATTTGAATAGGGAGGGATTTTAGGAATAATCTAAATGCCACCCTTATTTTAAGGAGTCTAAGACCCAGAGAGTTTGTATGGCTTGTCCATCACCCAGAACATTGCCTCACACGTTATATAAGTTGATCAAATATTTTTGGATTAAGTGTCCAGTAGCACAAATCTTGGTGACAGTCCTGAATTATGGACATGGAAGGAGAAGAATGGGAATCACTAGGCCTCTACTCAAGAGTCCTTGACTTTAAAATCCCTTCTTTTCCACGGCCTGTTCTGAACCTCATTCTAAGCCCTAGGACTTTCACCACCAGAAGCAGTGATTAGAGAGCTGTTTGTGCCCTCCCTTCTACATTTCTAGAATATCATCTATAGGAAAACAAGAGAAACCTAGGCGTCATTCTTCATTACTACGTCTCTGGTACCCCAATTAGTTAAGATCTGATTCATGAAAAACCCTGCCTGTTTCTTAACTCCACACACTTCTACTATCCTGACAACCCTTCACTAGTTCTTCTGCCCCAGTCTTATCCACCTCCTCCTGAATCTAACCTTTAACCTGTTATTAGGGTCATACTTCTGAAGAAGTAAACATATTTATACCAGTCTCCATTTTTCAATGCCTTCATGATAAAATCCAAACTTGTTCAAGTGACACGCCTGTTATGATCTGTCCCCTCACTAAGTCCTTATTCTCATTGGTTCCCGTGTTTTTTTGCTTGCATATAAGACTTCAGCTGTAGTGAACTCAGTAGTTTGATTTATATTCCATGTGGCTTCATATCTTCCCCAGATTGGATGCTTCTTCCCCGCTTCTTGCCATCCCATATCTGCCCACTGGATCTGCCCATCATATACCTTGCAACCCAGGGAACTTCTCAGATTGTTCCCAGGTAAAGGTGAGACAAGAGGAACCCAGCTATCTGAAACTGATAACAGACTCACTGTCAGGTCCGAATCCTTCTATAACTGACCTCCCCTCATACCAATGAGTGTAGCTGTCCCCACGTTAGAGATGAGGGAAAAACCTACTAATGAGAGATTTAAAATAATGGTCTGCAGATATACACCCAACAAGCAGCAAAGACGGATTTGAACCTTGGTTGAACTTTCCTATCAGTACCTCCCATAATTAGGGGGCAGCAGCTACCCCTGTAGAAGGCTGATGGCTGCTCTGCACAACACCTGACTCCTCTTTCTTTCCAAAAGGACAAGCAAAATTTACTTATGCTCATTTATATACAAATCATGGTTGTCCGTACAGAATTCCTTATTTGACTCTGACTCTGGTCTGGAAATAAAACTTTTATTACAGAAGCACTGGTTGTAATTATACTTAAAAACATTTAGAGGCAGATTACAGATTATGCTGGTCACAATAACCATTTTCCCGGGTTGTAATTTCTCTTATGAAGAAATTTATTTAGTCGTTTATAAAACAGACTAAAAACATTTCCAATATGCTACCACTTGGTGTTGCTATTAGTCTGTATGTAGTTGCCTCAACCATGATTTCATTTATTCTAGGCAAATAACCTGTTTATTTTAAAGAAATCCTTTCGGGATAAATTGGAATAGGTATATTAGAATTCAAACAAAATTTTTGCTTTTTAATTTTATTTTTCGAAAATTAACAGTGGTCAACTTTGGGTTTATTTCTGTAGACATACTTCTGAAGAAATAAATCTTCTCTAATTAAAAATAAAAAGCCTCAGTTATTGCATCCATCATCTTGGTGCACTGAACAGAAATAACAGGACCTGAAGGAAACTCTTAAAATGTTGCCAAGGGCCAATCAATACAAAGTAAATTGGAACATTTAGAATTGACTTCTTACAACCAGTGATTTGATTATTAATACTGTTCTAGTTTTCTTGTGCTGAAGATGTTGTAAGCATTTGGGTCCACTGAAGTGGGTAAGTAAAATAATATTGATTGAATAATTATGGTGTAAAGACATTGTGTTAAGTGCTTTACATGTATAAAGTCTAATCATCTTCATCATTATGACTGTTTTAATCCTTTACTTTTGTTTTGATGTTTTGCACCTTACAAAGCACTTTATCTTAATGACTCCCATGAGGCCAAGGATGAATGTCAAAAATATTCAGGGAAACCATGAGAAACAAAAGAAAGACAGGGAAACACTTGTGAGTTGTACTCCCTATTATAATGGATTTATAAAAGTCTATCAGAGTTTATTAGACACATCTTGATATTTGACTGCATATTTGCCCTAGGACTAGCTAAGCTCATCAGATACTTTCATGGCTTAAGGAACAACAACATTAAAAACAAAGGCAAAGAGAAGGTAAACGACCATCTCCAGTTTTTCATTTCTATGGGTTATAACCTTCTTTCAGGATCAAACACTGGCTGGGTGAGGAATCAAGGCCAGCCAAGGTGCATGAGTGTCCACTATACCATGACTGTCAAATCTTTATGTTACTACAGATTTCTCCTTGAGGTCTAAAGCTGTATAGCAAACTGCTTATTGGAAATTGTCCAGATGCCTGCAAGCGTTTCAAACTCAACATCTTTCAAAGGAGAGACATTTCCCATTCTGCATCCCCTGCTCCCTGCACAGCCCCCACCTACTTTGTCTCCTGTGATTCCCGTCTCACTGAACGGTACCATCATCCACTCCATCTCCGAGCCAGAAACCTAGAAGTCATCCTAAGCTTCCCCTTTTTTCTTGCCTCCTACTTCCAGCCACTCCTGTCTTTCTGTCTGTTTGTGCTGTGATGTCTCTCAGTCTGCCTTCGTCTCCCCATACCCATGGCTGAAGATCTAGTTCAAGTTCCCATCATCACTCTCGGAAAAGGGCTATTTCCGAGTTCCGGTTTCTCCTCTATTCTGCCAGATTGTTGCCAAAACCAGTCAAGAAAATCGGATCAAGTCACACCCCCGCTCAGAATTTCCCAGTAGCTAACCATTAACTACACAATCAAATACTCCCTTTTATGTCGTAAAGAGAATCCTCAGTATCTAACAACACAGTCCTCTGTTTATCAAGATTTGTGCTACAGCAACACCAAACTACCCAGTCAATGAAGAAATCAGTGACAGTGTGATTTGGTGGCTAATGAACTTGCATGTCAGTCCCTCCAATTGTCACATCACCATTCAAACTTTCTCTGTGGGGTCCTGAAGTTTTTACTGGGTTCACAAATCCTCAGAAAGAATGATTAACTGAATGTGTGAATGCACGTGGAAGGTGTTGGGAATAGTACAAAGACTTACTAGTAAATACATACATTTTTGTTGTCGTTGTTGCAGTACGCGGGCCTCTCACTGTTGTGGCCTCTCCCGTTGTGGAGCACAGGCTCCGGACGTGCAGGCTCAGTGGCCATGGCTCACGGGCCCAGCCGCTCTGCGGCATGTGGGATCTTCCCGGACCGGGGCACGAACCCGTGTCCCCTTTATCGGCAGGCGGACTCTCAACCACTGCGCCACCAGGGTAGCCCAATACATACATTTTTAGTTATCTTGCTAAGGAGTCTCACGACGCAGACATGGATCCTGTGTTTAGAGTCTGGGGTGTGGCTAGAGGATGCTGCAGGGACCCTGGACTTCCTTCAGCAGGTAGCTTGGGGCCATTGCTGGGAGGAGCTCTGCTTGCATAATTCTCACTGCCACAGATGGCTGGATAACCTTGGATAAGTTATTTGACTTCAGTTTTTCCCAAGCAAAGTTAAAATAGCAACATTAACCTACCCCCCACAGGCATGCTAATAAGCTCATTTTCCCCAAAAGTACCATGTACGAATTTTCATTAGTCATAGGGCTACAATAATAGTTAATTGTCCCTAGTTCTCCTTGTTCTTTACTGCTCATTCAAGCAAAAGATGTTACTGAAGGGACTGAGGTGGTGGTGAGGGGAAGTTGCAAAATATGCTGATGTACTAAAACAAGTTGCAGAGATAATATAAAATGCAATCCAGACTGCAGAAGACCTTCTGATTTCCATCCCAACTAATCAGTAGTGATTCTATTGCAAACTCTTCTCTTATCTGTTCTAAGTCAGCTCCTCTGCCAAGGACAAATATAATCTAACCAGAATGGCAAAAATAATAACTAATGCATATAACCCCTGAAAATTTGTGAATAGTTTTCCCATGTGACATCTCACTTCATTAAGCTTCATGCTCACGTTATTAAGAGGGTCTTTTAAAAAAATTATTTCTATTTTACAGCTCAAAAACAGAAAACAAAGACAATGAAACTAAGAAATTTGTCCAAGATTAGAGACTAAGTTAACATCATGTTAGATTTTTTTTTTTTTGTAGAGAAATCTTTTAATTGTTTGAAGGTGGGAAGAAAGTTACTATCAGTTTTAAAACAGAAAACAACCTTGGAAGAATGTGATTTAATATTATGGAAGGTGGCACTGAATTTACCTCTCCAGGCAGTCTGTGTCTAATGTGGACACAGTTCACTGTCTATCTCAACTCTATGAATTCCCCCAAACCTGCCGCAGTCTGACTCCCCACCAGGCAAGGCCCAAAGTACACGAAGTCAAGTTCTGACACAGCCATGGTTTTGCCAGTAACTGCAGAGCAAGGAGAGGACAGCTCCCAGCAGGCGCTGGCCATGGTTCTAGTGAATAATTCATTGGGACTGCCACCAGCTGGGGAACATCCTTCTTCCACTGATTGCTTGCTTTTATCCACCCATTTATCTTCATTAAAGACTTTGTTTCCTCTCAACAACTTGTCTCCAATTTTCCCATTTAAAGCTATTTTTCCCCCCCCTGGCTTTGAGGTTTTAGATACACTCTTTTTCTTCCCATACCAATGCTAACCACAAATTCCCTGTGCAATGAAAGTTTAAATCCTAAACTTTCACTATTGAGACATAACCAAATGTCACAATGTTCAGTATTGGCTTCATTAACATAGGGTACAGACTAATGGAAAATTAGCCCTCTGGTCAACTACTGTGACCTTTCACTTAGAGACGTTTTCTGTGTGAAGATACCTATGGGTCTTCCCTTGCCAAGGACAAGTTTCAATTTACAGAGCTCACTTTCTAAACAAGTCAATTAAAAGTAATCTGGCAAGCGGATGTTAGATTTCTCACATTCCAAAATTATTAAAAAATACATACTCAGTAGTCAATGTAAGTTTTATTTTCCTTCCCTCTGTATTTCAGTGATATTGAGTGGAAAATAATACAGGTTGTTTAGTTTTGTGTGGTTCATTTTAAAAATATGCTCATGGTTATTATGATTCTAGTGCCCTGATCTTTCTGTTATGCACTGAATTCTAATCTTATGATTTTACTAATAATATGATTAGTGGAAAAATTACCACCTGGTAATTTCTGAGCTCATTCTTTCTAATCTTTCTCAGATAATGGGTACCATGTTGCCAGTATTCAACCAACTATGAGTTTTGAAAAATCATTGTAAGTCAATTAAGTTTCTTGACTAATTTCCTTAATAGCCCAGGGCATTCGTCATTCAGACCTATTGCTTAATATATGTCATGTTTCCCAAGCATTTTCTCACTTATTCTTTGTAAATAGCAATTTTTACAAAGTCTTCATTAGTTCCTAATTGTTGAAATTTATCTTCTTCATTACACCTGCTAAAGACCGATTTTAAAATGAGTTAATTTTCCCTGCTACTTTAGAGTTATTATATCTTATATCCTTTGTTTATTACAGGATTTAAATGATTCCAGTATATTTTGCCTTTGGCTTTGGAAACAGCTGAAAAATCCTTTGTGTGTATTTAGCATAATCCATAATAACTAAAATTTGGGCATTTTGAGAATAAAGATTTTTTTCTTCATTAAAAGTTATGTAGTAACATTACATCTACATCCTGCTAAATAAAGCATTAAACAGGTTTAGCGACTGAAGCTTATAACCCACTCAGCTTTTGTTTTAGACATATTTTACTACCAAGCAAACCAAGGTGGTTTACCCCAGTATCTACACTAGAAGTCTTTCTTACCACTCACCTCAGAAAATTTGGTCGTAAATAATTACATTTTAATTCTTTAAAGGTTACTTAGGCAATTTTTTGTCTGGATGGAAAGTTTCTAGTCTTTCATATTTTAACTTTTTTCATCTATAACTTTTATCTCCATTTCAATATTTGCAACCAAAATGCATTTGAATACAGAAAAATTGTAAATATTTTGAATTTAATAGATATCTGCAAAATTGTGCTTTTCTCTTGTCTTATAGTTGCACACTGAAGGGGTCAGGGTCTGAATACGTAAGTCTACCTTTCATATCTGAAGTAATAGTTCACAGAATCCCAATAAGTGCAGGTGTAATTAAAAAGGTTTTATAATAGTGCTAAAAAATGACGTCAAAGGTCCAAAACAGAAAACTAACACAATTGCAAAACGCAGAGAATCCTTTTCCCATGTTAATTTCTACCTCTCATCAGCTAAGACTTGGGAGTCTGGGGCCACTCTCCATCCTGCTAACCTTCCAGCTTCCAATTTCAAGTCTAGGCTGATTGCTCTGCATCACTGGACAAGACTCCCTCCCTCTTGGGGTCCCAGCTTCACTCCCCTTTTGGCTGCAAGTTAAACGTGGGTCTCACCCAGTGCTTTTGCCAGAACACCTCGGCCCGCCCGGATTTCTACGTGCATCAGCGCTTTCCAGCACCAGCCTGCCCTCTCTGCCCATCCTGCCTCTTCCCCACTCCCCCGCCACCAATCCCCAAGTCCTTTTCCCTCATGTTCTGCACCCCCCAGCCCGGCTGCCAGGCGCGGGGTCCAGCCTTTCCATCTGGAGCAGCAGATTCTGCTTCCCTCACGGCTACTCTCAGAATTGACAGTTTCACTAAAAACAAACAAACAAAAAGCCCCACACTCAAAACAAAACAAACAAATACAACACTTACTATCTTCCTTCACAGAGTACGAGGCGAGACAGATGGGCCAGGTCTCCCGCTTCTTTCCTGCATTTCGGACCATCGTTTTTTCTTCTTCCCACGGGGGTGCACATCAACGTGTTCAATTAGCCACAGAGGGAGCCTGTGACGCCCTTATGTCTCCTCTGTCATTCACTCAGCACTGCTCAAGGCTCAACGCTTGGATGTTACGTAAACACACCCCTTCTCCTTTTCCAGCTACTACATCATCTCTGACCCCCGCCCCCTTCACATCCCGGTTCTTTAGGTTGGCCCAGTCCCAAGGACACTTTTAGTCACAGAGTCCTGAGGCACATGGGACATTCAGCGTGAGGTCATCTAGATTGAGGGTGTCTGTCCCCCCAGGTGTCACCTGTCGGTCTACTCTTGCCATTCTGTCACTTCTGTGGAGAGCTGCAACCACCAGGTGGAGGCTGGCCAGACCTTCTAACAGATTTCCTTGCCAACTCTCCGCCTCCTTCCTTAATTTCCTGTGTCTGTGTCCAGCTCTGCGGTGTTTTCTTTTCACTCTCCTCACCCTCTTCAGTGCATTGTGGTCCTTCAGGATTGCATGGTCTATGATGGTCTGACTGCCACGGATGGCTGGTTACTGCCTGGCTTTCAGGTCCTCATTCTCAAATGGCTTCCAAACTGTGGAATGAGAAATCCTGGGTGAAATGTTACAGTCATTTCTGTCATATCAGAGGCATTTCATCTGGGAGCTCAGAAGTCGTTGGTGCACAGGAGGTGGCTCTCATTGCCCTCATTCTAGGGCCTTATTCTCATCAAGGTTGACTGCTGGTAGGACTTGGCCCTTTGAGTCTACGTGCTTCTCATACAGAATCAGAGCAATTCATGGTGAGGCCAATCCTTCCTTGACAGTGGGGAAGGGCTGTGTGGTCTGTGGAAGTTTGAATACCTGTTCGATGGTAAATAGCATGCCTAGGGTGGCATACAGGGATGTTTTTTGGATTGCTATTTATACCTTAGAGTGGTTGTCGGATGCGTTATTTCCATAGATACCACCAGGTGGAAAGTGGGTTAGGGACTCTCAGGCACAGACTGGATGTTAATGTTGTTCTAAAATAGGGAAGCACTATTGTGATGAATGAAGTAGCACAAGACGCAGAGGACTCTAGTTTCTGATGGAAACTAGTTTACAATGTAGTAGAGAGCTGACTCTTCATAGAAAATATATCCTGCTCTGGTTGTTACAAGAAAAACTTAAATCCCTTCTAAAATATGTTGCCTTGGAAAAGTATACATGTCAGACTTGTATGAGGATGTGTGGTGGTCTACTGGGGGGTACTGGAAGGGGGGTTCTTTTGACTGCCCAGCACCTCTGACGCTTCATCCTCCCAAATGCTTACCCCGCCAGGTAAGCTAGAGAGTCCTAGTTTTGTCAGTGGTCAGTCAGAAGAAATCAGAACTGATCTCTTGAGCTAAATAAAGGCTTGCTCTCTCCCTCCCCCCACCCCCGTATTGTTATCTCTGGACAACAATATGTGGCTTACGGCCAGATTCTATATAATCCAGTCACCCTGGTAGTTTGGGCATGCCTCAAGGAATGGCTCTGTGTGTAAATCAAGCCTCTAGAATGCTTTGGCTTTGGAAGGTCATGCCTGTGTTGGCATGCTGTGACAATATTTGAACATCACACTGTGGGAGAAGGACCGTTCTCACCCTCTGGTATCTAGAGAACCTGTTTCTAGGCTGGAAATTGTAGTGAGTCCTTCAGCCACTATAGCCCCCAAACTACCATGTCAGCAGTGGCTATCAATGAAGTGCACTTGACCTTCTGGCATTGAGCATGCTTTTAATTCTCTTTCCTTGGAGGGTCAAACTGACCCTTCAGATTTGAAGGAGCCTAGGTAAGTGCTTGTTGTCTAGGAAAGAAAGGAAGACACTGCTACAAAGTGGGACTGGAGTTCAGAAAAAATTTAATCAGAGTAGTAAACAGGTGGGTACTTTATGGTATTGCTCAAGACATATCAGTAACTAAATCACGAAAATAACTTTATCCCTGACATTTTTCTTCTTGTGTGGTGCTAGCCAAAGAAACCACATTATGTTATGAAACCAAATTATGTTATGAAATAACCCATGAGGTTTCTATTTCAGTGTTGTGTGCTAGCAAATTCATGTAACTTCACACTGAATCTGCCTTACCAAAATCTTTATTAATGTAGATGATCAAATGAAATTGTACCAGTTGCTTTTCTTTTACTCACTAATAACAGAATTCAGAAACTGGCAAAAAGGAAAACTTACAGTATCAATCACTGCTAGATTTAGGCTCTCGACCGATTTCATCAGAGTTCAGTTTTTCTCCATTACTGGGCTCTGCCTTCTATTGCATAGCCTTTACCCTCTGATTTCATGTGGTGGCCCCCAACATTTCTGGGCTCATGAATGTCCAGAATTAAAGTCAGCAGATGCAAGAGCATAATTCTTTTCCATTAGTAAGAAAAAGCCTTATGGAGCTGATAGACCAGGACTGGATCACACAGCCATGCCTACGTTCATCAATATGGATGGGTGAGTCCTCTCCTCTGATGGGTCAGACATGAGTCACTTGCCCACCCTAGCATTGAAGATGGATTGGAAATGGAGGAGATGTGGTTTCCCATAGAAAGCTCAGAGTACTGTAGAGATGATTTCCACCCATTACTCTGCTGTTTAGACTGGGCACATTGGACAATGGTGTAAAGAAAAGTGAGAGCCACTAAGAAACAGATTCATCCCTTTCCAGCCCTTCCCTGTCAATCTATGCCTTTGTCACTCAGGCATGATTAGACAGAAGCTTTTACCTTTTTTATTCTCTATTCCTGCAGCACATCAGTGTGATAGGGAAGATCCAGGAAAAATCCTTACAAATGTACCCAAATGAAAAACCAAAAACCATAAAACTAACTGTAGCCGGGGAGAGTAAGAAGGTGAAGTTAAAATCAGTAATTGGGGCAGCAGCCTTGGAGGCCAGTGGCTGGCAGTGATGGTCCCAGCGCTGTTTGCTATGCCCCCGGCTGGGCGCGAGGGAGGCTTTGGACAACTTGTCTTCACACTCAGCACATCTGTCTGCCTGAGGGCCCTACAGCCTGGGGAAGCAGCTTTTACAGGCCCCTCTTATCCTGCTCACGCACAGGAGCGTGGCTGCAATGCCAGGGAAGGAAGATGAGCTTGTTGCCTCTGGAGGAGCCCCGTCGTTGTGACTTTTAGCCCCTGTGAGGCAGCCTTGATGGAGCATTTTATTTGACTGTTCATTTGAAATTGAGATGCAGTCATGAGCAGGCGTCTCTCACGTGTAGGTGACCGGGGGGAGAAGATGGACCCTCAGAAATGGAAATTCATTTTTCGTGTGATTGTCTTTAGCGATTAAGCAGGAAGGAAAGACGAGAGAAAACCATGAGGGTAGAACGAGGCGGGGGCGACCTTCAAGATGGTGGAGGACGCGGAGATCACCTTCCTCCCCACAGATACACCAGAAATTCATCTACACGTGGAACAACTCCTACAGAACACCTACTGAACGCTGGCAGAAGACCTCAGACCTCCCAAAAGGCAAGAAACTCCCCACATACCTGGGTAGGACAAAAGAGAAAAGAAAAAACAGAGACAAAAGGATAGGGACAGGACCTGAACCAGTGGGAGCGAGCCGTGAAGGAGGAAAGGTTTCCACACACTAGAAGCCCCTTCGCGGGCGGAGACAGCGGGTGGTGGAGGGGGGGAAGCTTCGGAGCCGCGGAGGAGAGCGCAGCCACAGGGGTGCGGAGGGCAAAGCGGAGAGATTCCCGCACAGAGGACCGGTGCCGACCGGCACTCACCAGCCCGAAAGGCTTGTCTGCTACCCGCCAGGACGGGCGGCGCTGGGAGCTGAGGCTCGGGCTTCGGTCGGAGCGCAGGGAGCAGACTGGGGTTGTCGGCGTGAACACAGCCTGAAGGGGTTAGTGCGCCACGGCTAGCCGGGAGGGCGTCCGGGGAAAAGTCTGGACCTACCGAAGAGGCAAGAGACTTTTTCTTCCCTCTTTGTTTCCTGGTGCGTGAGGAAAGGGGATTAAGAGCGCTGCTTAAAGGAGCTCCAGAGACGGGCGCGAGCCGAGGCGATCAGCGCGGACCCCAGAGACGGGCATGAGATGCTAAGGCTGCTGCTGCCGCCACCAAGAAGCCTGCGTGCGAGCGCAGGTCACTGTCCACACCTCCCCTCCCGGGAGCCTGTGCCGCCCGCCACTGCCAGGGTCCCGTGACCCAGGGACAACTTCCCCGGGAGAACACACGGCGCCTCAGGCTGCTGCAACGTCACGCAGGCCTCTGCCGCCGGAGGCTCGCCCCGCATCCATACCCCTCCCTCACCCCGGCCTGAGGGAGCCAGAGCCCCCTAGTCAGCTGCTCCTTTAACCCTGTCCTGTCTGAGTGAAAAACAGATGCCCTCAGGCGACCTACCTGCAGAGGCGGGTCCAAATCCAAAGCTGAACCCCAGGAGCTGTGAGAACAAAGAAGAGAAAGGGAAATCTCTCCCAGCAGCCTCAGGAACAGCGGATTAAATCTCCACAGTTACCTTGATGTACCTGCATCTGTGGAATACCTGAATAGACAACGATTCATCCCAAATTGAGGAGGTGGACTTTGGGAGCAGCTGTAGACGTGGGGTTTCCTTTCTGCATCTAATTTGTTTCTCGTTTTATGTTTATCTTAGTTTAGTATTTAGAGTTTATTATCATTGGTAGATTTGTTTATTGACTTGGTTGCTCTCTTCCTTTTTTTTTTAAAAAATATATTTCCTTTTTCTCTTTTTGTGAGTGTGTATGTGTATACTTCTTTGTGCGATTTTGTCTGTATAGGTTTGCTTTTACCATTTGTCCTAGGGTTCTGTCTGTCCTTTTTTTTTTTTAACTATAGTTTTTAGCACTTGTTATCATTGGTGGATTTGCTTATTGGTTTGGGTGCTCTCTTCTTTCTTTTACTATTTTTTTATTTTTTATTTTAATAACTATTTTATTTTATTCTATTTTATTTTTTCTTTCTTTCTTTCTTTTTTTCTCCCTTTTCTTCTGAGCTGTGTGGCCAACAAGGTCTTGGTGCACCAGCTGGGTGTCAGGCCTGAGCCTCTGAGGTGGGACACCCGAGTTCCGGACATTGGACCACCAGAGACCTCCCAGCTCCATGTAATATCAATCTGCGAGAGCTCTCCCAGAGATCTCCATCTCAACACTGAGACCCAGCTCCACTCAATGAAGAGCAAGCTACAGTGCTGGACACCTTATGCCAAACAACTAGCAAGACAGGAACACAACCCCACCCATTAGCAGAGAGGCTGCCTAAAATCATAATAAGGTCACAGACACACCAAAACACACCACCAGACATGGTCCTGCACACCAGAAAGACAAGATACAGCCTCAACCACCAGAATACAGGCACCAGTCCCCTCCACCAGGAAGCCTACACAACCCACTGAACCAACCTTACCCACTGGGGGAAGACACCAAAAACAACAGGAACTACGAACCTGCAGCCTGTGGAAAGGAGACCCCAAACACAGTAAGTTAAGCAAAATGAGGAGACAGAGAAACACATAGAGGATGAAGGAGCAAGGTAAAAACCCACCAGACCAAACAAATGAAGAGGAAATAGGCAGTCTACCTGAAAAAGAATAAGAGTAATGATAGTAAAGATGATCCAAAATCTTGGAAATAGAATGGAGAAAATACAAGAAATGTTTAACAAGGACCTAGAAGAACTAAAGAGCAAACAAACAATGATGAACAACACAATAAATGAAATAAAAAATTCTCTAGAAGGAATCAATAGCAGAAAAACTGAGACAGAAGAACAGATAAGTGACCTGGAAGATAAAATAGTGGAAATAATTACAGCAGAGCAGAATAAAGAAAAAAGAATGAAAAGAATTGAGTACAGTCTCAGAGACATCTGGGACTACATTAAACACACCAATATTTGAATTATAGCGGTCTCAGAAGAAGAGAAAAAGAAAGGGTCTGAGAAAATATTTGAAGAGATTATATTTGAAAACTTCCCTAATACGGGAAGGAAAATAGTCAGTCAAGTCCAGGAAGCACAGAGAGTCTCAAACAGGATAAATCCAAGGAGAAACACACCAAGATACATATTAATCAAACTATCAAAAATTAAATACAAAGAAAAAATATTAAGGGAAAAGCAACAAATAGCATACAAAGGAATCCCCATAAGATTAACAGCTGAACTTTCAGCAGAAACACTGCAAGCCAGAAGGGTGGGGCAGGACATATTTAAAGTGATGAAAAGGAAAAATCTACAACCAAGATTACTCTACCCAGCAAGCATCTCAGTCAGATTCGATGGAGAAATTAAAACCTTTACAGACAAGCAAAAGCTAAGAGAATTCAGCACCACCAAACCAGCTTTACAACAAATGCTAAAGGAAGTTCTCTAGGCAGGAAACACAAGAGAAGGAACAGACCTACATAACAAACCCAAAACAATTAAGAAAATGGGAATAGGAACATATACATTGAAAATTAAATGTAAATGGATTAAATGTAAATGGATTAAATGCTCCAACCAAAAGACATAGACTGGCTGAATGGATACAAAAACAAGACCCGTATATATGTTGTCTACAAAAGACCCACTTCAGACCTAGGGACACATACAGACTGAAAGTGAGGGGATGGAAAAAGATATTCCATGCAAATGAAAATCAAAAGATAGCTGGAGTAGCAACTTGCATATCAGAAAAAATAGACTTTAAAATAAAGACTATTACAAGAGACAAAGAAGGACACTACATAATGATCAAGGGATCAATCCAAGAAGAAGATAGAACAATTGTAAATATTTATGCACCCAACATAGGAGCACCTCAAAACATAAGGCAAATGCTAACTTCCATAAAAGGAGAAATTGAGAGTAACACAATAATAGAAGGGGACTTTAACACACCACTTTCACCAATGGACAGATCATCCAAAATGAAAATAAATAAGGAGACACAAGCTTTAAATGATACATTAAACAAGATGAACTTAACTGATATTTATAGGACATTCCATCCAAAAACAACAGAATACACTTTCTTCTTAAGTGCTCATGGAGCATTCTCCAGGATAGATCATATCAAGGGTCATAAATCAAGCCTTGGCAAATTTAAGAAAATTGAAATTGTATCAAGTATCTTTTCTGACCACAACTCTATGAGACTAGACATAAATTACAGGAAGAAATCTGTAAAAAATACAAACACGTGGAGACTAAACAATACACTACTAAATAACCAAGAGATTACTGAAGAAATCAAAGAGGAAATAAAAAAATACCTAGAAACAAATGACAATGAAAACACCATGACAAAAAAGGTATGGGATGCAGCAAATGCAGTTCTAAGAGGGAAGTTTATAGCAGTACAGTCCCACCTCAAGAAACAAGAAAAATCTCAAATAAAATACCTAAACTTACACCTAAAGCAATTAGAGAAGGAAGAACAGAAAACCCCCCAAAGTTAGCAGAAGGAAAGAAATCATAAAGATCAGATCAGAAATAAATGAAAAAGAAATGAAGGAAACAATAGCAAAGATCAATAAAACTAAAAGTTGGTTCTTTGAGAAGATGAACAAAATTGATAAACCATTAGGCAGATTCGTCAAGAAAAAAAAGGAGAAGACTCAAATCAATAGAATTAGAAATGAAAAAGGAAAAGTAACAACTGACACTACAGAAATACAAAGGATCACGAGGGATCATTACAAGCAACTCTATGCCAATAAAATGTACAGCCTGGAAGAAATGGACAAATTCTTAGAAAAGCACAACTTTCTGAGACTGAACCAAGAAGAAATAGAAAAAATAAACAGACTAATCACAAGCACTGAAAGTGAAACTGTGATTAAAAATCTTCCAACAAACAAAAGCCCAGGACCAGATGGCTTCACAGGCGAATTCTATCAAACATTTAGAGAAGAGCTAACACCTATCCTTCTCAAACTCTTCCAAAATATAGCAGAGGGAGGAGCACTCCCAAACTCATTCTACGAGGCCACCATCACCTTGATACCAAAAACAGGCAAGGATGTCACAAAGAAAGAAAACTACAGGCCAATATCACTGATGAACATAGATGCAAAAATCCTCAACAAAATACTAGCAAACAGAATCCAACAGCACACTAAAAGTGTCAAACACCATGATCAAGTGGGGTTTATCCCAGGAATGCAAGGATTCTTCAATATATGCAAATCAATCAATGTGATAAACCATATTAACATATTGAAGGAGAAAAACCATAGGATCATCTCAATAGATGCAGAAAAAGCTTTTGACAAAATTCAACACCCATTTATGATAAAAACCTTCCAGAAAGTAGGCATAGAGGGAACTTACCTCAACATAACAAATGTCATGTATGACAAACCCACAGCCAACAGTCTCCTCAATGGTGAAAAACTGAAACCATTTCCACTAAGATCAGAAACAGGACAAGGTTGCCCACTCTCACCACTCTTATTCAACATAGTTTTGGATGTTTTAGCCACAGCAATTAGAGAAGAAAAAGAAATAAAAGGAATCCAAATCAGAAAAGAAGAAGTAAAGATGTCAGTTTGCAGATGACATGACACTATACATAGAGAATGCTAAAGATGCTACCAGAAAACTACTAGAGCTAATCAATGAATTTGGTAAAGTAGCAGGATACAAAATTAATGCACAGAAATCTCTTGCATTCCTATACACTAATGATGAAAAATCTGAAAGAGAAATGAAGGAAACACTCCCATTTACCACTGCAACAAAAAGAATAAAATACCTAGGAATAAACCTACCTAAGGAGAAAAAAGACTTGTATACAGAAAAGTATAAGACACTGATGAAAGAAATTAAAGATGATACAAACAGATGGAGGGATATACCATGCTCTTGGATTGGAAGAATAAACACTGTGAAAATGACTCTACTACCCAAAGCAATCTACAGATTCAATGCAATCCCTATCAAAATACCAATGGCATTTGTCACAGAACTAGAACAAAAAATTTCACAATTTGTATGGAAACAGAAAAGACCCTGAATAGCCAAAGCAATCTTGAGAAAGCAAAACGGAGCTGGAGGAATCAGGCTCCCTGACTTCAGACTATTCTACAAAGCTACAGTAATCCAGACAGTATGCTACTGGCACAAAAACAGAAATATAGATCCATGGGACAGCATAGAAAGCCCAGAGATAAACTCACGCACATATGGTCACCTTATCTTTGATAAAGGAGGCAAGAATATACAATGGAGAAAAGACAGCCGCTTCAATAAGTGGTGTTGGGAAAACTGGAGAGCTACATGTAAAAGAATTAAATTTGAACACTCCCTAACACCACACACAAAAATAAACTCAAAATGGATTAAAGATCTAAATGTAAGGCCAGACACTATCAAACTCTCAGAGGAAAACATAGGCAGAACATTCTATGACATAAATCACAGCAAGATCCTTTTTGACCCACCTTGTAGAGAAATGGAGATAAAAACAAAAATAAACAAATGAGACCTAATGAAACTTAAAAGCTTTTGCACAGCAAAGGAAACCATAAACAAGATGAAAAGACAACCCTCAGAATGGGAGAAAATATTTGCCAATGAAGCAACTGACAAAGGATTAATCTCTAAAATATACAAGCAGCTCAATATCAAAAACACAAGCAACCCAATCCAAAAATGGGCAGAAGACCTAAGTAGACATTTCTCCAAAGAATATATACAGATTGCCGACAAACACGTGAAAGGATGCTCAACATCACTAATCATTAGAGAAACGCAAATCAAAAGTACAATGAGGTATCACCTCACACCAGTCAGAATGGCCAACCTCAAAGAATCTACAAACAAGAAATCCTGCAGAGGGTGTGGAGAAAAGGGAACCCTCTTGCACTGTCAGTGGGAATGTAAATTGATACAGCCACTATGGAGATCAGTATGGAGGTTCCTTAAAAAACTAACAATGGAACTACCATATGACCCAGCAATCCCACTACTGGGCATATACCCTGAGAAAACCATAATTCGAAAAGAGTCATGTACCACAATGTTCACTGCAGCTCTATTTACAATAGCCAGGACATGGAAGCAGCCTAAATGTCCATCAACAGATGAATGGATAAAGATGTGGCACATATATACAATGGAATATTACCCAGCCATAAAAAGAAACGAAGCTGAGTTATCTGTAGTGAGGTGGATGGACCTACAGACTGTCATACAGAATGAAGTAAGTCAGAAAGAGAAAAACAAATACCGTATTCTAACATATATATATGGAATCTAAAAAAAAAAAAAGCTTCTGAAGAACCTAGTGGCAGGACAGGAATAAAGACGCAGACGTAGAGAATGGACTTGAGGACATGGAGAGGGGGAAGGGTAAGCTGGGATGAAGTGAGAGAGTGGCATGGATATATATACACTACCAAATGTGAAGAGGATAGCTGTTGGGAAACAGCTGCATGGCACAGGGAGATCACCTCTGTGCTTTGTGACCACCTAGGGGGTGGGATAGGGAGGGTGGGAGGGAGACCAAGAGGGAGGAGATATGGGGATATATGTATATGTATAGCTGATTCACTTTGTTATACAGCAGACGCTAACACACCATTGTAAAGCAATTATACTCCAATAAAGATGTTAAAAAAAAAAAAAAGAACGAGGCTGAAATTTCTGTCTCCTGCACCCCGTATGTAGGCTGGAGGAGAAGCTGGGTGCCTGGGGCTGCTTTGCCTGCTGCTTTGTCCTAAGCTGTGTGAGGACAGGAGGACATGGCCAGCCTGGGTACTCTGTGGACTGAAGGGAAGAGCACAGACCTAATGAAGAGACAGCCAATGTTGACTTGCTCTATGACCTTGAATAAAACCTGTATCCTCTCAGGTTTTATTTATTATATTAAATTATAATATATATATATATTTAAGATTTGACTAAGTGATTGCTAAAGTGCCTACTGGCTCTGAAATCTTATGAGTGTTTCAGCTGAATCTCAACGTTCTCTTTATCATTATCATCACTGTCATGTCCTGGGCACTGTACTCAACCTTTATAGCCATGATCCCATTTTATCCTCACTTCAGGCTTACCAAGTCTATATTAGTGCCATCACCTCACAGATGAGGATACTGTGTTTGATTCCAAAGTCCATGGTGCCTACCTAGAGGAAGACAATATCTGCCAATGATGCATTAATTTATGACATTTTAAAATTCATGCATTAATTTATGACAATCCTTTAACCAAATCTATCTAAAATCAAATACAGATCATTATATTTTTGAACCAGGGATGAGTGGCTCCCTTTACAATGCTTATTAAAAGTGATACTGAGCAGGGCCCTGTGGGGCTCCTGGGCACAAAAGCCTTCCTGTGTCCCCCATTCCTTGATTACAGGAAATAGGCTTCATTCAACCTCCATGACCCTCCCTGAGTTCCAAGGAGCAGGTTCAAACAGTTACTAATTAGGGAGGGTTGGGGATGTGGAGACCAGGGAGGAACAGTCAAAAGAAACAACAGCGCAGCCTTGGGGCAGGGTCCAGGTTCCCCCTCACGGGATGCACACAACAATACCTTTGAGCTGTTTTGAAGATACTGAAACCCCAACCAGGGGGGAGAAGTTAACTGACTGCTGCCCACCAGCACGTAGACCCCAGACTGGCTGAAACCAGAAGGTTGATGATGCTGACACCCGATTACTTCACCACTAACCAATCAGAACAATGTCCATGAGCTGACCACGCCCTGCTCCTTGAACACTCTAAGATGCCTCACCCTCTCCAGGTCGGGACACACAGTTTTGAGGGCACTAGCCCGCTCTGGCCCCCTTTGCCTGACAAAGCAATAAAGCTATTCTTTTCTACTTCACCCAAGACTCTGTCTCTGAGATTTAATTCGGTGTTGGGGTACAGAGGCTGGATTCGGCTTCATTAGCTTATCTTAAAGATGAGAATAAAGATACTATTTGTACTGTAGTATGATAAGTTAACTTAGCTGAAGTAAGAAATGTGTGGACACTAGCTGACACACTGTTGGTATGAAACAACTTACAGTTCTTTTCTCCCTTGATTAAACGAGGTTAAGACCGTAAGAAAGAAGCCATCACTTTGATATTGCTGCGCTGAGCCATGTCAATTGGGTTTCTAATAATCTTTTATTAGGGTTTGTGAATGAAAAGCCGAAGTCAAGGAACAAGTTCAGTCTGAAATCAAATATGGCCTAGACATGGCTCTCAAATCAATGGCAAAGAACCTTCTAAGAGATTATATCTATTCACTGAAAGCCCGAAGGGCACAACTAGAATGTGCGGGAGGAAACCAGAGATGTCAGCTCCATAAAAGAAACAAGTTTCTAACAATTTAAGCTGCTCAAAGAATGAACAAAGGGCTTCAGAAGACAATGTGTCTTCTGTCGTCCTAAGTCTTTAGATGGCACGTGCAGAAGAAGGTCCTTTGTTAGGTGGGGCTGCACCTGAAGACCTTTATAAACTCTCTCAGTGCTAAGACTCTGTGCCTCAGAGATGCTATGAATCTGCTAAGATTTAATGGCTATTGTGGAGAGCCAAACACCTCAGGCTGCATTTTTAATTCCTTTACTCATTCATTTAAGGCTTTTTTTTTTTAGTGCATCTGTGAACCAAGCCCTGGTCTAAGCATCAGGGATATAAGATGAGTAAGATTTCTTCCCTTCAGTGAGCTAAAGTATAAAAAGGGAGAGACACATGTAAAATAGAAAATGTAATAATGCTTCACTGATGCTATATTAGAAGACAGTATAAGATACAGCAAAATATAAAAATGGAGGTAATCAGTGCTTCCTCTTTTGGGTTTAATAACGTATTTTCTTTGTTAGTTTGGTCTCATTTTGATTTTGAACATTCTGATTCAGTCTCTAGCTTTTTCTGTACCAGTTCTCCATATTTGTTCTGTAAATTGCAGTCAAAGGGAAAAGACACTCTTCAACACCACTTCAAATAGAAATTGACTTCCTGCTGGTAAGTCTACCTGGAGATACAACTTGAGATTTAGCAGTGCAGGTTGTGGTTGGAATGATGAGAAAGGGTGAGTTTAGCCTGGGACAGGAGGTAAATGGAGAAAACAGAACTAAACAGTAAACAATAGTAGGAGCTCACTGGTCCATGTATACTTTTGGGTTGTTTAGTTTCCACCAATAGAATCAAAGCATCTACTGACTGTGGAATGACACAGCTTTGGGCATGCAAAGCACAATTCTTAAATCACTACTTAAACCGACATAACACATTAAAAAAAATGAGCTACCATCTACTATCTAGAATGAGCTACCATCACACAAGCTGAGACTGTTGCTGTCATGACCACCTTCTGATGATTGCTTAGAAGAGGCTTTCATAGAAGATCCACTTCTTCACTCCATCAATTTTGGGGAAACATATCTTTTATATATATATATATATTTTGAGAACATGCAGAGAGAGGGAATTATTCTTGTTTGTCCAGCATCCATTGCCCACAGGGTGTGATCAAAGCCAATAGCTTAGTTACAGAAAACTGCAAAGTCTGCACAAATTTCTTTTCATTCTCACCCGTGTACCCCGGGTCAGGTCCACACTGATGGTCTCACTGTCCTTTGGACATGACAGTTGCTTTCATTAATCTAAGACTTGCACGTGCTTTCTCTTCCACCTAGAATAACTTTCCTAACGTTGTCATCTAGCTCGTTGGCGAACGTTCAAAGAAATTTCACTTTTTAATCTTTCCTCATTCTTCTATGCACATTATTAATACTCTGCCCCTTTTTGTGTTTTGGTCTTTGCCATGTTATATTGAAATATATTTTTGCATTATTTATGACTTTCCCTTTTTATTGTAATCTTCTGGAGGGCTAGGACTGAAACATTCATTTCTAAATTATAATCTATTACAGTGCTTGAGAATAGATGTTCAATAGATACTTGATAAATGAATTATAAAAATTTAGATATAAATCTGTGAAGTAGGTGAAATTGTCCCTATGATCTCAAAACACCTGTTTATTTCCTGTCATAAAAAGCACCATATAATTGTAGAAGGAATAGTGGCCTGAGTCAAGATACTTGAACTTGTTGCCATCTCTGCTGGCTACTTGTTGAGCAAGCTTTAGAAAGTCAGTGAACTTGAAAAAGACCTTGGTTTCTTTGTAAAGTCAGAGTGTTGAAGCAGATAATCTTGAAAGTTTCTACCAACTCAAAAATTCAGTGATTATTAGAAGTGGTCAATGGCCCAATGTTAAATCAATGTTATTAAATGTTATTATATAATAACGGGTATAGTGGATATGGAGATATAAGCCCTAAGTTTGCATTCTGAATCTGCAACCAAATGGTCACTTGACATAGGATAAATCACTTAATATGTTTTGAATTAGTTGTCTGAAAAATGGGAATAAAATGGTAAGTTTAGTTTGGGACTGTTATGAGCATGCAATAATTCATTCGAAAATACTTTTCAAATTTGGTTATTAATTGTGCACCCACCCCATATTTAGTTATTAATTATACCATGGCAGCTAAGACCAAGCCACCTTCACCTCTCAGCAGCAATAGTCTTCTGACCATCCATCCTGTTCCCAGAATAGAAATTTTAGAAATCTGATCACATGATTCCCTTGAATCAAACGCACCAATGGTTTCCATTTAAAATTCAGAATAAAATCCTAACTCCTTGCATGGCCTATAGAAACTTATATGTCCTGACTTTTGCCTACTTCTTCAATGTGCTGCCTGACCACTCCCATGCCTGTTCTCCAGGTCCACTGACCTGCTGGTCCCCTAATAGATTAGCTCATCCTGTCTTGTGCCTTCCTGCTTGCTCTTCCCTTAGATCTTCCCATGGTTGTGTTCCATTCGTCATTCTGGTCTCTGCTCAAATATCAGAGAGATAGTTCCTGCCTACAGCACATCTCTTTTCACCTTCAGGAACTCTGTATATCTTTACCCCCAAGACTTACAAAGGTTTAGTAACCTGCCCAAAATTATTCAGAATTTAGAAATTAGAACCCAGAAATCCCGTGTTTTTTTTTTTTTTAAGATCACATTCAGATAGAGTGACCCTATTCTATTTCTTTAATATAAGAGAGACCCACTTCTAGGTGTACCGAGTGAAAATGTTCTAATGTAGCTGCTACTAGGGTCAACCAGTCATTCTTAGACATGGGTGGTGGAGCTTCAGACTTCATCCTATTTTTCATATTCCGAAAAGCATGGGACATAGACTAGATGACTAACGCAAGCATAAAAGGAATATGACAATTGGGGCTGCATTTTCCAAAAGGCATGACGAAACAAAATACAACCATTGACTCTGTGGTCACTGGATTTTACCAGCAAGCACAATTTTGTGTTAGAAATTTGCAGAGAAGAATGGGAGGGAAAATAACTGACAGACACATTTCACTGATGATAATCTAGCTGCGGATTGGTAAATAGATATGAACTAATTGCTTTTAAATGGTTATGGGACATGCTTTAGAAGGGCTACTCTGGGCTGAAATCAAAATCCACTCTTCCAGTCTTTTTTTGTAGCAATTAGAGATGAGAGAGTAAAAGTACTTATAAGTTAATGGGTGACTAGAAGGTAAGTAGCAGCAAATTCCAGTAATTTGGATACGTTATCGGTCCCAGTTTCATGGGTGCAGTTGAAAAGTCCTAGCTGGTATTCAAACAGACTTTAAAAATATTTCCTGTGTTTGTTATTATGAAGGTAATCAGTATAAAATTTAGAAAAAACCAAGTAAGCAAAAAAGAGTAAAATAAAAATCACCACCAGAGGTCACCATTGCAAACTGTTTCCCCCCATGGTCTAAACTCAAGGACTCCACTGCACATGGGATCTCAGCTCTAGCTGCAGAGTGAGATAGATGCCCTGACAATAGCAATCTTCTATCTTCTTTCTAAAGCACTCAAAGTCGGTCAAGGCTCACTCAGTATACCTTTGAAATTAGGAAACTATGGGCACTGTCCATTGTGTAGATAAAGGGGTGAAAATATAGGTCATGGGATATAAAAATGCAAAACAGTTCAATGAGTGGCAGAGTGAATAGACGCCAAACTTTTCCCTTTCACAGGACTGGTGGTACTGTCACAGGCAAGTTTCCTTTTTAAGAGTCTTTTGGGTTATATTTCAATGAGGAATATGTCCAAAAGTGGCCATAAAGATAAAGGGTATTTTCTTTATGTGTTGCAAAATAAAGAAAATATCTGTATCTTTAGAGTCATAGCTATATGCTTTATAAATATTTCTAATAGCCACATTCCCCTAATTGTTGAATGTCCTTTCTGGTGAAGCAGAGTCAGCTCACTTTGGGTTTTTTAACTCTTGCTCATTACTGTGATGGCACCCTGTGGGTTAGAAGGATATGCAACCTTTCAAAGTTGCCCTTTAAAAGAGTGAGTTTTATACAAGCAAAAGGAAAAAAGAGTGGGTTTTGAAACTGCTGGTCTCAAGTTTTTTAGGCATTGAAGTTTGTGGTGGTTTTGTTGAAGTGAATGGAGCTCTCTTAACATTCTTTGGTTGACTTTACCTTGATGCTTCATGATCAAAAGTGGGCATTTGTAGCCTGTTTAGAAAGGAAACTTTGCAGAATGTCTAATAATTTGGTGTTTGAGTCTATTGACCCTCATCCATGAGCTTATCATCATCACCCATCACACACAGCAGCTACAGCAGGTACCAACCCCCCACTGGCCTCTCACCATGGTAGAAAATGACATGAGGACCACAGGAGGATGCTGATATGCCATTTCTAATGACCTTGATAGCATTATAGTGACTTTATTGTATCTACAGAACACAAAGCAATGTTATCACACTAAGGTTTACTGTAATCTTTTTCTTAATTAACTAAATCTACAAACATGCCATTACTTTTTGTCAATAAAGCTTGAATATTTTATAATCCAGAAAAGTTCAAGAATGAAACACTGGGGCTTTAACCTTAGGCTGTGCATAGTATGTGATATTTTCAAGTTGCTTCTCAAGTGCTCTTAAAGCTGGTCTTGAGGTTTGAGTATATTAAACTAGGCTTATTTTCGAAAGTCCAAGCTTTAATTTCCTCTTGAAAGTCTCTTAAACGGCAAGAAAATTTTAGCTGAATTCAAATTTACACTTTTAATAAATATGTTACTCTCTATAACTGTGAATGCCAGTGGTTAAGAAACTAACTAACTAAATAAATAAAACTAAAAAAAAAGTAATTATTCTTTCTTTTCCCAAAGGATTGAAAGACTACTAAGAAATTCAATGAGTAAACATTTAATGAATACCTACTTGAAAAGATCACTTTAGAAGTTGCTGGAAAAAGCAACAATAAATAATATAGAGTTATTGTCAATAAGACAGACATTTAAAGTAATCATACATATATTTATACATAATAACTATACATTTTTCATTTGTCAACCATTTGCTGGGTACCTAAAAGGTTTTGGACATTGAGAAGAATGCCAAGGAATCAAAAATAACCATAATGATAATACCAGTAATAATAGCAACTACCATTGAGTGGGAGCCTTTTATGTGCCAGCACTTATCAAGCTTTCTCTGTCTTGCATTACCCCCATTTTTAAGTTACAGGACAGAGAATTAGACAAATTAAGTCTCTAACACAGTTGTTGAGATCTATTTACAGAGCAGGAAACTGAACTCCGATCTGTTCAGCTCCAAAGGTATTCCACTTTATGATACGACTTCCCATACAAAGACATAGAAGACAACTCTGCTTTCCTTCAGAGATCACAGGTCATCAAGGGGATGCAGATATATAAAGAGTTAAAAAAACAATGTAATAATTGGTACGATGCAGGCAAATCTAAACATAATATGCGTTAGGGAGAAGGGAGCTCTTAACCTGTCTCATGGGGCTCATTTGCAGAAGAGCTGATGGTGTCCATTTTGAGTTGGAGGATGGATAAGAGTTCACTATACAATCAAAGACAGGAAGGTGTGCAGTTCAAGAGAATAGGAAGAGCAGAGTGTCATGGCAAGAGGGAAAGTGCACATGGCTTGGCGAGCCTTTGCACAGAGTGAATTTGTAGAACTGACAGGGAACTATGCTAGAGGAAAGCGGCTGAGAACTTGGGGAGGATCAGAAATGCCTTGCTAAAGAGTTTGCACTTTATTCTGTAAGCAGTGGGGAGAAATTAAAGCTGCATCTTGACCCAATTAAGTTTTTTCTTGTCACATGACCTACCTTAGCAGCTGGGTAGAGAATGGATAAGAACAGGGAGAGAAGTTGAAATATTCTAGGTAAGAAATAATTAGGGACTCAACTAAAACAGTCACGTGCAGTAGAAATGGAACAGGCTGGAGGAATGGTCAGTGGGTTAAATCAAAAGAAACCCAATGAAAATATCTCTATGGGAGCATGTGCCCCATGGTTGTGGTTTGAGTGACAAGTTTGGGAACACTGGAAATGGAGGAAAGTTTAAAGGCAGGTAGGTATAATGAGTTCAGTTTTAAACATGCTGAGTTTCAGGTGCTATGATACATTATGGTACATATAGATTAATAAGTCCAGTAATGATCAGAAATCCATGGATGCCTGCAAAAGAGAAAAATAGTCGTGGCATTATAAGCAATATAGGGGTGACTTAGTCGCTGGCTTCAGAGTGAATGAATACTAAGAATAGTAGATGTAATTAGTAGTCCTCAACTTTTAGAGGAGAGGTGAAGGATGGCAAATAATGGAGCAAAATGAGGAGGATCCAACCTAGGGGGGAGGATGCTCCATACAAAAGACTACTTATTTAGCTCTTCTTAAAATGCTTATATTCTCTTGGCGAGTGGATACGTGAAGATGGAGAAGATGTAGTTTGTGTACGCGGGGAGCGTATGGTATATCAATGGGGGAGAAGTGATTTCAAAAAGTGGAGGTCCAGAGAATCTCATCCTACAGGAAGGTGAAGTAGAAGATGTACTGGAAGTTATATTCAATTTGGCCATTACATAATTCACTGCTCTAGAGAGAGAAGCTTCTAGAGAGAGTATAGTGGTGAGGGCAGCAGGCAGAGAAGTAAATGTGGAGTGATTCACATAGTTTATACCACTTCATCAAGGAATTTATCTATGAAAGAAAGGCAAATGGTGAGGTGATAAATAAAGAATGTGGGAGACATAACTGAGAGTGATTACTTATTTTTAAGATGAAATTTAGCAAGCTTGGATTTCAGGGAAAGTAAGGAATAAAGGAGAAGCTCAAGAAGCAGAATAAACAGGAAATACTGATGGATCAAGTCTTAGAAAGGAGTGAGATTTAAATCATAAACCTGAGACAGACCAAGAAGAAACTCTGTCTAAAACAGAGGACTTGAGCAATTAGGCCCATAGTGTAGATAGTTTTTCTCTGTTTAGTCAGAGGCAGGTTGACTTGCAGGGAGTGGTGGAGGCTTATAGGAGTTCTGAGGGTTTGAAATAGCCATTGTGGGGAAAGGTCAAAGACAGGAAGGGGCTGACTGAGGAGTTTTGAGGGCCCAGTTGAACTTGAGATAACTAACTTGAAATGACATCAGTCTATACTATTGTGAGGCTTTCCTTCTCACATTGCCTACAAAACCCAGTTAAAGAGTGAATAGTCAAATTGCTTGACGATTGGTGTGGATGACTGGTGAGGTGTGTCTCGCAGGACCTGGTGTAGAGGAAGCTGAAGTTGCTAGCAGAAAAAGTGTTGATGTGATAAACCTTGGGGTCTAGGCTGGATATGGAAGCATATTGGGAGATAATTCTCCATGATCCGGCGTTCCTGCACATCTTCTGAGCAAAGGAGGTTGACAGTTTTGCTCAAGGATGTTTGCCTAGGGACTTCCCTGGTGGTCCAGTGGTTAGGACTCCATGCTTCCACTGCAGGGGGCACGGGTTTGATCCCTGGTCAGGGAATGAAGATCCCACATGCCAGCTGGCATGGCCAAAAAAAAAAAGACGTTTGCCTATTAGACAGCTTTGGGGAAGATAGAGACAGTGGTTTCCCCCTGCGACACTGAGTGCTTTCTCTCCCTGGGGGTCTCCTTCCCCTCACTAGAGGTGTTCTGTGGAGAGGAGGAGTGGCAGGTGTGCCAGTGGGCCCTGTATAAGATCAGGATGTCCTTACCTAGGAGTTCCTCAGCCGTGACGCAGGCCTATTACGTGTGCAGCATCCTCCTGGGGCTGCCTCAGCATTGCCCCCGTGGAACTTGGGGGACGAGGGGAACCAATGTAAACATGAAACCCAGGCCTGCTGTGCCAGGGGTTACAAGCTGTCTAAGCTCATCTGGACTCATTGTATCCTTTCTGGCTGCATTTATGAAGTGTGGTGGCCACCTGTCAGCCACTGTTGCTACGGCTTAGGGATTGTTTGATGGCTTGGCTTGACAAAGTGACGGGGGAGGCCAGTTCTGGGGTGGGCTTGGAAATGGGGAGGGGGCCTTGCTGGGTGTGAAGGGCCTGTGTGAGTGCAAGGTAGGAAACAGTAAGTGCCTAGAAGTTGTTAAAAGCAGATAGTACATTATGGGAAGGTTTTGTGGAGGAGGTGATTCTTAGACTCAGTCTTAAGGGATTTAAATGATTTGAAGATGCACAATGATTTAAAATGGTGGGAGCTACTTTCAGGGCGAGTGAGAGAGTAGAAGCTGAAGTAGAAGCTGGAGCTTAAGAGACCAGGCTGGGTGGGGAACAGTGCGGGGCCCGGTGGGTGGGGAGGAGGTGAGCTGCCCAGTTTAACTGTTATGAGCCCAGTAAAGTGATGCTAGAAATGGCTCATTGAGGCCACCATCCACGAAGCAGACAAGGTTATGGGCACTGTGCATTAATCGTAGGTTAAAAACATTAAATTGAACTTTAGCATGTGAACCGTTGGGAAAAAGCTAGGAGCCTGTTAAAGGGAAATGAGAGAATATGGCACTTACTTCTGTGAAGTTTTTGGTTGTATTAAATGTGCATTTTGAGATCCACTAGCTACTTACGTTTATGGTACCCTAACACTTAAACAAGAATGTTAAAGAGATCTACTGTAAAGACCAATCTATAAAATGGAGAGCTGCATCTGAGTTGGGCCTCATTGAGAAAAATAAACCCCAGGTAAAAGTAGCTATTTAGGAGTTGGGATCTTCGTAGGATAGAGATATATCCATAGGAGGAGTTTACAAAGAACTCTGAATGACTTAAAGGGTTGCTTTTATAAAACAAAAAGTTTCTGGTGCTACTTTTTGGTTTAGCATCTGCTCCATTTTTTCTTTCTACTTGTTTATTTATTTATTTACTTACTTATTCATTTAACAAGAATATTGCCCTTCCTTTTATTAAACTGTTGATGTTTTGTTTACTTTTCCTAATTAGAGAAGTCAACTAAATGGTTTGAGAATTTTCTGATTGCTTATTGATTTCTTATTGTTTGCATGAATATTAAATATATCATTTTAATCTTAACTAGGATGCATATTTTCCTGAAAGGTGCTTTTTTTAAAAAAAAATTGACTTTGGGTTTATTACATTTACTGTAGAATAATTCTTCCCTTCATTTTATTCATCTTCTGGAAATGTCATTAGCAGAGAAAACTAAAAAGGCAAATGAAGATGTCTAGGGAGGTAAGTTGCCCTTGCTTTTCCTCTGGATAAATTATACAACAAGGTTACTCTCCCAATTAGATAATATCTTGGGAGATAACCAGTCACTTTCTAAACACAAGCACATCTGAATTTTAAAATGTTAGCTTAATAAAAAGTGATGCATTTTGAATCTCTGGGCTAAGTATATAAAGCGTAGTTGGCTAACCTGGGTGTGGAAAATACTATAACGTAGGTCAAGAGACTTTTGCAATCCTAACTACAAAGATACATACATGCATGCTTACGTATGTAAAAATTTGCTTTAACTTTTTTAAAAAAATAAATAAATTTATTTATTTATTTATTTTTGGCTGCGTTGGGTCTTCGTTGCTGCGCGTGGACTTTGTCTAGTTGCAGCAAGCGGGGTCTACTCTTCCTTGTGGTGTGCGGGCTTCTCATTGCGGTGGCTTCTCTTGTTGTGGAGCACAGGCTCTAGGTGCGTGGGCTTCAGTAGTTGCCACATGCGAGCTCAGTAGCTGTGGCTTGCGGGCTCTAGAGTGCAGGCTCAGTAGTTGTGGCGCATGAGCTTAGTTAGTTGCTCTGCGGCATGTGAGATCTTCCCGGACCAGGGCTCAAACCGGTGTCCCCTGAATTGGCAGGCAGATTCTTAACCACTGTGCCACCAGGGAAGTCCCTGCTTTAACTTTCAAAATATTTTTATTTGTTTTATTGTTGAGTCATTGTTTGAATTTATTTCCTTCCATGTTTCTCCATTAGTTTTTGACTATAATGACTCCATTAATATTAATATTTTTTTAGGGGAAGGGATTTAGAGAGAGAATCTTACGAGTTTGGTCATTCTTAGGTTAGATGGGAGAAGATGTGCTTTTCTAGGACTGGAAATTTCTAAATTTTTAACCTCTGATCTCTCTCAAAGGATATCCACTTTTTGTGGGCATCTAATGAAATAAACACAAATTTAAAAAAATTCAGTGACTAAGATATGACTGTAGTAATAAATACATTTGCGTGTTTAATCAAATCACAAATTATAAGCAAGGCCCTTAACTTTTCAATTCAAAAACTTTTCTCTGACTTCTTTTTTTAACCTTAATGAATATATTAAAATATACACTTTCAAAACTATCTTTTTTTAATGTCATTTCTGGAAATATTTACATTTTTCAGCAATATAAATCATAGTCTTCATTTAGCCTGACACTGCTGGCTCAGGAATATGGAATACAGTATTAGTTTCTGTAAGAATGAATTGACTTTGCTCTGAAATAAGGCTTCTCAGTAACAGCCCTGGAGAAATATATTGGTTACAGCTAAAATGTATGGCTATGCTTATGCTAAAACATACCGACATTATAAAACGGTATATACTGGTTTCGATAACAATGTATTCTTTCCAAAGGATTCATGTGGCTTTCAGCAAGAATGTATTGATTTCATTAAAATGTGCTCCTTGAGATAAACAAAAATTTAGTTAAAATGCATTGGTTTCTGTTAAAGTTCATTGACTGAAGTGAAGAACATTACACTACTATTGGGTTGCCTCAGGGTTTGGTAAGTATTGAACAGAGAAGTATACATCAGTAATAATAAAGGCTGGGGAAAACAAAGATATTATAAACCCAATAAAGATGTAAATATTCTCACGCATTATTAGATTGAATTTTGTTGCAGGCACTAAGAGTTGGCTCAGGTACTTTTCACAAAGTCAGTTCAACCTCGTGTATTCCACACTCATGGGAACTCAGTGACTTAATGCAGGGACACTCTGCTTTTCCCTCTATTTAAATTACTCTCCAGGAGGATATTAGGCACATAGGTTGCTCTTCAAGGCACATCATGTCTGAAAATTTCCACTTAAAAAACAGAGGATGGTCCCTCAATAAGTTAATGCATTTTTTCCCCATAGGACCTAAAATATTTGTGGAGAATAGGCCATACTCTGGGAAAATCCAGTTGTTTTTGTTCAATCCCACATTGCTTCTTCATACTTGTTATAGAAAAGGAAGAGAGAGAAGGAAGAGAGAGGATAGGATAAGTACAGTTCACCATATTTCTTCATATTTTGGTTTCTAAATAAACAAAAGAGAACCTAAGATTCCTAGGGGGAAATTATATTTAAACACTGTTCATTATAAAACCAACTAGCTTTCATACAAGCAGAATGTAGGTAGGTGCATTTCACATGGGAAAACATTTTTCTCTTTGTTATCATTTTATATAGTCAGAGCTGTACAAGACTAGAGTAGAAAAAGTAAAAGCATAAGCAAAAATAAAAAATTAAATCACTGAATATCCTATTATTCATGAAAAATCATTGTTTATATTTAGTACCTGTTTTTAACAGAATTTTTCTTCTTCATGACTATCAATATATTTATCTCTTTTAAAACAAATTGGAAGTTATATGAATTTTGTGCTAAACTTCTTTTTTTTTTTTTTTTTTGTGGTACGCGGTCCTCTCACTGTTGTGGCCTCTCCCGTTGCGGAGCACAGGCTCTGGACGCGCAGGCTCAGTGGCCATGGCTCACGGGCCCAGCCGCTCTGCGGCATGTGGGATCTTCCCAGACCGGGGCACGAACCTGCGTCCCCTGCATCGGCAGGCGGACTCTCAACCACTGCGCCACCAGGGAAGCCCGCCTGCTTATCTCTGATTATGAACTCCACATTTTATTTGCAAATTTGTCTGTAAAAATAATTTAAGGCCTAAGATAACAGGTACACATCTTGACTGAAATGAAGCTGCGTGAGGATGGGAGGAGGGACAAAACGGAGACTTAAAAAGGGCTGTGAGGATATTTTGGGGGGGCTATTACGTTCATTATCTTGATGGTAATGGCCATTTCATGATGCATACATATGTCCAAATTTATCAAACTGACTTCTCTCTGTATATGCGAATTGTCAGTGATTCTTCAATAAAGCTGCTAACATTTTTTTAAAAAAAGAAAGTCACAATAAATCTGTACTAAACTAATAAATCCCAAAGGAACAGTACCTTCTTCAGTTTAACTATACACTAAGAGATGATAAGGTGGAAGAATTCATTGCTTTTTAAATTTTTTAAAACACAAACTTATACAGATGTACTGAGTACATATGTGTTGTAAGAAGATTTACTTTAACATTACATTAATGTATTTCAACCTTTGCCCACTTTTACTGAACTACCTCTTCCACAAGTAGCTGGTTTAATTTGCATAGTTTTCAGTGACCTGTCGTCATCACTGTAGTTTCTGGAAATTACTTTTTTAAAGAAAGCCATTTATTATACTAAGGCATAAGTTCCCATAATATAGAACATTTATAGCATTTTATTCCTAGTATGTAGGAGGGACTTGAAAATCTGGTAAGAGAGAAAAGCTGGCAGATAACAAGATGGTAGTCATGAAATAATAAAATGTGATCATTAGCCAATGGAATGAGGCATTTATGGGAGCCACCAAGGGGGGACATTGTGCCTCAGCTAATACTTTCTGAGGAGAATACTTCTTTTCTCTAGGCCTTTAAAATTTAATTGGAAATAAATTTATTATTCACCAACTGGTTTTCTTGTTCATTCCAGTAATTCGTACTTTTTTTTAAAAATCTTTATTGGACTATAATTGCTTTACAATGGCGTGTTAGTTTCTGCTGTATAACAAAGTGAATCAGTTACACATATACATATGTTCCCATATCTCTTCCCTCTTGGGTCTCCCTCCCTCCCACCGTACTTATTTCTAACTTTATTTATCACTAGACTGCAAAAAGGACGTGTGAAAACATCTAAACTTTCTCCATTTTTTATGCAGAATTTGGAGAATTCCAATGAAATTCAGGTTCTGGGCAGACAAATTGCTTGCCTACTATACTATGTTCTGTGATTATAAATGTCAAGAGATCAGAGACTTTGCTCCTGGTCAAAGAGATCACAGACTTTGCTCCTGGTCATTGTAGAGCTGAAAAGCTTTCTGTTGTCATGGAAAATATTTTAATTTCTGAGTCAAAGGACAAGCATTTCTGTTTTGCTCAGATTCTGATGATAATCTACATGAAACTGAACCTTCTATTCACCCGCTCTGCCTGTGAACCCTTTGTGAATTAGGGAGTTTGTGATGGAATTCAGAAACCCATTGGTGCCTATGTGGGAATAACATTCTGCCGGTCAAGTGGTGAGGCAGGGGAGAGGCCCTCTGCTACTTAATGCATAATAGCAACAGAAGAGCTCTTTGTAAGCCCCTCAAACCTTCGCATTCTCAAAGTCTTGCTCTATTTGTGCATAGAAGCTCCAGTGGAAGAGTGTTTCTAGTGATGGAGCATCAGTGATCATCAGAAAGGGCAGCGGGAACCAAATGGGAGTTCAAGCTTCGTTTTTGAGAAACACCTACACTTGCTGTTGTTTATACAGTGAACTATGGACTGGGATGAATGTTTCCATGAAAGGCCATTCTTGTAAAATTTCCTCAGAATTTAAACCCTTCTGAGGTTGACCCACTTGCATTTCACTGCTTAGTTTCGGATTCTTTCTTGACAGTTAATTACAGGAAGCCTGAACTGTTGAACCATGTGCCTTGCCGACCAGTTCAAATTCTCCAACAAAATAAATTTAGCTTCACTTCATTGGAATTAAAAAGTTGAAGCTTTCATCAAGAAACTGGATTCTGCCCCCTGCTTTGAAAAATGAACCATGTTTTGAGACGTGATTTTTTTCTTTCTTCAATACCCAGTTGCTGAAATAGTGACAGAGTAACAGAAAACATTCAAGTGAAAAGAAAATCATGCACTAATTATTGGAGATGCTGTTTTTAAGTTCCGATTTCAAGAAAAATGCACATCCAGGATTTCTAATGGGAAGTGAACAAAGTTTGAGACTGGTCCAGTGTTTGCATCTGTACTTTGTACTCATAGCTCAGGCCTAGAGATATTAGAAGCAGCAGAGACAATAAGCAGGCACCGCTGTCCTTTTCAGGTGCTCAGCTCTCCCTGGTATCCTAATTACAGACTCTTCACATGAAGAATTCTTTTTGAAGGTAATCAGAGTGCTGTATCCAGAGGATGCTAATGAAAGTGAGTTGAGAAATCTGCTTCGAGGGTGTCTTACTTTTAAGGTCTTGTCTTTCAAGGGAAAGAGAACAAACGTTTATTATTAAGGACCTACTACTATACGCAGCCTTTGGGTTTAATGTTTTCCATTTTAACCTGAATTCCTACAGTCCTTCTCTGATTGTAAGCGAGTAAACGAGGTTACCTTACTGTATAAGTGGAAGTTGGACAGCCTGTTATATCTCATGTACTTGTACCAAGTCTGGCCCATTTTTAAGGTTTCTTCCCTCGTATCTATGAGGATTCCTATGAGGTGTTTCCCAAGTTCTCGTCCATGATCATGCTCTCAGAGTTGGTATATTATGCACTATATATTAAGGCTCGTCTAAGAGTTAGATTTTGGTCTTTTCCCAGTATACCATTTGCCATACGCTGAATGTTTGGGTCCCCCTCCCCTGACCCCCTATTCATATGTTGAAACCTAACCTCCCATGTAGTGGTATTAGGAGATGGGGTCTTTGGGAGGGATTAGTGCTTTTATGAAAGAAACCTCAGGGAGCTCCTTTGCTCCTTCTGCCCTTTGAGGATATAGCAAGAAGACTGCCATCTATGAACCAGGAAGTGGGTCTCCAGTAATTATCTCATCCACTGGTTCCTTGATCTTGACTTCCCAGCCTCCAGAAATCAGAAAAATAAATTTCTGTTGTTTATAAGCCACCCAGTCTATAGTAATTTTTATAGCAGCCCAACAGATAAAGATATCATTCTACATGTATTAGAAAGGAAAAGAGAGGGGGGGTATTGAAGAAATATCTCATTATATAATCAGGCAATGCATATCTGATATACCATTCAAATTTTGCATTCTAACATTTTATACATTTTTATACTTCATCTAGAAACAACTGTTTCATTACCAAACTTGATTAAACATCACTCTCCTCCATCATAATGGAGGACAGATTCTGAACTGTAGCTTGGCAGAAAGTGTATTTCTTTCCTCTTTTCTTCTTTCTTTGATTAGTTTGTTAGACTTCATGTATGTAACTGTGAGAATTTATCATTCTCATAGAATCTATACTTTCAGATGTTTTGGTCCCAGAGGATTCTGCCAAGATATTCATAGAAGAAAACAGAACTATAAAGGTTTGAAAACTCATTGATAAATGTTTTTCCCTATGGCCTAAGACCTAAATCTCAGTAATAACAATAATCATGTTTAAGGGATAAAGTAATCTTCCCTTGTAAAACCAGTAACTCTCATTTCAATGGACAGGACTGTTCTCTGTCCTTGATAGGTCTCATTCCTTTTCCTTTTGGTGAACCCCTGTGGCATTTCATCTTTCTGACTGAAAGTAACTCGAGTGAAAAAAATAGCATTAAACCTTAGAAAAAAATTAGATAAATACCTCAAATTAATCAAGAAGTATGACTTATTTGAGGAACAATACTTTAAGTAAAATATTTTTATTGTTTCTGAATAAAGCAGTGTGTTTCCAGAAGACTTATTTAAAACAAATTATTTATCATGACTAAAGTTCACTCAAATCAACTCATTATATATTGCTTGAATAGTTACAATATGGAAGACACTAGGGTATCTGCTTCAAGAAATAAAAAAGTAAACCAGATAGGATCAGTGGCCTTAAATATGCAGAATTTCCACAATTCTTCTGTTATTGAAAATAATGTGTTCCAACGCACTAACTTGTGTAGGAAGTGAATTTCTATAAAAATGACGTCACAAATTGGTCAAAATTCTGTGAAATATCTAAGATTAATGATAATTTCCTATTTATTTATGTATTGTGAGAAAATTCAGTATTCTCCTATAGCAATTAATGTCATAGAAGGGCAGTATTCATTCAAAAGACAAGACAAGTTTAGAAAACAAGCTGAGATTAGAAATGAATTTGCACTACTAGATATAAAATAGATAACCAACAACGACCTACTGTATAGCACAGGGAACTCTACTCAGTGTTCTGTAATAACCTATATGGGTAAGTAATCTGAAAAAGAATGAATATATGTATGTGTATAACCGAATCACTTCGCTGTACACCTGAAACTAACACAACATTATAAATCAACTATACGCCAATAAAACAAATAAATAAATAATAATAAAATTAAATTTAAAAAAAGAAATGGATTTGCATACAAGTGCTTAAGGTCTTGCTTTTTTTGTTTCTTTGCCTTTGTAGACTGGATTGCTATGAGTATGAAGACATTATTGTTTTTGCTAAAATATGATCTTATATTTAAGAAGTCATTTAAGAACAGCATAATTCAAAATTATGAATTAAAAATAAAAGTACTGCAAAAACACTCCCCTCTCACTCCTCATTTACATCTCAAATCACATGACCTAAATTTGGAAGACAGAGATTCCTCAATCCCTTCTTTTTCCATTCAAATTTTATGTTTTAATTTTTTTCCAGTCAAATGCAGAAGGTGAGTTCATGTCACAGTATCATCATTTGCCCAGGAAATTCCCTCCACTCTTTTAATTATTTACATGCAATAAGTTTTTCATTCCATTTATCATTATCACCCATTTTTATTCCCCTTTCCCAAGATAAGCAATTATTCTAATGTCTTTTTGTTTGTATGTGCTTTTGAAAAGATTTGAAATTTTGTGTTCATGCATTTTCAACTTACATAAAAGCTATTGGGCCATATATCAAATTCTGTTTTTTTTTTTTTAAAACAATACTGTTACTGAGCATTATGTTTATAAGATCCATCAATGTTGTTAAATGTGCATCTACTCTGTTGCTCCTTTCTGCTCCATAGTACTCCATGAAGGGCATCCAGCAACCTTTATCCACTCCTCCAGCAACTAACTCCCCCAATCTTGCCTCCAGCTCCACACTTCTTCAAATAATGCTGCAGTAAATATCCTTATACACATCCCCTTAGGAGTCTGTGTGAGAAATTCATCAGGATATAAACCCAGGAGTGGTTTGCTGGATCACACTGCAGGCCTATATAAAATTTAACTGAAGGTACCAGATGCTCTCCACAGGGGCTGCTGCAATTTACAATTCCACCACCAGTGCTTGGGGGCCCCTGTATCTCCACAGTCCCATCAATTACCCAGCTTTCTAATTTTTGCTAGTGTAATAGGTGTAAAGTGATATTTCTTTGTTTTAATTTGCACATCTCTGATTTCTAATAAGTTTGAGCATCTCTTCATATATTCATATACTTGATAACTTTTGGGTTTCCTATTCACATACTCTTTGTCCATTTCCCTATTGTGGTTGCTGTCAGTTTCCTGTCAATTTATAAGGGTCGTGTGACATTTTCTAAATATTATTCCCTTGCTTGTTTAGGACATGCGAGTATCCTCTTCCATTTTTTCATCTGTTAAATCTGTCCATGGTATACGACTTTGAATAGAAATCTTTCATGTTGATACAACCAAACTTATCATGTATATATATGCCTTATAATTTTTATTTTTGAAATTTTAAGAAGTCTTCCAAATGTATGTAAATATACGTGTGTGTGTGTATATATATATATATATATATATATATATATATATATATACTATATTTCTATTAACTTTACAGCTTTTTGTCTCTCACATTGATCTTTAATCCATATTGTATGTGTTGTAAGGGAAGGATTCAGTTTTTTCCCCCTAAGATAGGTTTGTCTTTCAATATGTTCTTTTAAATAACTCGTACTTTCCCTATTTTTTGTGAAATCCTTTATCAGATATTGCATACACACACACACGAGTGTATTTCTGAGCTCTCTAGTCTGTTCTATTGGTTTCTTTGTCTCTTCTTACATACATCCCATACAGTTTTTATTATTATGGTTTTGCAGTATGTCAGTACTGGGTAATGTACAACTCTTCCTCTTCATTCTTTTTTTTTTTTCAAAGCTGAATTTTTTATGGACATTATAGATTTTAGACCAAGTTTATGAATTCCTCAAAAATTCCAACTGTAACTTTGATTGAAATCTGCTTTAGTTTCCTATTGCTGCCATAACAAATTACCAAAAGCTTAGTGGCTTAAAACAACACAACTTTCTTACTGTACAACTCTCTAGGTCAGAAATCTGACATGTTCTCATGTGGCTTAAGTCAAGGTGTCTCCAGGGCTACGTCCTTTTCTGGAGGCTTTAGAGACGTAACTGTTTCCTTGTCTCTTCCAGCCTTTCCAGGACACCCACATTCCTTAGCTCACGGTTCCCTTTCTTCATCTTCAGAGCCAGTAACATAGCATCTCTCTGACCCTGCTTCCATTGTCACATTTCTCTCTGACCACAACTGGGAAAGATCCTCCACTTTTGATGCCTCTTGTGATTATATCACCCCACCTGGATAATCCAGGGTAATCTTCCCATCTCAAGGCTGATAACCTTAAACTCATCTGCAAATTCTTTTTGTTTTGTAAGGTAACATATTCACAGATCCTGGGGATTAGGACACAGACACTTTTGGGAAGCCATTTTTCTACCTACCACAGAATTGCATTGTATTTACAGATAACTTTGGGGAGAATTTGAGGAGTCCTACAACTCTTTTTATCGAGGTAGTCACTTTGTTCTCTATAAATATCTTTCTTCATAGAAGAGTTGTGTATTCTTGGTTAATTCCTAGATTCTCTATAATTTTTGTTACTATAGTAAATGGTTTCTTATTTTTAATCTCATTCTATAAAGTTATAGCTAGTGTACAGAAGTGCTATTATTCTTGTAACTGATTTGGTATCTGGCAGGCTTGTCAAAATATCTTATGAATTCCAACAGTTTTTCTATTGACTTTCTCAAACTCTTCTATCTTCCACGTTTCTCTCACCCAGACATCAGTCAATTATGGCCTTATTGCCCAATCTAGCCAGCCACCTGTTTTTGTAAATAAACTTTTATTGGAACACAGCCTCACTCATTTATTTGTAGCTGCTTTCATTCTGTAATGGCAGAGTTTAGCAGTTGTGATAGAGACTGTTAGTGGTCCACAGAGCACCCCCCAAATATTTACTATTTGGCCCTTTATAGAAAAAGTTTGCTAAGTTCTGCTCTAAGCCTCTTGTTCCTTATCCATGCACTTTACACAAGTGGGAGGAGTTTGTACACTTTATGGAGTGTTAAAAAGTGGTCAAAGACCCAAAATATTACCTTTGCCCTAAATCCATTAATTCTTTTTTTTTTTTTTTTTTTTTTTTGCGGTACATGGGCCTCTCACTGTTGTGGCCTCTCCCATTGCGGAGCACAGGCTCCGGACATGCAGGCTCAGCAGCCATGGCTCACGGGCCCAGCCGCTCCGCGGCATGTGGGATCTTTCCGGACCAGGGCACGAACCCGTGTCCCCTGCATCGGCAGGCGGACTCTCAACCACTGCGCCACCAGGGAAGCCCAAATTCCATTAATTCTTACACTACTTCTGAAATCATACAAATTCGGGTTACAAGGGTTAATTGTAAAGGGTTAATTGCATCTTTTCTTTAAAACTGGGACTCTCTCTAGGCTGTCAAGTGCAATTTTGAAGCATAGGGCAGGCATTACAGTGCTGGGAGACTGAGTAGTTCGTTGGTGAGATGAGACCACTGGGTACTTAGATATTGGGGGAACCCACAGGATGGATCCCACTGAAATGGATAATTGATCAAACTATCCCCTTCGCCACACTGTGTAGAGTTGCCCTGCTCTCTGATTTTGAGCAACTACATTTGTATTGTGGAGATGACCTGTCTAGAAAGAAGGATAATCATGATGAGACAGGTATCAGGAGAGGCACTGCTTGGAAGAGCTTGAAGTATACCTGCTACGCCTCCTCAAGTGATCTCATATTAAAGGACCCTCTTCCTGCATTGCTAAGTGTGGCATACTTTGAAATCATAAATGAATTGTTAATAAAGAACTCTGTTAGTTGTTAAAAGAAAATAGAGAGCTTAAGAGAAAGGACCTATGGGACAGGCACTTAGAAAAAAAACGTTCATTCACTTTAGCTTGGCATTTAAAGTCCTCTATAGTTTGCCCATACATTAGTCGTTCCCAAACGTGGCTGCACAGCAGAATCACCAGGATGCTTTAAAAATGACAGATTCCTGGCTTCCCTGGTGGCGCAGTGGTTGAGAGTCCACCTGCCGATGCAGGGGACACGGGTTCGTGCCCCAGTCCGGGAAGATCCCACGTGCCGTTGAGCGGCTGGGCCTGTGAGCCATGGCCACTGAGCCTGCGCGTCCGGAGCCTGTGCTCCGCAATGGGGGAGGCCACAACAGTGAGAGGCCCGCGTACCGCAAAAAAAAAAAAAAAAAAAAGACAGATTCCTTAAGCCTTGATTCTAAACCTTCTGAATCAGAATCTCTGAAGGTGTGATCATAGAGTCTTTATTTTTAAAAAGTTTGCCAGTAGATTCATTTGTGTCTGGCCCAGCACTGTTCTAAAATACTTCTTCAACCTTGCTGTCCATTACTACAGCTCACATATCTTTTCTTTAGTAAAATTGATTTGTTTTTCCTTCTCTTACAGGCTTTGTTTTTCTATTACCATGCATCCCCTTAAAAATCCCCTCAGCCATATTCATTTACCCCAATACTGCCAGCCTTTCAAGCCCAGCCAATGTATCACAAATTTCCATGATTGTCCAGATAGGTGACCTTTTCCTTCCTGGAGTTCCAGTGACAATTTGTGCTGCTATTATGCAGTTATGCAAACTTTTTTCTCTGTTCCTTGAAGGCAGGGGAGTTCCATGAATTAAACCACTTTGTATCTGTCATAGTTCCCAGTGGTGACTTGAAGCAGGGTAGATATTCAGTAGACGTTTGTTCAATGAATGATACTTGGTTAAAGGACTGTGGCCATCCAGAAGACCACTCTGTTACTAAGAATAGTAAAGAGGAAAAGGGCTCAAAAATATCAGAAGACAAAAATCTTTGCCTCTTTTCTCTGAGTTTTTTGTTTAAATGGATAATTTATTGGAAAAATATCTATATTCACTAATAAATTTCCACTCATTAAGTCACTTTCTCTTTCTCTGTCAAGAGCTACTTGTAAAGTGTTAGATTTTATTTAACGCATGAGAAGTATGGACTCTGGTAGTGAGTCAGCTAACTAAGGGGCTGCCCCTGAATATCCACGCAAGCCTGGGACCGTGTGCCCTGCCGACAGCATTCCTTATAAATATGCCTCAGCAATGTGGGTCCTCAGACTCAGTGTCAGAGGTGTACGGAGCCTGTAGACCTAAAAAGGTCTGCATCACAGAAGTGGTGTTAGTTGCAGAAATTCTTATGAAAAGAACTGATATGCTCAAAAAAGAAACATAAGATTAAAAATATCTAAACACATACTTTATGTTGCTGGGTTTGGAACACCCACAAACTTTGGGTGCTTGTTTTTTATCTGTGCTGGTGGTGGTAAGAAAAGGTTTTGATCAGTAAAGAGACACAATACTTAATTACACAGACTAGTCCTACAGGGATTGCTCATTCACAAAAGGTCAAATCAGAATGCCAGCTGTGTGCTCCCTGGATGGGGCAAAATCTTCCCTGTTGACTTTTTTCCTCTCTTTAGAAGTGTGAGGATTTAGAATGGGTAAACAACAAGGTCCTACTCTAGAGCACAGGGAACTATATCCAATCTCCTGGGATAAACCATAATGGAAAAGAATATTTAAAAAAAGAATGTATATATATATGTAAAATGAATCACTTTGCTGTACAGCAGAGATTGGCACAGCATTGTAAATCAACTATATGTAAATAAAAAGAAAAGTTGAGGGATTTGGGACAAACTTCAAGTTAGAAGTTCCCACAAGACTGTCACTTCTGATACCAACTGCAATTCTGAAGGGTTCCAAAACCACCCTCAGGTTTGCTAATTCACTAGAAGGATTCACAGAACTCACTGAGAATTGTTATACTCATGGTTATGGTTTATTACAGCAAAAGGATGCAGAATAGAGCCAGCCAAGGGGAGAGGCATAGGACAGAGTCCAGGAAGGGTACAGATGTGGGGCTCTGCTCATCCTCTTCCCGTGGAGTCATGGGTGACATTACCTACTCCCAGCCATGATGTGTGGTAACACACACACAGAGTACTGCCAACTATGGAAGCTCACCCAAGCTTACTGTGTCCAGAGTTTTATTTGGGATCAATCACATCCTGTGTGGCTGAAGTTTACCCGGATGTCCAGCTAATACCTTTAGTCATCAGTTCTTCTGAAGGTTGGAATTGATATGGCATGGGTCACATCCCCACCATAAATCACATTGTTAGACTGACTGGTGGCCAAAGTCCCCAGGAAAACAAAGACACTCCTATCAGGCAGTATATTCCCAGGGCTGGGAGATCACCTCCCAGTAACCATGGACAAAGGCCAGACTTCTCTTTGGGTAAGGTTAATTCTTCACTGCACAAGAAACATCAGGCTGCTTTTCTTCATCTGGCCTATTGTTCCTCCTCTGCCTCATTATTTATATTTTTTTCCTTTTTGAAAAAATTGCAGTATAGTTGATTTACATTATTATATTAGTTTCAGGTGTACAGCATAGTGATTAAATATTTTTATAGATTATGCTCCATTGAAAGTTATTATAAAATATTGGCTATATTCCATGAGTTATATATTATGTCCTTGTATCTTATTTATTTTATACCTAGTAGTTTGTACCTCTTAATCCCCTATCTTGCCCCTCCCCCCCCACTGGTAACCACTTGTTTGTTCTCTGTATCTGTGAGTCTGTTTTGTTATATTCATTTGTTTTATGAAATTTTGCCGTTTGTAACAACATGGATGGACTTGAAGGATATTATACTTAGTGAATTAAGTCAGACAAGGACAAATACTGTACTTTTCCTTTATATGTGGAATCTAAAAAATAAAACAAATGAATATAATAAAACAGAAGCTGCCTCATCATTTCTTCATAGAACTTGATTTTTTTGAAATAGACTTTAAAAATTTTTTTAAATTAATTTTTATTGGAGTATAGTTGACTTACAATGTTGTGTTAGTTTCTGCTGTACAGCAAAGTGCATCGGTTATACATATACATATATCCACTCTTTTTTTAGATTCTATTTCCATATAGGTCATTACAGAGTATTGAGTAGAGTTCCCTGTGCTAATATAGCAGTGTGTATACGTCAATCCCAATCTCCCAATTTATCCCTCCTCCCCCTTCCCCTTCCCCCGGGTAACCATATTGGTTTTTTTTTTTTTTTTTTTTTTTTTGCGGTACGCGGGCCTCTCACTGCTGTGGCTTCTCCCGTTGCGGAGCACAGGCTCCGGACGCGCAGGCTCAGCGGCCATGGCTCACGGGCCCAGCCGCTCCGCGGCATGTGGGATCTTCCCGGACCAGGGCACGAACCCGCGCCCCCCGCATCGGCAGGCAGACTCACAACCACTGCGCCACCAGGGAAGCCCCATAAGTTTGTTTTCTACGTCTGTGACTCTATTTCTGTTTTGTAAATAGGTTCATTCGTACCATTTTTTTAAGATTCTGCATGTAAGCAGTGTCATATTTGTCTTTCTCTGTCTGACTTACTTCACTCAGTATGACAACGTCTAGAAATGGACCTATTGTTGAAGTGACGTTTGGCAGTAGTTAGGAAACAATAGGCAGGGGCTGACAGGAGAGAAAGGGGATTAACACATAAGCAGAGCCCAATGTACTTCTGGCACATATATGTTATTTAATATTTAAAACAGTCCTTAAGGAAAGATATTATTATTTTTTTGTAGGATAAAAGAAACAAAGCCTCAAAGTGATCACAAAGACAGTAAAGGAGCCAGAATTTGAAGCTGGGTCTTGCTGACTCCCTAGGGTGTGCTATTTCCACTATACCAGACATGAAACTGGGCTGCTGTTTCTCTTCCTCATCATGACTGGATATTTCAGTGTAAGTAGTAGCCACTCCTGAGAATGATGGGAAGGGAAAAGAGGCTGTAGCCTATAGGTCAACAAAAATCAGTGGGTCTGTAGGGCAAGCACCTGAGCTAAACACGATGAACTCCTTTTCCCTCTCTGACCCACAAACCTACTTTAGATGAAGAACTGGTGTTGTGAGAGCCCACTGGAAAAATGCTTTGCCTATTTTTTGTGCTTAAAATTTCCATTTACTGGAGAAAAGTAAAAACAAACAATTATTAAAACTTAATAAATGCACATATTTTTATCCTTTGTAACAATGCACTGTAAAGTAGCTATGCTTATTTCCAGTTTTACAAATGAGCAAATTGAGGCTCAAGGGATTGGAGAGCTGGTGAGTGGTAGAAATCCAGCTTGACTCCCATGCCCACCTATGTCCCATCTGCCACATGGCTGTGTGTTACTCCAGTGCCACGCACACACAGCCACTTCATGAAACAGAGGTTATGCAGTTCACTAGACGTGACCTTTCCCACCTTTTTTTATTATTTATAGGGAGAGGCACCGATACATCTCCAATGTTGCATATTCCTAGTATTTTGTAGAAATGAGCCTTGTCACTGATGTCAAGTTTTGAAGAAAATGAAGGTCCTGTCTGTTTTGTTTCAGGTTCTATTAGGAGCTACCCATTCCTACAGGAATTGGGTTGGTGAGATGTGTGGGAGGGAAGCATGAAGGCAGAGACGATATGTTCTTATTTTATTTTACTTTGGCCACGCCGTGTGTCTTGTGAGATTTTAGTTCCTCAACCAGGGATTGAACCCGGGCCCTTGGCAATGAGAGCGTGGAGTCCCGATCACTGGACCACCAGGGAATTCCTGTGATGATATATTTTTAGACTCAGTTCTATTACTTAGTCTTTGAAGGGGGCAGCACTTCCACCACCTTCATAAATTTCTGATTAAATTTGGGATTTAATGCCTCCTTAGAATACAGTTATAAATCTAGGGGAAATTAAGAGGCAAAATTATTCTGGAACTCATAACAGTGGTACATAAAAGCATTCAATCCTACTCAGTTTTAGAGCTCAGAGCCCAGAGAAGGGTCTGTGCATTAATCTGAAAGCTGGAAACCTGTGATTCAGCCAGCCAGTATCAGTGTCATTCTATAAATCACCTATAGCCCCTAGAGGAGGTAAAAGCAGCCAAACACTATATTTAGTAGATCCTAGACTTGTAATTAAATGACAAAAGGAGAAGCAGGAGACAGGTGACTAGCTAGAAGTATGATTCAACAGGACACACACTCTCTACTTTGGGAATGTCATATCTTTGCTATTTTGGGAGGAAAGAAATTGATTTTAATTAATATAAGTTCCCCACCATTGGTTTCTTTAGGAATCAAGACATGTTTATTTTAGGGATGAGCATAAGATCAATGGCATAATATATTTTGCCAGAAAACATAATTTAAAGAGAAGCTCGTTAAAGCAGCCAAAAGAGAATTTTCTGAAGTGATCTATTTTCTCTTGTATTAATTTGAAAATAATATATATGATACGGGCTGATTTGATTGATCTTGAGAATCAAAGCCACCATTTGATTGAAGCCACCATTCAGATTCTTTTAAGAGCCTCTCACAGGGGTGAGAACTTTATTTTACAGTTGTTTCAACTTTTTATAGGTAATAAATTAATATTTTATGTTTAATTGCATTAGGTGAATGTAATTTCAATTAATATAGGTTATATCATACTGAGATACAAATATATTGCTTTTATTTACTAATTAAAGTCATTTAAATTATTTTGTATGGTACTAATATGTAATAAACCTTAATAAGTCTTCTCATGCTAGTGATGTCTTCATAACAAATGCTACTTTGGGGAACCAAATGTAGAAAATGATAGTTTAGGTTTAGATTGAGCCCTGTAGAAAAAACTTTGTGTTTCATTGGGAAAACTAAGCATGAGCTTAGTTTTTGGGTTATCCTAATCTTGATTTATGGGGGCTCTGGGCCTTTCACTGCTTTTAATATATTTTACAACTGTGAAAGTTATAGATTACTGATAACAATGCAAAAGGATTCTTGCCTACAGACACGTAAAAAAATTCTGTCTGGTGGATCAACTGACTTTCCTCCCTCCATGGAAAAAGTCAGTTTCCTCTCTATTTGTAAATCTATTTCAACATTTCTTCACTGCATATAAATTTGTGTTTCTTTTACTTCTCTTTTAAATTGGTTGTAATACCTTATCCTTTCCCTCATTAATAATGAGTTAAATAAAATCTTTAACTCATACTCATTTTATATCTATATGAGTCATGATTTTACCCTATCTTTGAAAATTATCCTTTTCAAATGTCATTCTCAAATGTGACACTCAAATGTCATGTCTTTAAGAAGCCAGAGTGGTACACTACCAAACATAAGGTAGATAGATAGTGGGAAGCAGCCGCATAGCACAGGGAGATCAGCTCGGTGCTTTGTGACCGCCTGGAGGGGTGGGATAGGGAGGGTGGGAGGGAGGGAGATGCAAGAGGGAAGGGATGTGGGAACAGATGTATATGTATGACTGATTCACTTTGTTATAAAGCAGAAACTAATAAAAAATAAAAAAATAAAAATAAAAAATAAAATTGCCTTCAACTTGAGCTTTGGAAGAAACTAATTAAATGTAATCCATAGGAGCTGTGATACCTAGGTGAGGAAATAGTGTGCTATATGTGTTTATGAATAGAAGGTGTATTTCACATTAAACTTACATTAAACTTAATAAAATCTGCTTTAAAAAAAAAAAGCCAGAGTGGTATCTTTCTGTCCTTGCTGGATATTAAATCATATTCATTGTTGCTTCTGTTTTGATATCCTCTGGTGTTGTTGCTGTTTAATCTGTCATTTTAATCCTTAAGTGTCTTGTTTTCCCACTCCAGTTGCAAGCTCTTTGATGGTTAATGCTTCTCCATATCTCCTGCAGTGTCAAACATAGTATGTTACACAGAGTATGTGATCAGCTTGATAACTAGTAGGTGAATAAATAATAACGTTGGGTTTGTGTTTCATCCGTTCTCAGTACTTTCTCTGTGGTCCTTGGCAAGTGTTACAAGACTTGTGGATTCATATCACAGATTGCAAATATCCCTGGAGTCCTATCCAACTATGAAAAAGGCAACTGGATATTCCTGATGTCTTTTTATTTTAACTTTTCTTATTTTTTTTCAAGTTATTTTTACATGGGAGCAGTAGTCAGTGAGTCCCATACAGGATAAATCCAAGGAGAAACATGCCAAGACACATACTAATCAAACTATCAAAAATTAAACACAAAGAAAAAATATTAAAAGCAGCAGGGGAAAAACAACCAATAACATACAAGGGAATCCCCGTAAGGTTAACAGCTGATCTTTCAGCAGAAACTCTGCAAGCCAGAAGGCTTTACAGTGAGCATACTGACACTTTATCAAGTTAAGTGACTCAAGATTTGCACCTAGGTCTTCTGACATCCTAAGGCACTCTCATTCCACTAAACCAGGCTACTTCCCACCTCTTGGGAAGGTCTTATCCTTTGGATTATCACTTCATGGCATAGCCTTTCCAGTATGCTATTACTATGGATCCATCTACAACACATTCTAAATTTTACCTAGAGTATTTTCTAGAACATTGTAAAGATACAAAGGTAATTGTTAGTCAAAAATATGTGTTTATTTTTTTTAACATGGATGAGGACCGAGATAAAACTCAGATGTTGAATTCCTCCCCAGTTGTTTTTTTACAATCAAGAACTTAACTGTATGACAATTTAATGTTAGCAACCCCACTCATATTACTTGCTTTCCAAGGCCTGTCCTGATTATTGTTAGACTGGTGATGGGAAATCCTGGCTCTGTAAGAGTGTGACAAGTCTATTGTTGGTCTTGAATAACCTTTCCCAAATTCTGTTGCATATTAGAAACCAGACCTTTGGGATCAGAATCACCAGGAATGGGGTCTGGGAAGTTATTTTTTCAAGCTTCCCAGGTGATTCTGATGTACACTTTTGGCGAAACAATGCTCTAGGAAATTTAATTCAGGAAAGATCTAACGGCCTGGGAGCCAAATTTCACAGGAGCCAGAGAGCTATAAGAGGTTGGTGGATGGAGGCATGGTTGTCCTAGAAAGTACTGCTTTGATTTTCATGTACTTGATTCTGTCCTTGTATCTCCTCTGAGGTGAGTGGAGGGGACCAGAAGTAAAAGCAACCCTGGACCATTCTTTACAACTCCCAAGAAGTATATGTTCTTGTATGGCTCTGCAGAGACATGAATCATTGGCATAGCACCAAGTTCATAGAACTCTGGAGTTAAATATTGAAGGGGCCTATAAGATTTGTTTAGCTAAAATACTAATTATGAAAATAATGGAAGTAAATTCTTATTTAGACGAGCGATGAAAGGAAACACATATTTAATAAAACATTTAAAAAGAGTGTACCACAACTCAAACCTTCAGCTGGAAGATATTAAAGAAGAAAAATAGGGCTTCCCTGGTGGTGCAGTGGTTGAGAGTCCGCCTGCCGATGCAGGGGACACGGATTCATGCCCCGGTCTGGGAAGATCCCACATGCCGCGGAGCGGCTGGGCCCGTGAGCCATGGCCGCTGAGCCTGCACGTCCGGGGCCTGTGCTCCGCAACGGGAGAGGCCACAACAGTAAGAGGCCCGCGTACCGCAAAAAAAAAAGAAGAAGAAAAATAAATGGCAGGCATTCCTTACTTCAGGAAGCAAAGATGGAGTATTTTAAAAGTGTTTTGTAACTCCCCTGCACAAAATCTTTTAATGGATTCTAATCACACTCAAAATAACATCCAAAGTCCCTACCATTTATCCAAAGATTCTTCATGGTGAGATGTCTGCCCCTTTTTTAATCTCTTCCTCTTGGGCTCTATTCCTTGATGCTCCACTGCTCCCCTGCCTTCTTGATTCTTCCCTCTGATAACCATGGAGCTTCCTTCCTTGTGTCTTCAGGTCTCTGATCAATACAGGTTTAAGAAATCTTTCTAATCATCTTATATACAAGATCACCTCCTGTAATTCTTTGTCTCCTTACTTTGCTTTATCCTTTCTTCAGAGCATTTATCACTCCCTGACATCATGTTATATATCAGTTTGCTTATTGGTTTTGACTCTTTTAAGTATATGTGTGCCAAAAGGAAGGCTCTTTGATTTTTCCATTGTTGTATTAATATTTGGCCCAAAGTGGGAGTTTAATTCATATTTATTGAAAGAATTAATGAATGGATGCTCATTAATCTACTCTACAAATTCAATGAGATCCCAATTAAAAACCCAAAGGATTTAAAAACTCTTGATTAAATGATTAAAAATTCATACATACTAAAATTTAGAATATGCATACTTTTTGAAATAGAAATCCTACTTGCAAGAAATTACTCTAAAAATAATTGAAAGGATGTTCAGAAATATCTATACAAAGATGATCATCACAGAATCATTCATGAAGTTAAAAATATAAAATAGTCTTAAATTCATAAATTAGAGCTAGGTTATATAATTTACAGTTCATCAAATTCAAAGATAATCTCCTTGACAGAGATAATACAATGATAAGTGGAAGAAGATGTTATGAAATAGAATATACAGCATAAGACCATTTAAAATATATGGTTATATGTGTATTTACACATATACATAACATGTCTGTAAGAGGAAATATGAAGGTATTAAAGTAATTATTTATTATTGGTGGGAGAAGGATGATCCTCTTTTAAAACTATTCCCTCCTTACATAACAATTATTTTTAAAGGAAAAAATTATTTTAGTTAAAAAAATTTAGTCCAGTTTCTTTATTGTACTGATGAAAAAATTGGTCTCAAGATACAAATTGTGTGTGTGTGTGTGTGTGTGTGTGTGTATGCATGCATACATATTGAAGGTGGGGATAAAGAAGTTTATCCAATATAATCCATCTGGAAAGAAAAGCAGGTTTGTTTTAACTGAAAAGTTGAGAGTTGTTTTATTTATCGTGACCCAAATAACTATTTTTTATGAACCTCAAACTTAGCTGTCAAACTGTCTTGTGACAAGATGCTTGATTCAGAGATAGATATAATCTGCTAATAGAATGTATCTATCACAGAATACTAATGCAGCAAAATGAAATCACACAATCTTTTTAGATAGGTCTCGGTGAATCTTGCTGATTTCAACCCAAATCAAACTTATGTTAAAATATTAATGCAAAGATTATGGGACTTCCCTGGTGGCGCAGTGGTTAAGAATCCGCCTGCCAATGCAGGGGACATGGGTTTGAGCCCTGGTCCAGGAAGATCCCACATGCCATGGAGCAACTAAGCCTGTGCGCCACCGCTACTGAGCCTGCACTCTAGAGCCCGCGAGCCACAACTACTGAGCCTGCACGCCACAACTAGTGAAGCCTATGTGCCTAGAGCCTGTACTCTGCAACGAGAAGCCACCACAATGAGAAGCCCACGCACCACAAAGAAGAGTAGTCCCCGCTCGCCGCAACTAGAGAAAGCCCACATGCAGCAATGAAGACCCAACGCAGCCAAAAATAAATAAATAAGCTAAATAAATTTATAAAAACAAAACAAACAAACAAACAGAAAATATTAATGCAAAGATTAAACTATACAATACCAGGTCAGCCTGGAAAAAATTAAAGGGAAGACAACAAGATGACTATTGAATCCTCAGGCACGAAGTTGCAATGTCTGGGTGTGAGCTCTTACGAGACAGCTATTTGCATAAACCAAGAGTCACAAAGAAAAAATATTTCTCAAAAGGTAACAACATTAGTAATTCCCTAGGTTTATTTGCTGCCGATAAAAATAGTTATTTTTCTTTAAACTTAAGTGGCTTTTTGCTCAACATACTTGTTTGAATTTCATCCTTGCATATTTTAAAACTGAATCATGTACATGTTAGGTTAAAAGAGTCCAAAGAGTTAAGTATCTGAGAAGTTAAATTTTGAGAAGCTCATGCTGTGAAAATATTATGTGAGACTGTCAATTTAAGAGAAACATCTGGGGCTATAGTTAACCCACATAGCACCTTTGTACACAGAAATGTGCCCTCTCTGGAAAGATATGACCCCTAGGATGCATGGCTTGGCGAGCCTATTCTTTGGGCAAATTGGAAAAAAAGCCAGTATGGCCATGCTGAAGGCTGAGAGAAAAGGGGGTCTCCTTTATTTCTTGGTCCTGAGATTTGAAAGGGTATGTCTGTGAATAGCATAGACAGAAAATGTACTCCACAAAGCCTAGCCAAGAATCCATATCACTGACCTGCTTATGGTGTGAATTCTGTATCTGGTCTTTGCTTGCTTTTCCAGTTTTGTTTCCTCTTTCATCCCCACATTGACTGTATTTTCTTGTTTCTTTCCAGCTCTAATCTGTTTCATTAGTTTCTCAGGATAGTTCTAGAACTTTCCATTGCCTTGCTATATGCTGATTATCTTACATTTATTTTCCACTTCTACTTTACTTAACCTCATCTGTTCATATTTTAGGCTTCTTGCTTCATTCTCTTTTTAATTTTTCTTTTAAAATTCTTGTTTTTAACACATTTGGAAAAAAATCTATTTTTAACTCCATATAAAAATCTGCAAATTCCTCAGTCAAATTGGATTCAATTCTTAAAATTTAACTTTGTAATATTCTTGTTTGTATTAACCTTTTTATTCCATTTAATTTTCTCTTACCTTGTGCTTAAATTTTACCTTTAATCTCCATTTAGCCATCCACCTTCCCTTTAACATCCTACTTTAATTTTCTTTTCTATTCTTTTCCCTTTCTCCTCTCTCTCTCTATAAGTAATTCTAAAATGACCTAGAGGACATTTAGCCAGAGAAGTGGTGGTAACTAGACGTTCCTTACCACAGACAGGAGCTACTGGAGGCCAGCTTTCTCCTTCCCACCACTGTGTCTGTAGCTTCCCCTCAGCTCCTCTTTTTTTTTTTTTTTTTTTTTCTGATACGCGGGCCTCTCACTGTTGTGGCCTCTCCCGTTGCGGAGCACAGGCTCCGGATGCGCAGGCTCAGCGGCCATGGCTCACGGGCCCAGCCGCTCCACGGCATGTGGGATCTTCCCGGACCGGGGCACGAACCCGTGTACCCTGCATCGGCAGGCAGACTCTCAACCACTGCGCCACCAGGGAAGCCCCCCTCAGCTCCTCCTAACGGAGGTCTTGGTCCACTTAACGGTGGCCCTTCAAACACCTCAGTTGGTCCCCCAGTTTTCCCACTGGTTTTAATTCTATTTGTGTGCCTGACACTTCTGATTTCCTGGAACAGTGTTTCTTCCTAAATTTTCATACTGTCTGGACTTTACCTAAGCAATATGCATTTCAAATCTATTGTCTGTTGTACATGCTATTAAATTCGAGACAAACGGCCAAGAGAAAACTACTATGTGGCAGTGCTGGAAGGTCACACTAGAGATGAGACACTTCAGGCAAGAGCCCTGTCTGGCAAGGCTTGTCCTTGATAAGGAACGAAGTGATGCTGAGCTGCAAATGGGTACTTGGGGAGTAGGGATATGGGTCTGCTTCTAATGACCTTCTCTCCAAGCTGATTTCACTTCTATTCCAGTGGAGCATAAGAGCATCTTCCAGATGCTGGTCCTAAATTCCTGGCTCTCATTGTAATGTCTGGAGGAATCTGTTTAGAGTAGCTTTTTTAAAAAAAAAAATTTTTTTTTTTGGCTGTGTTGGGTCTTTGTTGGTGCGCAGGCTTTCTCTAGTTGGGGCGAGCGGGGGCTATTCTTCCTTGTAGTGTGTGGGCTTCTCTTGTTGCGGAGCATGGGGTCTAGGCATGCGGGCTTCAGTAGTTGTGGCTCACGGGCTCTAGAGCACAGGCTCAGAAGTTGTGGCGCACGGGCTTAGTTGCTCCGCAGCATGTGGGATCTTCCCGGACCAATGCTTGCACCCATGTCCCCTGAATTGGCAGATGGATTCTTAACCACTGTGCCACCAGAGAAGCCCTGCTGTTTTTTTTTTTTAACGTCTTTATTGGAGTATAATTGCTTTACAATGGTGTGTTAGTTTCTGCTTTATAACAAAGTGAGTCAGTTTTACATATACATATGTTCCCATATCTATTCCCTCTTGCGTCTCCCTCCCTCCCACCCTCCCTATCCTACCCCTCTAGGTGGTCACAAAGCACCGAGCTGATCTCCCTGTGCTATGTGGCTGCTTCCCACTAGCTATCTAGTTTACATTTGGTAGTGTATATATGTCCATGCCACTCTCTCACTTTGTCCCAGCTTACACTTCCCCTTCCCCATATACTTAAGTCCATTCTCTAGCAGGTCTGCATCTTTATTCCCATCTTGCCCTTAGGTTCTTCATGACCATTTCTTTTTTAAAATTCCATATATATGTGTTAGCATATGGTACTTGTTTTTCTCTTTCTGACTTACTTCACTCTGTATGACAGACTCTAGGTCCATCCACCTCACTACAAATAACTCAATTTCGTTTCTTTTTATGGCTGAGTAATATTCCATTGTATATATGTGCCACATCTTCTTTATCCATTCATCTATTGATGGACACTTAGGTTACTTCCATGTCCTGGCTACTGTAAATAGAGCTGCAATGAACATTGTGGTACATGACTCTTTTTGAATTATGGTTTTCTCAGGGTATATGCCCAGTAGTGGGATTGCTGGGTGGTATGGTAGTTCTATTTTTAGTTTTTTAAGGACCCTCCATACTGTTCTCCATAGTGGCTGTATCAATTTACATTCCCACCAACAGTGCAAGAGGATTCCCTTTTCTCCACACCCTCTCCAGCATTTATTGTTTGTAGATTTTATGATGATGGCCATTCTGACTGGTGTGAGATGACATCTCATTGTAGTTTTGATTTGCATTTCTCTAATGAGTAGTGATGTTGAACATTCTTTCATGTGCTTGTTGGCAATCTGTATATCTTCTTTGGAGAAATGTCTATTTAGGTAGCCCTGCTATTTTTAAAATAAAATGCATTTCCATGAATAAAAAAATTTAAAAATTAAATAATAATAAAAAATATATAAAAAATGTAATTATAATCTATATCAGTTTTGTTCTTATCTCTATGTATTTGTGTAGTGTGTACTCCCTTTTTTTTTTTTTTTGGTCTTTTTCTCATTTCATATTCTCGCCTCCTTTGTCATAGATTAACTGACCATATATGCGTGAGTTTAGGTATGTGTAATTCTTAATTGTCCAGACAGAATGCAGGCTCCTTAAAGAAGTGGGAAAAAGTATAGCTTTGGAGACTGGAAGTTGAACTTTGAGGCAGATTGTGCCATCACCTAGTTAAGGAAGCTGTCTTAGTCTGTGTTTGTGCTTTGTCATCACTGAACTGTGGGGCTAGAACAGATGGTACCTAATAGCAGATGGCACTTCGTTGTAGATCTTAGGTTTCTCTTCAGTTCATCATAGACTCATTTAGCACACTGTTAGGTACAGGGTGGGTTTTTAACATATGCTTTTCATTAATTGAAAAAACATCTATTTTACATGCATGATGAGGTATGTGAGGCCAAGAAAATTCTAATCTTGTACTGTATGAGAATGTAGAATTGAATCCAGTGCAGTGAAGAAAGCTACTCAGTGGGTAAAACTCAGCTGACCCAGAAATGGTGTAGTTAGTTCAACAGTTTCTTATCAGCACTAATCACTCAAAGTCATAATCAACTTAGTCATTTCTCTTATAGCCAAACTGTAATCCACCAAATTCTCAAGCATTTAAAGATGCATTGTTTTTAATCAATGAATTTGTTATCCTAAGTTGATGAAAAGTGCATTTTCCAGATCAAAATATAGGAGAGGTCAAAACCTGACCATGGTGTGGGTGGGGCACTAGGAGGTTAAAGGGAAAGGAGTGTGGATGATGAGGTAATGTAGATTGGGATGAGGTCATAGTTTCAAAAATTGAAAAAAAATTAGAGAGTCTCTTGAGAGTTACAGCTTTGGCAATTTGTAAGGCTGCTTGTAAGGGTGAAGATGGTTTCTCATTTGGTTTCTGATTCAGTAAAGCTACTCAATCAAGACAGAGGAAATTTACACTCTATTGCCTGTTCTCTATTGAGAGTGTGCATCTTGCTCCCAACTGTATACTTCATAAAGCTCAATACTATCATTTCACGTCAAGTATGACTGGTGTGGCTGGTTTCTGTATGGGAGAGGCTCATCCCAGATGGAACTCCCTTGGGTTTTCTCCTTGCTCTCCTAGCAGGCAACACGCCATTTTTGATTGTTTAGGCTCCTATGATGTGTGCGGCAAACAAGAAGTGACTTCTTACTATAAGCAGAAGCTGCCTGATAAACAGCAGGGATGAATAATTTATAAGGTAGCAGTATGGAAAGTGGCATTTCACGCTTCTTTCCATGTAAAATGTCGCATGAATTCCAAACAGGCTAAACAGTTTAGAAGAAAACCTAAAATCACCGGCAAGAGAAAGGAAAGAGAGGGCTCTATAATGTGGTAGTTATGACATTACTCGGGAAGGATTCTGATCCATATATTGCTCTCCATTGATTAAATGTGAAAACAAATTACAGTTTCTCAAATCAATGTTATGAAATAATTATTATATACATGGAAATAGCATCAATAAGGCAAGTAGGCTTAGGTTTTCTTCCACTCAATTTCAGTCAATTTACAGTAAATGAATCCTAAAAAATCTGCATTTTTCATTTTCTAATCATGCAGTAAGCCCTCCATTAAAAGAGAACCCCAAAATGGGGTTTGATATATTATTATGCATCATATTGCATAGTTAACATTAGTCCACTTAATCAGAAAACCCAAGCAAATTGGGTCTCTGAATGCAAATCACCAAGCCCTTACTAGCTCTTTATTACTAAAGATGGTTAGTGAGATAAACTGAAACTGCAGAAGATCAAACTTCTGAAAGTAAGATCGCACTTTTATTTTATTTGATAATTAATATTTAGTAAGTTGATATTTTGGAAAGCTAAAAATTTAGAATTATCTTATTAAATTCTTGAATTATTACTTAATTTGGCTTGTGGTAATATACCTTTTTTAAAAGAACATTAAAAAAATTAGATTCTTCAAAGAAATCTATTAAACACCCTTATATGAAATATTATAAGGAACACTCTGGGGAACAGAAAAATATTACATTATTACTTTTTTTCTTTAAGGATCCATCATTCAATCTGGATGGGAGGAGGGCAAGAAGTAACACCTTAGAGAATTAGAGATGATGAAATGGAATATTGTTTGATACTATTGCTCAATAGGAATTCAGAGAGAAAAGATCAGCCTTGCCTGGAACAGTCATGGAAGGCTTTATAAATGGCTGGAAAGTTTGTTATTTAGTTCTCAACTCTTCCCTTTCCCTCCTAGTTTACCAATAATTCCACATGATTCTACTGGCCAAGTAATTTTTCTGCCTTCACCCCATCCATAAGGCCACCAGCCCGAATATGGCAGCATATTTCTAAATGGTAGCCGTGCACTCAGTCAGACATTCCTAATGCATCCTAAAAGCCCCTGCTTGGGTGGTCTTCCTAAATATCTCCATTGTACAAAGAGCGCCACTCAATCTAACTCCTTAGCCAAATGTACAAGGTTATTCTTGACGGGCGCCTAACTTGCCCTTGTTCACAGAGCCAGTAAGTGGTGGAGCCAGAACACATAACCATGTGCTTTGCTTCAAAGCCTAGTACTTAATCCAAAATACCATATTGTAATCACCAGGGATTTGCCTGTCTCCTGGGAAACCATTCTTTGAGAACAGCAGCTGCACTGTGTCTTATTCATTTCTGCATTATCAGTACCATGCCCATCAGATATTCAATAATAACTACCTGTTAAATAATTTCAGATATTTTGTATGTTGAAGGTGGGGGACCCAATCAGGAAAACAGAGCCTATGCCAGCCACATCAAGAGAGGATATTTAGGGGAGAACTAGCGGAAAAAGTCTTAGAAAGGCTAAACAGACAAAAAGGGGAGTAATTGTTTGTTGGGTACAACATTTCAGTTTTCCAAGATGAGGAGAGTTCTGGAGACAGATCGTGGTAGCAGTTGCATAATACAAATGTACTTACTATCACTGAATTGTCACTTAAAAATGTTTAAGGTAGTAAATTTTATGTTATGTGTATTTTACCACAATAAAAAAATTCTGAGGCAAAAAGGGGACAGGAACTCAACCCAGAAGTTGGTATCAACAGAAAGGGAACCAGCTTTGGGGCTAGAAGGACAAAGGGAAGATTGTGCGGCCAGAGCTAGGGAGACTGGGCTGCCTGTGGTGAGCTAGGGCCCCAGAAGGAGGGGCTCTCTGGTCAGAGCAGAGACACGGAGGAAACAGAGCTAGTGCCAGAGCTGGGGAACAGTGCACAGGCAGGTGCCGGCTTCTCTTCACACGCCGCTCTCTGGTCGCCCCACCGGCCAGACCCAAGGGGAAGCCAGCTGTCAACGTAGCCTGAGTGATATCATTTGCAGAAGTCAGGAGTAGGGGAAGGGCAGGGAATGGATTTTTTCAGGGAAACATGCACAAAACTGGCACAGGGAAAGATGCTTCAGGGGACAAAGAGTGGGGTCTAAGACACGGTGGAAACATATTGCATGTGGGGAGGAGGTAAAATAAAGATGCTATTCAGCTTGGGAATGACATATAAACATGTACTTGGGGATAATAGGGACAGACATTTCCGTTAATAAAGTGAGGCCAATCTGGGGATATCTTTAAGTGTAGGTGGAAGAGTTTTTATATAACATCACTAAATATTTGGAAACAGAAAGCATTAAGTGCAGTCTTCAGTAGAATATAAAGATACCACGGACCCATCATACATTAGAGGTAAATTAGGGCAGTTGCCAAGCACAGACTCCGATCCTCAGAATCAAATAATAGAAAGTCGTGGTGTCATCTCTCACAACCTCATTCTAGACAGGCTTTTATTATTCTACATAACAACCATATGAGAGAGGTATTACTCTTGCCCCCATTTTATAAATCAGGAAGTTGAGGTTTAGTGAAGTCAAGTAACTTTCAAGGTCACTCACCTGGGAAGTGACAGAGCTGGAACTTGAATGAGGCCATTAGACTCCAGAGCCACGTGCTCCCCATAGGATCTCCTGCCTTGGTTTAGGCACACTCAGCTCTCCAGCTGCTATATTTGGAGATCTCTGAAGACAGATGGCACAGTTGTCGGTAGCTTGGTCCAATGATTAGTCACTCCACAATCAATACATGATTTTTAATTTTAATTTCCAAATGACTTTTTCTCCCTGTGCTTCATTCATTTATCCAAGTAGAGAACATCTGCTCTGGGAGTTGTACTTATCTAAATTCAATCTCTTTCCTTTCCACACAAAACTACTTCCTATGCACTGAGGTATGAGAGTAAAAATGGATTCGTTCATAAGGAACAATCTCTGCCCTTGGGAAACTTGAATACTTTGCAGAGTTAAAATCCCCTTAGGAAAGTTTCACCAATTCCACCTCCTTTGCCGTTTCTTCACCAATTTTGTCTTCCCTAATTGCTTGTTTGTTTTTATCAGAAGTATTTTCTGGTTTCTAGTTTTTTTTCAACATCAATTGCACGGCTGCTATAGCTTTTATGATTTCCCCTCTATCACATTGTTGTGGTTTGGAAAGATTTTGTTGACTTACCTGATTCTTCAGATTAAGCATGGGAGATTTTTTTTCACTTTTCCTTGCACTTTGAAGCCTCCAAGTCCTAATAGACATGAGATGTGGGCAATGCTTGGCTGGATCTCCATCAAGGACCCAAGTAGATTTTCTCCTCTTCGTGAATTCTCTGAGGCTTGCATGCAGTAATAATGCTGCAAGCAAAACATGTTCTTTCTATATAAAGAGAGAAAGTTATTTAGAATAATTTTAAGACATGAGAAACTGCTCAGAATATATTTTATTAGGGGTGTACTTGGGGCGATTTCGAGTTGGTCACAGGGAAACGTAAACAGTCACAGCTCTCCACCACTCCTCCTGGACAAAATCTTCTTCAGGACAGAGAACATATCTTGAAGCACATTTGGTACATTATTACACATCCAGTGAGTAATTAATTATAATATTTTCAGTGGTTGTGAAGGGAGCCTGAGGCATCAGTGCTTTTGGAAACAGATTTTGCATATCTACTAAACTGAACAGCATAATAGCTAGTTTCTGAAAATATTAGTCTTAGAGGCATCATTCTATCCTTACTTTACTCTTTGTATTTATGCCTGAAACTTCTCCTGTGATAAGGATTTCTTTTAATTTGCAAGTATCTAGAGGTCATGTACCAGGTTATGTTATTTATTACGAAAAGTCCACAATTTCACCACATGATGAGCTAGTTAATTTACTTCATTTCTCAGGCCTAGACTGTGATCCTAATCCTATAAATATGTGCTGCCGTGGTCCTAGGGCCAGGGAAAAATGACTCATTGAACATGTACATTGTTACGTCTGTTTTGGGCAAGACAGTTTTAGATGATGGGTGTAGGGGAGGGGTTTAAAGAGAAAGCTAGCATTGACCTTGATGAGGGGAACCACCTGAGCTAGGCTTGTGGGGTTTCCTGGGTCTCAAATCTGAGTGAACCAGGAGTTAATTTCCTTATTTTCCCCCAAAGAACTTACAATCTAATTGGAAAGAGAAGTGCCTGTAAAAGATGAGAAATAAAAATAAAGTACTCTCAATGGTAAGGTGGGAGAAATAATTTCCAGCTGAAAGGATCTGGGGCCAGGTGAGTGTAAATCCCTTAAGACAGCTGGGGGGCTGGAGGAGAAAAATTAAATGAATGGTATTTTGGTAAGAAGGGACTTGATTAGGTCAAGGGATTTCATTCTCCTATATCTCCTTTGAAATGACCGAAATGTTATAAAGCAAGGGAGACAATGTTGTTATTACCAAAAACTGGGGAAAAGAACCAATCCCTTGAGAGAAAATTGCAAATAGTTTCTGCTGGATAGAGCGCTACAGGGGCCACATTGAAGGAACACTGAAGGTTGTTTCACAATGTCTCCTTCTGAGAAGATGGTGCAAGCTTGGAAATAAAAGAAAGCAAATCTTGGGAGAGCTCCATGGATATTCCTTAATTTGGGGTGGTGAGGGCAGGCTGTAGGCAGACATGGGATGCACTGCCATTAGGATCACTTCCACTGCTCTCCTGGGAATTAAGGAGCAGTCTAAGGCAGACACTTGTGAATGTCCAGAGTTACCAGTGAAGCTACACTGAATAGAGTGTGTAGTAGGGTAAAGCTTTCCTCTAGGCAGTGGCCCTTCCCCTGATAAAGTAGAACTTCTTCCTGAACCAGCAGCCTTCTCAGGAGAAGCCTGTATCTGTGTGCCTGTCATAGAGACCAAGATAAGCACAGAGTCAGATATGGAGAGCTGACCCCTGACCACACAGAGAGAAATCTAACAGAGCTGGCTTTGATTGCCCACAGTTCTGACTTTCTTCTTGTTTCTTTTAGGCTGCTGGTTTCACTGAACTGGCAAACTGATTTAAAAACAAACAAAAACTGCTTGAGCTTAAAGTTTTAGAGGAGACTTCTAACAGCAAGCAGATGGACAGTGAGACACAGGAGCATCCTCCTACTCTATTTATGTGCAAACATGCTAGAAGAGACCTCTCCTCTCTCTAGGATGTGTAAACAGAAAACAGCCAATAGGAGGCTGGCGAAAAGATTTTACAGCTCAAAATAAGGAGAGGGACGCAGTACTCAACTCCAGGAAAAGAGCTGGTTTTGAAGATTTACTACAGGAAATAAATTATATTTGGGCAATACCTTCTTTATGATCTCAGTAAAATATAAGACAAGAGGGGCTTTTATATAAGAAGTGAAAGATGACATGGAACGGTATAAGACTGAGGTGAAACACGAGCTATCTGAAAGTCAAAAAGAAAATGAAAGGAAGTAAAATAATTCGAGAAAATTAAAAATTCAATAGTGGAATTTAAAACTGTATTAGAAATCATAAAGTAAAAGAACCAATACTGCAGAAATTTTAATTCGTAGATAGAAAACACGCTTGAAGCGGCTAACGGAATACAACGAAATGGACAGAAAAACAGTATTGATGAGAGAGGTAGTGGATTGAACAGATTTGGAGTTCCTATATATGCTTATTTGATATTTCTGAACCAAAGACTAAAACAAATAGAATTATTTAAACATATAAAATTAGTAATTTTCTGAGCTGAATGAAAACTTAAACCTTCATATAAAAAGAACTCAAGGAGTACCTGGAAAAAGTTATGAAACATGGAAAATGTTATGAAAAGAGAGAAAAATTTAAATTTTCTTGCCATGAACACTTGGTATTTCAATAGTAAAATGTAAAGAATACTAGAAGAATAAGAGACTTTAAGGGTGTTGATCAAAAAAATATTAAAAATTAGTAACTTTCCTATATACTAACCAAAACAATTTATTAAAGATAAGGGTTAAAGATATAATTAATAATAATAATGATAATAAGAACAATAATAATAAATAGCTAGAAATAAGCCTAAGAAGGAAGTATCTATATACATAAGAATTTTTATGCATAATACTGTAAAATTTGAATGAGTGATGTGAATGCAAGCTAGAAAAAGTTGAGAATTAGTTCCTACTCTTAGATGAAAAGATTCAGTAATGCACAGATATCAATTTGCCCCCAATTTAATGCAATTCCAATTAAAATCTCAATAGGAATTTTTTGGAACTTGGCAAGATGATTCTGTAATGTGGAATTATCGGTGTCCATAAAAGAACAAAAATATTTTGAAAAAGAGGAATAACAGAGCGTGACTTTTCTATTACAGTGTTATAATGAATAACATAGCTGACTAGATAGTGAAGTCAATAAATAAAAACAGAAAAACAAGAAATAGGGAAAAATGCAGAAGTTTGTAGGATATAATTCAATTTATAGTAAAATCAATGGGAGAAATACAGATTATTAAATAATATTGAGAATGTTTACTATTAGGCAAGTAAAATGTTATTTCTTTCTTTATACTATGCCACAAAATTAATTCTAGATTAATTAGAAATCTAACTATAAACATTAATACCATAAAATAATGAACATAACATGGGGATAAGCATATCCACACATGAATGTCAATTTGATTACATGACACATTAAAGTCTTTTTTATATTATAAAACAATTAAGTAAAGCCAAGAACACAGAAAGAAAATATTTAATCAACATATGAAGAACTTCCGAAATCCATAAGAAAATTTTTAATACCTTATTAGAAAAAAATTTAAAGGACATCTAAAGTTGATTTACAAAGAAGTAATAATAATAGTGGTCAAAAATTAGGGCTTCCCTGGTGGCGCAGTGGTTGAGAGTCCGCCTGCCGATGCAGGGGACACGGGTTCGTGCCCCGATCCCGGAAGATCCCACATGCCGCGGAGCGGCTGGGCCCGCGAGCCATGGCCGCGGAGCCTGTGTGTCCGGAGCCTGTGCTCCGCAACGGGAGAGGCCACAGCAGTGAGAGGCCCGCGTACAGCAAAAAAAAAAAAAAAAAAAAAAAAAAAAAATTAGAGGGGAACTACTTTTATATGATTCTAATAAAATGTAATTTTTAAATATCATTATTTTTCATTTATGGACTTAGTGCATATTTAAAATACTGAGAATTGTTGAGGACATGTAGAGAACTCTTAAACACTGCTGATGAAATTGTAAATTTGTATACTTCTGGAAGGGAATTTAGAAAGATGTGTTAGTGACAATGTTTTTAGAAATATTTATAAGTTTTGGCCCAGAAATTCCATTTTCAGTTGGTTCCTTAAGAAAATAATCTGAAATATTTGTTTAAAATAAATAATTTCACCATTAATTTTAATGGTGGAAACTAGAAATAATCTAATTAGGCATTCTTACATGATTATTTAAGAAAACTATGGTACATGGTTATCATAGAACCATGAAAGATGGTATTAATAACCACGAAAGATGTATTTTCAAAGGCCCTAACAGCTCAATTAATGTGCTGTGAATTAAACCCCAAAATGCAGAAGTTTGTAGGATATAATTCAATTTATAGTAAAACCAATAGGAGAAATACAGATTATTTATTAAATAATATTGTATATTTTCAAAATTTATGCTATTTTTCTGAAAACCAATGAGTTTGCCTCACAACTGTTAATTCCGTAACATAATATTTGTAGCAAAAGCTGCTTATACTTTCTACTTAAGACAAGGAATTCTGATTTTCTCAGAAATTCTACTTACTATAACTTTGGAGAAAAAAACCTTAACTTAAAACTTACAGTTGCTCTGTTTTCAGGTCAACGTTTGAACATGAGCTGTATTTCATATTTAATATCAGATTTGTTTGTTCTTATGATGATTTACAAGAACTTTAAAAATGTACAGGATGTGTGAAGAATTACTCAACTTGGTCAGAAGAGGGAGCTAATAGATAACAAAAAGAAAAAAAAAGCAAAAATCTATGCACTCTTATCACAAGTATAGTATTATTTCAAATCCACATATCCACTGCTAATGAAAAAATACGTAGCCAAAGAAATATCTCGATGATAGCTTAAAAATCTGTTTTGTCTTATAATTTGAGGAAATATTGAACTTACCTTCACTGTTAAGAGAATTTCATGTCTCATTCTAACAACTGTCTTCATATTATTTGCACATCTGACTATGTAGTGTTGCTGATAAATAAGAAGCCTAGCTGATGGAGGTGCGTATCTGTATTGCTTTATCTTTTTCTCTTGCATGTAGTTGGTAAATGAGCCAAGGGATGAGATGGTGCACAGCAAGAAGTCATGAAAAACTGACCACCGAATAATGAAAGATTTATTATATGTTATTTAATAAAAATACAGGGGCAAAGTTCTCTGTTCAAAATAGTTTATTAAGGATAATGCTATAAATATAAAAGGTGAAATACATCAATCTAATTAAAGATTTTTTTTCTATATCAACACTCAAAATTTAAAACTAGCATTCTAGTTCCCAGTAATGTGTGAAGTCTTCATAAACCTAACCATGTTGGAGATGTGATAGTAAACTATAGCAAACCAAGAACCAGAAGAGAGTTTTGTTATTATCATAAACATATGATAGTGAGAAGTATAACCCAGAGTTCAGGATGTAATATTAAAGATAATCCTTTTAAAATTAGTGTTCATGAACGCCAAGTTCTGCATTCAATTCTTGCCTCTATATCTTGAAGGAGAAGTAAAAAATTTGAAGTGGGTTTACACCAGATCCATAGGTAACAAATTTGGCAAAGAAATCATGACAAAATTCCGCAAATAAGGTGAATTCTTAAGTTAGTTACCTTGAAGAGAGAATTTGAAATTGTTACTCAACGTTTTTCAAATATAGGATGGTTTATCATACCCAGGGTGTGGGACCAGATGTCTTCCATCCTATGAGTGAAAAAAGACAATGAATTGTTCATTTCAGTGACTACTGCAAAACCAAAGAAAGTGAATAATTGGGGAGTTTACGCTTCTCCTCTTCTTTGGGGTGGATCAGTGCTAATCTGGCATGAAGCCTGGACCTGAACAAACTTAAATGTGTCCTATTATTTGTATGCAGCCTGGCTTAGATTGTTCTAAGTCTTTTTTGAATTTATGTGTGTTGCTGATTTAATTTGACAAAAAACATCTGGTAGGGTCTAGGCACTAAGGTGGCAAGGAGAATTGAAGTTTCTTATAAAGTAAGGGAGAAAGAAAGGACTTGGGAGAGAAGGATTCTCAGGCAACCCATGAACAGAAGGAAGCTGGGGATTTTAGGCAGAAAGAAAATGGAGGGCTGTTATTCACATCGATAAGAGGAAAACATATTCTCTTTATTTCATTCTTTTTTTAAATTATTTTTATTTTTATTTTTTTATTAGTTTCTGCTTTATAACAAAGTGAATCAGTCATACATATACATCTGTTCCCACATCCCTTCCCTCATGCATCTCCCTCCCTCCCACCCTCCCCATCCCACCCCTCCAGTCGGTCACAAAGCACGAGCTGATCTCCCTGTGCTCTGCGGCTGCTTCCCACTATCTATCTACCTTACGTTTGGTAGTGTATATATGTCCATGCCTCTCTTTCGCTTTGTCACAGCTTACCCTTCCCCCTCCCCATATCCTCAAGTCCATTCTCAAGTAGGTCTGTGTCTTTATTCCCGTTTTACCCCTAGGTTCTTCATGACATTTTTAAAAAAATTCCATATATATGTGTTAGCATACGGTATTTGTCTTTCTCTTTCTGACTTACTTCACTCTGTATGACAGACTCTAGGTCCATCCACCTCACTACAAATAACTCAATTTCGTTTCTTTTTGTGGCTGAGTAATATTCCATTGTATATATGTGCCACATCTGCTTTATCCATTCATCTGTCGATGGACACTTAGGTTGCTTCCATGTCGTGGCTATTGTAAATAGAGCTGCAATGAACATTGTGGTACATGACTCTTTTGAATTATGGTTTTCTCAGGGTACATGCCCAGTAGTGGGATTGCTGGGTGGTATGGTAGTTCTATTTTTAGTTTTTTTTTTAGCAACCTCCATACTGTTCTCCACATTGGCTGTATCAATTTACACTCCCACCAACAGTGCAAGAGGATTCCCTTTTCTCCACACTCTCTGCAGCATTTACTGTTTGTAGATTTTTTGATGATGGCCATACTGACCAGTGTGAGGTGATACCTCATTGTAGTTTTGATTTGCATTTCTCTAATGAGTAGTGAGGTTGAACATCTTTTCATGTGTTTGTTGGCAATCTGTATATCTTCTTTGGAGAAATGTCTATTTAGGTCTTCTGCCCATTTTTGGATTGGGTTGTTTTTTTCATATTGAGCTGCATGAACTGCTTGTATATTTTGGAGATGAATCCTTTGTCAGTTGCTTCATTTGCAAATATTTTCTCCCATTCTGAGGGTTGTCTTTTCATCTTGTTTATGGTTTCCTTTGCTGTGCAAAAGGTTTAAGTTTCATTTGGTCCCATTTGTTTAATTTTGCTTTTATTTCCATTTCTCTAGGAGGTGGGTCAAAAAGGATCTTGCTGTGATCTATGTCATAGAGTGTTCTGCCTATGTTTTCCTCTAAGAGTTTTATAGTGTCTGGACTTACATTTAGGTCTTTACTCCATTTTGAGTTTATTTTTGTGTATGGTGTTAGGGAGTGTTCTAATTTCATTCTTTTACACATAGCTGTCCAGTTTTCCCACCACCACTTATTCAAGAGGCTGTCTTTTCTCCACTGTATACTCTTGCCTCCTTTATCAAAGATAAGGTGACCGTAGGTGCGTGGGTTTATCTCCGGGCTTTCTATCCTGTTCCATTGATCTGTATTTCTGTTTAGTGCCAGTACCATACTGTCTTGATTACTGTAGCTTTGTAGTATAGTCTGATGTCCACAAGCCTGATTCCTCCAGCTCCGTTTTTCTTTCTCAAGATTGCTTTGGCTACTCGGGGTCTTTTGTGTTTCCATACAAATAGTGCAATTATTTGTTCTAGTTCTGTGACAAATGCCATTGGTATTTTGATAGGGATTGCATTGAATCTGTAGATTGCTTTGGGTAGTATAGTCCTTTTCACAATGTTGATTCTTCCAGTCCAAGAACATAGTATATCTCTCCATCTATTTGTATCATCTTTAATTTCCTTCATCAGTGTCTTATAGTTTTCTGCATACAGGTCTTTTGTCTCCTTAGGTACGTTTATTCCTAGGTATTTTATTCTTTTTGTTACAGTGGTAAGCGGGAGTGTTTCCTTAATTTCTCTTTCAGAGTTTTCATCATTAGTGTATAGGAATGAAAGAGATTTCTGTGCATTAATTTTGTATCCTGCTACTCTACCAAATTCATTGATTAGCTCTAGTAGTTTTCTGGTAGCATCTTTAGGGTTCTCTATGTGTAGTTTCATGTCATCTGCAAACAGTGACAGCTTTACTTTTTCTTTCCTGATTTGGATTCCTTTTATTTCTTTTTCTTCTCTGATTGCTGTGGCTAAAACTTCTAAAACTAGGTTGAATAAGAGTGGTGAGAGTGGGCAACCGTGTCTTGCTCCTGATCTTAGAGGAAATGGTTTCACTTTTTCATCAATGAGAATGATGTTTGCTGTGCGTTTGTCAAATATGACCTTTGTTATGTTGAGGAGTTTCCCTCTGTGCCTACTTTCTGGAGAGTTTTTATCATAAATTGGTGTTGAATTTTATCAAAAGCTTTTTCTGCATCTACTGAGATTATCACATGGTTTTTATCCTTCAATTTGTTAATGTGGTGTATTGCACTGATTGATTTTCATATATTGAAGAATCCTTGCATTCCTGGGATAAACCCCACTTGATCATGATGCATTATCCTTTTAATGTGCTGTTGGATTCTGTTTGCTAGTATTTTGTTGAGGATTTTTGCATCTATGTTCATCAGAGATATTGGCCTGTAGTTTTCTTTTTTTGTGACATCTTTGTCTGGTTTTGGTATCAGGGTGGTGATGGTGGCCTCATTGAATGAACTGCAAAGCATTCTTATAATTTTATTTTATATACAGTCTACCATGAGACATTTATTTTATTGTTTGTATATTTTCATGGGTATCTGCTCCCTAAATATGACATTTCAAGTATGCGTGGTCTTTAAGTCTGTGACTTAAAACAGTTACTTAAAAGCATCATTTATTAAGCCCTGACCTCATGCCAAATTTTGGGTGATGTGTGATGGATGTAAAGATGAATGACACACTGTCCCAGAAGCTCACAGCCTCACAGAGGAGTCGGGCATGTCAATACACATTTAAAATCTGCCGAGAACTAGGTTCAAAGTTCAGTGATAAGATACAGGAAGCCATGGAGACAGGATCAGGTATGGATGGGGAAGAGTGATCTGTGGTTACAGAGTTGACCCTAAGCTTTAAAATGCTCTCTCTCGGGAAAGCAAAAATCTTGCTACATCATCACCTGAATTCATTTGACTTACTTTTCTTTTTGCTGTCACAGGATTTCAGAGAGGATTTAACATGTAACAGGAGAAATTCTTCTCTCAGTTTGAAAACTGGGTTTTCGATCAGCAGCGGTCTCTTGGTTTCATTAGGTACCGGGATCCTTATTTCTAATTGCAACTGATTGATTTTGTGATGTCTACATCCTTCCATGCTGTTAGTTGCACTTTTCTGAATGCTTTCCTGATATGTTCTACACGACTAAGTCCACAAGTCAAATAGCATTGTGTGGTTCCTTGTTAACATACCTGCAGCATTTTAGGAAATTATTTAGGAACTAACAAATAAGTTCAAAGTTGTACTCAGCTGTAGGATGTTCCATGCTGCTCTGGGCATTCATATAAAGAGAAAACCAGCTGCACATTTGGACTCTGAATCAGTGGCAGTCTCTGTTTATAATGCAACCCTACTTTGACAATTCTAATGTTTTTAAAGAAAGACTTAATAGACTTAATATCTAATTCTTCTTATAAGAGAGTTAGCTTGCTAACTCCAAGTTTTAGATTATTTTTTTTTTGATGGAGGATGGTTATGACAGGATTCTCTGGCCTTATGGAAAGCCCTGTGTAACATATAAAGTAATAAGCTGTGTACCAAACTAGAGTTTGCTCTGTGTGACTCTTCAATACCCCACAAAGCTACCCAGCCCTCGTATTTCAATTCATTAAATACACAGAAAGTAAATTTGGGCTCTTCACTATATGACACTTCTTGGAAGTGTGAAGAAGCATCACAGGAGGGCCAGTGTTTCTTCAACATGATTTCAGTACCGTCCCTGTGCCAGACTGTGCTCCTTTTCAGGGGCTTTCCTACAACAGCCTGGAACTAGGTCAAGGATTGTGAAATCAGTCCCTCTAGGTCACTGGTCATTAGTGGAAACTCAATCGAACCTACCTTTACTGGTATCCTAAAGCAAAGTAGTGCCGATAACTGAAACGACTCATAAAAGTCTTAGGATAAATTGATTTTCTCTTTTTATCTGAAATCAAAAATAAATGTTCCCTTTTTACCTGACAAATTACCTCCTATGCATTTATAACTTATGCATTTCTCCAGGGACTTACTGCATTTTAAAATGAGCACTTGAAAGATCTGTGCACATATGTGCCCATATATGGCTTCCTGTTTTATTATATCAGGCAGTTGCCTGCTTCTGTGTAGGAGAGTGATGAATAAATGTCCCATGGCGGGTTGCTGGTGAGAGTGTCGTGATTATTTTGTTTGAGACAGAGTGTGCTTGTATCCCCAGTTTTTTTATGGAGAGGAGCAAGGTGTCTGCTTTCCAGAGACCCTTCCCAAAGTCCTCTGCAAATGTCCTCTGTGAAAATTCCAGATGTTTGGAATGATTGTTTCATCATCAGGAGCACGAAGCTGGACATCTTCGCAGATGCTCTGAGTAACTCGATCTCTGCTGTTGCAAAGTACTATTTATCTGCAATCTAATTTGAGACTCATTGCGAGTTTGTATTCAGTACCCCCCTTTTTATGGTTGCTTCAACTCAGAAGAAGGGATTGAGAAGCTGTTACAATTTGGTATTTAAAAAATGTTACCTGGGCTTCCCTGGTGGCGCAGTGGTTGAGAGTCCGCCTGCCGATGCAGGGGAAACGGGTTCGTGCCCCGGTCTGGGAAGATCCCACATGCCGCGGAGCGGCTGGGCCCGTGAGCCATGGCCGCTGGGCCTGTGCGTCCGGAGCCTGTGCTCCGCAACGGGAGAGGCCACAACAGTGAGAGGCCCACATACCGCAAAAAAAAAAAAAAAAAAAAAAAAGTTACCTGGTGAAATCTATGATCAAAAAATTAAGGAAAAAAGCCCACTAAAATTGCATAAACATGAAGTATACATATAACTTTCCTATAAGGTGTTCCTTGCTTACTGGTATATGATGATAGAGACGTTCTCATTCCCCCAAATCTGCAGTAAAATGGAATTTCAATGCATGCCATTGTTCAGTTCATTTTCTCAAAGAGGCCACAGACACTTCCGCTGGTGTCAATAGTACAGTAAGTATTACGTATTCCACGGGAGGACCTGGGTTGGCAGATGAGAGACGCAGCACAATTTTCAATAGCTTGCGGTTATTTTCACACGAACCAGATTAGGGGAAAATGGCAATTCTGAGTGACATTGGAGAAATATGATTAAAAAGACTTTGTTCCCTGTGCTTATTCATACCCTGCTATTGGCCATCGCTGGACGTTACGGTGTGTAGTCATGCACATGACATTGTTTCCAGTGACATTCTGGCCTAACCCAGGGAAGGAAATGCTAGCAATTTGTCAACAGAGTTAGCCTTTGAGATTTCTGCTTTTACAAACTGAAGCTCTGACTGGTACCTGAACTTTACAAGGTTTATTTAATGCTAAAGAACTTCAACGTTTTCAGGTTACCCTTCAGTTCAGGATGTTCTAATGTTTTATCCAGTGATCTATGACTTACCTCTGCTTAGCCCTCTAATCCCCTTGCTCTTGAGGTTGGCTTCTCTTGGCGAGTTTCAGTAAGTTTGGGCATGTGTTTTGCCCGGAAGCAAGACAGGCTGGCTGAGACAGCTATGTTCTGGCTTTTCAGGCAATGGTGTCCTTACTTCACACTCCATCTGACTGCTTTACTTTTTTCTACCTCTGCAAACATAGATCTTTTCACCACTTAGAGGCTTGAGGTTCCACTTACAGATGCTCTAAGGCACCCATTCCCTGTGCCGTCCCCTTTCTGCCATTTATCTGCAGTTGCTATACTGTCCTATAGAGTTTCTGGGTCCTATCATGGTACCTGCATAATGCTTTACTGCCCCTGAAATGTGAAGAAATAACACCGATTTGTCATTTAAACCAATGTTTCTCTGCCAGTGTTCTGATGATGAGCCCATGGGCTAGCATGTCAAGCGTGTTTGCTTGTGGAGTGAAGAACGCACGGACCCAGGTACAGCTGTGGGGCTTCCATGGAGTCAAGGTGGAGATAAAGGGCTCAGGAAGAACTGGGATTAGGTTAGCAAGTAGATAAGAAAAGACAAAACAGAAACACGACCTTGTTTCATTCTTCCTGTTTGGATTGGTGGTTTAAGCAGCAAACTGGCCACCTGCAGTTTTATTCGCTTACAGAAGAAACTAAGCTTCATAAATTATCTCAGAGAGTGCCACATGAGGAAAAATCCTGGAAACTAGTGAGCAAGCTACTGTATACAGATAATGACATCGTGGCTAAGAAGTGGAGTGGAATTAATCTGCACCTCAGGCCTGGCCTCTAAAATATTTTTCATAATCCTTTTTTTGCTCTTACTCTCTTGCGTGATTGAAAGAGAAGGAATCCAAGATGGTGGAGCCACGTGGTGAAAAGAACCCAGATCCCTGAGTCACACTAAAAATAACAGAGTCCTTGGTGCAGGAGAAGGGAGGTTCATGGCAGAAGGGTTTGGGTTGATGGGAGGTGCCTAATCTCCTCCAATTTCTGGGCACATGCTCTGGGGCAAAGAGACGAGTGGTCGAATGCTTAGTAGGTGTCATGCCCGAGCAAGCACTGGGGATGTCTGGGGTGAGAGTGCCAAGAACTAACGGGGAGGATTTGACCTGTGGCAGGCACTCCTCATAGAGGTGGTGGATACTGGTGGATCTGTAGAGTGTAGAGGAAAGAGAAAGACTGACAGAAGATCTCTGAAATCCTTAAAGATTCAGGTGCCTGAGTGGTGATGGCTGATCTTCTGCAGGCACCGAGAGAGATGGAATGCAGGAAGCAGTGGCTCATGCATCCCACATTTGTGCCTAATGAAAAGGAATTGAGAAAAGTCCTCTGCACTTGTGTTCAAAGGCGGACTATGGTGAATGTCCAGAGAATGGAAAACAGGTTTCCCCAGGTACAGAAATACATTGCAGACTCAGTGTCATTGGAGATACAAAGGGACCTTGGTTCCTCATGTTATTGGTATTAATTTGTAGGGAGGAGAGAGGGATGTGGCTGATGCATCTCTGAGGGTAGAGAACTATCCTGCAGAGTCAGACCTGGGGGGGGCGGAGTGAAGGTCAGTGAGGCCCCATGACTGAGACCTGTCATGATAATGAGGCTCTGGAGTGACGACAGGCTTGCCCCACATCTCGAGGCACAGGGTTCTCCAGATGCCTCAGGGGACTTCACCAGCCATGCTGCAATAACTATGGAACTAACACGAGCAGGATTGCTGGGACCAGGCAGACAAACGACTTCTAAAAGTCTACAGTCTGTATGGTATGATTAAGGTAAAGACACAGAATAATACACCCAGGTTTCTGTTCTTTGGAGCAGTGTCTTACACCCAGCTTGGAAAACTACTATCCTTAAAAAAATGGGGATTTCTGATTTCTGGATGATGATGAAACTCTACAACTTGAGGAAGCACACATATTCACTTCTGTTATGGTTGTAGGGAGGGTGGGATTTTTCTGTTAAAATCCCCAGCATGGTAAGAACCTGCTTGATTCTATGGGGGAAGAAAAGGATGGTTTGGAGTGCCTGGGGAATGAGGGACAGGGGACTCATGGAAGAAGAAGTGAACCCCGTGAATGTTATGAGTTCGTATGACAAGTTGATCCTGGTCCTTTCTCTTCTCTCAGGTGGATGGAGAGAAATCAGGGAGGCTGAAAACTCGTCAGAGAATTGATTGACCCTGCTAGTTAAATCTAACCCTCACAAACTGCTGCTGCTGCTCTTTGGGGGCTAAGGACACTAGAGTCCTATTCCTTGCTCACAGAGGCCTATTAGAGTTGCCCTCCCCACCTCAAGACTGAAGAATTAGAACCAGGATTGACATGTGTGAGTATGTGAGAAAACAAAGGCTGAGACAAATAAGAACGAGGAATAACGACTCCACTGGGCTCACAGACACAGCTCTTAGAAGGGAAGGCAAGAGCCACATCCACAAACAGTCGTGTTTGGTGTGTGGTAGGTGCTTTCACTCTGGGACCAGACCCAAGTAAGTGTCCAAATAAATAATTTGTTTATATATTTCTTACCCATCTGTCAGTGAATAAACATATAGGGTAGAGCCTTGGCAAGGACTACAAAGTCTTTATGCAGTGGAGGATGGAACAGGGAGAAAAAGGAAAAGATAGAACAAAATCTAGTGTTTCCTCCCATTCAGGGGATTAAAAACAAATTTTTTTCTTTCCCCATATGTGCATTGAGGGAGAAAGCCCTGCTGAAAAATTAGCTAGGACACGTTACACCATCAGTCCATTAGAAAAATTACTATTTTACGTGTGTAGTGGTGTGAAATGGGTTTGTAGAAGAGTGTTAGTTTTACTAAGGATTTGAGAAAAATAGATTCAGTCTCAGGGTAGGTGCTCTGATGAGTAAATTAAGAGAATAACAGCCAGTAGGCTGACAGAGTCCTGCAACCCAGACCAACACAATGTTGTTTATTTGGGGTTGGTGCGTAGGAAATAGCCCAGTTCAAGAGAGGGAAAGAGCATTATAGCTCGGCATGTTAGGAACTGCCTGTAATGCAAGACGGAGTGAGAGGTTAGAGAAATTCACTGGGAAGGACCTGATTGTTTATTGATCAAAACAGCTTGGGCTTCCCTGGTGGCGCAGTGGTTGAGAGTCCGCCTGCCGATGCAGGGGACGCGGGTTCGTGCCCCGGTCCAGGAAGATCCCACATGTCGCGGAGCGGCTGGGCCTGTGAGCCATGGCCGCTGAGCCTGCGCGTCCGGAGCCTGTGCTCCGCAACGGGTGAGGCCACGACAGTGAGAGGCCCGTGTACCGCAAAAAACCAAAAAAACCCAGCTTTGGTCAGAGGCTGTGTCTCTTCAGTGGTAGAAATAGGGATTAAAATAGGAATTGACAACAAGCTCATGATTCGTGTGATAGCCATGGGTATATTTGAGTAATTAGATGAAGGACTCATAACTGACTTATATACTGAGCTGTCTTCTTACTGACATTGTCAGCATCTCCAGCATTATCACCATGCCTTCCATTTTTATTTAGCTTCTACTATTTTTGGAAGTATGTTGGGAACGTTTCCATCTGTGACCTCACTAATCCTAACAACAGCTCTGGTAGGTAAAAGTATTACTGACATCCATCAGACCTGTTTTTATGCTCATTTCCTGAGCACAGAGAGGGCTGCCCTTCCTGTCCTCCCCCTGGCTGGGCGTGGCTCTGTGCTTACTTCTAGCCAGTGGACAAAGAGGGGAGCTTGTGTGTGCCACTGTCAGGCCCAAACACTCAGTTGCCAGTGGGAGACTCTGCTCTACCTTGTTATGGAAATCTAGGGGGACACTTTGTGTTAAGATGGCAGGGTCAAATAATTAGGTGGCTTGGATCCCTGAGATACCTTCTGGTCTCACAGGGGACTTTGCATGAACAGGAAATAACATGACTGTATTTATTACTGTAACATTACTATATTTATTACTGTAACATTACTATATTTATTACTGTAACATTACTATATTTAGTTATACTATTACTATATTTAAAGCCACTGTGTGGGATTGTTTGTTACCACAGCATCACCTAGACTCTCCTTTTTCTACAAACTATATCTACTATGAGTTACATTTTACAGATGAGAAAACTAAGGTCTCAAGAAATGAGAAGGCTTTCTTGATATTGCACATTAGGTCATTGAGCTGGAGTATGAATGTGTCTGTTTTTGCCTTCAAAACCTGATGGTAGTAAAATAGTTTGGATAAGTTAACCAGCTAACTGGGATCTGCTAGACTGACAGCACTGTAGAGGAACAGTAGCTTAGAAAAGCAAAGGGGAAAGTCTTTGGGGGTATAAAAATGAAACAGGTTTTGAAGAAGAAATGCTTGTGTTTTTTTGTGGTGACATATAAAGTTACCAACACAAAACACTTGGGAGCCTTCTTGGAAATGACTTCGTTTTCTTGTCTAGGACCTTGTATCTGTGTCTATATTTTAGGTTCTTTCTCTCATGGATCGTTCAGAAGTTTACAGAGGTCCCTGCTGCCAAGTATGGAATCAGAATAAAATAGACAACAACCACAAAGGACCCTTTGCCGTGGTCTGACACAAGCACAGCTCATTCATTCGTGCTATACTTGGAAATATTAGGAATAACTGTGGCCATTGCTACCTGTGGCAAAACACCTTGCTGTGGATGGATGCACTGCTAATGACCCCCCAGCATGAAATATGGCTCCAAAATCATTTCTCGGTTTCCAATGCAGGGGGACTGGGGTGTTTTTCTACATCCTGAGGAGTGCCTGAGCACCTCTGTGTGGTGCTTTCTGAGAACAGAGTGGGGCTCCATTTTATTAAATACTGTGGGTATGGATGATTGGCAACTGCAGATGAAATGAACACCTGGTTAACCTGTCAGAGGAAAGACTACGTGGGGAAAATGTACTACAAACTCCCTTCAGATATACAGTTTCAGTCCTTTAACATTTCGTTCGTCAGGATGATTTCCTTGTTACGACATCTCATGTTTTCCCATTTCAATTCTTTAAAGAACGACTAACAGAGCTTCTAGCTCCCCTTCCTTCAAGACCAGCCGTCAATGTGGGATAGGAAAGAAGGCAGGGCGTGTTCCTTACAAGACTGCAAATTCCGTGGCAGACAGGATTTGGCCTTACTCACCTCGTCCGCCCAGATCCCAGCCTGGTCCCTGGCACACAGTAGGCTCTCAGTCAGCGCTGGATGAGAGAACAAGGAGGTGGCCGGCTTCTGAGCTCACTCAGGCTCAGGGGCCAAAGAAGCTCCTTGACACCACTTCATTTCTGATGTTTGAAATGTGAATTCTTGTCTCTACAATAGTAAAGAAAATAAATAATTGTAATATTGTAAAACAGAATATGAAAGGACTGAGGTCAGCTGGTTGACTCAAAAGTAGAAGACCAGTGCCCTAAACTTGAACCCTTTTACCATGTGAGTCTGCCTGGAGAAGTGAGTCTGGGGAGAAGACTGCAGTGTTGCCCCTTTCTCTGTCCTGTCTGCATGTCTGTCTGGTTTCCAAAACTGCCTGCATAAACCAGTCTCAGCTCCTTCAGGGAAGTGCTACGGAGGCAATGTGTTTCCGTGCCAGGCTTCCTAAGGATTATGAGAAGCAGGTTTTGATACTTTTTAATAGTAAAATTTAATTAAACTAAATGTACCTCAGGGAAGAATAATGTACGCAAACTTATCACAAAATCAAGCACCACGGTGAGAAAAAGTGAGAGCTTAATGTGGATGAATTCCAAAATATCTGGCTTAAGCAACAAAACCAACTTATTCTGTTATTTCCCCTTAATATGTTGTGTGAGTCTTTCAACAGTTGGTTGTTTAATAATAGTAATCTTCAAGCTTATTTCTCCAATCAGCCCGCCTGTGACAGTCCTTCATTGTCAGTAAACAACACTGTGATACAATCAGTCTGCCGCAGATGCTCCTTATTCTATTACTGCGGCATAATCATTTGGGGAAATCTGTGAAACTAATGCAAAAGCTCACAAAGCTATTCAGAAATATGGATTGAAAATGGAAGGCTGGAAAAATAGCTTGTCATAGCCCATTAGCAGCTACACAAGCTATTTAAGGAATTATTTTTCAAACGTTTCCTTTTTGCACATTACTTAAAAAAAAAGATCCAAACTTGTTTGTTCCTGAAGAACAATGGGAACATTTATCACAGAATGTTAAGTCAGTTTGCCAGGCACATACTAATATGGCCACTGGAATAAATGATGTGGCTTGACTTAAGGTTAGCGTGTGCATTTTTCTCAGAGAGAAACAGCATTTCTGGTGTTATTTTTATTGAGAAGGGAGGATATTAATGTAAGTAGAATTTAATGGTATAATTTCATTTATCTTTGATGAGCAAGATTCTGTACTTAACAATTGGCCAGTACTTCATCAGAGAGGATATTAGTTCTTTCATTTTTTCTCTTTCTCCGCTGTTTTATAAATGTTCATTCACAAATCTTGCTTCTCTCCAGCCTTCTCTAACACTGGTGTCTTTCTCCGATCATTGATTTCTCTTTCTTTATTTCCCAATCAATGGTGTTAGCTTCATATTTGGATACACTATTGTCCTCTGACATGTCAGCAATTTTACTTGTTTTTCTCAACTCCTGATTAAGAAAACAACAGGTTTTTGTTTTCTGTTTTCTGGTTTTTTTTCTCCCTATACTCCAGGAAGGAAAAGAAGGCATCTAATGCTTAGCAGTCACTGTGAGCCTAGTAGTACATTTGGGGCATTCTACTGAGAGCTCTTATGACAATGTCTTTTTTTTTTTTTTTTTTTTGCTGTACGCGGGCCTCTCACTGTTGTGGCTTTTCCCGTTGCGAAGCACAGGCTCCGGACGCGCAGGCTCAGCGGCCATGGCTCACGGGCCCAGGTGCTCCGCGGCATGTGGGATCTTCCCGGACCGGGGCACGAACCCGTATCCCCTGCATCGGCAGGCGGACTCTCAACCACTGCGCCACCAGGGAAGCCCATGACAATGTCTTATATGTTGTAGGATGGAAAACTGACATTAAGAGGTATTGAAAAACTTGTCTAAATTTTACCGATCAAGTATATTGCAGAGTCAACATTCAAAACCATTTCATTCTGACACTCAAGCTCCTGGTCTTTCCACTTGCACAGGGTAACAGAACGGTCAATTCCTCCCTTATCTGGCTGATCCTCTAACAGCAGAGTTAGAGACAGCATAAGCATGGGCTGTGTAGTCAGATGTACCCTAGAACCACTTATTCACTCTACCACTTACTGCCTTAGCAATTTACTTAGTTTCCAGTTAAAATGAGAGTCAGCTTACCAATTTAAAATGAAAACCTTGTAGGTAATGTAGCACAATGCCTAGTTATTAGTGACAGCCAAAGAATGAGATTACTAGAACTATGACCCCAAGTGTAGTGTGCATATTCATCCTGGAAAAGAGTCATGAATTATTTTCCTTGATTTGACTATGTCTTTAAAGCTCAACATTTCTACTCTCCACTCCCTCCATCACCCCCAGGCCAATGGAAAACAAATACTTATAGGTTGCTTAGAGGACCTGCAAGTTTAGACCCCTGTGCTGGTTACACTGCACGTGGCAGTGATAAGACTCATACTTTCTGCTTTCTCCTCAGCCCCAGAGAGAAGTGTAAGTGCTGGTAAGCATTTGGGTCGCATCATTCTGGAGCCCCTGTTCTGCCCGCAGAAACAAGATGGCCAGTGACACTCAACCTCAGCCGTGGACTGAGTGTATGTGAACCCAATATAAGTACGGCAGATGTGTAAGGAAGAGATAGGTAATCTTGACCTTGACCATTGCTTCTGGAAGCCCACGCAGCCATAAGAAGATGCTGCTCTTTTCCATGAGGTGTCTTTGGAGACTCTTTAGACTTTCTAGAACATACAAACATTTGAAATCCTCTCAAATGTGAATTTCTATTGATATATTCACAAATAACTATTAATCAAGTCTGGAGTAGGGATTTATGATATTTATGAGAAGCCCATAAAAATGGGAGAAAATATAAATTTCAGGGTCCTAAAATGGGCATTTCCAAAAGGGTTCTCCCTGCCAGTATCTTCAGTGATGTCTTCTGAATCCCACTTTGGGAGAGCAAAGGGGCACCTCGTTTCATTATCCCAAACTCTTCTGCAGAGGATGGCTGAATGGAACAAAATGTAAGTTCACCATGTGTTATGAACCAGGGTGATTCTGATTCAGTTCATGACAGTTTATACCCTAAGTCCATACTGGAACTTTCTGATATCTCCTTTGGTGCTTATTCCTAAGAAAGTTTATTGGTTTTGTGTTTTTTAATGAGTTTGTGTGAGAAGCTAGTGGGCGTGGTGGTGACACACATGAGGAAAAAAGTCTGAAAATTTCCAAGCATTTCAAAACGTCCTTCTTCTCCCATCTCCAACCAACTGCCCGCAAGCAGGGCCAGGGCGAGGTACCAACTTGCAGGCAGTCACTTCAGGTGGTTTTGAGAGAACAAGGTGCCCTGTCATCCAGGGAAGGCCGTGTGCTGAAATGTAGGGGAAGCTGTGGAAACCACACTCTCCCCACCTTACCTTCAACCCAAATCATCCGCCTTATCCGCATTTCACAAATATCAATTTTGTTCTAGAGGGTCTGTCTAGTGTGTAGGATTTTGTGTCCCCAGAGGTCCACTGTGCATATGCAGGTGTCCTCAGTGACTCATTAATCTACCACCAACCATCAATTAGGGTATAAGCAGAGGTCAAGCTATCAGGCATCCCACTGAGAAAGTAGGAGGCTTTCCAGCTCGGGGGTTTTGCCAGGAAGGAGGAAGGTGAGGTAGGAGTGACCTGTAGGTGATTTTCTTGGGGTGTGTATATGGCCTGTCTGTGGGGATAAGTGAGGAGGGAAATGTGGAGGTGTCAGATCAGACAGTGGAAGGAGAGCCTAAAGACACACTCTCTGTATTAAAATATTGTAGGATATTAAAGGGAAGTGGATCCCAGGTTTCTTTATAAAATGGCCTTACAATGAGTAGGGCCAAGATGGCCCTAATGTTCTCTGGACTAAACTTTCAGTAGGGTCTTCCTGCTTCTAGACCCCTGACCTTCCTTCACTTGGAGGCTTTACTCCAGAAAACTTGCAAGTAGAAATTCTTTTCTCTACCTTTTTGAGATGCAAATCTTGCCAAAAGCCTCTGGCTGGCTTACAACTCAGGACTGTCTTTCTCAAGGACCTGGGAGTCATCCCTTTGAAATGTCATCGCCAAGGAAGATAGTACACTTATTTCCCAGGTTCTGTGGGAGGGTAGGAGCCTCACTTGCTCCAAGTTATAAAGGCCAGCTAGTGAATACAGATGCCCTAAACTCCCACCGTGTCAACCCTTTGGCGCTTTGTTTCAGTCAAGTTCAGGAGTAAGTGCTGCCCTCTCTCCCGTCCTACAATAGCCTCCAATAAAGGCTTAAAGGCTCTCCCACCTGCTTAACAGTGTTTGGTGCAGTTTCTGCTTTGATAGTTGGGTGAAAATGCTTGGTTTTCTTTCTTACACACAGAAAGGGCTAAACCCACCAACTGCTTTAGATTTTCCACAGGCTTCAACAGAAATGAGTCCTGAGGTGTGGAAAGGGCCTCTTCTGTGGTTGGGTTCGAAAACCCACAAACTTGATACCTTTATCGAAACAAAGCAAAACAAAATAGTAGAAACAGGTCTTTTTTTCCCAGGTGATTTAGCAACTCTTTACTCCATTGGGTCACCACTTAGGATAGTTTTTTTTTTTTTTTTTTTTTTTTTTTTTGTGGTACGCGGGCCTCTCACTGTTGTGGCCTCTCCCGTTGCGGAGCACAGGCTCCGGACGCACAGGCTCAGCGGCCATGGCTCACGGGCCCAGAGGCTCCGCGGCATGTGGCATCTTCCCGGACCGGGGCACGAACCCGTGTCCCCTGCGTCGGCAGGCGGACTCTCAACCACTGCGCCACCAGGGAAGCCCCTAGGATAGTTTTTAAAAGGGCATCATTGGTATCTAAGTGGCACAAATCACAAGTTCAGCTAGAGGGCAGCTCTTGGTTTCTCCAACAGGCAGATACAGCCCTTCTCTCCATGTTTCCATGACTTTTTTTTTTTCTCTAAACCCAGAAAAGTGATATTTACAGTCAAGCCCTTCTTGAGAAGCTTGTAGGGTATAGCAAATGAAACCATCTACGGTGTCAGGCTCATTCCCGGCTCTGCCTGTTTCTCTCTTCTTTGCCCTTTGGTAAATAAGCGGCATCAATTCTCTAAGGCTTTGTTTTGTCTCTTAAAGTGTGGTGAGAATAATACCTATCTTTTCTAATGATTAGGTAGAGGAAAACACAGAGAGCCTTGAGCCTCCGGACTGAATGCATTATATAAAAGTAATTACTTAGTGTGAACAGCTAGGAGGTATTTTATTCTAGTCAGGGGGTGCCTCTGGTATTTATTTTGCATAAATAGAATGAGCTTAAAGGAACCTCAGCCATCACCTCCTCTAATGCTCTTATTTTACAGGTAAAGAAAATGCATGATTCTGTGATATTATGACACTGAAGTCAGTTAGGCTAAGTGTAGAAATTCCCATGCTTGATCTCATCCAGCTGATCTCCTCCCCAGACCTGGAACGGTGCCCATTCTCGAGCATTGTAAGGAGGAAGAGCCCTTCACTAACAACCTCTCCTGAGAATCAGGTGACTTTGAGGAAAAAAATTCCCCTAATCGATCAGATCTCAACTCAGCATCAACACATCTTTCCTCCCTCCACCAACTCCACTTCTTGCTAACTTTGTTTACCTGTCTCTGTAAAAGGAAGGTTTCTGCCTGACCTTCAAGACACTTGCGGAATCTTACAACAGGGCTCTTCTTCCTACTGTCATAGTCTCCCTCCCCCTACTTGAATCGGTCTCCTCACCATATTGGGATAGTCCCCCTCCCCTACAACGATGGCCTTCCTCCTCCTATTGCAATAGTTTTCTCAAATAAAATCTCTCCTTACCTAAGTCCAGGTTTGTTTTTATTTGATATTTCTACTCAAGCATTATACCAGACACTTGTTAACTCATAGTTTTTGCACTGCTCACTTTATACTTATTTGCATTATTGGTTATCTTTCACCAGTCTAGCTCTTATTTCCCTAACTATAAAATAAAACTACTTGATAGAGACCCTGCTTTATGTACGTATTTTTTATATCTTCCTTCATACACAGGACTATACTCTGTATCAGGTAGGGGCTTAATGACTATGTGTTGTTTGAAATTGGTTTATTTGATTTTCTTCATATAATTAATATCGATATGGACAGCATATATTTAATGAATATCACTTTTGTGCAAGTGTAGAAAAATGTGAATCATAGGTCTTGATCTTCAAGAACACATGATTTAGCTAAGGAGATAAGAATTTTTGTCAGGCAATTAATAGCTAAGTGACAAAAGCAAAGGTATATATATTCCAATGGAATGAAGAGAGAGATGTAGCCTCCTGAGGTTAAAGAATTCCGAGATGAGAAGGGATTTTCAGTAATCCTTGAGTGAAACTAAGAGGGAGAAGAGAGGGACCATTCTAGGCAGGTGGACTGACTGAGGAAGGACTGGAGCTGGCCTGGCCAGTAGGACATCATTTAGGAAGTGGTTAGATAGAAATTCCAAGAGTTTCATGAACTTCAGATTAGAAAAGGGCTCGATTTTTCATTTAGCATACTTTTAAACCAATTTACTGATTCACTGCAATTAATAATTATATACAATTAATTATGTGTTGACTTTTACTGGGCTAAATATTAAAGGGATTAAAAATATGAGATGAAATGGATACAGGTGCTTTTACTGCATAAGATATGGTAAGAACTTGCAGGAGTCCAGTTGTTATAGACATTCTGCCTACTGACAAAAATTCATCAACAATTCTTTTTCACATTTCTGTTTTGATTGAAAATTACTATGACATGATTCCTCATAGTGAATGAATGGGATAAGTACCTCTCCCATGAGCTTTTGCCAAGATACTTTTTCTGTGTCTCCTCCTGCAGTGGTGAGATGGGTTTTCTTGAAGCTCATTGATAGTAGGCAAGAAACTGAAAATCTTCTGGATTATTCTACCTCAAAGACTGATCTACGACTCACATCATCTTTTCTCCATGACTGTTTTTTATATCTTATTACTGTCTTGGGACACAGTTTTGCTTTTGCTTTTGGGTATACTTATGTAGTCTGTCTGATAGATGCTAAAAATGCAGTCTGTCAGGTAGATACTAAAATTGACAGTAATGATTCTCTTCTATGTGAATAAAAATAGCTAAAAGTATGGAAAGAAAGAACAGCCACCATAACAAAAAACTGCATGAAAAATAAGCTTTGCATCTTGATTTTTTTTGTACCCCCCTCCCCTCATTTTTTGAGAAGCAGTTATACCTAATTATTTTCCTGTAAACATAGATTTATGACCACTAGGGGGGCCACCTTTCTATGAAGAGACCAGGAGAGTGAGCAATGAGAGCATAGCTGTTAAAGGCTCAGACCCAACGTGGAGCATAATTAGCAGAGAAACCAAGCCAATTGTGATGGGACATTCTGTAGAACAGATACTCCTCCTCGATCTTCTCTCTAAGATGGCTTTGATATTTTTTGTTAGTTTAAAGAGATTCTAAAATCTGAATGATAGTTAAATTTAGAGACACACACACCAAATCTTCCTGTCAACTGCTAAAGCTGGTTCAGATGAATGATCTAGTTCTCCTGTGTGAAATGCACACAGTGATAAATTAAATGTGCACTTTAACTAAGATATTCTCTTAGGCTCTGGTACAGTTTAGAAAGAAATTCCTGCATAACATATTAAGGGTTGAGATGATAGAGAATATTTGTTTTAGCACTAACTTTCTTTGTGTATCTGTGAGATGTCTGGGGTACATTTCAGATGCTCAAGGAGAACCAATATATAGTTTTGTTTTGTTCTATGTAGGGAAGTTGTAGCCTCTTTAATCCTCCATTATTCAGCTTCTAGAGACCAAGGCGTGAATGATAGCAATTTAGTTATCATGTTCTATTTCCAGCAGAATTGTTTGTAGTTTAGCTCAAAATATCTATCTTCTTAATTTTAACTGGTTTTGCCAGTTGCCAGTTAAACCAGATTGCAAGTGAAAATGAATATCATCAACACACTTAAATATTTCTGTGCATGATACAAAGCAGACTGTAGACAATTATAGACTACTGGAAAACGTGTTTCCACAGAAACTTTCCTGGAAATTGCTAGGAGTGTGTTAGACTTTAAAATCACTCATAGATGTATGCCTGAAATTTTAGTAAATTAGAAAAATATATTCTGCTTTAAAAGTACAGATCTTCCTCAAGTGTATTGGGTTTCATCCTGATAAACCATGTTATGTCAAAAATGCATTTAATACATCTACCCTACCAAACATCATAGGCGTAACCCAGCCTACCTTAAACGTGTTCAGAACACTTCCATTAGCCTATAGTTGGGCAAAATCATCTAATACACAGACTATTTTATAATATAATGTTCAATAGCTCATGTAACTTATTGAATACTGCACTGAAAGAGAAAAACAGAATAGTTGTCTGGGTACAGAATGGTCATAAGTGTACTATTTTGTTTACCCTCATGACTGGGAGCTGTGGCTGGCTGCCCAGTGTCACAAGAGAGGCTCATACCACATATCACTAGCCCAAGAAAAGATCAAAATTCATAATTAAACGTATGGTTTCTACCGAATGTGTATCGCCTTCATGCCATTATAAAGTTGAAAAGTTGTAAGTTGAACAATTGTAAGTTGGGGACTGTCTGTACATTATATTTAGGGCAGTGAACCTGCTCTGTATGATATTATAATAGTGGATATATGTCACTATACTTTTGCCAAAACCCATAGAATGTACAACACCAAGAGTGAATCTTATTGTAAACTATAGACCCTGGGCAATTACCACGTATCAATGCAGGTTCACTGATTTTAACAAGTGTACCACTCTGATGGGGAATATTGATAGGGAGGCATGTTGGGGACAGGGGTACGTAGGAAGTCTCTGTATCTTCTGCTCAATTTTGCTGTCAACCTAAAACTGCTCTAAAAGATAGTCTATTAAAATTTAAAAAAGCATATTATGTAAAGAGAGTAATAGACTTTAAGGCAATGATTCATATATTCCCCTACAGTTTAAATATGTTACATATAACATTCATGTTGCTCACAAGATAACTTTGACAGCCATGTGCCATCATCGTAAACACTACAAATCACTAAACATTCACCATGAAACTGCTGATCACCCTTTCAAGCTCTCCCTAAGCACCTGCCCTAGGTTATCCCATCATTTTTTTTTTTTTTTTTTGCTGTACGCGGGCCTCTCACCACCGTGGCCTCTCCCGCCATGGAGCACAGGCTCCAGACGCGCAGGCCCAGCGGCCATGGCTCACAGGCCCAGCCGCTCCGCGGCACGCGGGATCCCCCCGGACCAGGGCACAAACTCGTGTCCCCCGCATCGGCAGGCGGACTCCCAACCACTGCGCCACCAGGGGAGCCCTTCCATCATCATTTTTCACCTGGACTGTAGCTATAGCCTGATAGGACCCTCTCCTTCTACTAGCTCCTTCCAAAGGAACTTAGAATTGTCTTCCTAAAATGGTTCCAGTAATGCACTTGCCTTTTAAAGATCTTCAAGGTTCACAAGTTGCAAAACAAGTCAGACTACTCAGACCACACATGTACGTCCTGTACCACTAGCTCTTCTCAAAATGTCCAGTCTTTTTTATCACACTCTACCCTTTTCCCTGCTAATAAATCTGCACACTAGCTGCACCCTGATATGTATTCCGGTCCCCCCCATCCTTAACTCTATCTTTGGCTCATTTGTTTTCACATTTCTGTATGTTAATGTCTTATCATCAAAGGTCCATATAAATGCTACCCATCCCACACACACACACAGACACACACAGACACACACATACACACACTAGATTAGCCTTGAGATTACACTTCTCCAGGAATGGCATTCACAATATTTACCTTCTGCACAGCTTCTACCCACTGATCAAAACCTAACTGGTTATAAACATCCAATATGTTCTGATTGAATGGTTAGCCTACAGCCCTTAGGATCTCTTGATTGGTTTCCCTGAGTCTTTTAGGAAGAGTTCAAACATCTTTCTGACTAACACAACCCTCCTCTGTGGTCCCACAGCACCTGTGTGTATCTGTATCATGGCTCTGACCACACTGTGCTTGAATCACACTTTGCTATGATTTCCATGCTCTGCCATGTAGAACGGCTGGCACACACAGACATTCAATAAAAGTTTGCTGGTGAACTGATTGAATTACAAAAAAATGAATTGAGGCCAAAGACCAATTTTATTCATCTTCCCATAACTGTTTATACTAATTGCATCCATAAAGTGCTAGAAAAACACTTGTTGAATTAAACTGGAGCAGTTGCTCTCTAATGAAATCTTACTATTAATCATTTAATAATAGCAGTAATGATGATGATGGTGATAACGATGACAATGATACTACCAAACAACTGTATAGCATTCACTGTATGCCTGGCCCGTATTCAATGCTTCAAATGTACTTATTTAATCCTCATATCTACCCCTGTGTAGTGGTTCTATTATTTTTCCTGACTTGTAGGTGAGAACTGAGAGATTAAGTAGATTGTCTAAGTTCAGGCACCTCATCTGTGGCATGGTCACACTTCTATCCTGGGCAGTCTGACCCCAAATCCAATGCTCTCTTGCTCTGAATTCATTTTTGATGAAAACACGTTTTGATCTAATGAACCTATGATATATACGCATTGTTTTCCTTTCCCAACCACCTGTCCTTTCTATTAACCACTGATACTCTGGCTTTGACCCTATTTCTCTGTAGAATATTTTCAATCAAAAGCTTGTAAATAACTTTCTTAGAGAAATCCTCTAAGACCTGCAATCATTGTCCACACGCTAAACTCTTTCTTTCCCACCTTCCATGAAATTACCCTTCTGTCTCCATATCTGTGTCCACCCCTTCATGGTTTCCCAGCTGAGGACACCTCGTGAAAGCCTGTTCCTCCTTCACTCTGCCTGGGCCGCTCAGCTTCTCAGCGGCCTCTTTACTCCTTAGGCATCTCCTGCCACAAATACCTCAGTATCTTTTCCTCTCATCCTAATTATTCACCCACATTTCAGTCTCAAGTCTACTAAATAGATGTTGGTTTTTCTTTCACAATTAAAAAAAAAGCACCTAAAGAGTATCACTGCCCTCTTAAATCATACTCTCAAATAGTGATCCCTTAATTATATTAATAAACATGATTGGCTGATCCAGTGTTCCAGTTCACGCGGTGGTTTCATTTCTCATTTTTGCTTAAGGAATTGCTAGTTTGGCTTTGAACATCATCCCTGAGAGCTTGGTTTACATCTTTCTGGTTAAGAGACAGGTTGGCAAGAGCATACCTGTTTTCAGTCTAAGGATCCGCCCCTAGCTCATGTTAAAGTAACCGACGAAGCAATGCCTTATAAAGTCTCTTGCAAGTGAGCCCAATGACCCCATCTCTTTGCAAACTACTATCTGTGGTGTGAGAAGCTCCCCATTAGTAACCCATGTTTGCACATGTGTGCTTCTGCATTTCTATACCCATCCAACCTCAACATCCTTAAATAATAGGAGAGCATCTCTCTTAGGGGTTACTCTCTTCTCTGAATTTGATTCTCACATAAAAGTATCCAGAACTTGCTAAGAATGAGGAATTTGGGGCTGTGCTAACTGACTGAATCTGGGGAGGGAGGAGGTTGAGTTTAGTGTCACATGTTGAGCTCTCTAAGGTAGAACTAGGTTACTCTAGTAAGAAATACGCTTTACCTCTTTTGGGATGTTCTTTTTAAAAGTTACTATCAGTGATATCCAGTGTCACTGCCTGATACTAATGTAAAGTGTCTGATGAAATCAAAGAGGAGTGTCTGTCTAATTGTCTTGCAAATGAACAACCCAAGTCACTTATATTCAATGTAGCTCCACTTTGTAGAGATTTAAATAGAAAAGGTGATTCTCTGGAAGAGTGATCTCTTCAAGTTTCCTGAGCTACTTGTGCAACATAGAAAGCACCTAGTTATTCATCCACTTGGCTCATTGGACCCAAAGGAGGAGAATGGAAAAGACATATATTCTTAGACTGTGACACTGCCACCTGTCACCCGTCACCTCCCGGTCAAGATCTTGAACTGCTCTCTAATATAAGCTGAAAATAGAAGTCAGTGAACCTACTGCAAAATGTTATTTTACTTAAAGCTTTACAACCACACTCTTGGATGAGGGTGTTCGACATGAGTGGCAGCTGCACTTGAGGATTTACCTGGGAGCCCCGACATGAAGATCACAGCCAGCCATCGCCTTAAAGTTAGTGGGCTGCAGGACTTAGGGGAGATGTTTTGAATTTGTGATTTATTTTCTCTTCTGGTGGCAGATAGTGCTTCATATTCCATTCTAGACTTACACGCAGAGCTGTATGTAAAAGGTCTGGCCACACCAATTGTTAAAATATTAAAATACTTCTCTACCAGTTGATAAATAATCACTGTACTCAGCCCCCTGAGCAAAGTCCCTCCAATCAAAGACCTTCCCTCAGGACCCCTGGACTTGCCCACAATCCAACAAATAAAGGAAATAACCCTGACACAGCAGGACTCTTCTCAGGCTCTGTACCAAGGCCTGTACCATTCTGTTGTTAAATATTTTAAATACTGCCCCTGAAATGAGAAGTGGAGAACTTGAGTGGGCTGGCTTTTATACAAGATCAATTCAAGAAATACTCCTTTTATAGGATGCTTTGGAGCTTTTACAAAACTGCAGTGGAAGGTAGGATCTATTATGAGTCTATTGTCTCTCATTATAGGATTCATGTGATAAATTTCTTAATTTCTTTGGGAGCACCTTTTTTCTGGGAATGTAATTTGCTTCTCAGGAAATCTCTTGTTTCTTTTAATCTGACAGAAGGACTACATTATAGTATAGTTTTCTTTTTGCTTTGTCTTTTAGGAATTCCAGAATTAAAATTAATACTCAATTGAACAATAAAATTTTATGAGCTATTTGGTACATCTCTCTTTCCTCCTAAATGATTTATTAATTTAACATTTTTATTTATTTTAATACGATTTTACATTAGTAGCTGCATCAAAAAAATTTTTTTGGGGGGTAGGTGGTAGAAAATTATACATAAATGAACTATGCTCTGTGTTCTACTGGGCTTAGGGCTTTGGGTACCATGAGCTGCAGGGTCACTGCTGTGGTTCACCGTGTTCTCCTGGATGCCTCCGGACTTAGATCTTTATGCTTCTAAATTCAGAACTAAAGTTTCTTACTGTTAAAGATGAAATGGGTGGGAATAAATACTGAAAACACATTTAATTGTCCATGTACTTTACTCAAGAGTCCTCCTCTGAGATTTGTATATCCCTAAAGTTGACCTAGCTAAAAACAGGGAGAGAAAATCTCCAAATGATTTCTTCTTCTTATTATTATTATTTTATGTTTTGCCTTATGTATTGAATTACTCTATCTGTGAGTAGATCCAACTACTCTTGGTATTTACTTAGTTCATGGACAATTACAGTTTTTCCAGTTCCTTCCTTTTCCTACCTTCCTTGTAGCTAAACCACATAAACATGTCTATTTTGTAGAATTAGTGAAGGCAGAAAGAAGTTAAATTCAAAGTTGTCATCTTTGCTAAAGGTAATTTACAACTAGTCTAAGAAAAAGTGATGTGAAATGTTGTGTGTTGAGGAGCCTAATTAGAGTGAATACAGGTTTTAAATTTTCTGTGCATGTCATTTTCAAGAACATTATTTTTTTTAAATCATATATACTACGGATGACAGGCCCAAATGAGAACCAACCCTATTTTAATACTTTCTATTTATTTCCAACAGTCTACCCATTCCACAAATTTACAGACAGTATTCTTTTAGTCTTTGTAGTTCCCATTCTTTGTTCAAGACCTTATACATGATATGTGGTCAGTGAATGTATATCTAATTTTCTTTTATTATAAAGTATGCACTGTGTGCTTTGCTCAATGGGGAACAACTAAGTCCCTTTTCTTTTTCTCACAGTTTCTCTGTATTTTAAATGTCTCTTATTTAAAGTTCTGCCATTCTGCCAATCAAATGAATAATTATTATCATCCATCTGTCCTACCTTTTTAGTTACCCAATCAATCAATAATATATTGTGTGCCAAACACGTTTCCAAAAGAGTACATACATAAATTAGACATTTTTCTTCTGATAAATATGCTTACTTTTCAGACTAGAAGATAGATATATAAGTACATATTTTTCTATATAATGTAGTAAAATTAAACGAAAATTTGACAAAGTGCTGCAGGAATGGAGAGAAGAGATCAACTCTATCCTCAGAAATTTAGTAAATGCTTCACAGAGTCACTGATATTTGTGCTATAATTCAAAGTATGAATATGAATTTCCTCGGTAAAAGGAAAGAGAGCAGACAATGGTAGTACAGATGAAGTGACGACTTTCTTCAATGATCTGGTTTACTCAAGGAACCTTGAGATGCTCAAATTGCATGGTGGGGAGAGGTGGTGAGTAAATGCGGACAGGTGGAAAAGTACTTTTAACCAGGACCTTCCAAACCATGCTGGCCCAGTCAGTTTGGGCTTCAATTACAAAAATACCATAGACTGGGAGCTTAAACAACAGAAATTATTTCTCATAGTTCCGGAGGCTGGAGATTGGAGACCAAGGTGTCCCCAGGTTCTTGGGGAGTACCCTCTTCCTGGATTGTAGATGACTGTCTTCTTGCTGTGTCCTCACATGGTGAAGTAAGAGTGCGAGGAAGAAAGCTCTCTGTGTTTCTTCTTATAACTAATCCCATTTACCCCTAATTGCCCTTAATCTCCAAATACCATCCCATTGGAGGTTAAAGTTTCAACAAATGAATTTTGGATGGGGGTGGACAAGAATATGCAGTCTGTAAAACATGCCTAATAACTTGAGTTTTAGTTGGTAGTAAAGGACAGCTAACAGAGACGGCTAGCCAAGCAGCAAAGTCACAGCTATCAACTTGTGTTGATAGGCATGAACCAGAGACAAGGGATGAGGTATCTCACTTAGATTTTTGTGTGTCCATTTAACCCATGGACAAGGCATACGCAAAAATATGGGAATTTATGATTAAGAAAGTAGAAATGGTATGTTCGCCAGCTGTACATATAACTAAAAGGGCTTCTTTTTAAACAAATCCAAATGAATAATATTCATGATGAAAAATTGGGAAGGTATGCTACAATTTATTTAAAAAATATGGTAGTGATTTCTTTATCATTCTAGATTATTGTGGGAACACTGACCTCTATATGTTATGCCACAAATTTAACTTACACCTTAAAAGTGTTTATGCTAGACTTATGTGATATCTGCTGAGAAATCTAAATCACCAATTGACAAAGATCATTCAGATAGGAAAATCTAAATCTATGTAAAAAAGTTGAAAGGAGATTTGGGCAGCTGTAGGGGAGAGATGATAAATCATCCATTGATGTCAGAGGAAAGTGCCTGCTTCTGTATTATTGGTGCGTCATGTGGTTCAGGTTGGAAATACAAAGCTAATTATTTTTCTTTATATATAGCATCTGTCCATGAAGGGCTCAAATAGCATTTATGTAATGGTTTCTCACAATATTTCAGTGGAATAAGGGATAACCTATGATTGTAATTTATGGATCAGCAGTGATTGCTGGAAAAGTACTAGAAAGGTTGCAGCATCAACTTGTTTGGGATTTGGTACAACAAGCAGGCAAGACCAGAGAAGGCTGCAGTAGGTGGCTGAATTGCAGAAAGCAATGTACTGTGTAAAGATAGCCCCAGAAGTGTCATTAGAAACGGGGATTAACAACGCCAAGATGGCGGCATTCCCATCCTATATGAAATAAAGATTAAGGAGCAACTTATCTCCCCCAAATTAAAAATCATTAAATTTCCAGGCCCAACATGTTATCTAGAGAGCTCCATCATATTATTTATTATCCATTGTGTTACTTTTTGTATTTGCAATAGCAAATATTTTTTATTTTGTTTTGTAATACGGGGTGAACACAATTTAAAATAAAATGAAAATTCATTAGGTCATTATTAGTGTATTTCTATATTCATTAAAATAAGGAAATGAAGGAAATCAGGAGAGTGTCTTATGATTTAAGTGCTATTCTGTAGGAATTTCAATGTATTCAGGCATAAAAAGTATCCTTTTAAATAATCTCTCCAAAAGAAAAATAGGGAGAATTATTCTACACTCTTTGCCTGAACAGAGCAATTAGGAGTAGATCTTTTGTTAAATAAATTAATAGATAATTAGTCATTAAAAGCTTCAGAATTCTCTTCCTTCTCCCATGGTTCTTTGTGTCTATATGTGTGTAATGATGGGGTGCCTCATTATTTCAATTCTTTGCGTGTATTGAGTAATAATCTGTTTCAGGCACTGTGCCGAATTCTTTACATGCATCATCTCAGGTCAATCTTAGATAACGTTTTACCCAGTTGATATTGTTCCCACTCTACACGAGAAGAACAAAGCACAAACTATGGAATTTAGTAGTTGCCTTGGACCACACACCCACTGATTGGCAGAGTCGGTATTATGAGTTTAACCCGAGCTCCATGATTCTTCTCAGCTCTGCCTAACCCCTTTAGGGATGGAAAAAGCAGAGAAGAGAAAGTCTTGAATTCCTGCTCTCTGGCAGGAGGTGTTTGCTTTGGGCACAGCTGTAGATGGGGAAGTCGCTGCAGGATCACGCCCAGGAAACACTGAGGGGCTGTGTGGGTGACATCTATCTTAGTCTTCTGGGGGCGGCACCAACCCAGCACTATATGACTCCCCGGATAAAGTCAGGAGGGATGAAGGCTCTGGCTGTGTGGCCAACGGTGCTGACAAATTCAGTGGAGAGAATTAGCGAGTCCTCAATACGCTTCTAGAGGACATGGAGTGACTGGGACAGCTGGGACTCCAGCCATGACACTGGGTTATTTATATCCCTTTGCTCATCACCTGGAAAGTCTAGGAGAGCTGTCTAAGGAAATGGAATTGTACAGATGGCCAACGGGCACATGAAAAGATGCTCAACATCGCCCATCATTAGAGAAATGCAAATCAAAACTACAATGAATTATCATCCCACACCAGTCAAAATGGCCACCATTAAAAAAATCTACAGACAATAAATGCTGGAGAGGAGGTGGAGAAAAGGGAATCCTCCTACATTGGTGCAACGTGAATTGGGAATGTGAATTGCTGCAGCCAATTAGGCTGCTTAACTCTCTGGACCTGTTTCTTTACTGTCACTGAGGAGTGAATAGATAATGTCCATATTAATTTTCTAGGGCTACGTACCACAAACTGTGTGATTTAAACAACTAAAATTCATCGCTTCACAGATTTGGAGGCCAGAAGTCCGAAATCAAGGTGCCGACAGGGTTGCTTCCCTCTGAGAGCTGTAAGGGAAAGATCTGTTCCAGGGCTCTCTGCCCTGGAGATGTCCCATCTCCCTGTGTCTTTTCACTTTCACCTCCCCTCTGTGTGTGTCTGTCTCTGTGTCCAAATTTCCCCTTTTTATAAGGACACCAGTAATGTTGGATTAGGGCCCACCCTAATGACCTCATTTTAACTTGGATACATCTGTGAAAACCATATCTCCAAGTAACAACACATTCTGAGGTACTGGGATTTAGGACCCCAATATGTCTTTTTTTTGGAGGGGACCCAATTCAACCCATTACAACGTCCAAAATCTTTCCTTTCAGCTTTAACATTTTGTCAAGGCCAGATATGTGCTAGTCTGTATCCCTGAGGTTATTTTAGTGAGAGAAACACAAATGCACCTGGTTTCAGCTGAATGGAAGGAATTTGTTAGTTCACAGAATCCAGAAGCATGAAATGACAGAGACACCAGCCAGATCCTTAAATGCTGAGAGGATTCTCTATTTGTTCAGCTCTGTTTTGTATCAGCTTTATTTCCCTTCTTTATAGATTGACTTCTTACATAACAAAAAATTTGATGGCTGGCATCTTCAAGTCTTCCAAGGGTAAGGGAGGGGAGGGATAGGTGTGGATAACTATGTTCCTTGGAGTTTGAACAATCACAGACCAGGCATCTGAGGGTCCAGCTTAGACCAGGTGCTTCCCCTAGGCTGCTTCCTCTGGAATGGGGCAGCTGTAGCTCCACCCACAAGATTAGGTAGCAGTGGGACAGATATTTCTGAGGAGAATGGTAGTTCATAGAGTCGGCAGTTCCACAGAATTTACTACAGTTATGCCATTTAGAAATGTGTCATTCCCATTGATTGTCTGAGCATGTGTGATCCAGGACTCGTTCAGATATCCGCCTGCCTGGTACAGAAGTAACCACACTGGAATAATCATCTTGGCTGTGAAGGCTAAAATGAGCAGGCATTAAACAACAGTGTGTATGAATGCAGAGTGAATGGCCAAGCTGTGGGAAGAGACAACACAAGGGAGGAAATCACAAAGTGTGAGTGGAGCTTTGGAACAGAGCATGTGTGTGCAGTTCCTTTTATCTGAGGCCTTGTTCTGCCTCAAGAAGGGAAGTTACACTGTGCAAGGGGCACTCGGGGAGGCAGATGAGTGTGTGCTGGGCTGAGGGACACACGGACCTGACCAAAGCTCACAAAAGACGTAAGAACAAAGGGCGGGGATACTGCGTGATGCTCACTTGACGTACCATTGCCCTGTATTGATCAGTGTCCGCCCACTCCTCTAAATTCATGTCCACACGGCAACTGCAAATGGGACCTTATTTGGAAAGAGGGTCTTTGCAGGTGTAATCAGGTTAAAATGAGGTCCTACGGGCTCACCCGAATCCAGTGACTGGTGTCCTTCTAGGAGGAAGGAGAGGGTGATTTGGACACACAGGCACACAGGGAGAATGTCATGTGACCACAGAGGAGGACACTGGAGGGACGCAGCCACAAGCTAAGGATCTGGAGGGTTGCTGGCAGCCACCAGAAGCTCAAGGAGGCAAGGAAGGGTTCCCCTTTGGAGGAGCCCTTGGAGGAAGCACACCCTTGTCGACACCTTGACTTTATACTTCTAGGGCCCCACAACTGTGATAAGAATAAAGTTTTGGCGTTTAAACCACACAGTTTACAGTAATTTGTTAGGACGGCCCTAGGAAACCACCACAGACAGCATGCTTCGATTTTAATCAAGAGCCTGTGAACACAGATATAACTCCTTTTGAGGAGGCTTATGGCTTGTTGTAGAAGTCAAAAGTTAAGCCACTTCAACAATTAAAATCCAGAACTAAAATTCTGTAGTGGAGGTCTGTGAGGAGTGATGCTCCATTATATGGCTTGTTGTAGAAGTCAAAAGTTAAGCCACTTCAACAATTAAAATCCAGAACTAAAATTCTGTAGTGGAGGTCTGTGAGGAGTGATGCTCCATTATAAATGCTCTCTTTGAGGACCTGCTCAACTGGACTCAGGAAGTTGCTAATTTTCACCTCTGTATTGTTAGATATCCTAAATTTCCGAGGTTGAAATCAATATACATGGTTTAGAGAAGAAAACCTATATCAAAGATTGAATTTAATAAGAAAAATTTCTCTGAGAGTTCAACATGTCATTAAAACACACAATAAAAAGCACAAATAAAGAACACAGAGTGCTAATTTTCCTTCTTTTGTATCTTCTCTTATTATTTTTTTTCTATAGCCTTTAGTGTTTTCTTAATTACAGAGTATTGCCTGATTTGGATGGGAAATATCAATGTCCTCTACTGAAATTCTTCAGATTGCTTCTCTAAATGACAGTTGTATTGGGCTTTCCCTGAAAAAAAAAAAATGCTGTCAGGGAAGCAGTTTGCAGATCAAGTAGATAACAGAAACCAGGAGGCTATTATTAGCTATGGAGAAGGCGGTGAGCTCGCTGGTTACATAAGTGAGAGAACTGGTAGCCTTCTGGGAATGAGGAGAGAAATGGAAAATTGATCAGTAAGGAAGATCTGGGCTGTTTCTCATTATCTCTGTTTTCCACCAAAAAAAAAAAAAAAAAAAAAAAACTAGCCCAGAATTGTGTTCTGGCCATTCTGTCTGTCTCCTGTCATTTGAATCCAGTCCACCAAAGAATAATGTTTAAAGTGTTTCAATGCTGATTATAAAATCCCTAGTTCAAGTCAGTGGATCCAAGTGAGAAGTAAAAAGTCAAGCACCTCTGTATGGAAATGTTATATCACACCCTGCTTTTGCTGTATTACAGTTTATAAAAGTGTAGACAGCCCTTTCTCAAATTTCTGTGTATTTCTTCACAGTTCATAACAATCTGACTGTTGGTTTGCAATTTCTTTTCTAATTAGATTTTTTGGCATGTAAAAATGCAGGGCTGCTTTAGTTCTAGTCCAGGGTTTTGTTTTTGTTTTTGTTTTCCTCCACCTTTTTCTTCTTTTTCATTTGTTTACTTTTTATTCAGCAGTGGTTTGGTGCTTTCTGCTATTTTCTCACCCTTGGCCATGACATACTTAGTTAATTTCTTGCCTAATGCTTGTCAAGTTCCATTTCTCTCTGTGTGTTTTCTTAGTATATAAAGCTCAACCATCATTGTTTTTTAAAGATAATGTTGGTTGTGAGCCTGCAAGGACTTCAGTAAACTTGCAATAAATGACCTTATCCAAATGCAGGGAACAGTAGGCAGGGGCACAGCTGATAACCAGTGCATGGAGACGGTATCAGTAAAAGCTGTCAGCGCCCCAGCAGAAACACCGAGAACTGCCACAGGCAACTCCTCAGAATAGAACTCTTGCAGGAAACAGTTTCTTTTCAGTGACATTGTCCTTAACAGCCTCCAAACATTCTCCCTCTGTCGGCACTCCACCTCCAATCAAAAATCGAAATTCTAAACCAGCAGACTGAAATGCTTTTCAGCGAACCACTCAATTCTTAATCTCCTGAAAATTAAGGAACCAAATCTCCAGCTGGGAGAGATTCATAGCAGCAGCCTCCAAACAAGGTCATCTTCATGTTCTTTCCTCAAAGCACGCTCCTGTGTGCTTGCTCATATAATTAAGGACAAAATGATGCTAGGTGAGGGGTCCATGGAAATGAAGTCATATGTGTCATCTGATTGTATGGAAAGGATAATAGGTGAAACCTGATAAAATTCCTAGGCCAGTAACTGCTGCTACTGGTTTACAATTAGATGTGACAGAGTAAGGTAGGAATTAGTTGTTTTTAGTCTGAGTGGTACACCTGCCTAGTTTTCTAAATCAGTCCAGCATTTTCTGAAGCACATGCAACGTCTTAGGCAAGTTCAAGAATCTCCCTCTAATAATAAAAAAAAGAAAAGAAAATTTGTATGTATGTGTTTTAATCTTGAAAGACCTAAATGATTGGGTGATTAAAAATAAACTCTATCAAATAAATAATAAATGGTACAGTTACCCAAAAATAAATGAAGCAAGTGATAGCACACCCTGTTTCTGGCCTGTGAATCTAAGCAGAGACCCAACTGAGCTTGCCAGACTCCTGACCAATGAAAACCCTAGGTTATAAATTTGTGTTTTAAGCCCTAAGTTTGTGAGAATGTGTTAGAGCAGCAATAGGAAACTAACGCAATAGGCGGTCAATACGTATTTACTGGTTGAGTTGGGTGACCTGAGATGAGCTGGCCTGTCTTGGGTGACTTGTATATCTCTGACTCAGTCACAGGGGACGGGATGATCTAACGGGTCAGGACTGACTCAGGTGTCTATTCCTGGAACCACGTGGATGGAAGGTTGGGGAGGAATGATTTCTCAGAGCATGCTGAGGACTTTTATAGAGGGAAAGAGGGAGAAAAGTAACAGAAAAATAACATACGATTCCCACACGAGCACCAGGATTCATCTTCAGAACAGATGGGCAGCCTCCTGAACACTACTGTCAAAATCTCCATCTGTCCTACAGCTCAGGAAACACCAGAGTTGGATTACAGAGAAGAGCCCTCTGTGGACTGGAAAAGCTGAGGTAAACCTTTCACAGCAGAAGACCTTAATTGGGGGTGTGCATCACCATCACCTCTGGGACTTGGTCAGTATTCAGATACCCAGAGTCTGCCCCAGGCCTAATACAGGACAATGTCTGGGTGTGAGGCTTGAGCACCTATATTTTAAAATTGTTCCACAGATGAATCTGATGCAAGGGTTAGTCTGGAGTAGGGGTCGGCAGGCAGACTTTTCCGATGAAAGGATCAAACAGTAAATATTTCAGACTTTGTGGGCTATGTGGTCGCTGTAGTTAATATTCAGGTCTATCATTATAGAGGAAAGTAGCCACAGACGATTCATATACAAATGGATGCTGCGGCCATGTTACAATAAAGTTTTATTGACAAAGGCAGATTGTGGGTTGGATTTAGCCCCTGGGCTGTAGTTTGTGACTCCTGGTCTAGAGCATGAGGATCTGTACAGAGAAGCAGACCTGGAGGGAGAGCAGAATTCCCAGGAAGGTCAGAGGTTGTTAAGAGAGATACCCAGCACCCGGTGGATGGGGCATGAAGGAAAAACCCATAATTTGCTTAGAGAAAATAAAAGTGCCTGATGAAAAGCATACATTTCTAAGAAAAGACAAGGATACAGGTAGCAATCATATGCACATTAACATTATATTCTCTTTCCCAGTTAAATTCATAGGTTGGAGTTAAAAACAAAACAAAACATTGTATTTAAAAATAAAAAGAAGTAAAGCCTGTCATTTGCAACAACCTGGAGGAACCTGGAGGACCTTATGCTATGTGAAATAAGCCAGACACAGAAGAAGAAGTACTGCATGATTCCACTTATATGTGGCATCTAAAAGAGTCAAACTCACAGAAACAGAGAATACGCCAGTGATCACCAGGGAGATGGGGGAGATTGGGAATTGTTCAATGGGTATAAAGTTTCGGTTATGCAAGATGAATAAATTCCAGAAACATAGTACCAAGAGTTAACAACATCGTATCCATGCAGTTCAAAATTTGTTGAGAGTAGACCTCATGTTAAGTGTTCTTACTACAAAAAAAAAACAACTAAAATCCAAAGGGGAACAAAGAAACTTTGGAAGGTGTTGGGTACCTCTATTACCTTGATTGTGGTAAAGTTATCACAGGTGTTTGCATACGGGCAAACTCACCAAATTGCACATAGTTAATATTTGATATTTATTTGCATTTCAATTATACCTGAATAAAGCAGTTAAAAAAGTTTTAAATGAAATTATGGTTTCAGGTTGTATTAATCACATATCTATACCTGCTTTGTCCTTCACAAGTTTAGAGGAGTGAAAAATTGAGCAAAGTGAAGTTAAAAAACTGAAGAATAAAGAAAAAATTAGAGATTACCTACAAGACAGTTTGTTTTTGGCATTTAATATCCCAAAGAGAAAGGATTAAGTGGTTTCTTAATTTATCTGTTATTACATGGAAGAAGTTCAAAGTAAGGGCTGTACATAAGGTATACACTTAAATGTTATAAAATTGAACAGGCTTTTAAGTACGTTGCCATTGATAATAAGTGTGGATTCTCTTTTATTTAGGAGAGGTTGTGCTGTAATTTCATCATTCTAGGCCAGTGACCTTGGACAAGCCACTTAACATTGAAATAATGATAGTATCTACTCACAGGGGGCTTGTGAAGAACCAGAGATAGTGTTTAAAAAATGTTTTGTAAATGGTAAAAAATCATAAAATATGGGCTGTTAAAATATGATAACAACTCTCTTGGATGTACTGGAACTGTTATCCTTAGAAGAATTCTATTCTATTCTGGTAATTATGGGATTCATTTATTTTCAGAAATGCATTTTTTCTAAGCACTTTGAAATGATACTCACACATATAAAAAAACGTGCTGTAGCATTATCTGCATACTTAAAATGGGAATATTCTCACTTCATGATTAATGTGAGGGTGAGAAGCTCGCTCAAAATATTTATGGCATGTTTAAGGCTGATTAATTTTATGATCTCGCAAACCTGATCTGTTTCACAGTTTCTAGACTAAAATAGGATGTATGTTATTGAGCTATAAAGGTCTTGGAATGAAATTTTCTCACATCTTCATATTTGTATATGAACAAGCATAAGAAATGGCATATTGCTGGCAGAGCTTCAGCTCATACTCTGCTATCTGTAAGCATTTGTGGGTATGGAGTTGGGTTTGTACGTGGGGTGGTGGTTTAACAATTTCCCCAACAATCTGGATACATTTATTGTTCAGTATGGGCTTTCAGTTTATAACTGGCAGAAGAGATTGCAGTTTGTTTGGGTATAGAGGCTGGTGGGAGGAGGTATAGATAGATTCTCTGGAGTGGGTTTACAGCATCTCATTCTGGTCTGGCCCTTGGATTCAGGATTCAGGTTAATCACAGGAGTGAGGGTCCAAGGCTTTTGGAACTGTATTTAGGAGAGGACTGTAATGCTCTTGGCAAAAATAAGTGAAAAAGTGATACAAGGTCCAGGAGACAGTTATTCCCACCACTTCTGAATGGGACGGGCTCTGCTGTTTGATGAGTCTCTAGACAACAAGTGTAAACTAGACTATGGATCACAGGGAAACCCATGCACTGCTGGTGAGAGCATACCCCAGAGTAACCCTTGTGGGTGGAGCATAAATATGTAGCACTTAGTGAAATGAGGACTGATTGTTATACTATGAAAGACCCCCCCCCCGCCAACAGCACACTCCCTTGTCTGGAACCAGAGAAACCTAGTCTAGTTGTCAGAGTAGTTGGAAGTAATTTACTGTTCAGTAATAGGAGAATGCATAAGTAAATGTGATGGATACACACATGGAATATCACAAAGCAGTTGGAAGCAATGAATGATGTGTACGTACTGCAACCTGGACAGATTTTTAAAAATACAGTGTTGACGAGGAAAAGTTAGCAGCAGAATAAAATCCATAGTTCATTGCCATTTATGGAAATAAAAACATTAAATATTTTAAAGGATCAAAAACACACCCATAGAAATATAGCAAGCAGAGTAGATATCATGAGGAGCAGAGGAAGGAAGTGGGAACTGAAACCTTATGAACCAGCATACAGGGACAGCAACATGATACAAACTTCTGTTAAAGCTGGAAGTAAAGGGATATATCTGGTCTTGGGTTATCTGGCTATAATATAGCTAAGTCCTTTATTTTGAAATGATCCACTTGTTTCCATTTCATCTGTATGATTCCCCCTATTTGCTTATCAAATCTGAATGAATTTTAAGAAGTAGCAACAAGAAGATTAATAGAGCATCAAGATAAGGAACTATTGATATCTAACTTGGCAGCTTTGATTCCATTATATAGTAATTGGTAGATGACCCAATATCTGAAAAATATTGAATATAAATATATATATATATACAAAATTTCTAAATTAAAACATGCCAGAAATTTGGAGAACCTTTTCAAATAGATGTGGATTTAAGAGGTAAGAAGCACTCTGTCTTCAGGAAAAACCACAAGTATCTACTCTTTGTGAATTACACGCAGCACCTAGTGTTTATGCCAAAATTTGCCTCTTTATCAATTTTAAAAATGCCCTTTATAGCTCCTTGGGTATTGGTAGTTGGCAAAAAAGAAACCTTGTTTTTCTATCTAGTCTGCATACTTTGGGTTTTATCTCTGTGAAATCAAAAGACTCTTCGACACACAGGAAGTTGACAAAAGTGGGTCAGTTATTAATGTTCTATAGAATTAAGTTTTGCTGGGCTTCCCTGGTGGCGCAGTGGTTGGGAGTCCGCCTGCCGATGCAGGGGACATGGGTTCGTGCCCTGGTCTGGGAAGATCCCACATGCCGCAGAGCAGCTGGGCCCGTGAGCCATGGCCACTGAGCCTGCACATCCGGAGCCTGTGCTCCGCAACGGGAGAGGCCACAGTGGTGAGAGGCCCGCGCACCGCAAAAAAAAAAAATAGAATTAAGTTTTGCTGCCCATCACTTTATGTGCTTTACTTTCTGTGGAAGACGGAATAATGGGCCCCTAAGATATTCACATTCTAATCTCTATAACCTTGATAATAATGAATGTGTTACCTTACATATAAAAGGAGAATTAAGGTATCAAGAAGATGAAGTTAAGGTTGCTAATCAGCTGAATACAAGACAGGAAGATTATCCTGGACTAACCAGGTGAGTCCAATGTAATCATAAGGGTCCTTAAAAGTGTAAGAGGGACAGAGTTCAGAGTCAGAGGGAGATGTGACTATGGAAGAATGGTTATAGAGATGGAACAATGCTGGCTTTGAGGATGGAAAAAGGGGGCCAGGAGACGAGGAATGCACACAGCCTCTAGAAGCTGGAAAAGGCAAGCAAATGAATTCTCCTCTAGAGCCTCCAGGAAAGAATGCACTCCTACATTCTTGATTTTTTTCCCAGTGAGACCTGTGTCAAACATCTAATTTACAGAACTGTGTGATAAGAAAATTGTGTTGTTCTAAGCCACTGAACTGTGGTTATTTATTATGGCAACAACAGAAAATTAATGTACTATGTTTGTTATTACACAATCATATGCCTATACAATGATATGCCCTCAAATTTAAGCTGACTGTTCCTGCTGAGTGTATCATTTCTCTTTTTGTAGAGTCCACTTGGTTTTAAAAACCACTAAGTTTTGACCTCAAAAGAGGTTTCAGAGTTAACTGTATGAAAATTGTAGAGTACTTATTAGTCATTCTAAAATGAGGAAAAAAGTCTATGTAAAATATTAATATTTCATGGAAAGAACAAACCTCAGGCTATCCTCAGTAATTAGGAAAAAAGTTTTAAAAGAGAATTAACTTTTAATTTTAAGTTAATATTACAAAGTTTTAGTCAGCACTGTGTTAATTTTGTTCAAGTTACATGGTAACCAATATGAATTATTTTTTGGCCTTGGTCAAGAAAGTTTTGGGAATAATGTTATTACACAAATTGTCTATAGTAGCACAGACTGGTTATAAAGAATGCTTTTTTTTCCCCCCTTTGGTGTGGAATATCTGAAGGTGACAGTGTATGTTTTCCAAGAAGTGGTTCACATTATGATTTTTCCTAGATTTTACCAGTTTTTAATTTAATTGGCCTATGAATGTGTGTAAATATGTGATTTTATTACACTGTTTTCCCAGGTTTTTTCTTCTTCCAAAAGTATACATACAATTTGCATAATGGAGAGCCATGTATTTGGTGTAAAGGAACCATAGCACTCACATGCATTCAATAATCTTGAATATCCCTCAATATCACATGTAAATCCTTTGGAATATTACCAGTGGTTTACATGGGACCCAGAGATTCAGCACCATTCATTCCCCTCAGGAAATGAAAATTCATGGATACCTTCAAGCTAATTGGATACCTTGTAAAGAGTTATACCAAATGGGTATGGTGGTATTATATGGTAATATAAGAAGTTTAGCCATTGAACAAATATGTTTCTATAGTGGTGTTAATGGTGGATGAAATGTATTGAATGAGTTTATGTGAGTTGAAGTATTGAGTAAATTTACATATATTTGCATATACGTACTACTTGTCCCAAGTTACTCCACAGAGCTATATCTGTTCTGTCTTCTGTTTTTTTTCTTTTCTTTTTTTTTTTTTTTTGCGCGGTACGCAGGCCTCTCACTGCTGTGGCCCCTCCCGTTGCAGAGCACAGGCTCGGGACGCGCAGGCTCAGCAGCCATGGCTCACGGGCCTAGCTGCTCCGCGGCATGTGGGATCTTCCTGGACCGGGGCACGAACCCATGTCCCCTGCATCAGCAGGCGGACTCTCAACCACTGCGCCACCAGGGAAGCCCCTGTCTTCTGTTTTTAACATTGCAAGCAAGTTGTACTCAAAATGTACTGATTTGGGCCTCCCTGGTGGCGCAGTGGTTGAGAGTCCGCCTGCCGATGCAGGGGATGCGGGTTCGTGCCCCGGTCTGGGAGGATCCCATATGCCGCGGAGCGGCTGGGCCCGTGGGCCATGGCCGCTGGGCCTGCGCATCCGGAGCCTGTGCTCCGCAACGGGAGAGGCCGCAGCGGTGAGAGGCCCGCATACCGCAAAAAGAAAAAAAAAAAAAAAAAAAAAAAAAAAAAAAAAAAGTACTGATTTGTATAAGCGATATACAAATATGTAACTTCATTTTTTTTGTGACTAACCTCTTGTCCTCCGCCCCCATCCTTGCTGAAAATGCCTGACCTTGCCCACCACAGGGGCTGCGATCTCTCGTTTTAAAAATTAACCATTTTGAGTTCCTTACTCAGCTCTTTAGATGTTTTCCCACTTCCACGCTTCCCACAATGCATCTGGATGCAAAAGGAAGTATATATAATATGATGAATGGGTGGAGGATGACGGGGAGTGGGCTGCTGTAAGGTCCACAGCTGTTGTCATTCCTCGTTGGTTTTATCCTCTCAGTCAAGGCCCGACTCTGCTGTGCTAGCTCAGGTGGCATCCATCTCAGGTTGATGCGCTTTGGCTCCACCCTCAGCTGCCTCCCCTCGGCTGACCAAGCACCGCCATGTTGGATGCTGCACCACTTGCCATCTGGGAAGCAAAGAATCTTCCAGCCTCTGTCCAGAGAGTAAGAAACATCCTACCCAGGATCTGCACCCACCTCCAAGGGATTGCTATTGCAATCTCTCTTCTGAGATTCAATTCAGGGGGGTTAGGGGAGAAAAGACAGTAAAGTCTCACCTCATGCCCCCCCGCCTTCTCTCTCTCTCTCATGCTCAAGTGCCAGAAACTACAGTGGCCAGAAGAAATTTCTTCCTGTGAGGTGCAAACTTTCCTCACCTTTCCCTCATCTGATATTCTTACGTCTTTTCACTAGAACTAAATATAAAATTATTCTCAGATTTGTAAGCTTTGCTCTTATTTTGAAAAATCATGTTTTGGGGGGAGGGGGGCTATTTGTATAATCTGCCTGCATACCCGCAACCAAGCCAGGCTTTCAACTCACTGTCTTATAAAGGAACGTAAGGATGCCTGAGGAGGAGCCCGAAGCTAGGTTCCCTTTGCTCTAGGCTGTCTCCAAAGAAGTGGAGGGGCCAAAGGGGGTCCAAGTTTATGCTTCTTCTAAAAGTTGGAAGGAAAAGAATGTCTTCTTCCTTCTGGGCATATTCTACTTCTTAGAGTCAGCTGGGATTTTCCACATATAGCAGCCTCAATGTGGCTGTTGGTTGGTGTGCTTTATTTTCGTTTACTTTATTTTTACCTTCAGCATCCTAGCAGAGAAGAGAGTACTTTTGCAAGCACCTGGTGAAGGGCAGAATGCTTCCTCTGGTATGATGAGTCTCTGGTTTCCAGGATGCCACGATCACAGCTGCTTCCAGGATTCCTGGAACCTGGCTTGGACAGGTTGGCCCTTGTCCGTGTGTGTCACTGGGAGAAGCTAAGTCATAAGGAAGAGGCCTGGAGGGATAAGCTGGAGACAGGTTCACAGGGGCAGGAGGGCACAGAAGTCAGAGCTGGGTCCTTCCCTGAGCTAGCTAGCAGACAGTGCGGGTGGACGTGGAGAGCGGATAAACTGAAGGGGTGGAAATGTTCTCAAAATTTAAGGGAACAGAGTTGGAGCAGACAGCTATATCTGCTTATAAAACAAATTAATCATATCCGCCTTCATGGCCACCGGAGGGAGGAATCCATGGGTTGAGGGCCTTGTGAAATATTGCCACGTCCGTTGGGGAGTGCTGGAAATGAATTTCTCACCACGGGACAGATGAGCACTAAAGACACCACCTGTAAATAGGAGAGCACCAGACTCGCCCTTTACAACAGGAAGTGTTTACCTGAGGTCCCTGAACTTCTAGGGGACCCTTCAATGGTAGGCACGGGTGAGTTTACCCTTGACATGGCTCGCAAGCTTGTGTGCATGTGCCTTTGAGCATTTTGTCTCAGGAGATATTCTGGTACTTTCAGCAGGTTCTCAAGAGAATCCCTGATTCCAAAATATCAAGGGCCATGACACTAAAGGAAATGCCACACAAACAGGTAACTTCTAACTTGGTACATGAAAACTCTTGTCCCTTTCCCAGAAATTCCATTGGAAAAAAGCGGTGTCACTGATCACAGAATTCATTTTCCAGTTTCATGAATCCCATTAGTGATAAAACTCATGCAAAAATGTCCACTTAACAGAGAACAACAACAGAAACAATAAGAGGACAAAGCCTGCCTTGGGTCCCCCATGAACATGCTCACAGGACCTTTACTACAAATAGGTGAGGAATTAAGAATTTCTTTAAATCATTGGGATTCTTTACAGGGATCCAGCTTTGGAAAATTCATTTGTGAGCCAAGCAGTGTGTGTGAGGACAAGCAGTAGCATATGATAAATAAGTTACTGTAAAGTTTCTTTAAGGAATTAACGATTCATTCTCAGGAGGCCTTTATTTACTATAAAAACCCGAGTGCCTTTTGTCTTACGCTGATAGTTACAGGGAAATTGATTCTCTTCACAGAGTTTCCTGATGGTCTCCATAAACCATCAGATGCTCCTGGCCTTACCCTCCTTGTTTCAGTAGCTGCTCTGCACTGGTCAGCATCATCCTCTCGGCAGCAATTAGAGGTAATAAGTAGGAGCTTACACAATTGATGGTGTAATTCGCCTGGACAGTGTGGAAGCAGCAGTTATGAAATGCCTCGCCAAGCAGAGCCCTTGTACTTGGTGCCTCCCTCCCATCAATTATCCACATAGCAAAGCCTAAGGAAGGCACAAGGCAGGTGGTGTGGGGACCGTAGGAGTTCGGATGCAGAGCTTTCTGGTCCAGGTCAAAAGGACCAGACTTTGCTTAGTATGACTGCTATGAATTCCTTCTTCCACAACCCTAATTGATGCTTCTCTTAAATTAACCCTGAAAAGGTTTTGAGGAAAAGGGGGAGTGGAGAGGAAGGAGGAGAACGTGCGTCATCTTTTCCTTACACGTCTTTCTGCAACAGTGTTTTTGATCTCTAGCATATCCTTTTGATTCTTTCTTAGACTTGCCCATCTCTCTGCTTACGTTGCCCATCTATTCCTACCTGTTGTCTTCTTTGTCTAGTAGCACTCCCAGCGTATTATATTATATTATATATAATATTATATGCTCCCAGCATATTATATTATAATTTTAAATTCCCGATCTGATAATTCCAACATCTCTGCCTTTTCTGAGTCTGGTTCTGATGCTCGTCCAGTCTCTTCAAACCGTGTTTTTGGCTTTAGTATGCCTTGTGACTTTTTGGTGAATGCCAGACGGGATGTACTGGGTAAAAGGAACTCTGGTAAGTGTTGGTAGGTGGTATTGTTAAAGCATACTTGTAGTCAGATGCTTCTCTTTTGAACAGCCCTTCCTAACTTTCTTCCGGTCTGCCTCTCCATCTTCTCCTCTCTTCACAGTTTGAGTGCATCTAAGGTTTGTTACTCTGCTCTATCTCATAGGCTTAAGGGAACAGAACAGACCCCTCCAACGTTCCTATTTCAAGTTTTCAACATCTCCTCATGTTGCACAGAATAAGAAAAGTGTAAGGCTGAATAAAAAATTAGGTACAAAGTTCCTCAGAGTATTGTTAGAAGTTATAGTTGATTAAAATTTGAGACTGTTACTTGTAAAAGATTGTCTGCTTTATGGAGAAAAGGCCCAGAATATGAATCATAAATAAAATGAATAATCCCATTTCCCATAAGAGACAGATAAAAATGGATTTTTTTTCTTAACAGAAGTCAAACTGCAAAGAAGGAGAACAGGACCAATTGTGAATTTAAATGAATGCCCAAATATTGCAATTATCACTGCATTTCTTAGAAAGAGTGAAATATGTCTTAAGGATTACAGATTAAATTTAATTTCAAACCTCTGCAAGGATAATTTATTAAGTGGAAGGTGCCATTTTAAAGGGAATTACTTCTGTACATAGACTTTTTTTTTTTTTCTCCTTTGGGTTCTCAAATCACACCACTTGATTCTGGATTGAACTTTCAGAAAAGTTTTTCTAAATGCAAACACTTTTTAAAAATAATGTGGTAAAAATATGTTTTGGGAGGTGGAGCCAGGAGAGTAGATATCACCAGTTACCAAGTGTTGCTTTTCTTAACTATAAGAGTCTCAAACATAAGAAAACATTTATAAACCGAGAGTTAAAAATCAACTGCTCTTAACATTAACAACATGATGACGGGGCTAGCTATATTCAATCATTTATAGTTTCGAGCATATTTACCCTCAATCAATGCTCAAAAATACAGTTTGAAAGAATGGAATGCTATTTAACTACAATGAAGTGGAATAATTGGCAAAGCATTGGTACCTGCACATTTACTTAACAATAATCTACATTCCTCCAGAGTCATATTCCTATTTGAAAGTTTGAAGGAATTGTTCTAGATTTCATTTTGCTGAAACTCTGTATAGGAGTAATTATGTCTGTCAAAATTTGTGCCTATTTTACCTGTAATAAAACCTTATATTTCTGGGACTGATAGTAAAAAACCTCTAATATGCATGAACTGAGCATGATCTGCTATGAATTTTCTCACAACTAGACTGCTTCTTGGATCCTGATTATCAGCTGGCTCATTTGTGTGACTCTATCGAACACATGATGTTGATAGTAAATGAGACAAATGGCACTATCAATTCTCAGAGAATCCAGGATATCTGAACTTTAAATTACTCAAGAGTCAAATTGGGATTTTTCTTTGTGATCAAATATCCCTGCATGCCTCTTCTAGGTTCTCTCAAGTCACTTAACTTTTCCTGTGCTTCTGCTTTTCACATCTGTTTTTGGGAAAATGATACCTATATGTCTCACTCTTCTCCTGTGCTTTTGGGATGATTAGTAATTCTGGGAAAGGAAATGTCAAAGCCCAGAGAGCAGGTTGGGGGCTCTCTCAAAGATCCTAGGATCAGGGCTTCACTGGTGGCGCAGTGGTTGACAGTCCGCCTGCCGATGCAGGGGACACGGGTTCGTGCCCCGGTCCGGGAAGATCCCACATGCCGCGGAGTGGCTGGGCCTGTGAGCCATGGCCGCTGGGCCTGTGAGCCATGGCTGCTGAGCCTGTGCGTCTGGAGCCTGTGCTCCGCAATGGGAGAGGCCACAACAGTGAGAGGCTAGGATCAATCCACAGAGAAGCAGTATTTATTTATTTATGACCAAGCTGTGTGGCATGTGGGATCTTAGTTTCCTGACCAGGGATCAAACGCATGCCCCCTGCAGTGGAAGCGTATAATCTTAACCACTGGACCACCAGGGAAATCCTGAAGCATTTTATAAATAAGGAAATTCTGAGGATAGTGCAGTTTTATACCCCTGGATATTTTCAAAACTGCTTCTTTTGGAAATTCTTTGGGAAGAGGAGCTGTTCTACCTAAAGGTCATATTTTAAATATTTATTAGAAAGTAGTCTTCATTTACTGAGGGAACATTGTTTGCTCCAAGTTTTGGGAAAGTGGGATGGTAGGGGCGTGACTAGCTGTTCTTGCTTTTAACCTTGATAAATCATAGGTCTCTTTCCAGGGTTCACACTCATGTAAACCATGTTGGGCCAAGTTGGAGAAATTCAGGAGGGAATTTTGTTTTTGTTTTTGTTCTGAGTTCTTGTTACTATCCAGTTATGGCCTCAGGCAAAGAGACACTGGTAAAAGGTGTCTTGAAATTTCCATGATTTCCCTTGTGACTTTGGATTTGTTACTCATGGTTCTATTAAATCCTTTCACAAACACTTTGAGTTGTAATTTCTTGGCTTCAACTCCCAGGTGAAAATGAGCCTCAGAAAGTAAATGTGAAGTTAGAGGCCTGCTCGATGGCTCCATCGGGGCTCGGACTCCGACGTGGAACTACCTAGAGTTCCCCACAGGCAGGGCATGTCCTGTGTTTATGACGTTTCCCAACTCCTTTCCTTTTTGTCAAAACTTCTGTCCCAAAAGCATTCCCTCAGGGCTTATTCTGCTGGTTGATAGCCTGCTGAACTTGTAAATGAATCCAAGCTAGTGTTGGACTGAGTGTAATCACATCATCACAGCTAATCACAGCTAATCACAGCTAATCACATCATCTGCTATTTTTCTGGGATAATGTAACTGCATTTTAACACAGATATTCTTCAGATAACTTATTAATATACGAGAGTGGATCTGGTGCTGACATTAGGGTCACCTGGCCAACTGGTGAGGCAGACATTTGGGGGACAATTTGGGACTGTTAGCATCCTTCAAATTGAAGTATGTGGTAGGCAGCCCTTACTTTGGAAATTCAAGAATATTGGTCTTGATAATGGTATTTCTACCCTTTTGCATGAATATTATTAAGAAGATATATATGGGAACACCAGTCTCTTCCAGTATAATGTTATAATTTTGTCCCTGAATATTCATAGGAATTTATGGTGTGGTTATACCTCCTGTGTATTTGGAGAAATAACCAAAGTAACCCCATTATATTCACTTAGGGCTACTGTTCTAGAGGCCTCACTGCTTTCTAGTAGCCTTCATTGGCTATGGCAGGGCTTTCTGGTGCAGAACAAGTCACCATGCATCTGGGTCTCAGCTGTCTCACCTGTAAGGTAAAATGGTGGCACTCAATGGTCTTCAAGTTTCCTTTCAGTTCTAACACTCAGAGTTTCAATGTTTGCCCTGCTTTCATTGGCTTCTAATCCATCCCCAAATGTCTTCAGATTTCTGGGTGGTGGAATGAACAATCTCTGTGTGTAGATTCAAGATAGAGAAAATCTGATCCTCGGAACTTGAAGCTCTCGGTTGCAGTAATTGCAGCCCATCTCTGACCTTGAAAAGCCATTCCTTGGCAGCCGTGGAACTCATGACTTGAGAGAGGTTTGCTGTAGCCCTAGTTTCTCTGCCTTTGGAAGAAATAAACTTCTCCTGCCTCATTTCTAACCTTCCTTTCATGGTAGTACCAGAAATCTTGATTTTATTGACTCCTCAGGAAAGATCTTACCCATCTCCCAATATTCAGTCACTTCTGGGTCTCAGGGATGAAGAATCAACGTCTTGTACCTTTTGCTCTTCCAGAGGTAATAAATAGAGTTTGCTGTGTCCACATGCCATAGATATAGGCACCAGTAAGTCAGAGAGGGAAGTAGAACATTAAGCACAGAGCGTTCATTCACTCTTTTTCATGATAATGTGTTTTTGACTTGACTGCCAATGGTAATCTTAGCTCCTCTTTTCTTGGACTCTTTTCTTTCCCCCACCTCTCTACCCTGTATTTTAAGAGGCTATATATTCATATAAATCCTCAGTTTTTCTTTTTTGAGCCTAGTGCACTGAGCATTTCTACTCATGCATAAAATATGCCCTGAAAATTCCCATCACGGCTGCCTAAGTGTTTATTTATTTTTTACTTTTTGAGAGTCAGGCTCTGAGATGGTGCCTTTCAAGAGACAAGCAGTTATAGTTTTGCTATATGATTTGGTTCAGTTTTTTTTCTTCTATCTTGTTTGTTTATCAGGGGTATAAAAGGGAATTAAAGATATTATAGAAAGAGTTTCCCTTGGTGGTTAATTTTAGGTATTTTGTGAATACATGGGTTTTAAAAAGAAATAGAATTATGCGAAATAGGATGTATTGTATATAGAGATCAGGTATTATGAGAAAATTCATTGCAAAGTTGATCTGAATAATGTTGAATGACTAATTTTAAATTCCATGCAATCTAGATATGAAACAGGTGCTTTAATCATAAATTTTCTGTATTTTGATTGTGGATTCTGGTATAATCCTTAGAGTAAAAATGGATCATTTTAAATTATTTTGGTAAATTGCCTAGTTGTATATAAATGAGGCAAAAAAGAAACATTTTTGTACCATTTTGTAGCTTTAAACGTTTTTATTTCCTTTATACCTCCAGTGTTCTGATTTCTAAAGATAAGGTGAGGAAATGAAGGTGTTTTATACTAACATGCTAAATTTTAAAATAATTTTTGTTTAGAATATAAGAAACTCAAAAACTACAGCTTTGTTTTTTAATAATGAAGAATAATTTCTGAGTTACTGTTAAGGTGGACAGTATTGTTGGCCTCCTCTGAAGTGTACATTTAAAGACCAGACTGGAAATTTCCCCTATAGAGTTTTTTATGGGTGAAAATAAAAATCCAATTGTTTCCAGCTGCAACTAAGAAAATACATATGTGATAACCTATGCACAGCTATTAATCAGATGAGCTTTCAGCATAGTTAGAAGTGAAGTGCTCATGAAAGAGGCTGGGAAATGCCCACTGAAACCTTGGGCTGGCTCTGACCAGCTTATTTATAGCTTAGAAGGATGAAATACCTCCTCTGGGATTTACTTAATACAACTCTGCCAGATGTTTCACATTCATAACCCCAGACTAAGCCAACAGCCAAAGTCATGCAAGATCTCGCTGCCAGAAGAATGCAAATTTCCCATTCTGCCCCAAAATTGTCTCAGAAGGATATGTTTTTCCCTTCCTGATCTATAAGAATATCCCAGTCCCAAAGAATGCCAAACTATGTCCATTTTCTTTCTCTCTTTCTTTTTTCACTTATTAGTCAAGCCATATTCTTCTAGCTTCTATTTTTTTATAGAGAGAATAAAAAGTTTGAATGATTATTTGAGATAGTGCAAAAATTCTATTTTGACATTTTAAGTTTATCTAGATTAACTGAAAATCATCCAAGTTGACTGGATTGTTTTTAGTAAATATTTATAAATTATAAATATTTAAAAATATCTATATTGGTTTTTCAATTGGACCAAAATACAAGAGCATAATATGAGCATATAGGTCTCACTCAGACATTTCTGGTGCATTTATGCATCTGAGTATAGAAAAAAGCAGACTCATCTTTAGCAGAGGTGTGCTTAACCTTGGATCAGACTTCTAATGACTTTGAAGCAGTCGAAACAACTTTTAAAACTCCTGGCGGAAGGATAGAAGGATACACTATGACAGGGTTAACATCATTCTGTCAATAGAAATCTCATATTAATCGGACATACTATATTTTAGAAAAAACTGACAGCTTATAACGAAGCAATTCTATCAATTAATTTATATATAATCACATAGATGCTGAGAGGAAGGATTTTCACAAGTCCACGGATGTGCTAGGTTGAATATCATTATAGATGCTGCTGGGAGAAAATATGCATGAGCTGAAAGACGCTTTTAGGCAAATGATTCTCTGCCTGATGGAAGGATTCATATGATCAGTGCTGTATATTCAGTAGTGAAGTGTTACCTTCAATATGTCTCCTATAGCTTGAGACACATTTTAGCTCATTCTTTCCCTATACTTTGGAAAGGAAGCAGCTACAGTAGCAGTTAATCATGATCTAGCTATAGACTTAATCAGGGAAGAAAAAAAGAAGCCCTCTCCTGATACAATTTGCCCACAAAGCTTTCAAAGCAGGCAGCCCAGAGTTGCCTAGAGTGAATGAAATCAGAATCCAATGCAATGTAGATGCAATAATTCTTTATTTCAGCACACCTATGCACCAGGTTGATATAGCTATCATTTGTCACAAAAGACTTTTTGGAAACTAAGTGCAAGGTTGTCCCTTTAGCTAGAAGCTTACTTGGCTACAAGGAAAATTGCTGGGGAGGGTGCAGAATAACTAATCTCCATTCTTCCTTCAGAAATGAGCTTACCCTGCATTTTCTTGCATTTAAATGGAAGAAAAGAGAGAGCTGAGTATTCAGGTGATCGACCTCGTCCTTGGGGGTTGGAAACCTATTAGAGAAGGCTTTACAGTTTCTCATAACTGCAACCCTTTTAGGAGCTCTCCAGAGATTTCCTTCTGACCACTGCTCCCCTCAATCTCCACTCCCCACAACACAATTCTAAAGTGATTTTTAAAATGTCCTTCAATGTCTCAGTCCTCATTTGTAAAGCATTCATAAAGGTATTTTTGAAGAATTTATGTGATATTTTATTCCTGGGAGAAAATAACCTAGTCAATTACAATAGTAAAAACAAAAACTTCTTAAAGAAATCTGGTTTGCTTTTCTGAATTAAGAACTGAACTTACACTGTTATGGCACTTCTCAACATCTTCTTGTAATTTCTTGCCCTTTTTCTATTTCCTCTACTAGATTCTAAGTTCTATGAGGCAGGGACCCTGTATGTCCTGTTCATCCTTGCATCTCCAGATGCATGTAAGATTAGTTGGTACCTACATATTTGTTGATACTTACATAAATGAAAGCAAGAAATAGGACACATGGAGAAAATATTGTGAGAGTACAACACATAATTCTCTCCCCAATATTGAGGATTCTTGTAATTTGACCAACCGAATATAAAATAGGGAAAACTGCTCCCTCAAATTAGGGATGACTCTTCTCCCCGAGCCAGGCCTATTTTAAAATTGTTTTTACATAGGCAATTATGCAAACAGTTCAACATGAAAAAAGACCTGCAGACAAGTCAAAGGTTGTGTTACTGCTACCTTCGTATCTACTTAAAGCGATATTGCAAAACATTCAGAGAGCCCCATGGTGACCTCAGCCTTCTATTTACATAGTTGCAACCCTTGCCTTATGAAATGAAAGTTTTGGGAACCCTTACCACACAGGTTTTTGGAGGATAGACAGGGACTATTTTAAAAAAAAACTAGACATCTGTTTCAAATTTCAACCCATCTACTTTGAGCTCTTAAGGTTGAAAAGATTGGCCTGATGACATCAAATCATAACCCTATCACTTCACTCCTGCTAGGTTTTCTAGACCCTTTCTTGTTAACTGTAACATAAACAAAAGGTTCACAGAATTTTTTTCATCGGATAATTTATTTGGGAACTTCCCAAACATTACATGTTCAATTTGATGTAATGCTGTGAAACTTGTTATTCTGCAAAAATTCACACACGTTATAGTGTGACTTACTTGAAAACACCGTTATTTGCATCTTTTTTTTTCCCCAAGAGAAAGGGAGAAATAACCGAATACTATACGGTAGATATTAAGGGTAGTTCATGCCTATAAAACTCCACGTTCTCCTGGAATACTGCATCATAATAGCAAGAAAGATGCCTCTCCCATCTCAGACATTTGGAGAAACTGCTGCTGAATAGAGGTTGCTGGGGATATGTTGCAGGAGCATTATGACAAGTACTGTAATGGGACTCAAGGTACCTGGACAGTGGTGGGGTTCCTGCCAAATCCCTAGGGACCCTTCTAACTCGGAGGAGTAAGGGCTCATCAGAGGCAGAGAGAAAGACAGATGTAGGCGCAGAGCCTGCTGATGTGTCAGGCAATGTGCTAGGTTTGGGGGACAACACAGTTGAATATGACTCTAACTAGGGCCAAGAGGTGTTGATAGGTAGACGTAGTGAGAGGGGAAAGGCATCTAGATTGGTGTGTGTGTGTGTATGTGTCTCAAACATTTTCCAACTTTTAGAACTCATGCTTCTTTTGAGAACTCAACTCAACTTGACTCAAGCCAGCTCAACTAACACAAACTTCTCACAATACAGCACCCCTGGTTTTCTTATACATAACTCGGGGGGTCTGTGATCTCACCTCTCCTTAAGAACCAAACATTGATATTAAGTAATGATTACAACACAGTCTAACATATGCTGTAACTGAAGTGTGAGCAGAGGGCAGTGGGGTATCAAGGAGTGAGAATTGGTCAACGCTGCCCCCTTGTGTGCAAAGCTGACACGGTGGCCATCACATCTGAACACAGCTGGGTTCACTCCTCCACACTAAATTCTGCACTTTGTTTGAGCTGGAGAAACAAGTTGAGCAAAGCAAAATGTACCATGGAGGGAACACAGTCACACTCACTATGCAGCAGAATACTCTGGTAAATGTTAAAACTGAGGTAACCTCCACACCGTAAGCTTCATGGCCATAATCCCAGGAATAGCCCCCCAGGGGTGACTTGGTAACAGGAATACCCACTGGACTGTCAGCTGCAGCAGGCAGGACCCTAGTCTGGTTTGCTCAGTTTTGTGGCCTAGCTTCCCATACAGTGCTGGGTGTACAATAAACTCAGTATTTGCTGAATGCCCTCATGAGTGATGGCCCTGTGGGAATACATAAAGAACTACTGAATTATGCTGAGGTGGCTTTATTTCTGACCAAAATCAGTATCAGCCTATATAAAAAAGTATAAGATTCACTTAAATTTTTTACTTTAACCACTAGGGAAAAACAGCTCTCTTATTCCTGATATTCTTCCAATGTGTAACTGCTATACTCTTGAAGCTTAAAAAAATTACATCCAATGGAAATAGATATAAAAACTGAAATAAGTTTTGTGTAGGAGATGATCCGAATTTTTTCCACAACAAAATATTTATTTGTAATTTGTCCTTCTAAAGAAATTTCATACTTAACATATGACTGCTGTCTAGATATAAATTTAAATCATTTGATACTCCCCAAATATTTTGAGTTTACCCCATTAGTAATAATGAGAGTTCAATGGTTGTATAAGCCTATTCACTAAATTCAGAATGTTCTCCTTTGGGGGAGTTTTAATTAGATTTTAATAAGAATGGTGAATTAAACATGATTATTAAGAGACCCTTTATGTTGTACATTACTATGCGTCAAGATAATAAGGTGTATTTTGGGTATTTGAAACATAGAAAAAAAATAGAGAGGGGATGTAGTCTCAACTTGGCTGTTACCGATATTGATGAATTTCTATTTACTGGTTTGGAAATACATTTTTTCATTGCTTACATATTTCATAATTATCAGCCGATGTGCTTTAAGAAGAATGGCTTAGTTCAACCGAAGTAAATAATTCATTGAGTTATAAATGAAAGGCATATTTGGCAAGCCAAAGTGAAAGCATTCACATATCTGGGTGTCCCCCCAACACCCTGCTCCTTCCACCCCAACTGTTTGCAGATCTCAACATTCAAATCTATAAACCACTTAGCACTTGACACCTCCTGCTGAGGCAAAGCTTTGCCAATGCTGAGTAATATAGATTGTTCAGCAGCACAGGAAAATACATCAGAGTTAAGGAAAGCAGGATGGCGTTAGTGGTGTTACAAAAACTGCCTCTTCCCTGCTTCGTTCTGTAGCCTTTAATACAGGACACTGCAAGCTCTTCCTTTTTAGTCCTGGGAAAGAGCCTGGTCTGCCTTGAAGAATTATGTCTGTAATACAGGAGGGTTAAAGAGCTAGAAAATTAATGAAGGACAGAGAAATATTTGAAAATAAGAGCAACCCCTTCCTTGAGTTAAAATAATTCTATCTCTTTGATAGTGAAATAAATTTGCCTTCATTTTAATTTACGATACTTTAAATATTAAACTTGTACTTTGCAAATCTGATGGCTTGTGGGACGTTTCGATTGATATTGTGGATTACAAACCAAATTATATATTTCTTTCAGAAAATTTTACTTTTTTTCTGTTTTTTTTTTTGCGGTACGCGGGCCTCTCACTGTTGTGGCCTCTCCCGTTGCGGAGCACAGGCTCCGGACGCGCAGGCTCAGCGGCCATGGCTCACGGGACCAGCCGCTCCGCGGCATGTGGGATCTTCCTGGACCGGGGCACGAACCCGCGTCCCCTGCATCGGCAGGCGGACTCTCAACCACTGCGCCACCAGGGAAGCTCAGAAAATTTTACTTTAATACGTGTACAATAACAGTACTTTTCTATTTTACTTAATTGCATTTTAAATTTCTAATTTTAGATTGGATAGACGTTCTTATTAATTCTGCTTAAAATATATCAACTACTGTCTGGAATGAAATTGAAAAGTAATACTGTTAAGTAAATAATTACAATAATTATATAAATTTCATCACATGGTACAACATGTTCTAGCGGAGGTAACTAAGTTGATTTAATGATCAATTAAGTTGGTTGGGGGTGGGAGTGGTATGTATGAAGTAGAAGCTGACAAATAACTTGGTTTCGATTATAAAGCCAGTATCAGGGTCAAGAATACAACTTCAGGGCTTCCCTGGTGGCGCAGTGGTTGAGAGTCCGCCTGCCGATGCAGGGGACACGGGTTCGTGCCCCGGTCCGGGAGGATCCCACATGCCGCAGAGCGGCTGGGCCCGTGAGCCATGGCCGCTGAGCCTGTGCGTCTGGAGCCTGTGCTCCGCAACGGGAGAGGCCACAATGGTGAGAGACCTGCATACCGCAAAAAAAAAAAAAAAAAAAAAAAAAAGAATACAACTTTAGCTTTCTGCTTCCTTGTATATGTCTCTATTTGTAACAAACACTGACTGCACAGTGAAAATGCCTTCCGCTATCACATTCAAATGTCTAAAAATTAACCAGTGGGTAATGAGCATAGCTAATGGCGTGAACACGAAGGGAACAGGCTCACTGGTGTCCATTTTCTTTCAATGAAGCAAGGGAAGTGCTTATACTTTGGGGATTGCCCATTCGTTTCCCGTCATCTATCTATTTTTTATGTGTTTTTGCCTTTGCTATGATCCAGGGAGGTTGAGTGAAGCTGGTGTAGAAAGTCTTTAGTTATGACGGGTTCTGTGTTGTGTGTGAAGCAAATCGCACTTGCGCATGTTTCACCTGCTTCAGTGAAGAATTGAAACAATAAGAAACGAGGAAGCTGACCTTGTTCTATTTCTCTTACCATGATAACAAAGTCAATATTTATAACTTATTTTTTGTGGCTTTTAAAAAAGTGTCACAGTTGCTACTATTCTGTCATTTAATTTAGGGCCTCTGTGGTCTCTCATAATTAGGGAGTGAGATATCTTGGTTGACATAAATGGCAATTCTCTTTAATCTCTCACTCTTGAATATTCCTGTAGAGGCTCTTTCATCGGTCTCTTTAACTACTGAAGTAGCCTCCTAATTGGTCTCCCTGTTCCCAGTCTTGAATTCCTCCAATCCCTTATCCTCAAAACATTCAGAGTGATTTTTAAGTGCAAGTTAGATCACACCAAACTTCTGCTCAAATTGCTCCACGAATTGTTTCCATTGTACTTAAAAATATCTACATTTCTTTCCAAGGCCTCCAAAGCCCTTTAAAACCTGGTTCCTAAGTGGTCCCATTGCTCTCATCTGATTCCATTCTACTTCACTAAGAACTGCAGTCACATGGTCTGTATATTCCTTCAATGTGCCAACCTCTTCCTCATTCAGGTCTTTTGTACCATATGACAACAGGGCTTTCTTTTTATTGGGTTCTTTTAGGTAAAAGCAGAGTATAGAGTAACAGCAAAAGCCACCAGGTTACAGTAAGAGGTTGCTTTTTTCCAACTTTATCATTATCTGAGGAAGCCCAGGAAGCCATTCCAAAAATTATTGTGTCCCCTTAAATAAAATCACTGTAGTCACTGGAGTTTTATGTCTTCAAGCATTCATAACTTTATAATAGGAATGTTATTTGAACTTTCAAATTCATTGCTATTTCTATCATTTCCTCTATGCCTACCTCAAAAAAGCTCTGGATTAGCTTTTGGAAATGAAATCTATCAGAATTTCTGAAAATGTACTAAATTTAGAGCCTTCATCTTTCCTTTCATCAGCAGCAGCTGGCGTGATACCATGATACTGTAATTATCAACACGTTCAGGTTAGGAGTGAAATTCTAGGTTTGCCACCTTTTTATTTCTCTCTGTCTCTGTCTCTCTCATCATCTTTCTGGCTGTCTATCTATCTATCTATCTATCTATCTACTTTTAGTATCAAGTAAATAACAATAATAATCAAGATTTTTAGAACAACAAGTACACACGTAAGGAGAAAAAAAATCTTTTTGACTATGTCCCCAGCAGTAAAATTGAATAAGTCACTGTATATGCTTTCATTTTCCACATTCACCTGAAGAAAACTGATTTTTGCCTGGTGCCAATCTCTTAGGAAAATCAGTCAATTCATTTGATAGCATCTGCAAAATGTTCTCAACATCTCAGCACAGGATGTTCTACAAACACGATGTATTATTTTAATCATCATCTCTATCTCTTCTGCACCTAGTAGAGCATACTGTTTGCCATCCATCTCACACTGATGTTGTAGGGCTTAATGAGATAATATCTCTAAGGTATTTAAAGCTCCTTGGAATCAGGGGGTTATGTAAGTACAAGGGAATCTGATTATTATTAACCCAATACATTATGTTGCCACTTCACTCTCCCTTTTTCATCAAGAGTAAATGTAAATGATTTATCAGATTTGCACAGATACAGCAATATAACATTTAAGTTACTTTGGAAACTGGAGAGTGTGTGCATGTGTGTGTGTGTTTGAAATATCATTTGAATCTAGTCTCTTAGGCAAACGCATTTCTATTCTGAACTATTTTGGTTACAATTAACAAATGTGATTAAAAGTTCAAATCTTGGTTCATGAAGCTAAATGTTTTGAACCACAAAGTCCATTAGGAAGAAAAAGTGATAAAATGAGATGTAAAGTCATTTCAGTAACCTTGTGACGAGACTAAACTTAACTGTTTTTTTTTTTTTTTTTTTTTTTTTTTTTTTTTTTTTTGGCGGTATGCGGGCCTCTCACTGTTGTGGCCTCTCCCGTTGCGGAGCACAGGCTCCGGATGTGCAGGCCCAGCGGCCATGGCTCACGGGCCCAGCCGCTCTGCGGCATATGGGATCCTCCCAGACCGGGGCACGAACCCGTATCCCCTGCATCGGCAGGCGGACTCTCAACCACTGCGCCACCAGGGAGGCCCTAAACTTAACTGTTTTAACTGGGAGACCAGTTAGGAGTTTTACTAAATCTATGGACATATTAGTCGTAAAAGCCTGGATGGATGTTTCATAAACCTTGTCAATATTGCCCTTTCCCCATATAATATAACATTGCCTCTTTTAATGAAATTTAGTATTCCTCAAATTAAAAACTGGATTTTGAATCAGAAACAGGGTGTGGGGATACTAGCATCAATCAGAAACAACTTGTGTATAATGAAGAATTAGAATCAATTAGAATTATATATATATAGTTCTGTGTAACAGACAAGAACATTCCATCACAGCTTTCTGTCTCTCTGTCATTGTCTTTTAATTCCTCTGTTGTCTCCATCTATCCCTCTATCTATATTTCTTTTCTTTCTTTCTTTTTTTTTTTTCTTTTGGCTGCACGGCTTTTGGGATCTTAGTTCCCTGGCCAGGGATTCAACCCAGGGCCCATCAGTGAAAGCGCCAAATCCTAACCTTGGGACTGCCAGGGAATTCCCCCTCTATCTATATTTCAATCCATCCATCTAACCATTTATTACTCTTTCATCTGTCATATACCACAGTAGTTAATAAGCTAAGCTGTATATCTTCAGTGTGAAATAAGATTCATATTTTATGACAAGTAAAATTTAAATAAAAAATTATTCTTTGCCCTTTGACTTCTCTCCCTGCAATGTCATTGTATATCTGCATTATGCATCAACCAAACCTTCCCCATCGGCAGAAATTTCTGCTCAACCATAAAGAGCAACTGTTCTCCTAGCATCAATAAGACAACTCCTTAAAGATAACATTCTTTCTTGATAAGGGGTCACATGGCACTTACAACATTTGAAGTACAGCCATTTGTCTCGAAAAGCTTATATAATTGTGCCTTGACTTCTAACAGGTGCAACAGTTCTAAGAGCTTTCTGAGTTTCTGTTCCCGGGTTATAAAACTCAAATCTGGGTTGAATAAAATTTCTCCGGGGCTTCCCTGGTGGTGCAGTGGTTGAGAGTCCGCCTGCCGATGCAGGGGACACGGGTTCGTGCCCCGGTTCGGGAAGATCCCACATGCTGCGGAGTGGCTGGGCCCGTGAGCCATGGCCGCTGAGCCTGCGCGTCTGGAGCCTGTGCTCCGCAACGGGAGAGGCCACAGCGGTGAGAGGCCCACGTACTGCAAAAAAAAAAAAAAAAAAAATTTCTCCTTCTTTCATAGGTTGACTATTGGTTCATTTTCGTCTACATCAGTCAAGATCTATCATCTGAGTTTCTGATGCTGCTGACTCCACATCTCAACCTGGATGTTTCAAGAGCATTACAAACTGAGCGAGCCTGAAAATGAACACGAGCCCTCTCCACCTCCACCTGCCTCAACCTGCCCTGGCCTGAATCTGCTCTCTCCTAAGCTTCTCCTCATCGGTAAATGCACTTGATAGTTCCCAACAGAGCCTGGGAGACCCTGCCCCTCTCTGTCATCCCCCATTTTCACCTATTATGTTCTATTGTACATGTTCTGTTTTCCTCCATTAATCTTGTAATTGCTATTACTCAAAGAATTAAATGACTTCTCTTTAGGTCTCAAACTTGCAAATTGAAAGTTTAACTATTACATGTGTTTAGTTGGCTTCCTCTGCAGGGAATCATCAAAGCATTTGAATCAGGCGATCCTTTACCTAACTGGCCTACAAGGTATCAGCAACAGATCTGATACCTTCTCACTGTTCCACCGAAGTCAAGTAATTAAATGTACACGTAAATTATTTTTTCTAGATGTTCGTTACATGTGTGTTAACATTAAAATATGTGCCTAAACATTTTCTATAGTAATAAAGATTTTATAGTAAATTATACACATTCTCTACTTTCTTAAATTATCCTGAACATAATGATTTAATATTTTCTCGAGAAGTCACAATTGGCATTTTGGATATCAACTATTTTATTACTGTGTAATATGCTGATGCCTTCTCTTGAGGTGTGTAGGGCCTGTTTCCTGTTCGCTTAATGGCCCCGGGCACCTGTACTTTTAAAGCTTGTGCTTCTATTACTGTCTTGTTCAGATTTGATTCAGTCTGTGTATCTGTGTAAAATTACATGTTCCTAGAGGCAAGGGGTGGATCTATAGTTTTCTTCACACAGCTCTTAGCACAGAGCTTGCCCAAGTAGATTTCTTTTGATGGTACAATATTTTTTTAAAGTGATGTCATCTTTTAATTCCATTTTTGAGCAAAAGGGAAATGTTGATAAAGTTAATGTAAGTTAACAATTTCATATTAGTTTTTCCTTGTATGTAGTTAAGTCTTCAGTGGCATGTTTTAATCCAAAGCACATTTGTACCAGTGGAATAACAATCTACAAGGAATAACTTTACCAGTTACTGATAATGTGAATAATCCTCTGCTGCTGATGAGACAGCCCATTTTATTGGCTTAAATGTATTTGGATACGGAATTTCCTCCTATCCTGGTTCCCCTTTCACATGCTGTCTGCATTTATGGAGAAATACTGGGTGTGAAATCGTTATATGGTGAAATCACTGGGTGTGGGAAGGTCCCATTCAAACAAGACTGCCATACAGTTTCATCCAGGGGAAAATGGGGGAAGCGAACATTTATTTTGATGGAAATAGGATGGACTTCTGGGAATTACAGGCTTTTAGCCCATCGTTTCCCTTGATTTCTCAGAAAAAAATGTATCAGGGTCCACTGGGATGGCTTGATGTCACCAGTGGGAATCTAAACTAACATACCTTCCCTTCTCCCTCATCTACTTCCAAATCAGGCTACACATGAATTAGGATGTGGTGGTTCTGGGGATGGTCCCGCCTCAAGCTCAATGAGGGAGTGTTTCCTCAAGGGTGCACTGACTCTAAACGTATCATTGGGAATGCTGCTTTAATACAAGACCATGTTTCTCGGGACATGAAGAGTCCTACAAAAGGGGAGCAGGTTCTCTAAGAAGATATTAGCTTGGAGATCAAATTTCCCTGACTAAAGCCACCGACTACCCAGTGCTGGTCATCCAGGCAGCCAATCTAAGGGACTTCCATATATAAGACTGACCGAGCCACCAGCCAACATACTACAATTCACAGCAGCAGCAGGAGCAAGTTCTGACAGACTGAAGAAAAACGCGAGGCTCGTTTTGTCAAGCTCTTTTCATTCCTGCCATGCTTTCCCTGCTTCCTACCCCCATCAAAACCATTTCATCTTCTTAGTTTTCATTTTTAAAATACAGTTATGACACTAGTGGTTTCCAGCAGAAATAACAGGGGTTTGAACAAAGAAAACTGACAAAAAGTACCCTGGGACGAGTTTGCTTAAAATATAAATTGTTTTGGGGGGACTATACCAGCTTTCTTGCTGGTGTCAAGCTGTCACCCTGGGTTATTTTCACTGTAGTCACGGGGAAGGTTAGCGGAAAAGCAAGCACCTAAGAATGAATGAAGCAGAGAATGAGAGTGGCAGGCAAGGTCCCTGCAAAGCTTGGAGCCAGGCACACACACACGGAGGGGGTTCTCCAGTTCCCCTACATACACACACACACCACAGACACACACACACACACCGCAGACACACACACACAACACAGTTGCTCAAAATTATCCTTTTCTTTCCTTAAATATACAAAATATCAAGACAAAGCTAGAACATTTCCGTGAGTTCTCAGCTGTGAGCAAAGGGAGAAATCAAAATCTTTTTCGCCACAGTTTTAGAGTCTGAGTTAGAAGAGATGGATGGCTTTCAGCTCTTCACCTGAGTATCACCACCTCTCCTCTTCCCACTGTCTCTCTCTACCTATTGGTCATCGTTAGTGTGCTTTACCTTGGACTGCAGGGCAGAGTGGCCAAACCTCCTCCATTAATCAAGCAGCAGATGGAGATTCAGGGCCCATGAAACTGGAAAGCTGGGATCCTTTCTTCCTATTCCCTGAATAAGCTTTAAGCTTTACAATAAACTTTACAAATGGTGGCTCTTTTGGCGCGCGTGTGTGTATGTATGTGTGTCGTTTGGTGTATTTAAACAGCTGAGCAGAGTATTGACTCTGTACTTTCCAAAGTACTTTTCAAAACATGTCTTAAATATAAGCTTTGTTTAACATACCATGTATTCTAATACCAGTGCTTAGTTAGTGAGCGCTCTTGAATCCCTCGTGTATTTTTGAAGTTGACTTAGGGCCTGAACTGGGAGTGCCCTTTTAATATTTATGGAGACTCACAATGTGATAAATGCCAAATGGGGTCACAGGGGTAAATGCTCAGGGATGGCTTCATTTGGTTTAATTCCTAAGAAGCAGGGATGGAACGTGTGCCTCTCTGGGTAGGAACAGACCTCATGCAAGTATTATTCAATAAAGACAGTTGACCTAGTGCTCCAGAGAAACAGAGCCAACAGGATGTGTGTCTATATATATATATATATATATATATATAGAGAGAGAGAGAGAGAGAGAGAGAGAGAGAGACAGAGAGAGAGAGAGAGACAGAGAGACAGAGAGAGACAGAGAGAGACTTATTTTAAGGATCATGGACTCTGGCAAGTCTGAAATCTGTGGGGTGTGCCGGTTGACTGGAAGCCTAGGGGACAGCTGATTCTACAGCTCAAGTCTGAAGGCCATCATGCTGAAGACCCAGGAAAGAAGGGGTATTACAGTTCAAGTCCGAAGGCTGTCTGCTGTAGAATTCCCTTTTGCTCGGGGAAGTCAGTCTTTTGCTCTAGTTAGTCCTTCAAAGGATTGGATGACATCCACTCAGATTATGAAGGGCGTTCCTCAAAGTCCACTGATCTAAATATTAATTTCATCCAAAAACAACCTCACAGAAACATCCAGGCTAAGTCTGACCACATATATGGGCACTGTGGCAGAGCCAAACTGATGCCTACAGTGAACTATCACACTTACTCCAACCCAAGGCTCTGACCAAAGTGATGGTGGGATCCATCAGTCAGATCTCTCTCTCTGTTTTTAAATGCACAGACTTTAAGTGTACAGCTACATGGTTTTTACAGGCATATATACACCCGTGTGTAACCACACCCAGGTAAAGATACGGAAAGTATCCATCCTCTCATAAAGCTCTCCTGTGCCCCTTTCCAGTTAATCCTTCCACCCCTAAGCCTCACCACTTTCTGACTTCCATCCCCATGGACTTCAAAGAAAGAGAACTGTTCAGCATTTACTTATCTGTGTCTACTTACCTTCACTCAACATGTTTTTGGATTTATCCAAGGGGTTCTCAAAACTTATAACAACAAAAATAGGAATATGGGAATTTCTTTGTTCTGGTTCCTACGAGTTCCACTTTTGTTTCTTACTTTGTTTCTGCATGCTCCAACAGTTCTCTTCCCTGTTGATGCTGCTCTGTGTTCCCACACCCTTTTGCATTCTATATCTTGTTCTTTACCGCTAATTGCAAAAAAATCTTCCATTTCATGGTCTGCAATGGCTCCAAGTCATGCTTTAAGTATGAGTCTTCCGTTGCTGCATGTAGTTGAAATGTTGAAGCCCTTTCCACTGGCCTTTAATTTACAGCGCTCAGTACCTAGGGATGTCCCCTTTTTTGGAGCCCTCTTGGCCGGAGGTCTCTCTGCCATACAGAACAAGAGTAAGTGGTATTATATAGGTCATCACTTTGTTTTATAGGTCATCACTTTGTTTGCCTGGAGGAAATGACTTCCAGGTTGAGTACTTCCTAAAAAGTATCTCTACTCCAGTGGATAAGTCATTTTTTTAAAAAAAGTGATATTCTCTCAATGCACTAAAATTCAACATCTTTCCCATCAGTTTTAATCTTTGATTGTTGTCAAGTCCATTCTGGGGGGTAACACATGCTTGGATGACTTGTAAGCTACAGCTGTGCTGCAGAAGGAGCTTGTAACTAGGTCTCTTTGGTTTGTGAGCTAATGCTTTGCTATTCATGACAAGATTGATCAGATTCTGAGCTCACACTAGCATACCTCTGTGCAGGATACACTTGTGAGCTGACTTTGAAAAGTCACACTGACTGATGTTCGCTGGGGAGCCTCCTGATCTGCTTTGTATCATGAAAACCTGTTCAGGCCTTTGGAATCATCCCCAATTCTAGAGCTATGCTTTATCCACTGGACTACAGAAGGATGCCTTAAGGCTCATGAACTCATATCTCACTGTGTATCACTGCTTTGGTGGCCAGTCATGTAGCAAAATCTAAAATAATTCCTGCAGAAGTCTCAGGATGATAGTCAAGGCTCATGTGTATTCAGATGCTCAGTGCCTGTAATGGCAATTTTATCTAGTATTTCCTTGACTTTATCAGTATTTCCATATCTGCCCTTGTTTACGCTTTTGGAATTTACCCTGGGCTGAACTGTCAAAATCAATTCAGCACAAAGACCAGCATTATATCTTTAGCATCAAGAAGGAACAATTTTTCAGCTTTAAAGATAAAGAATTTAATGTGCTAAGAGAAAGCAAAGGTGATGACGTTTGCAATACAAACTCAGTGTAAACACAGCTTCCCTTGCCCACCTCTTGGAATAAAGTGGCACAGATGCCAGAAAGACGGACAACATACTTGTAGTGTAAACATCATAACCTGTTCAAAAGCCTTTCAAGAAGCACAGAGTATGATCCCCAACTGTGGGAAATTCTGCTCTCTAAACATAGTCTCTGACTCTTTTTGTTTTTCCTTCCTTCCCTCTCTCCTTTTTCCCTTTACTCTTTCATCCTCCCTTCTTCTTCGTTTCTTCCTCACTTTACTTCTTTCGATAAGTATTTGGGTCCACCTAGTGTGTACCAAGCATCCTTCCAGCTGTTGACAAGGATCACAGTAAATAAGTAAAGACTAAGCCCTCATAGGACCTGCTCCTTCTTTTTTCCTTCTGATTGACTTCATGCCACACCATTGGGCTAAAACTAGTAACCATCAAGTGGTAGCGCTCCATTTCAGCTGACAACCACAGGAAAGCCTCGTAAAAGACATATGAGCCTGGGCTGAGAGTACAGAACAAAAGGGACATGGAAGCCCCCTTGGTTACAACTGCATTTGGTAGTGACAAGGAATACGGCAACTGGCTCTGCACCTCCGCCAGGTCCCCACCTATCATGAGAGCCTTGTTAGCTGGTGACTAGACTTCCTGGGTATCAATGATTACACTACTGAAGCACTAGCAAAGCCACCCCAGCGGTAGCAATCACTGTTTCCGAGAACATCAGCTCAGAAGAGGAATCAAGAAACAGTTCTGCGCTTCCCTGGTGGCGCAGGGGTTGAGCGTCCGCCTGCCGATGCAGGGGACACGGGTTCGTGCCCCGGTCCGGGAGGATCCCACGTGCCGCGGAGCGGCTGGGCCCGTGAGCCGTGGCCGCTGAGCCTGCGCGTCCGGAGCCTGTGCTCCGCGGTGGGAGGGGCCACAGCAGTGAGAGGCCCGCGTACCGCAAAAAAAAAAAAAAAAAAAGAAATACCCACCTGGGCTTTCCTGGTGGCGCAGTGGTTGAGAGTCCGCCTGCCGATGCAGGGGACACGGGTTCGTGCCCCGGTCTGGGAAGATCCCACGTGCCGCGGAGCGGCTGGGCCCGTGAGCCGTGGCCGCTGAGCCTGCGCGTCCGGAGCCTGTGCTCCGCGGTGGGAGGGGCCACAGCAGTGAGAGGCCCGCGGGAGAGACCACAACAGTGAGAGGCCCGCGTACCGCAAAAAAAAAAAAAAAAAAAAAGAAACAGTTTTAAGACACAAAGTTGCCTGGCTCACTGTCAGATAACTTTCATGGCTTTTTATTATTTTATCTTCTCATTTGCTTCCTGGGTATCTTGAAATCCTTAGTCAGTATCACTACCTCTTAGTGAATATGAACCTCAGGTGCTTCTGTACCAGCCCTCACTGCACCCTGAAGACCGGGCTGAGATGAACTTTCATGTTGGTCTCCAGCGTAAGTGAATCTGGGAACCTCTGGACTGGTTGGAATATTGCTTTCACTGCACATTTCAATTTGTACAATGGCCAAAAAAAAAAAAAATGACTTGACTTAGACTTATATATTATGTACACTGAATCTCACTTCTTGTCTTTCTAATACCTGGCCCAGGTATTGTACATTTAGGTGCTTAACTAATAAATGTTGAATTAAATAAAATTTGAATATTATTCCAATATATTATATAAAATTGGAATATTATCACACAGATAATATCAAGACAGAAGGTTGATCCTTCTGTCTTTCTTCATGTTCAACTTAACAGGAAGAAATTCACAAATACAAATAAATCTCTCTCTCCAAAAAAAAAAAGAAAGAAAGAAAAGAAGGAAACTGGTAAAGGCCTTTATAATTATTTTCTATAAGGCTTTATAGGCTTAGTGCCTACACAAGTTTAGGACACTCTGACATGCCTCCTCTGTAGTTTATAGCAGAGACTATTGATATAGTTGGCAAGGTCCCACTTTCTCAGCACTTCTAAGAATATTTAAAATACACAACACTTTTACTACAGAGTTATATTAATAAGTTTAAATAATTAAATATAGTTAGGTTAGTAGTTAGTGTAGGATGCTGCTAAAATGCCACACCTTTTCTCTTCTGTTTTTAGATTTCTGATTCTGGGGGTGTCATTGCTTCACTCATGATAGCTGAGGATGCGGTGAAATTTTCCATTTGGGAATCCTCCTTGCCACAGAACATTTTTCTGATGCTCACCCTCTAACCATTATGGAGAAAAACAACTGGGGCTTGATTTCCTCCCATTCTAGGACCCAAGCTCAGTACCTGCTGGTCATCTGTAGGCTGTGCCTGTGAACTATCCAAGAAAAACTGTACCAGACAGAGTTAAACACGTAAAGAGGACCTTATTCAAGACTATTGCAAGAGGGGAGAGAGACTGAACTCAACTTCTTTGTAAGCAAAGACAGATGAGAGGACTTTTAAATGCTGGGGTGAGCTCGTGGAAAAGTACTCGAGGACATTAGTGTGGAGGTTGGTCAATGTGATTAGACCATCTATGTCTGCTAATTGGCACTTATTGAAGTTAGCCTGCAGAGATGGGGGGGGCAGGGAGGGAGGAGCTTTATCTTTCTTGATGATGCCATTTCAAAGGGATAGCTCCCAGGGTCCTTGAGAAAGACATTCCTTGGTTACAAAACTGGCAAGAAGCCTAGAGAAGATCTATCTGCATTTCAAAGGGATAGAGAATAAAATTTGCAATTATACGTTTTCTAAAGTAAATGCTCTAAGGAAAGGGAAGTCAAGGTCTGAGAGTCCGGAAGAGACCTGTCTAAAGTTTTCTCAAGCTGAAGGAAACATGAGGCTGTCTTGGTAAATGCTTATCCACTGACTTTCAGCTCTTAGCCTCCTTCACTAAATACTTGCTGGTTTTGTGAGGAAGGAATATAGTTCTAGTTTCTCTTTTCCCTTGTGGTGGTCACATTCTCCTCTCTGATCACTGCCCTTCTTGTCCAGTGCACCTTGAGCTTCCCTGGAAACTTTCTTCACATTCTGCCAGCCCCCTCTCTAATGGTACATTTATTTATGAACTCATACCTCACTTTCTTTCTAAAAGAGTGTGAAGAGGCTCAATCTCATTATCTGTAGGCTTTATAGTCTGAATTTAGCTTCTGGGTTTCTAGAGGACAAAGACCATGTCCTGATGGAGCTCCGATTTATACACATCAATGGGTCAGTAAGCACTGCTTTGCCCCTAGCAAAGAAGAGCTCATTCAGTTACTCAGCCACAAGGCAGTGTGCATTAAAAAACTAAAGAAAATGTGGATTTTGTGCTGGTCTAAACTATAGACTGCAGAAGAGTCTGTTTCTTGGCATTCTTTGAAGCCTGAATGTTCACTGTGCATATGTTAAATGTCAAGTATAATTCACTCAAAATTTCAGCTCCAAAGAAAGCAAGAAATCAAGTATCGGGATCTACAGGAAACAATAAAGGAGGCAGCCTGCAAAAGTGAGGAAACACTAGATGATTTGAAGTTTGAGGAAAGCAAAAGTGTTCATTTTGTAAACAAAGAAGAGGCAAGCTCAAATAGATATAAGCCAAACTGAGAAGAATGTGTAAAGAACCACATAGAAAAGGATCTCAAAATGGCTAAGGATGGAAGACTGTGCAGATATAAAGCTCAGTCAACTTTCCAGAACCCAGAGCGTCCTGTGACTTTCATCTCAGAGGAAGCCAGAAATCTGCATTGCTCTGCAGTTCTAAGGAGTAGTCACTTGCCTAATTGTGGGGTGAAAAGAAGGAAAAATAATTGACAGAAGCTCATGAAAAAAGTCCACTAATAAAAGATTTAGGTAGTACTCAGGAGAGAAGAAGCGCAGAAGAATATTGCTTGCAGCACTAAACTATGTTGACCTTATTTAGCAGGCGTCCTGAGTTCTCAGGTAGGAGTTCAATGCCTGGGTTAATGGGAGGAAAAACATGTTGATTTACAGTGCAGATGTTTTGCAAAAATAGAGAGAATAACTGTTGACCTCTTGTCTTAGTGAGTTGTGGCTGCTTTAACAAAATACCATAGATTACATAGCCTAAACAATAAAAATTTATTTTTATGGTAATAACATAATGTCCTGGAAGTTGGGAAGTCTGAGATCAGGGTACCAGCATGGTTTCTGGGTTTCTTGGTGAGGGCCTGCTTCTCCATATGCAGATGGACACCTTCTTGCTGTATCCTCACGTGGTGCAGAGAGAGATCATCTCTTTAGTGTCTCTCTTATAAGGGCATCACTAATCCTATTCAGAGGGCTCTGTCCTCATGACCTGATAACCCCCCAGAGCCCTCACCTCCATATACCATCACACTGGGGATGAGGGCTTTCACATGCGAATCTGGGGGGAGGGGAGCAAACATTCAGTCTCTGGTACCTCTTAAACTAAACACAATCGGCTAATCTATTGAATTAGGTATATATACGTTTGATGGTTAGGGCCCAGAATAGACCTTACCTTACTATCAGTAATAAGTCATAATGGAAATAGTTACTAATTAATGGGTGCTTCTTTCTTGTCCATCATAGATGGGAAAGGGTTGGGTCGCTCAGTTTAGCTTATCGCATCTCCTCAGACATGAATAACCATGGAACTAGAAGACCCAAACCTTTTAGGGCATCATGCAATTAGATACCCATCCAGCGTTTTCATTTTATCAGTGATGGCATAGGAGCCAGGGAAGGATAAGAGACTATCCTAAATTCAGTTAAGTGACAGATCTGGATCAGAACCCAGAGCTTTTGATGCAGATCCCCAATCCAGTGAATATGTTTGTTTTTGTTTATTCCACAGTGAAGTTTGGGATCTGTCACCTGCATACATTTTCCTCTAGTAAATTTATTTGGAAGTCAGAGAATTAGTAAATTTCTCACTTTACACTGCAATTGTCTTTGAATGGAACACTTTCATGTTTTTCTGAATACGGCTTCCATTATGTTGAAAACCCTTTCTACCTTTAGTCTTGTGCTACTCAGATACCCCTGCTAGTTTCTTGTCTTTTCAGTCACTTGCAGCTATCGAAAGAGTCTATCTTGGCTATGAACATTTAGACCTACCCATTTCAAACCTTCAGGCTGCAAACTTTCATCCTTTTCTGCAGAGGCCAGGCCTGCAGATCCAGCTACAAGCTGTTTGAAGGTGGTGAAGTGAATTCTCTGGTCTCTCTCAGTCCTCTGGCTGGGACGAGGAGGAGAGAAGAGAGGAAGGGCTGCATTTGGGCCTGTCGTGAACGAGCCACGTGTTCGCTCCTAGGCAGCCACAGGTACTCTACACTTACATGGCCAACCCACCGCCTTGTTGATGAGGCTGTCACCCTCTCTCTCCTACTTTTCTAATGCTGAGAGGCCATCCCATAGCCTCTTGTTCCTAGAGTCTTCTGAACCCTTCAACTCTCTTGGGAGCTACTATAAGGTATTGAAGCCTGGCCCCTTGCTTTAGGTTTCCTCAGCCTAAGCGAACAGCTCTCTTAGCACTTGTTCTTTTAGCCCAGCAAATGATCAAACCTCTTTCTTGACTCACCGAACGTCCAGCTTGGGGCATGTACTCTCTTAGTTGTACGCCTTGCAATTCTCAGGCAAGAGAAAGATCGTCTGTTGCTAACCCAGTGGAATGGTTTGGGCATCTCCTCACCTTATAGAAAAGGGAGGAGCATCTCTATCGGGTGCTCCATAAACTCTACATTCGCCCCAAAGAAAATCGCTTCTCATCAGCCTAGGTTACGATGCTTTTACATCTGTGTTACATCACTCAGAGGGGGCAGTCCAGGCAGACAGAGCAGCAGGACTACAATGTCCCCTTTGCTAAAAGCGTACCTTTCAGAATCTGTGGTAATGAAATTGGAATACGGAATATTTAGCAACCACACTTTTTAGTCTCAACTGTTGTGTGGTTGACAATTATTGGAAATATATTTTATATATATAGTCCCTGCCTACAGTAATTTGCTACAGTCAGGAACTTTAGCTTTTTTCTTCTCGGATGACAATCTATGCTTCCATGATCATACCTCCGTTATGTGTAAGGACTAGAGTATAACAATTTGATATTGATGGAAGCATCGTTGCTATAAACACATAACTTTCTATTTTGCTAGTTTAAAGCATTAGTTCCTGCACACTCCAAGATGTAGTTTTGACAACCTAGATGAATTTCAAAGTGAATTTTGAGGACTATAGATATGAACATTTCATGTTTTTCTGCAAGAGATTGATTGACTGCTCCTAAAAATAGAATACTAGGGAGAGAAAATGTCAGAAGTCATCTAGACTAGTTTCCTACTTCCAAGCACTTAAATTTAGACCAAGTGTAGTCTCAACTTTTTGTTCTTTTTTCCTTTTTTCTTCCTATATAATGGAGACCCCACAATCTTCTTTGTGTTGGTTCACGCAAGCATTTCTTCTAATACCTCATGTAAATCTTCCCTTCTGTGATGTAAGCTCAGTTTTTTTTTGTAGCTTTATCTTAGTTTGTGTTGCTGCCATTCTTTGAAGTTTTTAAAATTCCCCTCAGACCTACTATCATGCACAGAAGCCTCAGGCAAAATGGATCTTCTCCAGACAGCTTCTAAGCCCAGGCAGCTCCTAAGCCCTAACTAAGGGAGAGTGACAGAGGGCTGAGAGTGTGCTGGCAGGCTGACACTCCCTACTCCCTGCAGACCCATAGAAGGAAAAGGGAAAGCCTCTTTAATGGGGAAAGGAGAGGGAACCAGAAGGAAGGATGAACATACAAGAAGGAGACAGAACTGAAGATGTCAAGTGCCTATGAGATTCCCCCCAGAGTGAGATCAGCATTTTATTTCCCACAACATGAAGGAAGTGGTGTCGGGGCAGAACCTCCTGAGACTTCACCAGCACCCCACTGCTCAGCTCCCTCCATATCCTGTTCAGTGCTGTCACCTAAGCATCCCTTCCCGGAGGTAAGAAGAGGAAGAGAGACTCAGTCATGAGCAGCAAACCCACTGGCGTTTTTCACAGTTAGTAAGTATGGGTAATGAATAGATGATGTCTGATTGAAGGAGGATAAACATAAAAGACTGAGAGAGGCAGAGAAGAGGGTGACCTGCCGGATCTTGTAGTAGAGAAGCAAGCTGAGTGTATGGAGAGAAATGTATGAATAGAATTTAAAAAATAGGGGTCCAAAGGGGAATATTTTCAATACGGGATTATGAATGAGGTGAATTTACAAACGTACAGATCTCATATTGTCTGGCAGCCTTACCTAGCTCTGATAATTTTTAAAAGGGTCGTCGTTGATGCTCTTACATTAAATTAATAGAACATTTTAATGTATTTTTAATATCTTAATACAGTGACCTACTTTCTCTAGGGCAAGCTGAAAAACATTTATGTAAGCCCAACATGTAAGTGTGATTATATTTTTCAAATGTTCACATGTTCTTTTCTTTCCTTCCTTCCTTCCCTCTCTCTCTCTCTCTCTCTCTCTCTTTCCTTCTTGCCTCTTTTTGTTCATGTGTGGCTTTCATTCTGCCAACATTATTGCCTTGAGAGGAGGAAAGCTGGATGTTAATGAATGAACCTTTCTTTAGCACTTAATAGTTTAGAATCACGTATATCTAATGAAAGAACTAATATGGATTACTTGCCCCAACGTTGTAATTTTATACCCAAAGAAGTTCCTTTTTGGTAATAAAGGCAAAAGAGGCTAAAGTAAGGAACCCCTAGTGTGTTAAATTTTTATTATTTCCCAACAAGGCAAAATTACAACTCCCATTTCTATTGCACTAGGGAGAATTTAAGACCTCTATACCTACATTTTAAAAAAGTTAGGGAGAACTGTACACAGCTGACATTTCAGGGTATGATCAAAGTGTTCCTCAATCTTTAATATGTACTTTAAATGTGTCAGATACACCATCACCTGCTCACTGTACCTTATAAACTTCCCTACATACCACCTGACATTAGCTGACCAAGTGATTTCACTGTTCAGTGTGTACTTTCTGCTTGTCAAGCCATTCTATTTAGCATTATGTCTGCTAAGGAGGTCCTGTTTCACACTGGTAACAGATTGTGCCTATGCTTACCTTTCAAATGCCCCTATTATTTTTAGATCTGATTCTGGATTTGAAAATCCTGAGAATTCACTGTGAAGTTCGAATTACTAACGTGGTGTTTTCATTCCAAAATCAAGTTGTCAAAATGAACAAGGAGTTTCTGAAAAATAGGAATGAATGTTGTTAGGAAAAAGACCACAAGTTCATGTGTGTTTTTAGAAACCGAGTTAGCCCTGCCCACTTTGGGTGAATGCACTACCATCTCCCTTTGAATTTATGATATCAGAACAACACGATCAGCTGAGACTGCTTGGGACTTAGATGCATAGCCAGCCAACAACAAATCCCAAGCATTCTTTTATATACAGATTTCTGTCCTTTGGTGAAATGATGTTTCTTCAAAGGCAAAAAAAAAAAAAAAAAAGTTTGTTGTGAGAACATTTAGGCTCAGATGTCTTGGATATTGTTTCCTTTTCAGGGTGCGGTTATTTTGCTTAAATTGCACATGAATTGTTGAACACCATTTCCGTGGTTTATATTCTATTTTATTGTAAGCCAAATGATACCTTTCTTTACAGGTGACAGACGGGCAGCACAATTGAGGAAGCGCCATTAAGGAAAGCACACTGTTTGCTGGAAAGAATCACTGAAGAATTGAGTGGAAAATCAAGAGCCCTAGAGAGGCATCAAAGTGACTGGGCATCCACGTATTACATGCAGGCAGTACTGAGCTGTGAAAAGCACAGCTACTCTTTGCCTCCTTCCTTCACCCTCATGTGGAAACCCAATGTTCAACTGCAAAGATTGTTCAGCTTATGAAAAAGGAAATTCAACTCAACACATATTTACTAAGAGGCTGCCCTGGAAATGCAGTCATTATCACTGTGAGGCAAAAAGAAAGCTTACTAAGCTGTAGACAGTATCTACGGAGCTTAAAATCTAGGATATTTAGCATATTTTATTTTATTTTATTTATTATTATTATTATTTTTTGCAGTATGTGGGCCCCTCACTGCTGTGGCCTCTCCCGTTGTGGAGCACAGGCTCCGGACGCGCAGGCTCAGCGGCCATGGCTCACGGGCCCAGCCTCTCCGCGGCACGTGGGATCCTCCCGGACCGGGGCACGAACCCGTGTCCCCTGCATCGGCAGGCGGACTCTCAACCACTGTGCCACCAGGGAAGCCCTATTTAGTATATTTTAAATGTGCATGTGCAACCATAAGCCCATGAGAGATACACAAACACACAAATATACCAAACATCTGTCTTAGTCGGCGGGGGCAGCTATAACAGAATACCATAGGCTGGGTGGCTTATAAGCAGAAGCAATATATTTCTCACAGTTGTGGAGGCAGGAAGTCTGAGATCACAGTGCCTCCTGGCAGGGTTTGGTAAGAGTCCTCTTTCAGGCTGTAGATGGCGGTTTTCTCATCGTATCCTCACATGGCAGAGAGGACGAGAGAGCTGTCTAAGGTCTCCTTCATAAGGGCACGAATCCCATTTGTGAGGGCTCTACCTTCCTGAGCTAATCACCTCCCAAAGGCCCCACCTCCTAATGCCATCCCACTGGGGGCTAGTCTTTCAACACATGAATTTGGGAGAACACAAACATTCAGTTCATAACAACACTGAATTAGGTTTTAAAAAAGGAAGAAAGCACATTCCATTTCGGTTTGGAAAGTGATCCCAGGCTTATCCCACTTCTTGTTCCCTCTTTCTAGCATTGGATCATGGAATGGAAAAAATGACATCTATTTGTGGGTACAGAAAGCTCAAAGTTCCTCAACTGGGTCACTAAGAATGATGATGAGAAAGCCTAACTGTTCTCCTTGTTTCTTGTTCTCTATTCTGGCTTTTGAGGGATACAAAGTCAGTATAACAACCTTTTGTTCAATGTATTCTGTGTCTTGAAGGTCAGGGAACCAACCTTTAAAGTTGTCAGCCCCTGAGCTGAGCCGTGAGAGGCTGTTCCATTGTTATACAGGCAGTGGTTTCTATGCAATGCAGTGTACAAGAAAACCAAGGGATCACGTGCTCATGTGTCCCTTGTCACTTCTTTGACATAAAGCTGGTCTGTTGGTCCCATGATATATTATACAGGAGCTGATATCAATAAATCGGGTAATTTGTGAGCCCTCACAGAGGCACTGCAGACAGGGAAGAAAAATCCTAGCCAGAATCTATATCAATTCTAGTAAGAATGCATCAGCATCCCCTCCAGGGTGAAAGGGCCTGTTGCAATCAGCTTGCTACCAAGTAGCTGATTGATCTCAAGAGATGACACCATGTTGAGGACTCAGAGTTGATCTCAGCTGCTGACAGGTCACATATCCTTCGGCGGCAGAAGCTCTGGAGAGAGAAAGCTCATCTTGATTGAGCTTTGTACATCCTCCATTTCTGCCCACATGACTGCTCCATCCTGGGGCCCTTGCAGAGGCCTTGGAGTGGTGAAGACAGAGGCTGGCTGATGTCGATGGACGGGCAATTTTGTGTATCTGGTGTTCAGCATTCATTTATGGCATATGCTCTCTGGTGGACATTGATGTAAAGCACAGAGATTCACATACTTTGTGCCCAGAGCCACTGGTCCATCCAAAGGCCTCTTGCTCAAATGTCCTTGTCTTTGCTCTTACAGTATTGCAATATCTTACAATATTATAATATTATTACTCAAAGTATTCCGTAAAGCTCTGCCCAAAGGGCCAGTTTCTCTTCCCCAGTGTTTGTCAGGGATACCCGCCCCCCACCCCGCCACCCAAGTGGACTTGTAGTTTCCCAACTGTCCATTTTCAGTCTGCACCAATATTTCAAGGTGATCCATCCAAGAATAAGGCTCATATTTCTTTTTCTATCTCTGGTTGTAGGGAACCCTTCCCCCCATTCCCACTTCCCACATAAGCCATAAAGGGAAGCTAAGGAAGGGATGGCAATTCAGAAGAGGCACATGACATGGGGTCTGGGACACTGGTTTAATTTTTGTGTTCTGTCGACCTGCTTGGTCTGAATCCAGAATTTTCTATTGTTTATGACATATGGTGCACCTAACCCACCTTGTGACTTGGTGGGTATGACATTTCCCACTTCATGATAAGCGTCTCTACTTGATGTCCCATTCCTGTCTCACTCTATTAGAGCCTAGTGACGTTCTGAGGAGAAGCTTTGTGAATGGTGAATAGTTCTCTGCTGCAGAAGGCGTGATCTCGCTCTGAAATCCTAGAGTTCTGCACCACGACTCTTGGTTTGGGGGTCTTGACAGAAACGCCACATAGTGTCTTTGTCTGCTGCAGATTCCTGGTGAACCACTGAGTCTTCCTGACACACAACCCAAACTGCAGGGCAGTGTGTGCCATAGTCTGAACCTACTTCAGAGTCCTTTCTTGTTCTGGGTCCTGCTCAAAATTTGCAACCTTCTGGGTCCTCCAACAAATGAGTCAGGGCTCTATCCCTAAGTGTGGCATATCTTGTCTTCAAAATCCAAAGATGTTTACCAAGCATGGCCCCTCCTTCTTAGTGGTCAAAAGTACAAGGGCAATAAATTTCCCTGACCTTGGAGGGGATGTCCTGCCATGCCCCCGATCATTGGACCCCTAAAATCCTCAATGATGTGACAGACTCAGGAATCTTTAAGGGTTTGCCTCTCACCCTCTGGTGCACCTTCTAGCAAACATGGGCATCCAGAGTGATTGTCCTTTTGGACTATATTCGGACGGAGAACAAGATCCATATCAACTACTTTAACTGAGAGAGTTTAACATAAAGAGTTGGTTAAATAAGTATTGGAAAATTGAAAAGCAAAAGGAGAATACTGAATTCACATTGAGTAACTACAGGATATACTCTGTCCTCTCAGGTGGGGAAAATAAGAGCAGAAGTTGGGGTATTAAAACTTAGAAAGTTCAAGGTGGAACCAGATATATGATATGGGGTGCTTGCCAGATGGTGCTGGTACTCAGGTGCTCAGGGGTCCCCACAAAGCTGGGGCTCAGATCCCTAAGGAAGGTGCTACCGCGCCAGTGATAATATCTCTGAAGCTGGTTCTGAGAAGGTGGGAAAACCTCTGGAAGTGAGCCCAAAGTACTTCTAGGACAAAGGACCATTGCTAGAGCGGTGCTGGCAGAACAGAGAAAAATGCTTCCAAAAGAAGCATGTCCCTTCCTCCTTCTCTAGCCCTCCAAATGAATCCAAGTCTGCCCGATTCTCATAAATCCAGACGTAAACTCCCTGGCTGCTTTATAAACTGGATTTACATAAGTGCTCTCCTGGCTCTGGAATAGGTGAGTGTCCTGTTCATTCACTCTTTCATTCATTCATTGTTTCTTTCTAAAAGTTACTTCACACTTGCTACATGCTTCAAAAGCCAGTTGCTTTGCGCTGAAGACCCTTTGACACTCATATTCCCTTCAGTTAAACCAGAGCATCCAGGTAGTTAGAAGGAGAACAGGGCAGAGAAAATTATAGTGTAGGCTAATGAGACAGGTTTCACTGAGAAGAGTGTTCAATGGTTTCAAATGTTAAAAAGAGCTATAAATAGGTGAGTTAATTGAGCACAGCCATAATCTCTAAAATTATATATTTGTTTTCACTTAGAACATTTTGCTATTACCAAGGTTATAGGATATTTTGGATGCACTATTAGTTGAAAGTTTCTCACAGAAGGAGGAAAATAACGTTTTAAAGAGATATATAGTCTGCCTAAGTAGTACGAACGCTATTTGGAGAAGAATTCAGAGAAATTCTAATTGGAATCTACATAAAATACGCAGTTTATCAGTGAAGTAAAAAATGTAAAATTGCATGTAAATAGAGTTAAAAAATGAACGCCTCTAGTTTGCTGCTAATTTAGTCATTCTGGGACTCCTAAGAGACATTACTTTTCTTGCATGGTGTTTTGTTTCCTGTGCTTTGTTTGACTTATTGCTAATTTTTTATTTATTTATACGATTATCTTAATTAAAACATCTTTTATTCACCCCCCCCAGGATCAGGCAGAGTATAATTTGTAAAAACAAATCATTAAGCATGTGTCCCATTGTGGAGACTGGGATCATGGTGAGAAGCAGGACAGATTCTTACTGATGTGAAAAGAGTGGCCTGGAGGAGCCTGGAAGGGGTGATTCAGAGTGAGGGGCACCCGCAGGCAAGTCTCTCACTGGAGAAGGCTTCGGACGATGGCTTTTATGTTAGATGAAACAGACTCTCTGTGGTTTCTCCTCAGTTGGTTGGGAAACCTCTACTTCTGGGGGCCTCTATCCAGTGATCACTTTGTTAGCCATTCTTGCTGCAGTACATCTTCCAGGACACGTGAGACACTCTTCAAAGAACGTGGTCTTCACTTTGCAGAAGCAAAAGAGGCATCAAAATAAACACTCTCAGACTGACGCTTCATCACTGGGTTATTGGGGCCTTTCACTGCTTTTTTTTTTTTTTTATTTCTATTGGAGTATAGTTGCTTTACAGTGTTGTGTTAGTTTCTACTGTACAGCAAAGTGAATCAGCTATACATATACACGTATCCCCTCTCTTTTGGATTTCCTTCCCATTTAGGTCACCACAGAGCATTGCGTAGAGTACCCTGTGCTATAGAGTAGGTTCTCATTAGTTATCTATTTTATACACAGTATCAATAGTGTATATATGTTCACTGCTTATTTTGATGTAATTGGTAACCTCTGTAGTAAACTTGGGACCACTCATGTCCTGAAATATTATAGACTATTCTGTATCTGATTTGCAACAAACAGTAAGCAGAATAAGGCAGTGAAAGTTATGATGCTTTATCTTAAGGAGGAGTTTAATGTAATGCTTTCTTATTTCCTCATGTTGGTCTGAAAATTAGGCATTTTCTTCAACGGACTGTATTATTTTTTAAATGGTGCTTTAAAAATGTCAAGTTCAACATCACACAGGAATGAATTCTTTGCTTATAGTGATAGCTTATAATAGGAATCATCTACCAAAGTATAAAACCTTTGATGTTGACATGTATTTTAATAGCAGTAGATAATTGCTTTAAGACCATTAAGGAATGAATATGGGGGAAAGCCAATTTTCTTTGTAGTAGTTTTAGACCGAGGAAGTTATAAAAGTGGATTTCATGAAAAAGGATGTTTGTGCCACTTGCTTCAATTGTAACACATAAGTGTAGAAAAACCTGGAGGACAAAATGAACACAAGCCCAAACTTTCCTGGAATCACTTGCTTTGCTGTTCAATGAATACAACTGTGTACAACTTTAAGACCAGAATTTTAGACAACATTTTAAGGAGTGTTAAGCCTACTCCACTAGAAATGCTTTTCCTGAGAAAGCATTCCCTCCTAAAACACAGACCCCGCCTCTCCTTCAACATCATTCAGGCCTTCAGAGATCTAAATAAAGTGGGCTGAGATTCCAGGTCCATGTCTGTGACAGCCCCCAGTCACCTCCACGATTTCTGCAAATTCTAGAGGAGCTACTTTCTTAGGATCATCTCTGTTACCACATCCTGAGCCTGCATACATGATCTATGTTTTCCACATCCCCAGGTGGTGACATTCAGCCTCACACCTGGTTTCCACACACATATTTTAAAACCTCTGGCAACAAGTGTTTATTAGATTTCACTTTCCTGGGGACTTGTGGAATCACAGGGGGATTCGTGCCACTGACTTTTTCCTCCTTTCTCTCTTCCTCTCCCATCTTTATCGCCCTTTCTCTACCTCTTTCTGCATCTTTCCAAAGGATGAAAAAAAAAAGAGAGAGAGAGAAAAGAAATCTCCATTTTAAACAGGATCATCTGAATTCTTTTTCCAAGACCTGGGGTCCATGGAACTTTCATCTCTGTGGTTTTACCAAGGCCTTCCCCCCACTAAGGAGTTCCTCTCACTATAAGAAGTCTTCTACCTGCTACGGAGAGAGCACAGCTTTACAACTCAAAAGTTTCTACAACTATGACTTCTTTAGCCCTCATAGTACCACCTTAGGTGGTGGGAAGCAATGGGAGTTTTCATATTTGAGATGAGAAAAACTAGCCCAGAAAAGGAAGACATAAGACCTCTTACCTGTAAGAAAGGAGGAAAATCAAGGAGAGTAAAAATCACTGTCCATTTTTTTCAGTTACATCTGGGAATGTTTAAACAAGTTAATGACCTCAGCAAAGCAGTCTCTAATTTCACACCATAGACAGATACCAATGCACACATTTCTGTTAACCCAGGTCCTTTCCCGACTAAAGAAGAAAACACTATCGCTTCAGCAGATACAGATTTGAGTGACTTCACAATGGATACAAAACACGGAATGTTCCTCTTTTCTGCAGTAAACCAGTGGTGACTGGGTGGGAAGGGAGGGGAGGCATGGTCCTCAGTAGACTCCTTCATCGGCAACACATCTTGGACCAGCAACAATGTGGAAGCATCTCAGGGGATAGTGGAATTGTGCTTAGGATGCAATGTATTTTTTCATGATGCTGTAGTTTAAGTTCCCGATTCCTTTCCTGCTCCCTAGAGATAACTCTGGATGAAGTCCTTCTCTCCCCTTCCACTAAAACACGGGGACAAGCTTGCCACTCACTCTGCTATATACAATGATTATTTTATGTGTATGTATTATATGCACAAATGGCTAAGAGTTTTTGTACTCTGTCTTAACATGGAGCACAGCTTCCACAGAACCAAGATATCCAGTGCTTAAGTTATCCATTGCTAAATGACCCAGAAAATCTCTAAATGGGGCATTCATATCTTCAGCCTATTATCACAAAATAACAAACTATCTACCAACAAATGATGCTGTTCCTTCCTGACTCAGTTTGCTAGAAATGCTTGCGAAAAAAGTGCAATATCAGTTTATCCAAAATAGTGCACAATTCAGAGCCATCATTTAATCCCTCAGTGAATAGGGAATTATACATTACTACTTTGTCTTTAACAAAATTATTGTACAATGAAAACTTTGTTAATTCAGGCCATTTTTCCAGGTTTCTGAATTGTAAACATTTTTACAATTTTGGTAAAATTATCTACTTGTGATTTCTTTATACAATAAATAGCTCATACAAAGAAACTCATTGCATCATAAAATTTTAGACATTTAGTATAAGGAAGTTTAGTGTTACTGTATTGCAGTTTAACAAAAATTTGTTGAAAGCTTATTTTGTGATAAACACCTGGGAATTGGGAATAAAAAGGCAAAGTTCTGATAAGCTAATGAATAGACAAATAGATTATGCAACCATTCATATGATGTGTTATAACAAAAGCATGTTATAATAACATGTAGCATTTCAGGGGCACTTACATTGTCCTGGGCATTGTTTCAAAATCCTTCATCTATTTTTATTTCATAGCTAATTTAAACCTCAGAAGGACCTCATGAGGTATAGCCTATTACTGTCCCTATTTTACAGATAAAGAAACTAAGGGACAAAAATTAGCCAAAATCACACAGCTAGTAAGTGGCAGAAATGGTACTTGAACCCAGTGTCGTAAGTTACATCATACTCTGTAGCAACAACAGGAAATGACTGATTCTGACCAGCAGAATGGGAGGTGGGGGGAGACTTCACAAGTGAGGTGTATTTGATCTATGCTTTGTGGAATGAGTACACTCTTATTCAATGAAAAAGGAAGAAGGAATTTCTAAGGATAAATAGACTAGCATGAGCAAAAGCACAGATGTATAGAAGTGCTTGATATATTCAAGGGACAGCATGGCATATAATTCAAGAGTTGTGTGGTTGGAGATGGAAGAGAAGGAGAAACAGTTTCTGCAATTTCAAGAGTTTTTGTTTTTGAGTTTTTTCAGGCCTAAAATGACATGATTTTCAAAGTCTATGGATTCTTTCAAGTCTAACACATTGACTTTTTTTTGCATTTTCATCATAAATATTCATGATTAGCAGCATCAAATCACATGCAACATACACAACTTTCCCAATTTTGCCATTCTGTAATGTGAAATGAATGAGTGCATGTGTGTAAACAGATACAGATTGGTAGTATACATGATCAGTTTTGCTAAATAAAGTATTATTTTTCTCTAGATGCATACGAGGAAGTTGAAAATACTAGCTTAGACAATGAGAAAACCAGGCTAATGTACAAAGAAATAATTTTCATCCAGGGTAAGCCCAGCTTCCTCACTTCACTAGTTTTTAATTAAACCTCTGTCTGATCAAGTTCTCCATCTCTTTTCCACAACCTTTGCTTATAAAATTTCCTTCATTTGTTCCTTAGCAGCCTCCAAGCAGGGTGAAAAACAATCTTGTTTGATTGTTGTCTGGTATCTTCCTTTTACACATCATCTATTATTTTAGTTTAAAATATAATGTAAAAAAAATCAGAAAGACAATTAAAAAGGATAAGAATAGAATATATAGGATATATAGAATGTATAGAAACTGTGATGCCCAGGACCTAGATGAAAGCATGGGCCCTCCAGAGCACCTCCAATTCTTTAAGATACACACCCTGACAACAGATGTAAAAGAACCTTTCCTGGGCTACTGAACACAATTCTGATGTTTCTTAAGGACAACCAAAAGGGAGCCTCAGATAACTCAACTAAAAATGCCACCAGATGGTGAAGACTGGTCCCACAACCAGAAGCCCCTGCTGGGCCCCTGCCCTGGGCCGGGCACATTAGGTGACCCCTCTCTGGCTCTTCCTATTATAATCTCCTTGCAGGACAAGGGATTTGTCCTCCAGAACCTGCTCAATTCTCCTTTTTCAGATCTTGCTCCAGACCTCCAAATTCCAGCCCCAAAGTCCCCAAGCTGGTTTCCAGCACCTGCCCAGGCCTCTTCCCTGCCTGTCCCTCCAGAGGGGGGACTCAGATGCTGTTTCCTCACCCCTTGGCCAGAGGGGTAGCCTGGGGGCAGCTGCCAGCAGGAGTGGGCTGAAGGGGTGAAGGAACATGCAATTGTACACTGTGGGGTCCCCTGGCCTGCGTGCCAGCCTCTCGTGGTGAGGGTCCGAGCTGGCGATGAGAAGATGGAAGATCTATGGGTCTGAGTCTTTTGTTTGCACCCTTGCCCCACGTTCAGCAAATGTTAGGGGTAGGCATTATCACGACACAGTGCCCAAAGCTTAACTACAAAAAAATTATCTGTGGATCATGCCACTCCGCCCCATATTTCCTTTAGAAGTTGAATTTCATCTTTCTTTCATTCACTCTCTCCTTCATTTCTTATCTATGGAGCAAATATTTATTCAGACCCACTTTGAGCTTATTGCTAGAATGCAGAGAGAATATCTAGAGATACAGGAGCAACACTGGCAAGATGTGTGCTCCTGGAAACCAGAGGAAGATGGGTTTTCAGAAAGAGGAAGTGGTCAGGAGGGATACTTCACCACGTCTCCGAGTGTGAAGGCTGAAGGATGCTCAGAGGCTCTGCGGGAGGAAAGCCACTGAGCTTTCCCACGAGAGCATCCAGTGAAATGGCAGAGGCAGAAAGGAAGTGGGACTGGGCTGAAGAGTGAGTGGGGAGTGAGGTCCGGAGTGGTGGGTAAAGATTATTCTCGAAGACTTTTTCTATAAAGGGCTATGGGGAGATGCTGAGGTGACTAGGATAGGAGAGAGGGTTAAGGCAGAGAGGTTTTCAAATAAGAGAGATTTGACTTTGTTTAAAAGAAGCTGAGATCCCAGGGGTTGGGGCCACTGTGTAGTGCCATGCACCGCATACAGTCCTTGCCTTTGCATGGCGCTCCGGCCTTGTGTAACACGTTTTATTTCAGTAACAAAGTGTGTGGCTTCAGGTATAGCAATCGGGCAAATTTTAGACAGCTAATCAATACGACTGTTTCACCCCCCCCCAATTATGTAATTATCCACAGAGCTATTCCAAGAACAACCAGTGGAGCTCTTTTCTCCCCACATTTAGGGTAGAGTTTTATTCCCGAAGTAGACTTCTCTGCTCCCTAAATTTTAATTTATTAACTGTTTCACCTGAATGTAATCACCCTGGCAGTCAATTCCCCAAATAAAACATCTGCCCTTTCAATTCAGACAGCCATAAGTGAAGAAATATACCAGGAGAGCAGAATTATGTTCTCTTTTAGAAAGTAGAGACGTTTACAGAGGCAAGGTTCTGACACCAGCTGCCTGGTCTGTACTGAATGAGCCCGTGCCGGGAGAGAAGGTGAGCACCATTAGCCTCGTGCTCACCCGCTCACGTGCTCACCCGCTCACGTGCTCACCTGCGAAGATTCAGCAGCAGCTCCTGCTCCTTAGTCCTCCCTCCTGTATTAATTGACCTTTTACAGTGGCTACTTGAGACCTGCAAGCTCTGAGGTCGTCAGTCCTCACAGTGCTTTGTTTTTCTGTAACATCTATTTGCATGACATGTGTGGTTTTAACTTGCTTTAAAATCATTTACCTCCTGAGGTCTTAAGGTGTCATTTTGCAAGTCTGTTAAGATGTCTTCAGAAGGGGATGATACTTGTGCTAACTTTTCCTCAAACCTTGTTCTAAGTACAGAAGTCTGGGGGGCAAAAGGTGGGTGGACATCTTACACCTGGTAATATTTTTAACTCATAAGAAGAGTGCATGAGGCAGACACTGGAGAACATATATTATTAATACACTGCTTTTTCCTTTTTTTCCCTGAATAGTTAAACCCTTTGGAGGTTTGGTTTTTAGCCATTGCTGGTAAACAAAGCTGATGGAGACCCAGGATAATAGAAACAACAGGGTGTTCCATGGTTCCTGCCTGCTCACAAACCTATTCTGCTTAGAGGAGCTCAGCCGGCAGCATTCACTGCAGGGCTGTTGACAGTTACTACTCCTCGAAAGGCAAAGGTGCAGACCCAGGTCCTGGGGTTTCATGGGCAGATTTCTTTCTCTCTGCCACTTGCATACCTACACTTCTTTTGTTAAAGAAGTGTGCAGAGGACCAAAATAAGCCTCTAAAAGACTGTCTTCTTTTTTGAGAAGAAAAAAAGAAGACGACTATAATGATTAACTACCCAAGCAGCCCACACAGTAAAGTTCAGGGCAAAGAAAGAAAGGAAACTTTTGTGGAGCAGCGGTGTTTCAGGGAGTGTTGGGCGGAAGAGAGTAGGAAAAAAAAAATCTGTGCTAGTACTTTTTTTTACGCGGGCCTCTCACTGTTGTGGCCTCTCCCGTTGCGGAGCACAGGCTCCGGACGCACAGGCTCAGCGGCCATGGCTCACGGGCCCAGCCGCTCCGCTGCATGTGGGATCTTCCCGGACGGGGGCACGGACCCGCGTCCCCTGCGTCGGCAGGTGGACTCTCAACCACGGCGCCACCAGGGAAGCCCTAGTATGTTTTTCCAGATGAGGCTCACTTATCCCTTCACATTATGTAAAATCATCCCAGGACTCAAGAGGGTAGAATCCCACAGTTCACAGGATCCTTTGCAGGGAATCAAGATATTGGTTTTGGAACAAAACTCTGCTTAACCCACTGCAGAGCAAAGCCAAAGGAGCATGCTGCAATGTTAGGGGAACCACTGACGGAAACCGCCCGCCCTGGCCAGGCACCATAGTAACCACTTGCATGAGTTATCTTACACCAGGAGCTCCTGGTAAGGAACGCGGAACTAACAGGCTACCACCAACCAGAAGAATTTCAGAAAAGTCAAAAGGAGAGAGGAGATGTCAGTCCATATGTCCTACCAACTCCCAGGATCCTTCTTGCTGGAATCCATCTTGGCTGAGCGATGCGCACGCCACCAAGAAGGACCCTGAGTTAGAATGACTGGCCAGAGACAACCCGGAAACAAACCCCAAAACCATAAAACCCCGAGACCGTGAGCCACATGGCAGAGCCGTCCTCCTGGGCTCCCTCACCCTGCTGCTCTCCGCCCAGGCGCCCCTTCCCGATAAGGTCTCATGTTTCATCGGCACATGTGTCTCCTCGGACAGTTCATTTCCCACTGTTAGGCAAGAGCCCTCTCTCGGGCCTGGAAGGGGTCACCCTTCCTGCAACGGGTCACCCTTCCTGCAACATAGTCTCATACACCAGAAGCTACGTGGAGTTTAGATAGTATGTGACATAAAGGAGCTAGTTCTAGATGTGATAAGAAAAAGAAGGGGAAATCTATAAAGATATCAAATCACTATGTTGTACACCTGAAACTACTATAACATTGTAAGTTAACTATACTTCAATAAAAATAAACAAATAAAAAAGTAAATAAAATGAAAAAAAGAAAAGGGGGAGAAAAGCAAATGACTCTGCATGTTGATTCACTCTGCAACTGATTAACAGTAGGTGTAGTTGAAAACTATTACTACCTCCTACAATAGACATTTTACCACTTAAATTATCAGAAGTTTTACAATTCTCTTATGCATGTTATACTTTAATAACGTTTTTTAAAGTTTCATAACATTTTAAGTCTATAGAAAAATGGTTTTTAAAGAGTTATTTTCTAGATTGAAAAACAAAAGTCAAATAATTTGAAACAAAGGCCCTTAACTCCTTCCATTGAATTAGAAAACCTCAACTGAGAAGTTTTGTAACTTGTGATAAATGACAGAACACCCTCCACTTTAATCTTATTTGTTATCTTTGCCTCAAATTGATTAGTCAGGAAATGGGCAATTTGTTTAATGCCTTGGGTCATAAATATTTCATATCCTTCAGCTTTCTCATCAGCTAAGAGAAGACAATTTACAAAGCTTTACCTGAACAAACCAAGTAGTTTAGACCCAAGTGATTCCTTCATAGTTTCTGTGATAGACTGATAATTGTTTTCCCCAAAATTTCATATGTTGAAACCTATTCCCCGATGCGGTGGTACGTGGAGGTGGGGCCTTTGGGAGGTGACTGGGCCATGAGGGTGGAACCCTCATGAATGGATTGATGCCCTTAGAAAAGAGACTCAGAGAGCTCTCTTTCCTCTTCCTCTGTCTGAGAACATAGTGAGAAGATGATCATTTACAGATCGGGAAGTGAGCCCACCACCAAACACAGAACCTTCCCAGCACCCAGAACTGTGAGTAATAAATTTTTGTTGTTTATAAGCCACCCAGTGAATGGTAATCTTTTATAGCAGCAGATCTTTTAATTAAAGATCATTTTCTTCTTAATAGACATGCTTCTGATTTCATATTTTCTGTCTCAAAGACAGAAAACTGTGGTTTACAATATTCTATCTCGGTATTAACCAATGATTGCTTATGTCACACCCTCTTTAGAGTTTAGGGGCTGCTTCTTCAGGTGACAATCTTAGAATGCAGCCCTAACTTTTAGCTATCTTTCACTATCACTTCTGCATTAAGAAACAGTACATTCAAATAGCCATTTAGAGGATAAGGAATTGGTTTAGCTCTCTGAAAGAATTTTGGAGTACACACTCAAGGCAAATTACAGGCATGGAATATAGGAACCTGTGGGTAGCTTTCTAGAAAAATCTTGGTTTTTTCACTGCTTCTAATTTTCTTTTACCTCCAAGCACATCGGATTCCTTTTGCTTTAGTGCAATACATGCTCACTCTATCCTAGCATTCATAGCACTCAGGGAAAACTGCATGTTTAAGTCTGAGCCCTGCTAGAGCTCCTAAAGGCAGAAGGTGATTTCGTTCATGTTTATTTTAGTATTCTTAGTGTCTGGCAGTGTATTCAGCACTTTTTAAAGAGCTCAATAAATAACTTGTTGAATCTCACTGAAGCAAGGGCTCTTCTGAAAGTTTATATAAATATATATAACATTTTTTTGGTCATAGACTATTAGACTTATAAGTCTTTAAATAGCTACTCATTCATCTGTTTTAAAGTCTGTGTATGTTACTCCCAACTTTTCTATCTTGTCTGGTTTGTTTCTATTGACTGTTCCTCCCTCCCCTACCCATGGATCATATTGTTTGGCTTCTTCACTTGTTTGTAGTTTTCGATTGTGTGTTGGACTACTGGAGCCTAGTCTGGATTTTGTTTTCTTCTTTTGAAGAGTGTTAATTTTGTTCTGGCAAGCAATTACTTTACTGCAGATCAGCTCAATTCCTTTGGGGCTTGGTGTTAAACTTTACTGAGTCTAGGATAGCCTTCCTCTAAGACAAGAGTAACTCTGCTTCTAAGACCAGAACTTTCAGTGTCTCAGTTAAATGCCTATGTGTTCAGAGAGTTGTCTCCTCTCTCCTGCTCAAACCTCCTTTGTCTCCCGGTGCTGTGCAAACCCTGGAGTCTCCACTCATTTCTCTGCTCCCCAGAAGCCCTTTCCTACCAGTCTTGGTGGAATCTCAGCCTGTACATCCACAGTTCAGACTGCTGCAAACCCTTTCATTTATTACTTAGTGAAGAACTCTTCAGCTTCTTCCCTGCACAGTTCGCTCCTCCCGGGTTCCCTTCCCACTAACGGAGCCGCCCCAGCAGCCCTGAATTCTAACCTCTACCTCCTCATCCTTGAGATATCTCCATGCCTAGCTTGGACCCAGGAGGGAGGGTAACAGCCCCAAGCCTGGCCCCTGCTGACTGTGTAGGCTGAGCACTCCTCACCAGGTACAGCCTGCTCTGAGCACCTTACACCCCAATGTAATGTTGCACAAAGCTCTGGGACCCTGAGTCCCTCAGACTCCCATTCCGCTTCACTGAGCATCACGCTATGGCATACAGGTGAGGGCTACTCGATGCAATCGGCAAGTAGGCTCAGAGGCGCTGCCCGCCTGCCAGGTGCCACTTTGAGCCTCCCTGGTTGTGTGACCTTGACCTGAGCCCCAGATTCCTCTTTTGTAATATATAGAGAACACTCATTCTTATATCTGAGATTTGATCTAAGATTTCATGAGTCCATGCTTAATATAGTGCCTGGCGCACTCAATGCATGGAATAAATCATCCTCTCCACGATCCACATAGTTTTATTTCTCCACGGTCCAGCTTGGTGTGTACTTCCTGTAACTACTACCAGTTCCCTGTCACAAGGTGAAGTGAGCATAAGAAAGCCAAGCCCAGCTGATCTTTGGGAAGCAGAAAAACATCATACCAAACGCTGAGCATCACATCTAAGTGTTTATAGTCCTGGGCATAGACATGGATAGGAAACAGACACCAATGTTTACCTCACTTTAGTGAGGCCAGGACTGTACCTTGTCACTTGCAGTCTTTTGGACACCAACAGCATAAAAAGGGAATGCCCTATCCCCTTAGTTATTTTATTTGGACAGAGAAGATATTTTTCCTCTTTGGGTGTATTGTCCTTGTCAGGGAGGAAGAAATTTTCCTCTCCCTTTCTAGGTTCATTTGGTTGGTCTAAGAAGTAAAGTGACATGGGACAGATTAACAGGAGGAAATTAAACAAAAGTTTAATAACACATATACATGGGAGAGACCCAGGAAAACTGAGTAACTTGCCACAATGGCCGAAACCCCCACCTTAAATGACGTTTTCAGCTAAAGATAAAAGACGATGTTGGGGGTAGTGCTTTGGGACTTCAAAGGGAAGGAAGGCCATTTACATGGAGATGGAGAAGCAAATCTTTGGTAACATGTTTGCTGGGACATGCAGAGACTATGGGACACAGAGTGGACTCTGATCTCGAGGCCCTCCCAAGTTTCCCCACCACATCTCACCCATATTCTTTGTGGATACCTCTGGTGATAGCTCTATTCTGGGAACAGGCTCTTGACCTAAATTCATTGGGCAGCTAAGGGGAAGTTAAAGAAAGACTTCCTGAGTCTTCTGTTTTTTAAAAACAATCAGTCTAACTTAAAACTCTTGCCAAAGAGACACATTTTGGGGTTGCATATTTTGCTCCTCTACATCCAGAAATTTCTATTCATCTACTGTGTGAAGTATCTGATCTTGAAAATATTTTTTCCAGAAGTGAGCTAGGGTTTCAATTTATTCACAACAGACACAAAATTCTTCAATTTCCGATGAAGGAACAGGTATGTGCAATGAATAATGTTTGCTTCTACATTAAGATTTAATGCCAAATTGGTGGGTATCAATGCAGGCGGTGATGTTTCTTTATCCCTGCTTCAGCTCTTGGTCACATTATTCCACTACTCTGATCTTCATATAGTAATGCCTCCCATCCCTTAAAGATGTCCACATCCTAATCCCCAGAACCTGTGAATATGTTATCTTACTTGGCAAAAAGGACTTTGTGGATGTGATCAAATTAAGGATCTTGAGATTGGGAGATGATCCTGGATTATCTGGGTGGGCCCATTGTAATCATAAGAGTTTTAACAAAGAAAGAAGGAGGCAGAAGCATCGGACTCAGAGAAGGAGATGTGATGATGGATGCCGAGGTCAGAGAAACACAAGGAAGAGGCCATGAGCCAAGGAATGTGGGCAGCTTCTAGAAGCTAGAAAAAAACAAGGGAATGGATTCCCCTACAGAGCTTCAAGAAAAAATAATGTAGCCCTGTTGACACTTTGATTTTAGGACTTTGACCCCATAAAGATAGGAGAATAAGTTTGTGCTGTTTTGGCCGCTAAGTTTGTGACAATTTATTGCAGCAGCTTTAGGAAAATACAGTGGACCCCTGAACAACACATGTTTGGACGGTAAGGGGCTTCATATACAGATCTTTTTCAATAAATGCATATTACAGTACTATACAATCTGCAATTGATCGAATTTGTGGATTTGGAATTGTGGATATGGAGGGCCAACTATAAAGCTATATTTGGATTTTAGACTATGTGGGATTGGTGTCCCTAATCCCTGCATTGTTCAACTGTAATACAAATTCCTACCTTGAAGTTTGTAGGAAAGATTAGAGATAGCGTATGTTATACATTTGGTAGATGATCAATAAATAGCATCATCAAATTTCTTGTGTACTTCTGAGACCGATAGTAGAGTTTCCTGGCCATCTTTACAAAAGTAATAATAGCATTAAAACATACATAGTTTATAAAGTTGCTTAATAGGCATTATTGAATCTAAACGTCATAAGGGACTCATATAAGTTAGACCTATAAAAGTTTAACATAAAAATCTAAATACAACTCTAAAAAATTCCCTACTTTACATGTAAAGGAACCAGTTTCCAGAGATGTTGAACTTCTCCCAAAGTCATAAAGGGAATAAGTGCTGAAATTTGGAATTACATCCCAGTATTCTGAATTTAGAATATTTTACCCACTATATTTTGCTGCAGTCTTTGTATTTTCTTCTGTTTCTGCCTGTGACAAAAGTCTGGCCTGTAGCTTCCTTTTTATTTGCAACTCTTCTTTTTCTGGTGGAGGTAAAGATTCAAAGAGAAAGGCCACAGCCTCTATTTCCCTTTCTTCTCTTTACTCCACCTATGAGTCCCAACAAGAGAAGGTCCTTTGGCGAGTTTAAAAAAACCTTTTTCTTCCACGGTTTTTTGTTTTGTTTTTTTCAAATCTCTCTAAAACTTGAGCACAACTTTCCTTCTTAATGCTATTCCTTCACAGTTAAGTATCACATAGTGGTAGAATGCAAAATAGCTAGAGTTGGAGAGTTCTGGCTTCTGCTCTGTTGCCTCCCTGCTACACACATTAGTGGAACAATTCACTCAACCTTGCTGAGCTTCAGCCTCCCCCTCTGAAAAGCCAATGGTATTGCTATACTACTCTGAAACGTTATTTTCCGAATAACAGCTTCAAATGGTTAGAAAGCTTTTAAAACATTTGGCTTCCATTTAAATGCATGTTTCAAACCAGGCTTCCAAATGTCCAGTGATTCAAAAACACCTTTAGGTAATATCCACAAAGTACATTCCAGCCATTGATTGACAGAAATGAACTCCTAGGGTGCTGAAATATACATCTACCCTTTATTGCCACATTCACTCAAGCACTTTACAATGTAGAGTCAAATCTGTTAGAATAGCCCTTTAGACACATTTGTCTCGTTGGATTCACGATGTATTCATTTCTGGCTGCCAAAGGTGTAGTTTGCTTCTCTTTAGGGTGCTCAGTTTGAGCTGACATCTGTTACAGGTACTGCCTGACTAATGAAGCCTTTTTATTTTCTTGAAGCACGATGTGACCCAGGGCAGCCCAGGATGAAAAAAAGAAAGAAAAGTAAAACAAGAAAGACTAAGATTTCACACCAAAATATATTTTTTAAGGGATGCATAATGCTTCATTAGAGCTTAGGAACACAAAGCACAGATGCTGTGTTCTGTTCATCCTTAAACTGGGTTTTCTGCAGGTGCAGCCTCGTGTTACCCCTTCGGGAGACTTATATGGTCTGTCCCCTTTAACAGGGAAGATCAGAGGCTTGAGATCTTTTATGAATTTCCCCTGAGGGAGAAAGTGGCTAATTATGCAGAATAAATTAAACAGCCTGGGAAATTAAAAAAAGGGCTATCACCATTGTGATGATTCCATGTAGTGTGGCGAATTTGATTTCTGAAGTAGCACAGAGGTGTGAAGTCGAAGGTTAATCCTCCCCCAAGTAAGACTCCTCAACACGGCAAGGGGATTAATTATTGGCTGGGACGGTAGAAACAATAGGGAAACAGTTGCTGTCTAATGCCTTACCTACTGAACTCAATTTTTTAGACTCATTTCAAATATTTCTTGTCCAGGTAGTTCACATCACCTCAGATAGAAAAGACTAGTGAGTATCTGGAGACAAAAAAAGTCTATCACAATAGTCGTCACTAGAAATTGCAAGCACTATTTTATTCTTCTAAATTATTTCACGTATGTGTTAACATGACATCTTTATAAATGACACTTTGAGGGTATGTAGTAACCCCTGTTGTGAAGATAAGGAAACTGAGGACTAGAATCTTTAAGGAACTTGCCTGAGATCACCAAAGCAATAAACAGAAGAGGCTTAAAACTATTTGAACTCTGAATCTTTTGCCCTGCCTGCTACAAAATAATATCACCTCCATAAAGCACTGAAAAAAAAAAGATCTCTTTATAGCCTCTTGCAATATTTCTTTACTATAGAAAAGTGCAATAAAATATCAAATTTATCCTTTTTCACTCAATGTATTTTCCTTACTGACATATTACAGGTCAAGTGGAACTGAAAAATATATTAAGATATAATGGTATCATCCAGCCATTGACATTGTACTTCTTTTACTACCAAGATGTCAATTTAAATTCCCAAAGATGGGGACTTGGACTTGTCTAAGTTGTATTTCTTTTTCTTTTCTTTTTTTTTTTTTTTTGTAGTACGCGGGCCTCTCACTGCTGTGGCCTCTCCCGTTGCGGAGCGCAGGCTCAGCGGACATGGCTCACGGGCCCAGCTGCTCCGCAGCATGTGGGATCTTCCCGGACTGGGGCACGAACCCACGTCCCCTGCATCGGCAGGCAGACTCTCAACCACTGCACCACCAGGGAAGCCCTATGTTGTATTTCTGACTTAATAATAAACCAAGAGGAAAATAGCAGGTTCCTTCCAAACTCTATGGGTGATAACAATTCATTTGACCATCTGTAAATGTTTGAAATACAATATTCAATTTTTCAAGGAAATACCAACTTGGAATAAATGCTCATTTGAGGGGAAATATCACAGAATATCCGCAGTGTTCTCTCTTAGCGACTCCAGGTCAGTGGTGAGCCTAGTGGAAAGAGTAGACTCAACAGGTCACCCAACCAGCCTTTGTTTTGGAAGCCCTAGGACACAAAGAATGATAAAGGACAATCCAGAGAAACTTGCCTGGAAGTTTCTCAGAGGTGCAATGGTGATACGGTATGGAGTCTGAGGAGAAACAATGAGAGCAAACTCAAAACCCAGAAGGCAGCCACAGAATGAGGCACCCCATTTTGGGTAAGAACATAGATTCCTGAAAAGCAAAAGGAACTAGAAAGTGAAGCTTCAGTCACAGGACAAGAACCACCCATCTGTTTGATCTTTCAGTCATTCGTACATATAGACACTAATTACTCTCAGCACCTAAACTTTGGATGCAGAGAACCCAAAACAAAGTTACGGAGATGCTGGAGAGATGGAATAAAATACTGCTTCTGGCTAACTTTGACCAACACGCAAAATGATCGATGGAATGTGACTTTGTTGCTATTATTAACAGAGGCAGAAAAGGTTCAGCTTACGTCCAAAACAACGTACTCTGATGGTTGAATTAAAAACAGTTTTCTCAACAAGGTAATCTTTGACGTGGGGTTTGGGGAAGAATGTTATTTTGACGTCAGAAGAACAGAGAGAAGAAAATAAAGGTCATTCCAAAGAGAAAGTGGAGGATGTCAAAATAGTAAGGTGATGACAGGGAACAGCATGTGTGTCCCTTTTGAAAATTTGATAATAAAATATAGAAATCTCTCCCCAGGAAAAATGCACAAATCTGCATCCAAACCAAAGTTTTACATGTAATTTTAGAGGCATGATAGTCTTTCCTTAAATTCATTTATCACTTATGTCAGGATAACATTTTGCATGTTGAATTAGCCCTGCAGACTCTAGCACTGTCTACCAACAGAAGTGGACACACTTAGTTTGCTTTTTAAGTCCTCATGTCATCACCCAGTGCACTTATGTTTACCACACAGTGGCCCTAAACGGAGAGAACACTTCCTAGAGAGAGTTCATTTTTTAAATTCCGTGCAATATTTCTTTCCATGAGATAATTTTATGTATTTTTCTTTGTGTGTGTTTGTTTTTCATTCCTCTCTGTTCACTTTGGAGATAACTGTTTGCATTTGTAATATGTGTAAGCACAACATCTGCATCCAAGTGAGTTCCTGTGTTCACTATTCAATGAAGCAATGAAGCTTTTGGAATGCAAAAACATTCCTCAAAACGTTGTTGCTAGTTAACAATTCTTCATGCTCCAAATGTTGCATCTCTTGCACCCTGAGTCTATTAATCTTGAAAATAACACAAGTTACATGGTTCTCATTATGCACTTTTAAGAATACAACAGAAAAGTGGTGTGAGGGGAGAAGGGAATTCAATCAAAGATTTCTGGCTGGAATCCTTTCAGGCAAATGTTTTTGTGAGTACCTCTTACTTAAGTCAAGGAATAAATTATTTTATGGAAACAATATTTTACTTATTGGATTAAAAACTTAGGCTGCCAGTCTCCTGAACAAAGATGATATTCTGAAAAATCAATAAGATAAGATTATCAATCTAGTAGAAAAACGAAGTCAGCCCATAACCACATGAAAAGATATTAAACCTCACCAGCAATTAAAAATAATAAAAAATATAAAAATAAAATGCCTTTTTTTTCATTAGCTGCCAAACATGAAAAATGAAGCACAGTACCTAGTACTTGTTAGAGAAGATGCAACAAAGAGTAAAACTTGAGGGCAATTTGGCAAATTATGTCAAAATTTTAAGGAAAAAAAATCATACTGTTGGCTTAGCAATTCCTCTTCTTAGAATTTATCCTTGGGAAGTATTATACATTTATAAATATGTTTGTACAAAACTGTTCATTGCTAAAATGTTAAACATAACGAAAAATTGGAAACTAAATTTCCTACAAATAGGATTGAGCTACTATATATATTACAGGGATCTATGCAGAATAAGATTGTGCAATTATTAAATATGAATATATATATATATATATCTAGTGTCATGGAAAGGGGTTTACAATGTTAGGTGGGAAAAAGTCAACTGTCAATTGAAAAATATTTGCTGCAAAAATTACGGTTAATATATATTTTACAAAGAAAAGTTTGGAAATATACAGCATAAGTTAATAGCTGTTATCTTGAGTAAAAGGATGTTAGGTAACATTTTTTCTATTTGCTCACCTGCATTTTCTCAACATTTCAATTAGTGTGTTATTTCTGTAATGAAAAAATATAAGTATATAGCATACCAACAAAAAGAAAAGCATAGTTCACTTAATATTTTATTACATAACCTGGATATAGATACAATTTAAACTGCGAATATTTTTAAGTTCTTTTTCCTTCGTTCTTCACTCACAATTCACTTCCCTACCCGCCCCCCCCCCACCACTGTGTATAAGGAAAACACTATACTAGCTTAAGCAAACTAAATGAGCAGATGTGGATGAAAAGTCTGCAATAAATTCCATGTGCGGAAGCTATGGAGCAAATCTACAATGGTGTATTGGCCAATTCAAGACTCAATTAGCAGAAAATTTGCAATCTGGTCAAAATAAATGTTCAAATAAAATGGTAATATGCCTTATACTGCCTCATAACTAAAAATGAAATTTCATAAAAGAGAAGGGGTATTTTAAAATTTCAACTTTCCTTCTAACTCTCAGTGGGGTCAGAGGAGAATTTTAATGATAGCACACAGCTGCTATTTCATAGATAAACTGAATCATGCCCCTAACTCTGTCATGAAAGGAAGCGGTGCATCTGTGGCCCTGGGTCTAGTGAGGTGATGGAAATCAGGCTTCAATCCACTCACTTATTCTTAGTCACTCACGAAGCATAGATTGAGTGCCTCTGAGAGACACAGCACTGTTTTAGATTCCAGAGGAGGATTAAAGTCATGATCATGGTCATTATCATCAAGGAGTTTAGAAAAATTTGGAACTTACACATGCAACAGTTAAGTAGCAGTGAAGAGGTGTATGTTCTCATACATCTTGATCGCTGGTGCAGACATTTAGCAAATGGCTAAGGAGATAGATACACAGGGAAAAGGAGCTCTACTGAGTTAGGACTCAAAGGAAAACCGGATTCCAAGTTATAGAATGGAGGGGGAAAGGCCATTCCAAAAAGAGGAAAACAGTCATATGAAGAGTGTAACATTTTCTGTTTAAATTATTTCTTGATTTTGTGAGAACGCTTGTGAGGGGAGCTCCAAATTTGATGTAGAAAAAGCTGAATCTTCTCTTGGACTGTTGAATTGAGAGGTAAGAAAAAGGTATGCAGGGATAAAAAGGAATGTAGATAGTTGACTTTGAGATAAAATGTTTACTGTGTTATGTTTTATTTATTCATTAAACATATTTATTGAAATCTGGCCGTGTCCCAGGAATGGTGCTATCCATTGGCTCTACAATGGTAGACAGAACAGACATAGTTCTCTACTCCTATAAACTATTAAGAATATGGTTACAATAAAACTTTTTATGATAATAATCATCTTTCTACTCTGTATACATATAAAATGAAGCTTATTATTAGCACATAGGTCCATTAAAATAAAGTAAAAAATAAAATGTAATTTATATTGTAATGTCTTTCAAATGAGTTCATTATAGAAACAATTAATATGGCTATAGATTATTCACATGAGTTTTTCTTTTAGCCATATATGGTGGTATGATGGCTTTCAACTTTTTCTTAACAGGATGCACAGTAAGACATATATTTTATGTCAAGTCTCAGTATACATACACAAATGCACACGCGTGAAGCAAAAGCTTCGTAAGAAATAAAAAATAAGGAAGTGGAATTATAAAGTGTGGGCAAAAGGTGGACTATGTGATGGTCGGTAAATGGTATTAGCACAACTCGTTGTGCAGAATACATTTGTCCATACTTCATATTATACACAGAAATCAAGTGTAATTATACTAGAAATCTAACTGCAAAGTGAAAAATTCAGCATTGTAAGTTAGAGGAAATAGAGGAAAATATATGAGCTAACCTTGAGTTACAGAAGATGGCTTAAACAACACAGGAGAACACACACCCTAAAGCAAAGGCTAAAAAAAAATGGTGGCATTAAAATTAAAAACAAACAAACTTTTGTATATCAAATGATAAAAGGAAAGACAGGGGCTTCCCTGGTGGCGCAGTGGTTGAGAGTCCGCCTGCCGATGCAGGGGACACGGGTTCGTGCCCCGGTCCGGGAAGATCCCACATGCCGCGGAGCGGCTGGGCCCATGAAGCATGGCCGCTGAGCCTGCGCATCCGGAGCCTGTGCTCCGCAACGGGAGAGGCCACAGCAGTGAGAGACCCGCGTACCGCAAAAAAAAAAAAAAAAAAAAAAAAAATCAATAGAGAAATGGGAAAGAAATGTGAACAGATGATTCACAGAAAAAAACCCCACCAAAGTCCAGTAAATACCCCCAAAGATGCTCAACTTCACTAGTTATAACTGGGCAAATGTAGTGAGATGCCACTTCATAACCATCAGTTTGGCAAAACTAGTTTGAAGGTACAGATATTGGTCAGAATATGGCATATGTGAGCTCTCATAACATTGCTGCTGGAAATGTAAATTATACAATGCACTTTGTGAGGAATGTGACAAAATGTAATACTAGAGGCATTCTTGCATACATATGGAAGTAGACTTATAAAAAATGTCTTCTGCATCATCGTAAAAGCAAAAGGTGGGAAACAACCTAAATGCCTATTGATAGGAAAATGAATAATTAAATTATTGCATATCAAGCAAAGGAATACTATGTAGAAGTTAAAATGAATGAACTAGAGGTGCCTTCATCATTGTAGATAAATCTCACCAAAATAACTCTGAGAGAAGCAAATCATATAAGAATATGTAAAGAGTAAGACCTATAGGCATATTTTAAATATACTCTGTTCTACTATATTTATATGATTACCAACATACACACCCAACGAGGTAAGTGTTGTCATGTCCCATTCTATCAATGAAAGAACTGTGATAAGGAAATATAGCCAAGGTCACACGATTCTTAAATGGAGGGTGGGGAATGGGACCTGGCTGCATGACTGCCAAGTCTGCCTGTCTAACCATGAAGCTCTGCTGTGGTCCATGGCACTCCTCTTCCCCAGTGTTTTTGATGCTTCTGCTGTGCCTTGTGTATAACTTTATTGTTCCATTTGTCACGTTATGGAATTGGTCTGTCCCCCTCATCAATCTACATGCTCTTGGGGGTCCTATGATACTGTCATGCCCCAGTGGAATGCTCAGTATACAGTAGGAGCTAAAGAATTTATTTAACAAATTAGGTATGAGACTGTAAAATGTACATTTCATTGGGCTATATAATTAACTCTTAAAAATACTGTATATAGGACATTTCTGTGTAAAAACATTGGGGGGGGGGTAACTTTAAATAGCTTTGTTTTATTTGGATTTTAGTAAGAACACCAAATGAGTAAGTCAACATGTATAAGCTACTCTTATGTATTTGTTAGAGTATTCACCAGGTTATTTTCATGGACATATATTAGTATTTCAATGTGGAAGTTGCAGCAGTGAATTAAAAATACAGAATGGTTTTCATTACGTTTTTCTTAATTGAATGAATATTTGATAATATTTTGATGTTTATAATCATCAGTAAGACACATTAAGCACTCACATAAACGTGTTCATTTTGTAAGCACATTACATACAAACACATACATATGTGTCTTGAAATTTTTTTTTTCCATTAGCAAAGCCACATTCGCATTCTAACAGTCTATAGATCACTGGAGAAAGAAAACATACTACTTTTACCCAGTTAGTTCCTCTTTTAAATTATTGAATTGTACTGATGGTAAGAGGAAGATGTATCTGGGATACTGTCCAAAACAGACCTAGTTACTTTTAACTTATCAGCTTTTAAGGGGTTGCCAAAAAGGATGCTGGCTTTTGACAAAATAGCCTTCCTCTGTATTTCTTGAACCCAATCTCTAAGAAAATTTATCGCCTCAATTTCTTGCTTGTTTTTCTTTCACTTTAAACATTTTACCTGCTTATATGCTTGACTTTGGGGTTTATTTGACTTTAACATGTTAACCAATCTGTTTCCAGGCAGATCAGGAGGGGCACATGAATCATAACAATAAACACTTAAGCCTGAACCACTGACTCTTATTTTTCTTGTTTTTAGATTCAACACTGTTATGGAAAATAAAAGCTCAATCCCTTAGTATCAAAATTATCAGTATGAAAAGGAGTTTATTGCAATAAAAGTGCCCTTGTGAGTAGGTATACAGGGTTAGTCTAGCACTGTTCCGATAGGAAGTCTTGCTTTGCATTCTAGCAAACACAAAAAAGCCCCACAAAGGAGGCAAACGTCATCTTCTATCAGCTCACCCTAAATGAAGGAAAGAAAGCAAGCTGAAAATTGGTAGCAGAGTTGATTTCACTACATGTTTATGTTAATAGGGTATTTGACTTTTGAATGCTTCATAAACCTTGTTATGCTCTGTGCTATTTGAGGGAGTAAAACAGCTGGAACACTGCCAGAAACCTTAATTGGCATCAGCTTAGCAAGGGTTGACACGGTTGCCCAGTGTTTAGTTTCAAGCTTATTATAAAAATACAAAATTATGTGCCATTTATTTTTTATTCCTCTTTTAGTTTATGCCTGTAAAGGTAAGATTTAGCTGCATTAGGAAATAAACTCATTTTTCCCTTGTCTGCCCCAGGCTAGGGCTCTGAATCCAGCAGCATGGGTATCATCTCTTCTAATTAGCCATGGCTCCACTTCTGATGCAACAGAGAATGTCACAGAGATCTTTTCCCCATGCATTTTGATTATGGCTAAATGATCACTCAGATGACCAACCCATGGTTGAGTTACTGAGCTGTGTGGTCAATCTGTCAACAATGTGGTGAGCAAGGCCAGAGAAATCTGGTCAAAAGTGGCTCTGGGGTGCTCTTAGGATTCTCCTACCAAAGGGTCACATTTGCTCTTGGTCAAATATCACACGTAGGCTCTCAGCTTTATTTCAAGCCATGAGAAATATATGTTTTCTGCCAAATTTTAGGGAATTAAGTGCTTTTGGTTTTGTTTTTTAGTTGGGTTTCTCAGCTTCAATTGGCTCTAGTGTTTCAACTGTCTATATCTTCTCTGACGTTGAAAAAATAATTGTTACTTAAAAAAATATTAAATGCCTACTATATGCCAGGAAATGTGTTGGATGATAATGACACCAAATCATATATAAAATATAATTCCTGTCTTGAGATTATTCCTGTTTTGAGATTATTCCAGAAATTGGAACAGATAACTTGGAATTAATTAGTGATGAGTGAATACTGATTCAAGATGTTGTCTGGTTAGCTGATCCAGAGGCAGCCCAACCCAGCCTTTTACTAAAAAAAAAAAAAAAAAGAAAAAGACATGGAAAAGGATAACAACCCACCCCCTGGGTGTTTTCTGGTTGCACATGTGACAATCTTGGAAGTCACAATTCATCCTAACAGAAAGTAAAAAGCTGAAAAGTCTGAAATATCAGCAGCTTCTTTTTGATCTATAAAGGAGAGGGGAGAACCCAGGGCAAAGTGCTGCCCCCAAGATTGGAGAGACAGACAGGTGAACACAGGTAGTCATGGTTTAATGGGGCAGGGACTCACAAGCAGAAACCACCATGGAAACCAGTGCCTGAGTAGGAAAGCCTGAACTGTAATTGATGAATTGTTGGAGGTTCAGTGTAGACAGCTCAGAGTTAACAACTCCAAGGGGATCCAGGCACAGGGGGGCCCCCGCAATATTGTAAGATCTACCTCCAAGAACTTGACTAGGTTCCCACAGTAAATATTGGAGAAAAATCCTATTTTGCTTCTAGCAAAAGAAGGGGGGAAAGGAATTTTGAAATGCACCAGAGAACTTTGTTCTTCTTCAAAAGACCTGCCCTCTAGGAAAACCAGTTAACCAGAGCCTAATCTGCTAGGGTATTATCAAAGCCTAACTAACCTGGGGAAAAGTAAATAACCAACTCCAGCTGGCTCTGGCCATGCTGTCCCACCTAAGCGGGGAGAAAGAAGCCCTGCGAAACTCTTGGGTAGTTCACAGTCCAGAGGCACAGGCTCACCAAAAGATTGAGACCTAATCACAGGACTATAGACCACGTCCCCTGCCCCCAACACCTCACCACCACTTTACTAAAGTGGAACCTTTTACCTAGTACATCATATCCAGCTAGCAAGAAAAAACTGTATGGTTCCCAAAGGCAAAAAAGCAAAATCTGGAGAGTCAGAGCAAACTTCAGAACCGGACATGGCAAGGATTATGGAATGATCAGCCTGGGAATTTAAAACAACTATGATTAATATGATAAAAGTTCGAAAGGATAAAATAGTGTGCAAGGACAATGTAAGGAGTCCACAACACACTGCTCTCATCAAGGGAACAAATGACTTCCACATTGCTAAATCTAACGGACTATTTTGGTTTTCATCTTACCTGACGCACTGGTAATATTTTATACTAATATTCTTTCTTTCTTTCCTGATACACATTCTTCATTTGGCTTTCAGGACACTGTGCTCTCTTCCTACTCTGCCATCATCCTTTCTCATCTTTTCTGTCCCTACAGCCTTCTCCTATTCCCAGCATTGGTATGCCCCAGGGTCCTTGGTCTTCATCCCTCCATTATCTACATTTATGATCCCTGACTTTACCAGACACCATTTATAGTCTGACAAGTCTCCAAGTTTATACCACAACCAAACATCTTACTGAACTCCAGTCTCATCTACCCAATTTAGGTCAATGGTGGGGTGGATGAAATGGAGCACCTGTGTTTCACATAGTTATTCAAAGACCCAGGTGGATGGAAGCTCCACCATCTGCAAATAAGGAAGCCAGATGGTCATGCACCACACCTCACGCTTCGGTGCAAAGTGACATGCATTATATGAGCAATCGTATAGCCCCACACAAATGCAAGGAGGTTGGGCAGTGTGGGAGAACCTATGGATATTCAGTGAGCACATGATGAACTGCCGTATCACAGTACAGGTGCTACTCTCTTTATAAGGTCGTATGTCTCTATATCAGGGTCTACTTTGCCTTTTTCTGCATTTTCTGTTTTTCATAATGAATATTTGGTGCATTTGTAATAATAAAAATGTTAGTTTTGATTCTGTAACTAAAAGCAAATATTGTTGGGGCCAGGGTGTGACAGTCCTTTGTGCAACATTAGGGCTTAATGAAAGTGACAAGGAAGAGAAGGGCTTGGAGGAGACTGAAATACAATGGACACAGGGGCTGGAGGAGATTGACCAGAGAGGGAATGTGAAAGCCATTTGTGAAGAAAATTTTAAGAGAAAGGGACTAATTTGCAGAATTCCTAAATGCCATGGTAGGGGAGAGAGGGTATTGGGAGGCAGGTTTGGAGCCTGTTGCTGTGTCTTGACTCCTGGGAGTGGTCAACAGTGGTAAATGCAAAGAAGTGGTTCATAGGAATAAAGAAGTAGAGATAAAAAGAAAATGGCGGTGGGGAATTCCCTGGCGGTCCGTGGTTAGGACTCCATGCTTTCATTGCTGAGGCCATGGGTTCGATCCCTGGTCAGGGAACTAAGATCCTGCAAGCCGTGCAGCATGGCCAAAAAACAAAAAAGAAGAAGAAGAAAATGGTGGCAATAACAATGGGGCTGCAGAGATGGACAGAGAATATATTGTATAGAAGATAGATAAAATGTACTGAGCTGTTATCCTAAGGAAATGAGCCTGTAAGGAAAGCTGGGCTTGAATGAAACCTCAGTATTGTTAGGGAATGTATATATGTATTGTGCATGTCACTGACTTTGAGAGGTAAGTTGTGCAATCCTATAAAGTGCTATATATTTAAGAGAAAAGGTACATGAGCAACATGGAAGGTGAATTGGTCTTAGGATGGTGATAACTGCATATGACAGAGGGAGGTGTAAATGCCATTTCAACTTATAATGCCACATTTGAAGTTGATTCTTGGTGGCAGAAAGAGTGGCTCTCTGTATCATATCCAAGGTAGGAGCTGTGTAAAGATGTTAACAGTCTGAAGTTGAGGTGAAGGCCGTATCTTGATGCAAGAAGATAAACCCCATTGTCCAATTCAGGGCAAAGTTTATTTGATTCTGAAATTGGCATCAGTCGATTTTTGAATAAACCTATTCACATTGCTTGAATGTATGAACGTCTGTGTATTCTTTAATAATGCAATAGACCTTGAGCAGTTACTAAGGGGGGCACACCATAATCAGGACAATGTCTTTTCATTTGGCAATTAAGAGACAATTGGTCATATTCCCAGAAGAATTTCAAAAGATTAACAGGATGGAAGCCACCTAGTTGGATTGGCTAAGGAGTAAATAAGAGGAGAGGATGAAGGAACAGCCAGTGTACACGGTTCTTTAAAGAGGCTTGACTTCAGGGCTTCCCTGCTGGCGCAGTGGTTGAGAGTCTGCCTGCCGATGCAGGGGACACGGGTTCGTGCCCTGGTCCCACATGCCGCGGAGTGTCTGGGCTCGTGAGCCATGGCCGCTGAGCCTGCGCGTCCGGAGCCTGTGCTCCGCAATGGGAGAGGCCACAACAGTGAGAGGCCCGTGTACCGCAAAAAAAAAAAAAAAGAGGCTTGACTTCAAAGGGAATATGGGAGATCTGTTCGTTCACAGAATGTGCAACTCTACATTTTTGTATACACACGAAGATGTTTAAAAGGCTTCCACGTCAGGTATGTATTTCTTACTTTCCCTTTAAATACTCTTTTAAAATTGAACAGTTGTTTTTATTGCTCTTTGTAGAGTTTTGTAGCTATAAAAAAAATGTAGATTTTTCTTCAATCAATGGGAGCTAACCTAAGGCTACAAATGCTTTGCAAACTAAGGCAAGACCAAGAGAGCAGCTGGGGAAACAATAATTTTGTTCTTTTCAAGCTTAAATTCATTGTTTAAGTATTTTTTAACATGTATTTTATGAAGCGATCTAACACAGTTGCAGGGGAGGGCAGGAAAAAGTGGTCTGCCAGTGACAGCACTTTCTTCTGTTTTATCAGAAGTTTGTTTCTGGCCCAATATTCTCCACTTGGGCCAAAAAGGGCAGAGCTGCAGCTATCTCTACAAACCTTCTTTATTTTATTTATTTATTTATTGGCCGCACGGCATGTGGGATCTTAGTCCCCGACCAGGGATGGAACACGCGTCCCCGGCATTGAAAGGGTGGAGTCTTAACCACTGGACCACTGGGAAGTCCCTACAAACCTTCTTTAGAAGGTAGTTTACTAGCCCTCAATTGTCGAAACTTGAACATGCGTCTTGAAGATTTCACCTTCATCTCTAGTGCCTACCAGGACATTCCTTCCAACAACATAGTCACGTTCCTTAGAGAGTTCCTATTAAAAAACATTTTCCCTGGGACTTCCCTGGTGGCGCAGTGGTTAAGAATCCGCCTGCCAATGCAGGGGACACGGGTTCCAGCCCTGGTCCGGGAAGATACCACACATCGCAGAGCAACTAAGCCTGTGCGCCACAACTACTGAGTCTGCGCTCTAGAGCCCGTGAGCCACAACTACTGAGCCCGTGGGCCACAACTACTGAAGCCTGCGTGCCTAGAGCCTGTGCTCCACAACGAAAAGTATCCCCGCTCGTCGCAACTAGAGAAAGCCTGCGCGCAGCCACAAAGATCCAACGCAGCCAAAAATAAAACATTTTCCCCATCTTGTTGTAAGTCCTGTGAACTTTAGCTCCCTTTATAGGTAAGCCTTCTGAGTATTTGACCATCTCCAGCCCAAAAAATTCAATTTTGCTTAGAGTACCCGGCCTTTAGATTATTGGATTTTGGTTGATTAACTCTTTAAGCATATACTCCTTTATTCATCTCTCTCTGGTATTGTATCCTCTAGTTTCATATTTCGCAGGAAGTTCTAAGATCAGATAAGCTGACTGAGCATGATGCATGTCTAGACAGTAATAAAATACAAAATCTCCTGATTTCAGCCACTATGCTTATAGTACTTACACCCAGACTTAGATGAAGGATTAAAGTACAGCAACAGTACATGGAAAAACTCTATGGTAAATATGAGGAATAACTCAACTCTCTAGAACCAATAGTAAATGGCAGCGGGCGGGGCGGACACCTTCAAATTATTCTGTCCATAGGAATCAAGAGAAGGAAACAAAACTGAGAATCTAAAAAGGATAGGAATAAGATTATTCTCTTCTTCCTCTGAAAAACTATTGTGTTGTTTTTGCCCTTTTAAAGAGCATAAGCTAAAGGCCTCCTTACTAAGACCTCTGCCTGACATTGCCATTAAAGAAATGGATTATAGAAGAGCAGAAAACGTCAGCCCTGGAGGTTCTGTGAAAATACTGGTCAAGGAGAATAGGAATTGGGAAGCAAAGACTGTTCGTACTGAATTTATCTTCTTTGGTGCAAAGGGTTTTTGCCTTCTCTCCCCCTCAAGCCCATGGGTGGAAGCAATGAAATTCACTGACATAACTGGGCCAGTTGCTTTTTATTTCAAGTACGCTGTGAGGAATACTTGAAAGCAATCATCTGTGCTCAGTAATTGGCTGATAAAGCTCAATAACCTCAGCAATTACAGTCACTGTTCATTCAGGAAATCCTCTATACATCATTTGAAAGCAGGGCAAAATTGTAAATTATTATAATACACACGTGTGTAACGCTAGTAGAACATACTGTTACAGTGGGAGGAACAAAGATTTAGACACCACATGGAAATTCTAGTCAGAGAAAACACAGGTTACGGCAGTTCTCAAGGGAACGGAGAAGGACAGGGGCCCATGGAGGAGCGATGAAGGTGATGAACATGGGTTACTCCCAAAGCAAATTTACTTGCAGGAAAACTCACCCAGGAATGAGTTTTCAGGGGTTATGATGAGGTTTATGAAAAGAACAAAACACAACAATACCCATTTTGAGAGTAAGAGAAAAGTATTAGAAAAGTATTAGCTTGAATGTGCCCATTGAGTACAGGATGGGAGAAGGAGAGAACATGACTAGTGATCGGCCCCAACCAACCAAAGTATTAAATGAGTAGGTGCCTTCTAAGAAGAGATCACAGGATGTGTGGGTATAAGAGACACGAGAATGAGAAGCATGTAATTTCTCATGCAGACCTATTAACGCAGACTATTTCGAGCTGGGTAGCATCTAGTCAAACTCTCAGTTTTTCAATTTACAAGTCAAATGTCTAAGGCGTGAGAAGCTAAGTGACTTGTCCAAGGTAATACCACCAGCAGGTGGCAGGGCTGAAATACCTAGGGGTAAGACAGGAATAAAGACACAGACCTACTAGAGAATGGACTTGAGGATGTGGGGAGGGGGAAGGGTAAGCTGTGACAAAGTGAGAGAGAGGCATGGACATATATACACTACCAAACGTAAAATAGATAGCTAGTGGGAAGCAGCTGCATAGCACAGGGAGATCAGCTCGGTGCTTTGTGACCACCTAGAGGGGTGGGATACGGAGGGTGGGAGGGAGACGCAAGAGGGAAGAGATATGGGGACATATGTATATGTACAACTGATTCACTTTGTTATAAAGCAGAAACTCACACAACATTGTAAAGCAATTATACTCCAATTAAAAAAAAAAACTTAGGTTTTTTGACCTAAAATTCTGCTTTCTTTTTAATATGGTATGTGGCCTTCCCTCGCATTGTTTTCCCTATGTACTAGTTCAGATTATTATTCAGTAACTATTTATTCCTTCAGGCTTATGGTCACCAGACCTGTTTTATAGGTCAACATTTCCTAAATTCCTCATGTACTTCATTTCTAGGACTCTGATCAGTTACCATCAAAGATCCCTACAGGTTAAGATATTAAGAATACTATTTTGTCCCTGATGCACCTATCTTGTCTTTGCATAAGCACTGCCATTTGGTCTCTGCTATTTAGAGAGTCAGTCTCACTAATGGAATTACTCTTAGCCTAACTCCTACCATCATACTTGGCCCATAGAAGGCAGACAACATGGAGATGGCTGTGTTCCCTCACTAATATATTTCTCAATGAATTAATAAAGCAAGTGTACTTTGGACTGTCTAGAAATAGTGTGTGCGTGTGTCTGTGTGTAAGTTTGTAGGGGTGATTTGGCATGATATATCCACTCCTACATTTCTATCTCCCTAAACCATTGGGTTCCATCCTCTATATTATGCCAGGGATGATCTGGCATCTGACCCTCACTAAACTTAACCCCCTGTTAAGTCCAAGTTTTAGTCCACCAACCAAGAAACCTGCTACAACCAGCTACACAGGCCAGCATATTAAGTCTAGCACCTCTAGTAAGTGCTCACATATCAATAGATTTGATCAATAAGGGTTCTATCCTCCTAGGTCTAATTCCCTTGAAATCCATTCCCATACATATTCCCTGGGCTTATGGCAATATTAATTAATAAGCTAAATTAACTGTAAAAATTAACAAAATCTTCAAATTCTCTTGGTGTAAAAATTATTTCTTTTCAGATTAGTCTTTTAACGTCCCACCGGGATACCGATATCAGATCCTAGTTGTGGGCCTAGTGGGAAAACGGGGTCATTGGGGTGAGTGGAGAACAGTAAGCATCCACCTGAAAACAACTGCCTCAGGAGAGGTTGTACGTTAACCTCAAACAAGAGACTAGTGTTTGCAAGACCTAGGAAGCCAGGCTTCTTCCACTGCCAAGGGAGACTCAAAAGTTCTATATTCTCAGCTTTCTCGCATACCACCCGAATATCACCTTTTCCCTTCTCAGAGCCAAAAGTCATTGTGAGGATCAAACAAGTGTATTTTTAATGTATGCATATATCTCCTCTACCAGATTAAGATTTTTTTTTTTTTTTGCGGTACACGGGCCTCTCACTGTTGCGGCCTCTCCTGTTGCGGAGCACAGGCTCTGGACACGCAGGCTCAGCGGCCATGGCTCACGGGCCCAGCCGCTCCGCGGCATGTGGGGTCTTCCCGGACTGGGGCATGAACCCGTGTCCCCTGCATCGGCAGGTGGACTCTCGACCACTGCACCACCAGAGAAGCCCCCAGATTAAGCTTTTTGAGTGCTGGGCTTCTGTATAATTCAACTGTGAATCAGTGCCTGGCAGATAGAAAGCACTAAATAACTGTTGATTGAATAATGAAATTGAAGAGGTCTATTTGACTTCTAAGTGCTTTGGCAAATATCCTCTGTTTATTCTTCTGGGAATGTATAAATGTCTTCCTTTATACAGTCGGCTATAGCTCTCAATAATCTTTCTCTTTCCTTCCGCTTCTCTCTCTCTCTTACACGGGTCACTGATCTGTGGCGTGGTACAGAGACATTTATAGTCTACTGCAACTATGACTGGAAGGAAATAATTCTCAGGACGAGTTCATCTGGGGGAAAAAGCTGTCCCCAAACGGGAAGATGTTATTAACTGATATTTTCTATTTTGGATTGTCAGGCCATCCTGCTCACGTCAGCAACAGGAGCTTTGCTCCTCTGGGCTCCTGCGGTGTGTGTGCTGCAGTGACTTAGGTCATGGTCGGCTATAATGGGCCAGGCTGGCATTTGAATTCCTCACGGAGCGCGAAACGTCTGTGAGGAAAACCTGGGGGCCTATTGCCTTCAGTGGGCTGGGTGGGGTCTCACCGGCAGGGAGTTCTGGTGTCTGTCAAATAGTGAAGAATCTTAGCAAATGGATTCTGAGATACTATGTAGAAATGAATCTTTTAAGAAAGAGCCAAGATAGATCTTGGAAGAAAATCACTCAGGTCAAATCTAAGGGACAGGATGGGATTAAGAGCAGAAAGAAATGAATGCCAAATCCAGATACCTTTCCCAGCCCCGTTCTTCTCTGCCCATCTGCCAATGGGAAACTGGGGACAAAAATAGACACCGTTGGGGCTTCCCTGGTGGCGCAGTGGTTGAGGGTCCGCCTGCCGATGCAGGGGACGCGGGTTTGTGCCCCGGTCTGGGAGGATCCCACGTGCCGCGGAGTAACTAGGCCCGTGAGCCATGGCCGCTCAGCCTGCGTGTCCGGAGCCTGTGCTCCACAATGGGAGAGGCCACAACAGTGAGAGGCCCGTGTCACGCAAAAAAAAAAAAAAAAAAAGACACCGTCGGCCCCCTGTATCCGTGGTTGCAGAACTCATAGATAAGGAGGGCTGACTGTATTCACCATTTTATACAAGGTACTGGGCACTGCAGAGTCTGGATTGTGATATCCGCTGGGGCTCCTAGAATCAATCCCCCTTGTATGCCTAGAGACAACTGTACTTTCACATCTCCCTGTATCGAGAGGTGGTCTTAAGATGGTTTTCTGGCTGAAGAGATGTGAGACGATGTTTTTGGGAAGTTTCTAGGAAATATTTATTTTCTCCCTGACCAAAAGGATAAAGCTCTGGTTGTTGACTCGCCAGCCTCCTTCACCCATCCCTTTCCCCATTTCTTGCCTTCAGATGTGGTCGTGTTGCTTGGAGCTGCAGCAGCTACTGTCAAATCAAGAGGTAAGAAGTTTAAAGAATAAAGGAAATACTGAAGATGACAAAACAGGAGGTTGTGAAAAACCTAGACCGTTAACTTCAGTAACATTAGCTTAAATTTTGGGAATTATTCATCTATATGGTGACACCTATATGGCAGCGAGAGTTTGGCATGTTTTAAAGTCTATACCTATACCCATATGGTGTCTTTTTTTCTTTTAAACTAAAAAAATCAGTAAATATGGTATGCTACATGCTCTACTTGTAGGATCGCAGCAAAACATTCACCTTTCCGGGACCTCAGTTTCTCTAACTATAAAATGGCAATGAAGCCTCTTCTTCACAAATATAAAACAAGTTAGGTATGCAGGTAAAAATGCTAGATAAATATAAACTGTCTTCCCAAGGGAATTAAATGTATTCTGCATGAATGTTCTGATTTTGGAACAGAAGATTCCTTTATTAATATGTGAGAATGGCATTCACATTTAGAAAGCAGGGACTCATGAGACATTAATTAGTATACCAGTTCTTTCCACAGACTCACTTTGTAATCTTTAGCAAATTATTTAATCTTTCTGATCTCTGTTTCCTCAGTGGTCAAATTAGAAATGTAATGCTTTCCCTACCGGTGTAACGGGGTAGTTTTAAAGACTGAAGATGGTAAAGTATTTGGAAACAAACAAAAAACTGTGATATGTAAATGTATAATATTAATATATCATTAGAGATATTTATGTATGAGACTAGAATGCCCCCATTTACGTCTAATATGGAGTTTAAATACTGAGAAATTAATTAATATTAACTTGTCCTTTTGAAAGGAACTCTTGTTTACTAGGGATTTATTTTTGTATGTGTATTTTCAAATATCTATTCTCAGGCAGATGAGGGAGTCAGATTACTTGAAATTTCAAAATATTCTGTCATTTAAAATATTATTTATTATTATATTTATTATTAATAAAGAGAATACCTATACAAATACAAAAAACTAGAGAGATACTTAACAGAATAAAATGCAACAGCAATTTTTTTCTTATGAATTGTCTTTATCATAACAATTTGAAAAAAGAAGTTAGATTATTTGTCCTGAAAAAAGTTTTAATATCTGTATTCAGAAATTGCCTAAAGTATTATTTTATGTGGGAAAGTTAATAGCCATGTCTATTTTCCTGAGGTTAGAACAAGAAAAGATATACATATATATATATATATATATATATATATATATATATATATATATATATACATGTATGGATGAATGTGTGTACTATGTGTCTATCTAAGCATTCTGATTTTTACAAGTAAGGTTCTGCTATTGAAGGTTGGGGAGTTGTTATGAAGTGGATTAGATAATCAGATTTCCAAATGTTTGGATGGTTTAGAAGTTGACGTGACCTTCTCAAGTTTGTTGGACCATTTTAGGAGCACTACAGCACGCACGCTATTTACACAATGTTAGTGAAATCCTGGATAATGGATAATGTTATATCCATGTACGGGGGTTTATAATCCTTTAATATAATTAGTGTTATTTTCAGCATGGGCTGACAGTGTTGTACAAGAGAACTAAAGCTCCCCCTCCTTTCAGCGTCCCTTAAGCACTGTCCTTTCCAGATAGACATGTCTTTCCAGATTTAGCTGCTCTTTCTTCTAACAGAGCTGACAGTCCTTGCTCTGACCATAAATGTTATTTTTAAGCCTTCCCTTGCTTACTGTTACAAGTTTTGATAAGGTTTTGACCACGCGGACAATTACTGGATGCTGCTGCCTGTTTGTATTCTTATCAGACTACTTCTGGTAAAAGTTTCTACTTTTCTTATTCCCTACTGGTCTACTTTACACTCAGGAAGCTTTGTCATTGGTAGGAATAAGAAGTTAGACTAGGTTGAAAAACACTTATCTTCTCCAAAATCTAATCAAATTCAATCCGTAAAGTATTATTATTCCCATTGTTACAAGGACTGCCAGAAAATGACTAAAAATTATAAATTAGAATTCAGACTTTCCATTTGACATCATTTAGCTAATGGTACTAGACTGTTGCCTTTTACTGGGGAAAAAGATCAGGGAAAAGCATCTGACCCTTTTCCCCTGTGATCTGGGTCATTAAGTCAAGATACTGTGATTCACTCTTTTTTTTTTTTTTTTAACATCTTTATTGGAGTGTGATTGCTTTACAGTGGTGTGTTAATTCACTCTTCTTAAATGGTCTTATTGTTTTTGATGACTATACTCAGCTTCCTGGTTTTTCATTAAGTCCTACCCTCTTTAAAGTGGGAAATGTTGCTTTGAAGCCTCATTCTTGTACATCTCTCAAAATTTCTTCCCTTTATTTATCATACCTATCCACTTTCACCACAAGGTGTCTTGGCTGAAAACAGGAAACCCTGATGAAGTAGGAGGAGTATTCAGATTAAATGCTAATGTAAATGTTTACCGTTTGGCATGTTTGAAAGTCTGTTACCCTCACTGCCACTGTGGGGGGTTGTCCTCAACAGCTGCTATAGATGCTACAGGGAATTATGCATGTACAGCCCATCAACGTTCATGGGTGAATAAACCTTACAGTTTGTTAAGTAATGTAAAATCTATTAGAGAAGGGTGAATGGGTTAATGTAGGAGTTAGGCTCTGAATTTACCTGAATCAAACTTCTTAATAGACTACTTATTTTATGCTTTGTGCCAATGAATAATTAAGTCCCAGGGTATGCACCCTTATGCAAAGCAAATTACTTATCAGTGGTGTTTGGGAATTGGCATAAAATATTCTGTCTAACCTCAGAAGTGTCTCTGTTGTCATCTTCACAACAAGTCCAAGTAGAACTGATAGAATTCTTTTTATTAATAGAACTGAGAGGTAAACCTGGAACAAAGCCAACTTTAGATGTGCAGTATTAATTTTACAACTGAAGGCAGTTTGTATAAGAAGCAACAATGAGGCCACATATTAGTGGTTATTGCTGCTAATTTTGTGGTTTATGGAGCTTAGTTTTAATTTTTATATCCTACCAATGAAGCATATTAGATATTCATGTAAGTTACTTTGCATGAGACTTCTTACGAGGCAGATGTAATTTCCTTGGCAATAACCTACCTGTGCCCAAAAAGAAAACTGTGATCAAGATTTCTAGCACGTAAGAAAAAAATTTTTTTCTTTTTCTTTTCTCCATCAATGGCAATAGGAGATACATTTCTATAATGCACACACAACTTAATTTCCAATGTCAGTGATATTTTGCCACTATTATACCAGTCCTATTTAATGGCCATGTCCAGCTGTAAAAGACTGTAACATGACTGAGATAACTTTCCTTTGAGGAAATGAGCTTTTGACTAAAATGTGCTGCTACCGTTTTTAATACAAGCTTTCTTAAGAGCTTTGGATATTAACAGGTGAGATTAAAACTGACTTCTTATAAAAGGAAATTATTCCAGAGTTGATATAATTTTCTCAGAGAGTGCAAGAGGTACAGAAAACAAATGTGACATTTCTTTTTATTTGATGAATGGAGCTTGGTTTAAGCATCGTTTCTGTTAGCCAAAAGGGTCCCTAAGGCGAGAGGAGTGAGATTCCTTGCTTCTCCCTGCTCCTCTTGAAACTCACCCAGGAACAAAAGAACAAGAGATTGAAACAAAAACTCTGTATTCTATGAACCTTGGAGACATCTGTAACCCCAGTTCACAGTATAGGAACAGAGAGAATTAATGATAAAGAAATAGTAAATGACTTACTGGGATGTAGGGAGGTCAAACCTAAATGTCTACAGAGGGAGATACTGATGGGCAGTCAGTTTACCCCATGGGATGCTGAAAAGACTCAGGAATTAGAGGTCCAGATATCAGAGAATGTAGAAGGAAGGCAGGAGCTGGAAACAAGGAGATGGTTCCAATATTGGTCTAAGAAGCATTTTGCCCCCTGTGAGCCCACCCTCACTGCCTTGTTAGGTGTCTCCTCTGTACCCCCAGAGCAAATGTTCATTTTGAATTATAGGAGGTCCAGAAAAACAACACAGAAAACAGAAGAAATAAATACTTTAAACATTAATACAGGAAAATTTCTTGGAACTGGTAAATGTTCATTTTCTGATTAGAAAAAAGGGCTCGCAAAATGAGTAAAAGTAGAAACACACCGATATTCCTCACCATGAAATTTCAGAATATACGAAGAGAAACAATGGTCCTCAGAAGTGCTCCCTGTGGTCAGAAGAGCAAGCACATTCCTGACCCCAGGAGGAGGAGGACACAGGAGGGGTGTGAGGAGATGTGAGACGCACCAGCGCCACTGCCAACTTCGTCCCTAATTCAGACGATTTTGTATTTATGAGAATCTTCATCTTCTTCTTGAGCTGTTGGCATTTTTGAAGGATGGCATTTGCCCAAGGCCACTGATTCGGATACTCATTGCATAGAGGAGTTTGTCTTCATGGCCAAGGCCACGATTACATAGATCCTACAATCAACTAGGGAAAAATAAAGGTAAAACATCCTAAAATGTTAGGCTGTTCCTCAGTGGTTATGCTTAATCAGTAGGGACAGGTAGGCTGAGAGATGTCTGTAACAGGGCTCAAACTTAGAGAATCAGTCAACAGAGCAGTTTCCATCTCATCTCCTAACTCTGAAGTCAGTGGCTCCAGATTTCCCAATTCTCACTGATTATTAAGCTCTCTAAAGTTTTTCCAAATTTAGTTTTTAAATGAGGCCTTTGGGTTCAGCCCTTTCCATTCCCTCTTCTATAGAAGGAAGTTTCTATGGGTTTCTCTTCTCTAACCCATCCAGTCAGGCACTCATGACCCCACACTATTTTTTTTTTTTTTTACTTTATTGGAGCATAGTTGATTTACAATGTTGTATTAGTTTCTGGTGTACAGGAAAGTGTCAGTTATACACATACATCTATCCGTTCTTTTTCAGATTCTTTTCCCATATAGGTCATTACAGAGTATTGAGTAGAGTTCCCTGTGCTATACAGTAGGTCCTTGTTAGTTATCTATTTTATATACAGTAGTGTGTATATGTTAATCCCAATCATTGAAACTGCTCTTGCTAAGGTCAGAAATTGTACTCAACTTTTGAGCAGCATTTTCTTTCCTGCCATCTCTTATTTGAAATATGCTTTCCTCCTACGATGGTGAAACTATGCCCTCCTTGTGGTCCTTTTCTCTCACTGGCTGCTCCTTCTTGATCACTTTTTTTTTGTCTCTTCTTGATCTACCAGGCCATGGTGGGGAAGCCCTGGACTCCATCCTACATATCTTCTCTTCTCCCTGCATATACTCCACTCCTCTCAATCTCATCCAGTCTCAGGGCTTGAAAGTCAAGCTCTATACTGTGGACTCTCGAAGTTTATCCCCATCCCATCCTCTCATTTTTCCTCAGGCTTGAACTTGGACAACCTAGCAGCCATGGACATCTCCACTGGGTGGTCTAAGATGCCTGGCACAGCTAAACTGGCGTGAGGTCAAGCATTACAATTTCTCACCTGTACCACTATAAAAGCTCAGCATGGTCTCCCGCTTTCTTTTTTGTACCTCTGAGTCCATTTTCCACATTGCAGCCAATATCATCTTCTAAAGCATGAATCTTCCCTGCTTCAATGTTTCTGTGTCATCCCACTGCAATCAATACAGGGTCTGAATTCTTTCCCACCATCTCAATGACCTGGCCCTGATTTTTTTTCTGACTCCATCTCTATCCACCTCCCCTGACCACACTCCAGCCAACTCATCTTCTTTCTGATCCACTCAACTCACTGAAAAGATAACTCTCTTCCCTGTGCTACTCACAATACTTCAGACACCAAATATGTAGGTTTTTCATACCAAGCAATTCTGACACTAAATCCCTGGAGTTAGCACAGACCCCACAGTTTAAGGGGTCAGTCTCACAAGACCATCCCCACTTCAGACCCCAGTGGCAAATTCAGGGCTTCCCTACTTCTCACTGACCAGCTATAAATTGGTGCTTCCCACAATCCCCTCCTCAGGTTTGATAATTTGCTAAAATGGGTCACTGAACTCAAGAAAGCACTTTACTAGCTATTATGGGTTAATTATAAAGGATACAACCCAGGCTCGGCCAACTGGAAAAGATGCATGGGGTAAGGTATATGGAAAAGGATGTAAAGATTCTCTGCCTTTCACTTTCTCCCAGCCTGTCCATTTACATCAGTGCAAGTGTGCAACTGGGCATCAGGATAGCGTGAGGAAATTCAGAGATATTAACCATGTGTGATGTAGCTGAGATGTTCTGGATGCATAAATCTATATCATGCAGTGCGACTTAAAACTATGTACTATTTACGGTCACTCTGTTATTCTTATTTTTGTTCATGGACCCTTCTCTATGGGTTATTTTCTTCCTGCTGATCCACATTTTTTCTACTCTGCAGGCCCCCAAATCAAGTCCTCTTCTATTTGAGTCTTAGTGAGGCACAGTTAGGTTTCTGATGAAAACAAACAAACGAACAAAAAACTACATTGTTGTTAATGAAGCAGCTTCCCTTATTACCCCAGTTGTTACTTGTTTTCCTCATTTCTGTGCCAAGACTCCCTTTTCCTCTAGTGTTTTACATCGGTTTCATTTCAGACGGTGGATCCTGTTTTGTTTTCTTTTCTCAGACTTCGCAGGTTTGCCCAGCCTCTAGCTACCCCTTACTTTGCTGACACAAACGTACAGATCCTCTATTACCTCACACTTTCTCAGGAATTCACACTGAATATTTGGATGTTATATCAACCCATCAACTTTCATTGCAGCATTTAAAAATATCTTATTTAACATTTAGAAAAAAATCTGGAAAAAATTACAGCATCTATAGCTTTTATAGTCTAAAGATGAGACTCTTTCTTACTTTTGCAAATCATTTAAAATATTTTTTTTCCCTCAAAGGAAGTTTTCACAGCAATCATGGGTTTCACCATCTGGGAGTGGGAGCCTAACGTCCAGGCCTTTTGTGAGCAAGTATATAAATATACCTGCTCTGAGCATATTACATAAATTTATGGCCGTAACTTATTGAGAACTGACTCTGTCCGGTGCAATGTTAGGTGATTTGGTGGTGGTGGTGTTTAATTTAATCGATCAACAACTCTGTAAGGTTGAACTACTATCCTCATTTAACAGAAGAAGAAAGTGAAATTTGAAAGATTACATAATTTAACAAATAACACATAGCTAGGAAATGGAGGAGACAGGATTTGAACCAAGCTCTGTCAGTCCCCAAAGTCCATTTATTTCCACTTGCCATGTCCTCTTTGTTCAGAAATAAGTTTTAAGGAAGTACAGTATTTACACTGACTATATAATGTATATATAATGTGTTCAATGAATATTTAATAGATAAATATAGTTGTATTTACTTTCACTGATGTAAAAAGATGGTAAATATTCTGAAATTGCCAGATCATCTTTTAATTCCTCTGTTCAATAGTTTATCAGTGTTTTCTATCATGAATGGAAGAAAATATTTGCAAATGATGTGACCAACAAAGGATTAATCTCCAAAATATACAAACAGCTCATACAGCTCAATACCAGAAAAAACAAACAACCCAATAAAAAAATGGGCAGAAAATCTAAACAGACATTTCTGCAAAGAAGACATACAGTTGGCCAACAGGCACATGAAAAGATGCTCAACACTGCTAATTATTAGAGAATGAGGTATCACCTCACACTGGTCAGAATGGCCATCATCAAAAAGTGTACAAATAATAAATGCTGGAGAGGGTTTGGAGAAAAAGGAACTCTCCTACACTGTTGGTGGGAATATAAACTGGTGCAGCCACTAGGGAGAACAGTATGGAGGTTCCTTAAAGAACTAAAAATAAAGCTACTATATGATCCAGCAATCCCACTTCTGGGCATATATCTGGAGAAAACCATAATTTGAAAAGATGCACCCCAATGTTCATTGCAGCACTGTTTACAATAGCCAAGAGATGAGAGCAACCCAAATGTCCATAAACAGATGAATGGATAAAGACGATGTGGTGCATATATACAATGGGACACTACTCGTCCATAAGAAAGAATGAAATAATGCCATTTGCAGCAACGTGGATGGACCTAGAGATTATCATACTAAGTGAAGCAAGCCAGACAAAGACAAATATCATATGATATTGCTTATGTGTGGAATATAAAAAAAATGATACAGATGAACTTATTTACAAAACAGAAACAGATCCACAGACATAAAAAACAAACTTATGGTTTCCAAAGGGGGAATGGGGGGATAAATTAGGAGTTTGTAATTAACATATATACACTACTATAAATAAAATAGATAACCAAAAAGGACCTATTGTATAGCACACGGAACTATACTCAATATTTTGTAATAACCTATAAGGGAAAAGAATCTGAAAAAAATAGATATATATGCATGTATAACTGAATCATTTTGCTGTACACCTGAAATTAACACAGCGTTGTAAATTAATTACACTTCTATAAAAATAAATTAATTTTAAAGGAAGAACTGAACAGAAAAAAAATGTTTTCTGTCACAAGGGGTTCTAACCTCTTATTCTGTCAATCTTGAATCCTGTATATGAACTTCCAGCCTGAGCCAAACTGGAATTTCCTTTGCTCCCCATTGTAACCCCACACATTGCACCTTTGCTACTCTGTTTCCTTATACTAAATACTCCTGCCCCAAGACTTACCAAATTCCTAATTGCTGCCACACCTCAACTAGAATTTGACCTTGAAGACTCTGCTGTTTTAATTGCCCTGGCTCTCATCCATAGCTCCTATCTCTGAAATCCTGCCATACTTTCTGTGTGTGCTGCTACCTGGAACTTAAAAAGTGGTTCATTTTGTTATCCATCTTTTGTGTATAAGAGTATCTTACCCTTAACAACTGTGAGAGTATTATTCATCTGTTGGTATCTCTGGGACCTAAAACTTAAAAGTTGCTAAGTAAGAGTTAAAAGACTTGGACAGTGGTGAGCAGCTTTCGATACAGCACACTGTAGCAGGGGAGAGTAAGCCAGCAAAGCTTTAATGTTATTTCTTTTCTTTTTCTCAGCCTGAACAGATGATGACATACATTATATTTCTTTGTGTCTTCAGTGTACCAGCATGCTGCCTGGAAAATAGCAAGTGGTCAATAATATTCATCAAATTTAACTCAATTAAGGACACTTTTGTAGAGAAGGTGAATTTCCAGAGCTGTTTGAATAACAAAAGAGAAGACTTGATAGGCTCTTAGGAAAAGAACGATGTTCTGAGCACATTACTCCTTTCGAGCATGTTTTAAAAAGGAAGAAAAAGTGGGGGAGAAGGGGAAACAAAGTAGAAGCAAGTGCCTCGATGAAAAACCAAATAACGTAAATTTTAAACTGCCATACAGAGAATTACAGAAGCTCTCCATTTCTGCAGTAATTTAGTCACATCATTTCGATTTTGCCTTAAGAACAATCTTGCTTGGTGCCTCAGTTTATGTTTTCACCTTAAGAAGTTTCAAATGGAAATATTGTATCCTATGAGCTAAGAGATAAAATTCAAGATGCATCCCAAAGAAAATGCATTATTTTATTTATATAAGTAGGAATCACAATTCTTTAGATAGCATCTATCCTACAATCTAAGAATGCAGGAAAAATCAAACTTGAGGTTTCTTGTTTTATACTTTTTTTTTAAAGACAGCCTTATAATTGCTCAGCTAGGTTTTATGTAGTAAAAGAGAAAATCAATTATTTTCAAATTATTTCAAAAGTTTTTCATAGAAGTCATCATGAAATAAACATTAGTGCAGGCATACTTTTATTAAGGTTGAAATTATAGTCAGAACACAACTGCTCAAATGCAATTGAGGAATTAAGGAAGTTTTGAACAGGAATAGTAAGCAAAACAAGATCAGGCAAAGGCATTAAACATGACTTAGAAAGTTTGGAAATATGATCATGCACACAGTAAGTTATAACCAGAATCCCAGAATGTTGGAATTGAAAAGGACCTCAGAGATAAAGACCCAGACCCACATGTAGGAAGGATTTGACTAGGATCCAAAGCAGCCTTGCGGGGCTGGACCCAAAAAGAAAGGAGCTCAGAACATTTTTGTTGGAGTTCAGAACCACAAATTTAAGTTTTTATAATGCCTGATAATGAATGCAAAGAGCGAATTTATTTTTTTAATAGTTTTTTTTCCCCTCTCTGTGAAGTAAACAGATTAAGACCAACTATATGTACTACAGTATGGACTTCCTGAGGTCAAGGGCTACATAGTGTCTTTTCCTGCATCTCCACCCCCGAAATGTAAGGTCCAAGGCACATCGACAGTAGTTGGATCCAGTAATCATTGACTGCTTACAATGTTAATTACCTTAATTACCGGATACATATATCAATAAACTGTTGCTGTTATGGGTTACATTGGGTCCCCCTAAAAGATATGTTGAAGTCCTCACCCCCAGACCTCAGAATGTGACTTTATTTGGAAATAGAGTAGCTGCAGCTGTAATTAGTTAAGATGACGTGATAGTGCAGTAAGGTGGGCCCTTAATTTAACCTGACTCGTATCCTTATAAGAAGACAGACACAGAAGGAAGATGGCCATGTGAAGACACAGATGCACAGGGAGAACACCATGCAAAACTGGAGGCAAAGATAGGACTGATGCATATGCAAGCCAAGGAACACCTCCGACCACTGAGGCTGGAAGAGGCAAGGAAGGATGGTCCTCTAGAGGCTTTGCAGGGAGCATGACCCTCCCAATCCCTTCATGTCAGATTTCTAGCCCCAGAACTATGAAAGAATGCATCTCTGTTGTTTTAAGCCACCTAGTTTGTGGCACTTTGTTGCAGCAGTCCTAGGAAACTAATACACTACCTTAATCCTCACTACAGCCCATGTGGTTTAGGGTCCTCTTATTTTATCATATAACTGATAAAGAAACTGAGTCCCCCAAGGCAAAGCAACATGCTTAGCGTCACAGTGGCTGAGCAAGGAAGCAAACACAGGCAGTCTGGCTACAGAACCCATGGTCATAGGATATTACACAGTGTTTGCTGGTTAAGTGAAATTAGTGCCTGGATGTGTAGTATTGCTCTATAGTGCATTGGAACATGCAAAATAATTTCTTCTCAACACACTGTACTAAATCATATTTTAAATAAAACAACAAAACCACTTGCAATGCGTTTTATGACCACCCCCCCCCTCTTTCCACCAATTACTCACTAATCAGAGACCCAGATCTCACTCAATTATAATAGGGTACTTTACATCTAATTATATTTTAAACCTTTATGTGTAGAAACCAAGAAAACTGCAATTTCAGAGCTTTGAGCATCTGTGCAGCTTTAAAAAAAAAAAGGCTATTTCTTTGGTCCTTAGAAAAACCTCCGCAAGAATCTAGCAAGTAAAAAAAAAGACAACTTATTGCAATTGAGTGGTGAAGCTTTCTTTTGAAAAGTAATAAATATGTGTGTGCGCTTTAGCAGAGCTCTGGATCTTCCACTGAAATGTCTGTTCATGAGCATCCCAGCTGGGGAAACTGGGCCAACCACTTTGCTAGGGCTCCCTACCTCCCACCCCACATGCCACCTAAGACATTTGCTGGTAATTTTGAAATTATAGGACATTTTCTGTCTAATCACTCCCTCTAGACCCAGGAAAATGGTGTGCATTGCAGGAGAACCTGTTTCTGAGTTGTGGTCCTCAGGTTAGAGTAGAAGGGAAGAAAGCAGCAATAAAACAATTCCTCCTGGGGCTTCCTTGGTGGCGCAGTGGTTGGGAGTCTGCCTGCCGAGGCAGGGGACATGGGTTCGTGCCCCGGTCCGAGAGGATCCCACATGCCGCGGAGCGGCTGGGCCCGTGAGCCATGGCTGCTGAGCCTGCGCGTCCGGAGCCTGTGCTCCGCAACGGGAGAGGTCACAACAGTGAGAGGCCTGCGTACCGCAAAAACAAAAAAACAAAAAACAAAAAACAAACAAACAAAAAACCAATTCCTCCTGGTAAGTAGTTCCTCCTTGTCATTACCCAGTTAAGTGGGGAGGTGCTCTGATGAGCTGGCCGACTGTTACAGGGGCCGCTCCGGAGCGTGGCCAGAACACCTCCTAGGGTCCTTTTAGAACATCAAATGACTAGCTATTGCTGTAGCACTTAGCCCCTATTGCTCATATATAAACATTTTAAAATCTAACTGCTGTTGAGGCCATAGGAGTCTTTAAGCCTTCAAATGAATAATTCTTCCCAGTTCAGAGGCCTCTTAGGGCAAGGTTGAAAGAGAAAGTCAAGCTCCACTTTGCAAAAGTCAAGCCGTTTCAGGCTTTGTCAGGTGCAGACAGATCCAGTACTCCCCTTTCAGAATGCCTCGCCAGGTGTGACATCCTCAGGGAGGAGAGAAGTCACAAGGCTTGTGCATTTCACACACGTGGAAGCTTGCTTGCTTCTTCCTGGGAGCACAGAGGCTGCTGACATTGGTTTATGTGTAAATACAGACAGTGAGGTCGGCAGATGGAGCTTATTAATTAGAGAACCCTATAAGCTGAAACAGAGACCAAAACCATTCTACAGAAATTATGCCAAGGCTGTTCTTCCATATGGAGTGGCTGCATCATTCTGGAATTTGGCTGGCTCACTGGGGACCTTTGGCAACTCTATTGACTTCACAGGGACCTATTTTTCTCAATACATAACATGAGCAAGTGGTACTTTTAGATTCCTGACCTCTCTGAGTTTGCGAAACTGTGGCACAAAATCGAAGGCCATACAGCAGAGAGGAAGGAGCTGGTCATTGGAGCCAACGGACCTGTCATGAAATTGCAGCTTAATGGCTAATTCAGTGACATTGGACTAGTTATTGAAACTAATGTCTAGTTTCCTCATTCGTAAAATAAAGATATTTATACTGACTGCAGATCTGTTAGAAAATTAACAGAAATAACAAACACAAAGCAATCAACTTATACCTGTTGATAAATGATAACTTTGATCACATTCTCTTTCACTGTCTAATCACTCCCTCTAGACCCAGAGAGATGATACCCACTGAAGAAGAACCAGTTTCTGAGTTGTAATCCTCAGGTTATGGCAGAAAATTTTCGATTTTTTTTTTACAGTGCAGTTTTGACTAGCTTCTAACATAATGCCTGGCTGACTCCTGGTTTTCATAAACAGGTGTCTGTTGAAAGAATGCACGAGTGAGAGAATGAATGAATGAACGCTAGATCCATACAGTGCCCTTCAAGCACCTGGATCTGTCTGTAGCTGATCATTCACGCAAACCTTCCCAGCAGCTGTCATGCTCTGGCAAGATAAATGGGGCCTAATTATTCATTAAAACACCTTTTAAAAATTCAGTTATCCTTTCAACAAGGAATATTTGACACTCAGATATTCTACTAACACACTCTATCCAATGTATTCCTCATAAGAAGCCTATAAAAATAGAAATTATTATCCCATTATAAAGTTGAGCAAAGTGAGACGTAGAGTAATTAAGAATTTTTTTTCTAAGGTCATTCAGGTAAGAACTAGCAAAATCAGGATTTAAACCTAGGTGTCTGACTCCAAAGCTACTGATATTGATCAATGGATTACATTGCCTAAAGTTTAATCTCAAAGTGTTCACATACTGGTAGGAGAATGAAGACCTCTACACGCATATATAAGAGGGAAAACACCTAAGGACTATGAGAGTATAGAGGAGACATGGCTCCAACCAGGTACCAGGTAGGTCAACAGATAGTCTTTCCATGTTTGCTGATCTTTGGGCTTGCCTTCGAGGGATAGGCAAGTTTTTTATGTGGAAAAAATGGAAGGGGAGAGGATTTTAGGCAAACAAAATATAAGAAATCGCATAAAGAATTATGTATGTTCATGTAATATCTGGTAATTGGTTTTGGTCGGAGCACAGAGGATGATATGAGGGTAGCCGTGGAGAAGGCCTGAAAGGGAATCATGGAGTCTTAAAATCCAGATCAAGGAGTTTTGATTTCATTTGCAATGGAGAGAAGTGTCATTTTTTGATACTGGCCCAGTGAATGATACACTCAGAGCTGATTTAAGAGGACCAATTGGCTGGGATGTGAAGGATAGAAGGGAGGACAGGAGACATTGGTGGCAAATTAAGAAGTTGCACCTATTCTGATGAAGGAAAAGAAAAATACTTGTTAAACGCCTGTTAGGGAAAGGCACCACACTAGACATTTTTCTCAAATCACATTTCTAGTCCTAATAACGATCTAATGAGGACATATTGACTCAGTTTTACAGATGAGATGGCTGAGGCTTGGGGATAAAAGGGCCAAGTGATCAAGAACAAAGATAGTGTTGGGCTCTCAGGCTCTCTGAGGCCGAAGACCCCTGGGTTAAGGAAGACTCTTGGCTTCTAGCGACCTGCTGGCAGGTTCCATCCTTAGGAAAGACTGGGCTGCAGTGGAGCATTAGGGACCTCTGGAACCCATGGCTTGAAGACTGAAAGGTTATTTGCGCTTCTTTCTACATATTGGAGTCATTTCTTCTCATTAAAGATGCGCTTTCTCAGAAACCTGGTGATCTGAACTACCAGCAACACCCACATTTAGCATCTTACTTTGTTAGCCTCTAGAGAAATACTTAGTTGATAATATCTCTCCAAAAATCTTGTGGATAAAGAATTATAACAACCTAGCTTAGGGTAAGTATTCATCTCTAGATCAATGAACTCTAGGCAGGAGGGCATGATCTGGTAGAAGCAGAACACCTTGGCCAGGCTCCTGTCTGTGGCTGGAGGACATGGTCACACCTAATTAATATAGAATCTCTCTCAATAAATATGTGGATGGAAAGAAGGCCAGTTTCTATCCAAAAAAATAAAAAAGAGTGCATGAGGCACATCATCCTATTGGTTGCCACCACATGCACTGTCTTTCCATTAAAAAAATACTTTGGAACTGGACTTTCATGACCTGAATCATAGGAGCACCAGGTGAACTGGAATGAAGAAGGCAGATGAAGTGGTCAGTAACAGTCTGAATCACAGACCATACCATAAACATCTCTTAAGGGTCTGTCTTTATAAGAAGGCTTGCCCAAATAAGCATTACTGACATGAAAAGGGGCTTCCTCACTATTTTGGAATTCTTGTTTTTATCTTATGTTATGACGTTGTTTTATATAAGCAACAGATGTATAATAAAACCAGTGATGATGATTGACTATTCATATGTCACCATCCCATAAGAAAATGATGGCAAACATTGCATCCTTTCTTTCAGAGACGGAAACTTCCAGATGCTCTGACAAAAACAACATGCATTTCCCTTTTGTTAAGTATATGTTTTTCTTTGAGAATAAATTTATAAGGGATGATAGAATCAAAATACCAAAACCTATTTATCTTGATAAAATGTGTTACCTAGGCAACTTAAGAATATGTTCAAGATCCATTTTGTAAAGAAGTTAAAGCATTTATTTTTCAGACTACTTAAAGATCTTTCTATCCTATTTAGTGGATTCTTTAATAATTATCTAACATGTTTACCTAGTTTTACTGTGCACGGTGTATTTTCATATTTCATCCTTTCTGAGATTTCACGGCAACTTTGTGAGGTAGCTAAGGAGAGCATTACTATTCTCATCTTGTTAATGAGGAAGCTGAGGTTCAGATGAACTGATTTTCCAACTTTCACAGTGTATTGATCTTGATTCTTGCAAAAATCAGAACTTTTTTATTAGGAAGGGAAGGAATATATTAAAGAACATCTAGTAATTCATGGAATATTTGAGGTGGCCAAAGACCCAGCCTTGATGTCTAGATAGCCAAAACGTTGCTGGAATTACACTACAGAACCACTCCATGATTATTACTTCTGGGTACAGGCATCACCTCTCAGGCTGTGACACTGGGCAGGAGACAACTCTCCTGGAGCCATGATCAGTGTTGCCTTGGGGAGCTGAGTGTCTTCAGCACCTTCCCCACCTAAACAGATTCTGTACATGCATGGACTAAATGTTCACTTCTCCCCCCCACATCCCCCCCAACACCAATTCACAAGCTGCAATCTTAATCCCTTAGGTGATGGTATTAGGAAATGGAGCCTTTGAGGGGTGATTAGGTCACAAGGGCGGAGCCCTCGTGAATTGGATTAGTTCCCTTGTAAAAGCGACCCCAGAGAGCTCCCTCTCCCCTTCCACCATGTGTGAACACAGGGAGAGGACAGCATCTATGAACCAGAAAGCCAGCCTTCACTAGACACTGAATCAGCAGTGCTGTGATCTTGGATTTCCCAGCCTCCATAACTGTGAGAAATAAATTTCTGTTGTTTATAAGCCACTGAGTCTATGGTCTGTTACAGCAGCCCAAACTGACTACGACAGTGCCTCACTTGCTTCTGCAAATCAAGGCTTTCTGGAATCAGTGTCCTGTGAGTATGATTGAGTGGTAGAAGCAAGTACCTGCTAATAAGGTGATCAACCATCCTGGTTTTCCCAGGGCTATACTGATGTTAGGACTGAAAGTCCCACATCCCAGGAAGCCTCTCAATCCCTGGCAAACTAGGCTGGTTGGTCACCTTACTTTACTGTGGCTGCACAGGAGGCTAAGAAAGCAAGTGTCACTTACCCCTAAGGTAGATAATTTCTTAAAACACAGCAGAGGTACTCAACCATAACATACTACCAAGAAACAATGACAAATGCCATTATACAGCAATGATGAATAATCGGCTTCTCACTAAATTACTAGCAGGAGCTTAAAGCATTAGAAAAAAATCATTACATATTTAGTAAACATCTTTATTTTTACTTTCGGTCAATGCAGATACCATCCACCTGATCTCACTGGTTGGTCATGATACTCAAGCCAGGATGATCACAGGGTATCTGTGTTCTCCAGACTGGACTGGATATCCAGTTGGATTCGGCTGCATCTGGGTCTCTCACTTTGCCTCCAACAAGGAGGAAACCCGAAACTTCTTAACAGGGAAACTGAATGAGTTCATTCTTTGGGGAGGAACAGAATCATGGACAGAGAGAAAGCAAGAGACGGTGAGAACAAGAGAGAGAGAGAGAGAGAGCAAGAGAGGGAGGGGAAAACTGACAGCATCCTGTGAGTCCCTGAGAGGACCCCACCTCCCAGCATCATCATGCTAAGAGCTCTGATGAAGTTCTTTTTGCTTAAGCAAGTGTGGGTTGCCTTTCTTGCCTTACTTGAATCCTTACTTGAAGGATTTTTATTCTTCCAAGGTTTCATGCTTGTATCTGGGAAGGCTGCTTGCAGATGCTAAGGCTGGTTGCAGACCCATGCTGCCCAAGTGTGTAACTCAGGGAAAATAATTAGAATTACTATAGTTTTGGGTGTCTGCATGGCAGGCTCAGTGCACACAAAATTATCACTTGCTTTAAAATATGCATGTGTATTGGTTTATTACTTCTAGATTTAATTTATTCCCAATTAAGTTGCCTTTTCACCAGCCTGTTACGTATTCCATTTTAAAAACACCTGTATTTGCTTGTTTCTCTATATCTCTTATAAAAGTATCAAGTCCTATACATAATTCTTAGGATCATTTATACCAGTACCTCTTCCATTAATATTTGCTGAACAGGGATAATGTCTATAATTAAGGTTTTTTCTTACTTTGAGTCCAAAATGCCAATAATTTAACTAATATCTCTCTTTTGCTGTCTAAGTCCTCAAGCCTCTATCTTTGGGGGCCTCTCTTTTGGACTTGCTTTTAAAATAAAAGAATATGCTTTTCCTGGGCTGATATAAATGCTTAATTTTTAAGCACTGGAAAGAAAAAAAACCAAGAAAACATAGTAAAGTTCGTAACAAAACCCTGTAACATTTATACTGCTTAATTATTTTAAAAAATCCTTACAATAAGATTTCCATGTACAGTCTGCAGGGTACACAATGCACCCGTGTATAGTCAAGAATAGATTCTGTGAGGAGTAAACAAGACCAATCAGGGTTCTGGTCCAAGGAAAGAAGCTTACCATCACTGTTAAAGGGCACACCCCAGACCCCCAGATGAGCAAGCGTGAGCCGTGGTACACGTAAGTGCTCCAGGTCAGTCAGCCCAGCGTTTTGGTGCGTCTCCTTCCTGACCTAGGTCTCAAGCCCCCTAATGTTGGCTAGTCTTGATTCAAGCCACTGATTATCAGACAAAAGGGGAGTAGGAAAGTGATAAGGAACTCAAGACCTGGTTGCCTACCCTGGAACTCAAAAAAGCCCCCTTTTCAGCTTGTGCTCCATTCCTAGGATTTGAAGATAAAGTCTGAGGTAAATATACAGCTGTCATGATCGCAAAGCACTTAGAGTATATTAAACCTCCAGAGTCAGTAGCACATTTTCTTCCTTCTTAGGAATTTGAATATGAATTTGATAAATATGAATTTGATGAATATTGTATGTATATTATATCAGTGCTCTATCAACAATTCTTTTTATACAATTTTAAGTAGACTTTATTTTTAGAGCAGTTTTAGGTTTACAGCAAAAATGAAGGGAAAGTAGAGAGATTTCCCTGATACCCCCTGCCCCCAAACATGTATAGTTTGCCCCATTATCAACATCCTACACCAGAGTGTGGGATATTTGTCACATTTGATGAACCTGCACTGATGCATCATTATCACCCACAGTCTATAGTTTACATTAGAGTTCAAACTTGGTGTTGTACATTCTGTGGGTTTGAACAAATGGACCCACCGTTATAGTCTCAAACAGAGCAGTTTCACTGCCCTAAAAGTTCTGTGTTCCATCTTGTCATCCTTCCCTCCCCACCAATGCCTCACAACCACTGATCTTCTTACTGTCTCCATGGTTTTGCCTTTTCCAGAATGTAATATAGTTGGTATCATACAGCATGCAGTCTTTTCAAATTGGCTTCTTTCACTTGGTGATATGCATTTAAGTTTCCTTCATGGCTTCATAGTTCATTTCTTTATAGCCCTGAATAATATTCCATTGTCTAGAGGTAGCATAGTTTATTTACCCATTCACCTACTAACAGACATCTTGGTTGCTGTGAAGTTTGGGCATTTACAAATAAAGCTGCTGTAAACATTCATGCGCAAGCCTTTTGTGTGGACGTAAGTTTCAACTCCTTTGGGTAAATACCAAAGACATAATTGCTGGATTGTATGGTTAGAGTATGTTTAGTTTTGTAAGAAACCATCAGACTGTTTTCTAAAGTGGCTGTACATTTTTGCATTTCTACCAGCAATGAATGATTTATATTTTTTTATACCTTTAATTTGTTTGTCCCACTGGGCCTTCCTTAAGTCTAAAAACTTGATGATGTCTCATCCTGCTTACATCCAATATCAAGTGAAAATCAAACCCTTCTGCATGTCATTTCTTCCTATCACTGCCAAACTGCTTTAAAGAAATTTCTGTGTATGCTTTCTCCCTTCCTGCTTATTACCTTAAAAACCATACCTTTATCTGGGAATTTCTTTCTCTCTCAAAGAAGAAAATAACACAAAGGAATGATATTGAAGCTTCCAATTATAATGGATTATTAGTTCTCACTCTGTTAAATTTCCCTTCTACCTTGGACATTATTGAGCTCCTGTTCAAGGACACTGTCTTTTGCCTTGAGGACACTCTATTTTCCTGATTCTCCTTTAACTTTATCTTCTCCCTTTTAACAGCCTGTAAAATATAATTCCCTGTAATATTTTTCTTTACATTGTCAACATTGTTTGTATTGGTTATCATATGTTTCAACTATTGCAACTCTGTGAACCACCCCAAACATATTTACCTCCAAGGCCTAGCCATCCACCAAATTCCAGTTTCACTTCTCTGATTAAACACTCAAATGGACCCCCAGATGTAAGACTTAGCGCCCTCAAATGAATTGACACTTTTTTTCTCCTAAATCGCTCCTACTCTGTGTCTTTTATTTCCACTGAGGCTACCATCACCACCACTTTGCCATACTCCAGCCCTCCAGACACCTGGGCATGCAACTTTAACATTAAAAAAAAATTTTCCTTTGATCCCACACATTGCATCAATTACCAAGTGAAGTCAGATATGCTGCCATACACTCTCTTTTTTACTCTCCTCCCTTTTAAATGCTTCTAGTTCTTTCTTTCTCACCTGGACTCCTGCAGGCACCCTCCCATTCAGTGATTCCCAAGTGTGAGTCTTGGCAGAATGTGGGGTGAGAGACCAAGCACGTCCTGTTAGGAAGTGCTGTCAAGATATTGGCTGGGGGGGCTTCCCTGGTGGCACAGTGGTTGAGAGTCTGCCTGCCAATGCAGGGGACACGGGTTCGTGCCCCGGTCCGGGAAGATCCCACATGCCGCGGAGTGGCTGGGCCCGTGAGCCATGGCCGCTGAGCCTGTGCATCCGGAGCCTGTGCTCCGTAACGGGAGAGGCCACAACAGTGGGAGGCCCGCATACCACAAAAAAAAAAAAAAAAAAAAAAAAAAGAAGACATTGGCTGGGAAAGGAATGCATTTGTAGTGAGTGGACAAATAAGATGCTTTATGAGGCTTGACCATGAAAATGACTCATGTGGTGTTCTCCTACATCTAGATCTAATGCATACACCCCAGGGGGAAGACAAAATGATCCACACGGAGGAAGAAAATTTTAGATTTTCTATTTTATGTTTATACTTATTGTTTTCAAAAACAAAATAGGAAAAAATATAAGCGTTACTAGTATCTAATGTATGTCTCTCTGCTGGCCCTCTGCCTTCCCATATGGGGTAGGCTCACCCGTTACCTGGCAAAGTGAAGAGTGGTGCCCTCACTTTTTCCTTTTCAGCAACGCAGTGCTTTATATTTCAATTTAGGTATACCCTGATAATGGATTCACAGAATATTTTATCTCGCTTTAACTAAACAAGCCCTCACAAAATGAAATGCTTAAAAATGCCACTAAGTATCGGAAGATAATATGAGTAATTAAGCAAACAAAAAACATGGCAGAACTGATACTTCTATTCCTAGTATATGCTCTTTGTCACTCACATTGTAACACCACATAATGATAATCTAACCAGGTTGAACAAGAAATAGGTCTCAGATACTCTAAATTAACAAGAGGACTATTTAAAATTTGGCTATATTTCCACTTTAGTTGAGGACAAAACTTGCCTTAAGTGTATATTGTGCCTTGAGGTACTAGCTAAAGATAGCACGTTGCTGTCATGATTAGTAAGATACAAAAAAACCAAGCCTAAATAACATGATTAGATATATAAATATATACATGTGTGCATGTGTGTGTATGTGTATAGTGAGAGTGAAAGGATTTATTGTACTATCAAAATGTTGTAAATACATATCTGATATATTGTTCATTTCATCTTTTAGATTGCTATTTTTGAATAAGGAGTCCAGCATAAATGAAATAAAGATATTAAACTTTACACTTTTTATTGAAAGTATACATGAAGCAAGATGTCTGGGGACAAATGTACTTCATAGACTGAGACATGAAAACTTGCCCCAAGTAAGCAAATTCATCACTTAGACTAGTACCCATGATTAAAATTTATATTGTGTTACATTTAGAAGGAAATAATATTTTCTTAAATAATATCTCATGTTTGTTTTTTGGTCGAAACAAATAATTCATTTAAAAAGTTTTAATGTAATAAAAGAAAAATAGGAAAATATTATCCTTCTCAAACTGGGGCATGAAATAAACAATCATGTGAGAAACATTTAATGAACAGTATTCTTTTTTATTTTTTGGCTGCACCACACGGCTTGTGGGGCTTGTGGGATCTTGTTCCCCGACCAGGGATCGAACCCGGGCCCCCTGCAGTGAAAGCACCGAGTCCTAATCACTGGACCACCAGGGAATTCCCAGTGAACAGTATTCTAAATGGATACTGTTAAGAATACATTAACACTTCCACTATTCACTGTTATGTGTATTTGTGTGTGCTTTTATTTTATAAAATTTCAAGCATATATAAGTCCCTAAGCATTTTAGCATTACAGAAAGTAGAATACAAAAAATCAATGAAGTAAAAATCCTGGAATTCTAAATATGACTTAAAAATATCAGTTCGAACTGATAATACATTTTCTCTTCAAAAATGTTTATATTTCCTAGCTTTGCTCTCTGAAAGGACCTAGAAACAATGACATGTCGAGGAGCAATAAGTATGCCTATTGTCTAGATTGTGGTCTCTAAATTCCCTGGAAAAGTTACTGATTTTAGATATTCAGAAGGAAAAGGACTAAATGATCCTAGAACATCTTATTGTAGCAAAAAAGTAAAAAAAAAAAAAAAAAAAGCTATCAAAGACAAAATCAAAAGATTCCTGAGCAAATGGACTAAAACACATCAACAAATGTTATTATCATATACTCAAATGGGTAGATGATACTTCAAAAAAATCTCTTCGGTGACCTTTCGAGGATACTAGAAAACTAACTTAATTTTGAAAACTCATAAATAAAGGGAAATCATCAAGAACTAATTTGATCTTACTGTATGTACTGTACCTCAGAGTAATGAAAAACTTTTGATGAAAAAAGAATTTTTAATAGAAAGGCCAGATATTAGAATATTAATGGAAAAATGGATCCAAGCAATGATCAACAAGCTACAAAGCCAGTGGGGATTTTTATAATTCATAACTCAACCTGACAATTCTAAACCAACTGATTAATTTTAACAAAAGACAGCCAGACGCAATATACCTCTTGATGTGACTCAATAGGAAGTACACACCATCACCTATGGAATGTTCTTCCTAAAACAAACAAGCTAACCTTCAACAACATCAATCAAATGCAATAAGCAAAAATCTAGAATGTTGGAAACTCTAAAGGACAAATATCCCACTTTCTTCAGCCGACAAATTGCAAGAAAAAAAAAAGGTAGCAGAAAACATAGATTAAAAACTTGAGAGGCATATCAATCAAATGTGTTCTGGCTCAAACAAACTCTAAGCAAAACCAAAACCAAACACAATTATAAGAAAGTTGGGGAATTTTGACCATTGATTTGATAATATTAAGAAATAATTGTGTGTACACTATAATGGTAATGTGGACATTTTAAATAAGTTAGTATATGTTGGTATAGTTTACACTTTCTGGAGTCTCAGTTCTGTTTCTTATTGTCTGCCTTTATTGGTAGGTGGCTTTTCTTTGTTGTTCTGCTCTTTGAAAGATTAGTCTTCAATTCTCCAGGCTTTCTATACATGTGTGTAAGTCACCAACATTCAGGGGTTGTTCCTGGTGGGGTAAATGAGTACTGATTCAGCTTCCATCTATTTTTGGTCCCTGTGGATTTCCCTTACTTTCTTGCAACCTGGCTATTTCAGAGAAAGTCTGTTACATTTTATTCAATGTGTATAGGTATTTTGCAGTAGAAAAGTTTGCAGATTGTCTAATATATAATATTTTTAGAAACAGAAGATAGTTTTGTCTTTTATACAGCTTCCAGATGAATCTTCTTGGAACACAGGCCTGTATACAATTATGTACTATTAAACCACTACTTGTTAATAAAAAATATCTAAAAATTAATTTAGCTTAGCTTTCAGATTTTTCCACTACATAAGTCCCACATTTATCTATGACTTTATTTTCTACCCATTTTTTGCATTAGGTAAATTTTGTCTGTTTCTCACAAATGTCCACTTCCATTGCTCAATCTCCTCTACCCACTTGGGATGTCCATTCCTTCATCTCTACCTGCTCCGAGCTTACTGCCTTCAAAGTTATCACCTCTTCTGCAAAACTATCTCCAAATCTCCCAGATGATAATAATGTTTTTCTCTTCAGAACTCTGTCCCCTTTAGGAATTCATTGTGAGGGTTTTTTTGCTTTTTGTTACTACATTTTTATCTGTATTTCATCTAATTTTATATTTCTTATTGCCTAACCTTCTCAATGTTAGGACCTTTTATTCATCTTGGCATTCCCTAAATTACAGATGACAATGACTTTCATGTAGCAGAACTGGGTAATAATTTTTGAAGATCCTAAAAATATGTTACAAAAAAATCCCTATCTATTATTTTAACAGCCTTATCTTTCAACCCAAAAGATACCTGTGAACTGAGACCACTCGTGTTAATATCATGTAGATGAGATTTTAGAACACCTAGATGAATATGACTTTGCTGTTTGCTTCAGGAAGCATTTGTCTGGGAAAGAGAAGACCACAAACCAGAAAATATCTTCAGTGTTTGCTTCAGGAAATTCCTACAGATCAATTTATGAGACAATACTCTTCACCTGGGCAAAAAAATCATTTATCAAATGGTTTCCTTATGAATACTTGTTTTCTTGGTCTTGTGTCCATCAGTTTTAAATAGTATATCAGAAAGTCAGTCCTCTCCCAATCACTTCCCTGCTTTGAAATATCTACTTTAAAATGACCTGAGGCCAGAACCGGAAGTCCAGTAACTATCCCACTTCTGAATTCTCTCTTCTGAGACCCTCCTAAGATGGCCATTGCTATTCTTCCTTACTTCTCAATTAGGGCCATCTGGTGATATTTGGGGAGTGTGATATACCCTATAAATGTTTCAGTCAATCTACATTATAGATTACTGCAAAATCAAATAACAATATATACAAAATTTCTCAAAATCCAGGATGATGTCATTTTTAAGTTGACATTTGTAGCACTGATTTAGGTGCTTGAAAAACAGTTAACAAATTTTTTTCTTGAAAACTATGTCCAATATGATAACATCTTGTATAGGACTGCCATTTGCAAAAGAATCTTTCACATAAAATTCAGGCTTTTTGTACTGAGGGATAATCGCAATCTTTTCCCTCCCTTGCCTCACTTACTGAAGAACGGTTGGTTCATTTGACGGTTGTTTCTAGTTCACAGAGTCACTGTTAATTTAGAATGTTTTTTGTCCATTTCTAGTCTATTTGCACTGGAAATCTAGTTAAAGCAATTCTGTAATTTTGAACCTCCTTATGAAATATGGAACAATGATCATTGTATTCAAATGATGAAAGAAAGCAAGAACTTGGTTTATATTAGCTTATGATTCTTGGTTCTCTGAACTATGAAGGGGTTTTTGTGAATTTGTAAAGCACTCTATGAATGTAGTTTTTCTAATTCCAGAATGGAGCACAGTCACTGACACTTAGGAGGAATGCAGTAAGGTCTACTGAGTGAATGACAGCTTTTAGTCTACAATTAGAGGCTTTAAAAATGCCTCCGAATAATTTAACATCAGCTTATATTCCCACTGTAGTAAAATCGCTATTACCAAATCCTTCCTCAAGAACAGATGTCACTAAAAGCCAAGGAAAGACAGCAGCTCCAGCGGTGGGATGTGTGATACTATTTGTGGACCCAAAGAGTGAAAAGGGGAGGCTGGGCTGGCAGGACCCCCATAGACTGTGGTGTGCCTTCTAGTCTACGTCAGTGGAGCCCCAGGGTTGTCCAGTGACTGATGTCATGGAAGGCAACTGTTTTGCATTTCAGGACTGGGCTGGTGCCTGCCCTGTCAGTGTGGAGTGAGTAGCCAAGCTTGGGCTTGCTCAGGGATTTGCAGGGTTCTGGGGTAACGCAGGGTGAGCGTTCCTGCCACCTACCCTGCAAGTCCCTGGAGTGTGTGGAGTCCTGAGCCGCTGGTGCTCTGGGATCCCCACACTGAACGGGGCCCAGAGCCAGCAAGAGCCCATCCACACAGATCCCAGTCAGGGAGGCACAAGCAATCAAGAGACAATAGTTAGTGCACGAGGAAACCACTAATCAGAGCAGATTAACTGGGAAAGAAAGAAAGATCTGCTTTTCATGTTAATGACTTCAATTTTGAAAAACAAAAGAAAAGAAATACAAAAGATTGTTTTTCTAAATGGATAATTTTTCTGGGTATCTCTTGCCCTTGTTTCTTAAGCTCTTTGTAAAGAGATAATTACATGACATTTTACCACGTGTGAGTGGGTGAGGAGATAGCACTCACACACACACACACACACACACACACACACACACGGTTCAACACCATCCTGCAGCACAATCATGTCTTGTCTTAAGGAAGGACATTACATGATAGAGATGATGCGGGGAGGGGAAATAACTTCAATTCTGTGGATCAGAAGAATAAATGGATAATGAAAAAATATATTTCTTTGGTGTGAAGAAGAAAATGCAGACTGCCAAAAGTACGTCTTAAAATTAGGAGATTAATCCATGGAAAGGTATGGATGGTACGGATGGTGGTGTAATTCTCAGCAGAGGAATTGGTCCCCTTGGGCGCTCCAGAAAAAGTCTTCCATCTCCTTGCCGCTTGCTGTGGAAGCAGGAGGGGAGTCTCTACTGGCAAAAATATTCATCTCCTTTAACACTAGTGCATGTGTATTGTTACATCTGGGGGACAGACCCATATGATACAGGTGACAAGCAATAGGAGGGCATAGTTAACCCTCACCAACAGGGGTGAACAATGAAGAACACTACGAAACCATTTATAAAACCGTTTGAGAGATATGCTTTATTTTCCTCTAGAACATTTCCTCCTACCGTCCATCTCCAGTGAATGTAATTACAACTGTCTGTGGATTATAATGAATTTGGAGAGACCATCAGTAGAACATGGTAATCTGCAAACATTTCTATGCTCTGGAGTGCACAGAATTTTAAGTGAGTGAAGTTTAAAGCAGTGAACATTAATTATCCAAACATTCTAAGCTGTATCTCATAGCTTAAATGGAATTTTAGAGTCAAATTAATTTACTGGTCCTTTTTGTTTTCTTCACTCTAGCACATAGGTAGGAAGAAGAAAAGTGTGCAGCTTCTGAGAGAGGTAGTGCTCTGAAGAAGTGGGTTGATTATGGAGGTGGGGGAGGTGAGGGGGGTGGGAAGCATAAGAAATACAAGCGCTTCATCCTGATCCTTTGAGACACTGGTTTTGTCATGTCCCATGGCAAGAACCAGAATGCCTGCGTGTTGGACTTTGTAGGTCCTCGTAACAAAAATTAACGCTTGTAGAATCTATCGTGTATTGGACAAAGTTCTTATAATAACTCTCCTGATCCCATGGGGGTAGGTGGGCTATTATACCTCTTTCACAGATGAGGAAACTGACGCTTAGAGGGTCTAAATGTCTCGTCCAACATCACGCAGCTACGAAGTATGGGAATCAGGATTTGGATCCTGGAGTCTGGCTCCAAGGTATGCACTCTTAACCACCACTGTGGGCTACAATCGTGGCAATCAGGACCATGTGGCTCAGGACCGCAGGTCCTGATCTGAGTTCTAGTTGGGTGAACCCTAGCCTTTAAGAGCACCTGGGGCTTAAATGATGCCAACTGCTGGTCTCAAGTTAGTACATAGAATTTTCATAAGACTTGAATGAACTACTCTACAGACACACAGTGTCTGTGTGTTACTGCCTGTGTCCTGTGCTCAAATGCAGCCCCTCAAAGGCTGGCCTCCATTCCCTCATCTATGGCCCCCAGCACCCAGCAGGATGCCCAGCCTAGTGTGGGTTCCACGTAAATACTGAAGGAAGCAAGGGCATCAGTCCCTACTGTTGACGGTTTAACCTCCCCAGTGAAGGGTTTTGTGTTCCAAATGTCTAGAGAAGAGACTAATTTTGGAACTACACTTTCAACAGACTGTTTTGAAGTTTCTTATTGAAAAGGGTCTCAGTTTCTAGCTCATTTTCGGCAGAGAGGATACAAAGGGGAAGGCATGGAGACAAAGCCCTGGTCCCCACTTGACTGACATCCCTGCTAAAAATGCTAATGAGCCAGCACAGTAACTTCAGTCCTTGGTACATGTCCTGAATTGGTTTGAAAGGAGTGGACTGACCCTTGTAAATGAGTTTAACTTGCTTTTTCACATGGATAGAAACTGTCAGTTTTCTGTCATCTAAGCTGCTCTGCGGAGCTCTTCATGTTCTGTGTGTCAGGAGACACTTTTTTTTTTTTTTTTTTTTTTAAATTTCTGATCTCATACAACCTCAGAAAGGACCTTTTCCTTTCCTTAGAAACATGCCACTGTGACAGACGCCAAACCAAGCTCCTTCTTCTCCTTTTTACCTTTAGCTCGTTGCCAAGGTCCTTGTCATCTCCTTGTTTCTTTTTAAACGTCTTTAATTTCTTCGAGAAGTGGGAAGGCCAAGCCTGCTTCCGCAGCAGCATTTGCCATTGTTTGGAGTGTCACTCAAGAGAGTTAGCTGGGTTAGGGGACAATATCATTCAAATCTGTTGAAAACCTGCATTAGGAAACCTGTGCGAAGGTGAAACGTCATGTGAAGTAGATTACAGCTCTAGGGTCAGGGGCTGATACCAGCGGGGGGAGCTCTGACCCTCTGAGCTCCTTCTTTCTTTTGTCCCTGCCTGTAGCAGTGTGATGGGCAGTTTTCTCTCCCTGAGGCTCAGGCCTGACCCTGTGGAAGGTGCCAGGAGCCCAGGCCTGGAGACATGACAGTAAGTCCCTTACATAGGAACCTTCAAGTTGAGAACTTGCAAAGATTCAAACGTGTGTTTGCATGTCCGATTACATAAGGTAGTTCACACGTCTGGTGCACATGTGTGCATCTTCTGCAAGCGGTTGTGCTTTTCTGTCCTTCATTGTACAGTACTGAATAGAGCACAGGATCTTTATTTCAAGCCCAGGATGTCCAGAAGCAAGTGTCAAAGCAGTGGTGATGTAGCTGGTACTACTGTACTTTTCAAGGTACTGTACTGTAAGATGAAAAATGTTTTATTTTTTGTGTGTTTGTTTTTTATGTACATTTGTGTGAAAGTATTACAAACCTATTGCAGTACAGCATTATACAGCCAATTGTGTTCGTTGGATACATAGGCTAACTTTTTGGACTTACGAACAAATTAGACCTACCAATGTGCTCTAGGAACAGAACTCGTTCATATGTAAGGGACTTGCTGTACACTTGTGATGCCCAGAACCAGAGGTCGAAGCTCATAGCTTTTTTTTCTGTCCAGTTCTCAGTTTTGCAAAGATACCGTGAAGGCACGACATTTACAAGGCTGCCAAGAGCGAAGGCTATCTCCTCAGTCTCTCTTCCTCTGCTTTATCCCCCTGCTTTAAAAGAAATATTATCTGATTACTAACAAAGAGATCCTCTCTTTAATGCACCCTCCAAATTGCACATGTAAAGAGATCCTACAATTTCAGGCAAGAAAAAGAGAATTGATGTTTTCAGGCATAAGGGCCAATAATTACAGTAATTTTCTATTCCTTGGATCTCTGATTGCCAGTATCTTCAGATGGCTTCAAATGTCATTTTACAGCTTCAGATATAGCTTTGCTGATGCTTTTTAACATTCCAGTAAGTATTGACAATGTGTCTTTGAATGGATGACGGTGTTACAGTTTTATTCAAATGGGAAAAAACAGGAGCCATTTTACACTGGCTTTATAGAAAGCTGAATATTCCAGGCAAACAGCCATGCTTCTGGTGCAATGTGTTCTGGAGAGAGGCTGGTATCCACTGTGGATCAAGAGCAAAGAGCACTGTTGCCTTGGAAGGACGCCTGTATAAAGGTACAGAAGCAATTATACAGTGCATGTATTTATCCTCTTTAAAAATTTAGAGGAAAATAAGAGAAGACACCACCGTTAAGGAAAGTTATAGGAAAAAGCAAAGCAACTCCAAATGCTGGATGCTGCCCTCTACTTCCGCAAGGACCTTTCTGTGACCCCCAGTGGAGACTGAGGGCAACTGCAGGTTTACAACCCGCAACCCTGCTTGCTTGGTTGACCTTATGCCATTCACCAGCCAGCTCCCCAGATGCTTTCCTGTCGAGCTTCTCTGGTTGGTTGATCTGGTCAGCAGAGTGAAGAAACACTTGCTTCCTCTATTTTCACTAGCCGAGGTGCAACTCTAAACCTATATAAATGTACTGCAAGTATTTTATGATGAGTTGTTGCCTGACCTTGGCAGTGTCTTTTCCAGATAATATCGTTAAATGACAGTGACAATTTTGATGCTAATGCTAACTGACTTTTTATTTTTTGGTAAATTATTTCAGGAAACATAATTGCTAACATTCCTTGGTAATAGTCTCAATTTCTTTCTTTTCTTTTTTTTCTCAACAACTTGCACTTATATTTAGAGTCCCTGTATCCAAAGAAACTTAATTTTTCCCTATTCATGGATGTTTTATTTTCACCCCCGATTCGTGATTTTATGGCAAAATGACTTTTCCCTAGCAAATGCTAACAATTTTTCAGTGTAGAAATTCTTAGTAATCATGTTTTGATTTTTCTCAGTTTTCTCTACCTCCCCACCCTGCCCCTCCCAGCCACGACCATGATAATCCTCTTTCTGTTGCAGAGGTGCATTTACATGATACCAGAATCTATCTTTATTAAGAGTTCACCTGCTCCTGCTGTTATTCTCCACCCAAGTTCTAATCCTCTGTTTGTGACAACATAATCATTTCCATAGCAACCAATTGTAATGTTGCAAAGCAAGGACTGGACTTCAGGTGGGGAACGAGCAACAAAGCGTTGATGAACTCGGAAGGAAAAAAAAAAGAGTGCCATTTATGTGCAAATCTTAAAAGTGGTGAAAGAGAGGGGGGAGACACAGGAGAAAAAGGATTGAATAATAAAGAAATAGCATTGTTTTAAACAGACTTGAAAAGACTATTTTTTCTTCTGGGAATTCAGTGGGCCTTTTGCTGCAGCTGCAGGTTGATTTGGTCTTCCTTCCTTCCCTCTTTCCTTCCTTCCTCCTTTCCTTCCCTCTTTTCTTCCTTCCTTCCTTCCCTCTTTCCTTCCTTCCTTCCTTCCTTCCTTCCTTCCTTCCCTCCTCCCTTCCTTCCTTCCCTCTTTCCTTCCTTCCTTCCCTCTTTCCTTCCTTCCTTCTCTTTCCTTCCTTCCTCCCTTCCTTCCTTCCTTCCCTCCTCCCTTCCTTCCTTCCCTCTTTCCTTCCTTCCTTCCTTCCCTCTTTCCTTCCTTCCTTCCTTCCTTCCTTCCTTCCCTCTTTCCTTCCTTCCTTCCTTCCTTCCTTCCTTCCCTCCTCCCTTCCTTCCTTCCCTCTTTCCTTCCTTCCTTCCTTCCCTCCTTCCTTCCTTCCTTCCTTCCCTCTTTCCTTCCTTCCTCCCTTCCCTCTTTCCTTCCTTCCTTCCTTCCTTCCTTCCTTCCTTCCCTCCTCCCTTCCTTCCTTCCCTCTTTCCTTCCTTCCTTCCTTCCCTCCTTCCTTCCTTCCTTCCTTCCCTCTTTCCTTCCTTCCTCCTTCCTTCCTTCCTTCCTCCTTCCTTCCTTCCTTCCCTCATTTTTAGTTTCAGAGGACGAGACTTGCAAGACCAAATACGGCTGTTAAAAGAGGGATGTTTATGACGCTGGTGTCCTTTTGAATGTACCCTATGGGGAGGGATGAAGAGAGGACCTGCTTAGTGAATGTTCCTACTTTTAAAATAAACTTCAAGAGGAATTGTCCAACTTTTATCCTGAATGTAGGGACAGAATATTACAGTGAGCATCTGGGCCTCCCTGTTTCAACTTAAAGTAGCAAGACACAAGTGGGACCATGAGACTTTCATGCAGAGATTGTGAAAAAAAAACCCCGACAACTATGATGGAGTAACAGGTTTTTAGGAATTTCAGAGGTAGAAGAGGGGAAGAAAATATTATTGTGATTCTCTGATCACTGTCAAATCTTTTCACTCAATTCTAGTTACTTTTCATTTTTTTAATAAGCAAAACTAATTTGCAGTTTTTATTTCCAGGTTTTTCTGAATCAAGAACTCAGACCTTTTATTGATTTCTTATGTTTTGTAAAATGTTAGTGCAGCAAAGCTACTTGCAAATAACTTAACCTAGAAACCGTGTGAAAGAAAGATTGCCCTGGACAGAGTTACACAGGCAGGAAGACTTTATTCAAGACTATTGCAGCAGTGGAGAGATTTTAAATCTTGGTTGAAATGATGAGACTCAAGGACATTCTCATCGTTGGGCTATTTTGAATTCTACGTGAGTGCTACACCTTGGGTCATGATGCCAAGAATATCTGCACAGGTAACAATATTATTCCTGGAAGTCTTTCTTACTAACTCAGAGCAGCTAGCAATCATTTAATTATACACTAAAGTGACTACAAACAGCATAAAAATATTTCAATCTATCCAGAATTCAACATCTCCTTAGAAGATTCCAAAATTCCCATGGCTACTACCAGTTTCCCCAACAGGAGGCGTAGTGTGACAGAAGGATGCTAAAGTGAGAAGAGGTTTTGGTTGGAACTGAAGACTTTTGCAAAATTTATCATGTGAATCTGCAACTTGGGCTCACCTCAGGGGGCCTTGGAAGGGACCCCTGTAGGTGAGGGGCTCTGAAGCTTACACTTTGTTAGCTGCATGGCAAAGCCACTCCTACCTTTGTTTGGACTAATGCAATCCATCAATTCTGATCTTGAATGTTTCATCATTGTTATTTTCAGAATACATTTCAAACATTTAACACTTCACTTTATTCCTCCAACCCTCTGCCATTTATAGATTCTTGCCTTGCCCCTCTAATGTGGTACCTCTCTTAGATATGGATGTATTCACTGGACCAGGGTAACTAAATTCCTGTCCCCAAACTGTAGCTAACTCTGTGAACATGGACAAGTTACCAATCATTCTTTAAGGACAAAAACTTTTCCTTATTAATTGATGCATCAGGTTTAAGGACAAAAACTTTTCCTTATTAACTGATGCATCAGGTTCTAACATAGTAACTGGCACGTGGTCGGCACTCAGCACATTAAACAAATAGGTATTGAGCACCTACTAATATTCTTGGTGATGGGGAATTCAGCACAAAACAAGATAGTGTCCTTGTCCTCATGAAGCTTACATTACAATGGAGAGGCAGAAAATAGCCAGTGTGATTTAGTGTGTATTAAAATAATGAGTACCTTTTGGATAATTATAGCCATAAGCACTATAAAGAAAAACAACAGAGAAAAGTGGTGGAGGGTGAAGAAAGCAGGTAGATCAGAGTTTTGGTTTATTGAAAAACTCAACTCTGGGTCTTAGGGACTGGCTTAGAAAATGGGATGTTCAACCTAAATGAATTTGAAGGTCCTTTTTTGCTCTATCATTTTCTTATTCCACGATGTAGCAGAGGAAATAAAGTTTGTTTGCGCTTCTGGGAGATTTTCAGTCGTTTTTAATCACTACATTCAACCAAAAGGCTGTTACATAAGCCTTGGAAATATTCTTAATTTTCATGAGTCAGAAGGTAGGTAAGAAAAAGGCTAGCAAACACAGATGGGTGATTTTATTCTAATCATCTTATTTTTGTCTCTGTCCACTTCTCTTAAAAAAGCAAATAGCAGAAACAGTGAAGAGGAACATGGAAAATAGGACAAAATGTACTATTTTTGTTGACACCCCCAATAGTGGCAGTTTTCCCAAGGGTAAGAGAAAAGCAAAAGAGCCTGAGACCAGAATTGGTATGCAGAACACAGCAAGACATCCTAAAATCAATTTTAAAAAACCTATAGAAAAATGAACAAAGAATAGGAAAGGAAATTCAAATCAATTAATAATAAAAGATGCTGAGCCTCATTAATAATCATAAAAATGATAATTGCAAATACAATGAAAGATCTGGTCATAAACATAAAATCTTAAAAATCTAACAATCATAATGGTGGTTGAGGAAACGTAGAAATTAAACACTGTTGGAGTCTGGGGGAGATTTACACAACTGCTTTCAAGAATTCTCTAGTTTTTGGAGGCTGTAGTTGTGAACAGTGTATGGTAGCAATTTCCCTTCTAGGAATAACTCAGAGAAATCCTTACATGCTGCGCACATGGAGACACGATCCCCAAAGTTCACTGTGGCATTGTTGGCATTAAAATCCCCAGGAACAGGAGAATGGTCATACTAATTTTGGTGTTTTTTCCTACCATGAAATACCATACAGCATTTAAGTGACCTTTGTGGCTAAATCTAAAACATACATAATTGTAAGCAAAAAAACAAACAAAAAAAACAAGCCAAAAACATTTAGGTCGCAAAATGATACGTAAAGAATCATACAATTTTCATAAAGTTTTAAAACATGCAAAGTAATTGTATATATTTGGATTTATATTATACACACATGAAATATGGAAGCTAAAATACCAAATTCAGGAACCAGACCATAGGATTGGGAGAGTGGGGGGAGTGGTGGGAGTGGGATCTGGTAAGAGCACACAGAAGGCTTCATCTCTATCTGATATGTGCTACTTCCTTGAAAAACAGAAGCAAATACGGGACAGTGTTAAGATTTAATGAAGTTGGATTGTAAGCACTTGGGTGCTTATTTCATCTGTCTATATTTTCTGTATGCTTGAAACATTTCACCATGAAAAAGAGAAGGAGAAAAGGACGCATTTCTCTTTGTTTATTTGGTACCCACTGCTGCTGGCAGAGCCTTCCAGAGACTTCAGTGCTACATTGGTACTGAGTGTGGTATTAGGTACCCCTAGCTCAGAGTAGGAACCTTCCACTGCTGGGGTGGAGCCACCCACCTATCTCTACTTGAAATGTATTATTATTTGGGATAAAGCAACTGGAAGCATTTTTCTTAATCCTAGAAATCCTTCTGGACCCTGTGTGCCAATGCAGCTGAAGGTGAAACACCTTTAGGCTAAACACTGGATCCAAGGGCAAGGAAGGGATGGGGAATTACTCTTCTAAGAAACCTGGTGGTGAAATGAAATCAAGAGAGTATTAACCTGAGTCGGCAACAAGCACATTTTGTTTTGAGAAAAGACTTGATATTATGTGTAGGCAAGAAAAACATTAATTGCAAGAAAAGCACCATCTGTCAGAAGCATATCATTAATGGATTAACAAGAAAATTGCCTGGAAAGTATTCTTGCCAATAAAAATTTAAACTGGAATATTTACAGAGGAATAAGTGAGAGCATTTTTTAATCTTTGAAGGAGACTGAGATACTTCCATAAGAAAAATAACTAATTTGGTCACTCTTCATTCTAATAAATATTGAATTATATAAGCAAATTCCAGTAAAAATAACATAAATCCAAACCTAACATTGTCACTGAAATTAATTTGAGGCAAGTATCTGCTTGGACAGCTGGCATATAACAGAATAAACATTTACTTCAAAGTGTCACAAACACATTGGGCTTTACTTAGTTAACTCCTTGATGACTGATTCAGAAATAAAGGTCCCTTGTGGGGACCAGAAATGCGATGGCACTATGGGGACTGCTGAGGGCACTCCAGGCAGCAGTTAAGGGAGCAAAGGCAATCGTGGATGACAAGATGCAGATAGAAAACTCAATCCATATTTTTATTTGAAATTAGTTCCTTAGAAAAAAATGTTTTTGCTTCCATTATCTCAGCATCTTACTGAAGAGATGTATGTATAACTGTAGGTCAATAATAACCAAATGAGTGTCCCAGCAGTGGTGTCCACATAACGTACAGATAGCTAGAAAAGAAAAACATGCAGTATGGCTACTAGACGTTTTCTCTGACAATGCCCTATCACACTGATAACATTTTTAGGATCTTCATTGGGAAAATATTTGTCTAAATGGAACTATCACGTTAGCACAATATAAACAGCTACTGAAAACAGAAGAGCGCAAAAGGAAACTGCTTCAAACCTTGGGGCATCGGGGAAGAAGGCACACCCAGCACCTGTCTGGAAATGAGCAGGTTGCTTTGCTTAACTCTTTATGGTGATTATATAAGTACGATTTTTCCTATTTAAAAGCTGAACAAACCTGTATGGAGGGTCAATATGTTGCTTAATATCACACAGGTGGCAAATGATGGAGCTGAGAGTGGGAGTCAGGTCTAAGCCATGGGCCCTGTTCTTTCTCTTACTGTTTTAATTTTTTGCTTTGTATAATGTTCAGAATGCACCTTTTTTTTCAAGCTTTGGCCATAACTTTTGACTGTGACCTTTGGCCATAGTACATATTTGAATTGTCATTACTATAATTTTTTAAATGCTGTTTATTTTTTATAGAGACCACTGGCCATACTCTTAACCAACAATGGGTCTTAACCTACTTAACTACGGAAGCATCTAGAAGGGGTGTCAGCAACAGGCTGGGTACAGAGCAGGCTTCTGGAGGAAATGACTTAGTAGAGGCTTGAAGAGGGAGCTTGAGTTAGCTAGGTGAAAAAAAAAGTGAAAAGATTTTCTAGGCACAAGCAGCAGTGTGAGTAAAGATAAGGACCCTGAGACAACATGTAGCATGGTGGGAATTAAAGACAATTCTTGGTGACTAAAGCATGAAGCATGGAGTTAAGTAATTCCAGTTTTCTTGTTTCTTCTGTCTTAATGACCATGGAGAAAAAAGAAAAAAGACTTGAAATGCTTCCATGGATAATTGGGAGTAGAAAATAATAGAATAGAATGGATAATAATAACAACCTCACCCTTTCCCCATCTCTAAGGAGTGTCCTGACATTGCCCACCTGGAATTTCCTCTTCCTCTGGCTTCATTATGTATAGCATGTAACAAGGGCATCGAAAACTGTTACAAGAAGAAATAGGCAGATCCAGGAAGATCTAAAAAGGAGCAAAGTGGAGAGCAGCCTGTACACGTGAGGATTTTGGAAAGTTTGAGAAGTGGGATTTAGGAGTGAGAAGAATAATTGTGGGGAATAACAACCATCCACGTGAGAGGGACAGTGACAGGGCTGGGGTTTTTAATGAGGCTGTACTCTATATTACTCATGTCTCCCCTGCCCACCCACTCATCATTTTTCCCATAAGATTACAGAAGAATCATTGAGTTTTCTCCTAGGCTGCTTTTACAAGGAATAGAACTCCTTCACGTATTTCCACGTATATATTGTCTTTACCTATATTTTAAATTATTAGGAGTGGTTGTTTACAAATAATTTTCTACTTTTCCCCAAGAAATACCAGTATTTTTTTTAATTTAAAAAATTTTTATTGATGTACAGTTGATTTACAATGTTGTGTTAGTTTTGGGTGTACAGCACAGTGATTCAGATATACATATGTGTGTTCTTTTTCAGATTCTTTTCCATTATAGGTTATTATAAGTTGTTGAATATAGTTCCCTGTGCTATACAGAAGGTCCTTGTTGTATATTTTATATATAGTAATGTGTATCTGCTAATCCCAAACTCCTAGTTTATCCTTCCTACTCCCCTTTCGTTTTGGTAATCATAGGATTGTTTTCTATGTCTGTGAGTCCGTTTCTGTTTTGTAAATAAGTTGTTACCAGTATTCTTTATTACTATGTCTGTTAGGGAGTCAAGTTCTTAATCAGAAACGGTTTTAAAAAAGTTTCCAATAATTTCAGCAAATGTTTTTAATTTATCTTCAAAGTTGATTAAAAGAAATGTATTTAAGTAGTCAAAATACTTTGTACATTAAAACCTAAAAGAGAGGGGAAGACATTCCCCTTTCTATAGATATAAATACCAATCCACATATTTGAGCTCAATTCTGCTTCAATGAACTGAAAATTGCATATACTATGTTGAATAGCATTCAGAGCTTTGAATCACTTTCTCGACATCAATACATCTTCAAAGAAACTAGCCTGGGAAAAAAAATCAGACATGTGAAAGTCACTGAATTTCAATCAGCAATTCATTACACAAATTTCAAACGTGGAAGCAATTACTTCTAAGTTTTCTTGGAATTGAGTTTTATCAGACAAGTACAAATGATTATAGACAGTCTTAAGCCATCGTATGCTCTTTAAAGAAACGCATCTCCTGTCAAAAATATTCACATTCAGTTATGACTGCTACTCCACCTGTGGACTTTCTAAAGGAAGTGTTCCTCCCTGCTCACAGGCACAACCCTTTCACTACTTGTCCATTTTGCTTCTTTTTATTTTAAAGAGAAAGTGTTATTCAGCTACACATATGTTTAATTCCATTTCAGTGACATTCCTGTGAAATCCAATAACTACCTTAATTCAATGTGTGCACACCTATTTTGATAGATTCTGAGAAGAATCACTATAAAGGATGAAGAATCTGAGCTGGAAATGTATAATGTTACTTTCAAGTGGAAACCTACACATTTTTGACTGTACACAAACATGTGTTCCTAAATTTTGAGAGCAGCTGCACAGTTTTGAAATTAATTCTGGATAAAACTATGTAGAAGTGGATAAGTTCACTCATACTCTTTTTTTAGATTCTACATCTAAGTGATATCTTATGATATTTGTCTTTCTCTGTCTTACTTCAGTATGACAATATCTAGGTCCATCCATGTTGATGCAAATGGCATTATTTCATTCTTTTTACTGGCTGAGTAATATTCCATTGCATATATGTACCACATCTTCTTTATCCATTCCTCTGTCGATGGACATTTAGGTTGCTTCCATGTCCTGGCTGTTGTAAATAGTGCTGCTCAACACTCTGTAATGGTCTATATGGGAAAAGAATCTAAAAAGTATATTTGTATATGTATATGTATAACTGATTCACTTTGCTGTACACCTGAAACTAACACAACATTTTAAATCAACTATACATCAATAAAAATGTTTTTAAAATACCATACTAAATATGTGGAAGTGGAAAAAAAGGCAAAAAGGATGGGTGGCATGTACTTTAAATGTTACATGGAGGTGAAGGATGCCCAACAATTGTCTAGACAGTTTAACCAGCTGTTTAGTCTTGACAAAAGGCCCCAGGTGTAGTGTAGCTAAATGTTAACTTAAAGTGGAAATACAAATAATTTGTCTCTGATGGAACAGATCAGCACAAAAGTTTATGGCTCTGTGGGACACATACCAGTTTTGTATCTAATCCAGGAATCTTACCATCCCATAAATTAACCTAGCTTCTGAAATGCTCTTTGAATCAGTCATAACATTTCACTGGCTTTCTACTAATTAATGAGTTAAGCAGAATCTTTTACATGTGGTCATATTATATTTGTGCAAGAGATAGGATTTTATCTTTTGGAAAATTATACTTTCATTCTCTCTGGAACAATCAGAATCAATGATAAAGATAAGATAAAGATAATGACCCAAATAAGATTTTCTATAGGGCTTCCCTGGTGGCACAGTGGTTGAGAGTCCGCCTGCTGATGCAGGGGACACGGGTTCGTGCCCTGGTCCGGGAGGATCCCACATGCCGCGGAGCAGCTGGGCCCGTGAGCCATGGCCACTGAGCCTGCGCGTCCAGAGCCTGTGCTCCGCAACGGGAGAGGCCACAACAGTGAGAGGCCCGCGTACCGCAAAAAAAAAAAAAAAAAAAAAATATTTTCTATAAAAAGGGAGGTTTAAGATTGGATGGAACTTAAGGGGAATAAAAGGCCCACTCCATGAGCAGGTGAGATATTAATATGGAAGCAAGAGGATTTGGTCTCATTGGAACTTTGCCACAAATGAAATTTTTGTTTCCATCCGTTTAATTATTCTAGAATGTCCCATTTCTTTCAGAGGGAGATGTCTAATACACGTAGTTCTACATTTCAAGAAAATGGAGAAAATAAAATCATTTTGGTCATAATAGAGCCATATCCATGAAAGGACTAAACATTATAAAAATGGAACTTAATGTGATAAATAAAATGTTAAAACATAAAGATAGTATGTTTCAAAGCTAGTAATAATAATTTGTTGGGTGCTGTCTCTAAATGCCAAAAGATGTAAAAACAAAACGATGAGACTGACAAGGGCTTAATTTACAAAATATGCAAATAGCTCATAAAACTCTATAACAACAACAACAAAAAACCCAATCAAAAAATGGGCAGAAGACCTAAATGGACATTTCTCCAAAGAAGACATACAGATGGCAATAGGCACATGAAAAGATGTTCAACATCGCTAACTGTTAGAGAAATGCAAATCAAAACTACCATGAGGTACCACCTCACACCAGTCAGAATGGACATCATTAAAAAGTCTACAAATAACAAATGCTGGAGAGGGTGTGGAGAAAAGGGGACCCTCTTACACTGTTGGTGGGAATGTCAGTTGGTGCAGCCACTATGGAATATAGTATGGAGGTTCCTTAAAAAACTAAAAATAGAGTTACCATATGATCCAGCAATCCCACTCCTGGGCATATATTTGGAAAAGATGAAAACTCTAATTCGAAAAGATACTTGCATCCCAATGTTCACAGTAGCACTATTTACAATAGCTAAGACATGGAAACAACCTAAATGTCCATCAACAGATGAATGGATAATGACGATGTGGTATATATACACAATGGAATACTACTCAGCCATAAATAAGAAGGAAATAATGCCATTTGCTGCAACATGGATGGACCTAGAGATTATCATACTAAATGAAGTAAGGCATGAAAGACAAAGACAAATACCATATGATATCACTTATATGTGGAATCTAAAATATGACAGAAATGAACTTATTTATGAAACAGCAACAGACTCACAGACACAGACCTGTTCATGGAGTGGGCCTTTTATTCCCCTTAATTTCCACGCAATCTTAAGAAGAGACTTGTGGTTGCCAAGGGGAAGAGGCAGTGGGAGAGGGGTGGATTGCGAGTTTGGGATTAGCAGATGCAATGTATTAGCTATAGAATGGATAAACAACAAGGGATTACTGTATAGCACAGGGAACTATATTCAATACCCTGTGATAAACCATAATGGAAAGGAATATGAAAAAGAATATATATATATATATATATATACATATATATGTATAACTGAATCACTTTGCTATAGAACAGAAACTAACACAACATTGTAAATCAACTATACTTCAATAAAAAACACATTTAAAAAAGATATAGCAGGATTAAAGATGTAGACATAGAGAATGGTCTTGAGGACACAGGGTGGGAGGGGGAAGCTGGCTCAAGAGGGAGGGGATATGGGGATATATGTGTGCATATGGCTGATTCACTTTGTTGTACAACAGAAACTAACACAGTATTGTGAAGCAATTATACTCCAATAAAGATCTATAAAAAAAAACCCTAAGAATGAATCCAGAAAAAAAAAGATGTAAAAACAAAACACAGAATGTACAACAAAAAGAACTTGTGATGATGACCTTTAATTTTTAAAGAATTTTATTTAACTTTCAAACACAAGAAAAATTCTCCCATAAAATAATTTGACTTTTAATAAAAGTTTGATATTTCAGACAGAAGACTAAGAAAGAAACTTTTCTATCTGACAGAGAACTAATTTTATCCCCTATGCATTTTTGGCAAGAAGCCAATACCTCATTATTTATGGTCATTATGTGATTGCATTTTATTGCATAGTATAAGAATATGAGCCTAGATTCCCTGGTGAACATGTAGAGTGTTTCACATCCAGAACCACAGTCCATGGGATGTGTTGTGGATGTCAGGGGTAAAGTATATGAGGCTGACTCAGCTATGTGTAAGCACTGTGTCTCAGTAGAGAATGTGTCTCTCTGTAAAATATGGGGAATTTGAAGAACATTAAGTTTACATTTTTTTTTTTTTTTTTTTTTGTGGTACGCAGGCCTCTCACTGTTGTGGCCTCTCCCATTGTGGAGCACAGGCTCCGGATGCGCAGGCTCAGCGGCCATGGCTCACGGGCTCAGCCGCTCCGCGGCATGTGGGATCCTCCCGGACCAGGGCACGAACCCGTGTCCCCCGCATCGGCAGGCAGACTCTCAACCACTGCACCACCAGGGAAGCCCTAAGTTTACATTTTTAAAAACGCTAAGGGAGACCTAGAGTCTGTCATACAGAGTGAAATAAGTCAGAAAGAGAAAAACAAATACCGTATTCTAACACATATATATGGAATCTAAAGAAAAAAAATGGCTCTGAAGACCTAGGGGCAAGACAGGAATAAAGACGCAGATGTAGAGAATGGACTTGAGGACATGGGGAGGGGGGAAGGGTAAGCTGAGACGACTTGAGAGAGTGGCATGGACATATATACATTACCAAATGTAAAATAGATAGCTAGTGGGAAGCAGCCACATAGCACAGGGAGATTAGCTCCGTGCTTTGTGACCACCTAGAAGGGTGGGGTAGGGAGGGTGGGAGGGAGGGAGACGCAAGAAGGAGGAGATATGGGGTTATATGTATATGTATAACTGATTCACTCTGTTATAAAGCAGAAACTAACACACCATTGTAAAGCAATTATACTCCAATAAAGATGTAAAAAAAAAAAACGCTAAGGGAAATAAAATAATAAGGCCATAAATAAACAGATAACATTTAAAAAGCAGAGTGGTCATTCGTATATTCTTAGATTTACTAATACCTTCATGAATTTTTTCAAGAAGGTTATGCTTCAGAAAGATGTTCATTCTCTTTGAGTGTCTGAAATTGCCTCTCTGCTGTCTTCATACAAGGAAAATCACCTGGCTGAGTATGGGATTCTTTACTTCTAAATTGAACATGTGGAATGATAGCCTGCTGGCATTAAATGTTATGAAAGAGAAGTATTAAACTACAAGTATTTTGAAAACAGGTAGACTTTTCCTGTGGCAGCACTACTGATCTAGATGCAAGAGACTTAGAATAATTGCCTTGACTTAAAAAAAAAAAGAAGTTTGTCTTTTGTTGAATGAAACAATTGAGCTAAATGATCACTATGGGACATTCCAATTATCAAATTTTATATCTTATGACCATGTTTGATTCTTTGAAATTATGAAAGAATCTCAAACTGTAGCATCAGAAATGCCTATTGATGCTTAAATAGGGATCAGTCTGTTTCAGTGTATGAGGATTTTGAAAAATTCTTATCAATACACAGGAAACTTTAGTTTTTAGTAAGATCTAGATTAGACTAAAACAGATAAAGCAAAATAAAACCAAAATACGCTTCTGTTTCCTCAACTCTGTATATACTGGATCAGCACTTATCATCAGACTGGCAAGATAAACCCAGATTCCACCACCTACCAGTAAGACTATCTAATTTCTCTGAATCTCTGTCTCTTCCTCTATGATGTAGAGATAACAAAACTTGCTTCTAATTAATTTGTTTGAGTGAATATAAAGAAGCATCTAGTAGATATCAGGAATATAAGTGGTACTTAATAAACTACATTTACAAATTCTGTAAAGAGGTAAGGCAGGAATTATCATCAACATCTAATAGATAAGAAAGTGGAGACCATGAGTGGTTTTGAGATTTTTTCAAAAGAAATATTAAGATGATATAAAACCCCAACAATAATTGGAACACAGGCTTCTTATCTCTGAGGTCTTTGATGCCTTATTTTTTCATGATCTGTGGGAGGTTATTGTTGGATATACACTCGTATTTTTAACCTTTATTTGTTCAAATGTGTCAGGATGTCAGAAGATGGATTTTGACTATCAAAGTGAAGTGAAAGTTCAATACTTTTATTATTATAATTGCACTTTATTCTGGATAGTGCAAAACATACTTGTAAAAATAGAATAATTACATATTTGTTTGAACTCATAAAGAGCAAGGTCAAAGCAGACTGTTAAGTAGTTTCAGTCAAATATTAAAAATATAGCAAAACCTATGACAAAAAGGAGAACTATTTAAAGCAACAAATAATGCACAATTTTTTCACGAGTATTGTTTCTAGGCAGAAAACTAAAGTGCATGGCATAGATTTTAGACACAATAAAAAGTAAGTATAAATGGAAATACTTTAAAACTTAAAGATTTCAAAAACAAAAAAGGAATTTAGGTTCCAACTAAAAAATAAATAATACATATAACAAAAAGGAAGTGAAAACTGCACAAAAGTGGCTCAAGGCACTTTGTCTAATAGTAAAACACTTTATTTTTAAATATATAAAAGTATACATTTTTTTTTTTTTTTGCTTTTGGCTCTGGGATTTTTTATGTATACTTTGTTACTAGTTGCAAAGTCTCTCCAAATATCATCATCATCTTCATCATCATCAAATCGCTTGATGAAAATCAAGTACATACTGCAAACTTTTACAAGTATGCACCCGCAATATATTTCGCTGGGGGTAGATATTAATTTATATCTACTGCATGTCAACACACAGAATAACAATAAGCTGGTTGAAGTGAAAAAACAGATCTTTCTCCAAGAGCACAAATAAAACATGAACAGTAGTAGGTCTCAGAGCTATTGAAAGAGCTTCATGAGCTTTGAAAACCATTCCATGTGGATCATGGTGTTTTGTCTCCCAAACACCCTAAAATTATTTTTTAGATGCTGACAGTTTCAAAAACGTTTTAGCAAGAAAACATATTTTAAAATCTATGTGATTTTGTAGAGCAGCAACAGAAAGATTTTTCTTAAAAGTGCCCATAGGGCTTCCCTGGTGGCGCAGTGGTTGAGAGTCCGTCTGCCGATGCAGGGGACACGAGTTCGTGTCCCAGTCCGGGAAGATCCCACATGCCGCGGAGCGGCTGGGCCCGTGAGCCATGGCTGCTGAGCCTGCGCATCCGGAGCCTGTGCTCCGCAACAGGAGAGGCCACAACAGTGAGAGGCCCGTGTACTGCAAAAAAAAAAAAAAAAAAAAAGAGTGCCCACAAACAGTTGGAACTCATTGCCAATTAAAGGCAGAAAAAATGTCAGCACTTTATCGAGGGGTCCAGTGTTTCCCGATATTGCTGACTTACGGGTAGCTCCTGCAAGTGATTTACTTCTATCACTTTGGAGAGGCTGTATGCTAAAGCTATGTGAAATCTGTCACGTGGGCATGGTGTGGAGGGTGCAGGGAATTCTGTGCTAAGAGCTAGGAAATGGAGGTCCAAATGTGCCATGTCTGTGTGCTGCCCGTGTAACCTTCAACAGGTCTGTTAAGTACTTGGATTTCAAGGGGACTGTCTTGCTTACCAGAAGGGCAACACAGGCTTTGCTCTGTGTCTACCTTTTGCTTCAATTTTCCTAGGCTGAAGGACTAGAAATTTCCTAATTTAGAAGACGTGGAACATTTGCTGTGCATTTCCCCGTTTTGTCCTTGAGTTACTTTCAGTATCTGGGAGCAACTGAATCTGTCATATTTTATATGTGGAAGGTAGACATCTAGGTAAATGTTTTGGTTCCCAGAGAATTCCTAAGGACCTAGATCCTGGAACAGAAAAAAATCACATGGAAAGCTATTCTGCAACACAGTGGGAATTCTTACTTGCAACATGGGTTTATGATATGCCAGTCTGAAGTCTGCAAACAGGGAAGAAGCAGAAATAAACCTGACAGATGAATTCTACCAAGAAAACTCTGAAGCTGTCATTAGATAGTTATTCTATAAGGCAAGTCTAATGGTCTAAGTTAGAGGGAAACCAACTCTTCTTCAACCTTACAAATGTGAAATGCAATGTGAAAGTTCTGACTTATAAATGATCAGGTTTGAAATTAAAATATAAGATTTTTGTTTTTCCAGATATAAGTTATTACACCTGTGTAAATCACTGGTAAATGTTTTAGTTAAATTATGTGAATGGGAAATTTTTTAAACTTTTGAAGATAACAAAGATAACTCTAAATTCCTTAAATAATGAGACAATAGACTCTGAGCTAGAAAAGAATTTGTAAATTGAAGCATTATGAAGTAAAATTTGAGAAGTTTTAAAGCTTGTCTAGATTATGATACTCATCTTATTTCAGAATTTCTTTCATACTCTCAGCTCTGCCACTGCTGAAGGAAATTCCAGACTTTTGCCTAATAATAATCTTCCTTAGCAAGGTATTTTTCCTGCTATTTGGCTCAAATTTTATATGACCCAGTATGATTGTTCCTTGGATCTTCATTTAAGTGCCTTGAAGAAGAGATATTTGACATGTTTTGTGGAAGAAATCTTTATAAATCTGAAGACTATAATGAAAATACCGTGCTTCAATGTATTCCTTACACATAAATGTACATATTTTCCCATTACCCAGGAAGCTCTTTTTAAAAAATATTTACTTTTTTATTTATTGGCTGCGTCTGGTCTTAGTTGTGGCATGCGGGATCTTTCGTTGTCATGTGTGGACTCCTCGTTGCAGCGTGGGGGCTTCTCTCTAGTTGTGGTACGCAAGCTCAGTAGTTGCGGCGCACAGGCTTAGTTGCCCCACAGCATGTGGGAAGATCTTAGTTCCCCGACCAGGGGTCAAACCAGTGTCCCCTGCATTGCAAGACAGATTCTCAACCACTGGATCACCAGGGAAGTCCCACTCAGGTAGTTCTTAAAGAAGGAAACAGTGCAGAAAAAAAAAAAAAAAAAAAAAGATGACTTTGCAAATCAGATTGATTTTTTTGGGGGGGTTATCAGCTGTTTTATTTTATTTTATTAACATCTTTATTGGAATATAATTGCTTTACAGTGGTGTGTTAGTTTCTGCTGTATAACAAAGTGAATCAGCTATACATATACATATATCCCCATATCTCCTCCCTCTTGCATCTCTCTCCCACCCTCCCTATCCCGCCCCTCTAGGTGGTCACAAAGCCCCGAGCTGATCTCCCTGTGCTGTGCATATCAGCTGTTACAGATGGAGCCAGGGGTGAGAGAAAAATAATATTTTTGCAGGTTGACTCATATAAAAATGCAGCTATTACTTATCTTAGAAAAATTTTAGAAAACTGAAGCCACATGTTTCCTGGGAAATATAGAAAAGCTGAGTAATAATGACATGCAAGTATGTTAACGCTAAGGGGAGCTAGCTGAGCCTCTACACAGTCTATTGGTTAAGCATTGAACTCTGATACCAGACTGCTTTGGTTCAACTCCTGGCTCTGCTATTTACTAACTGTGGAAACTTCGGAAGAAGAATACAAATTGTAAGCCTCACTTTCCCTATGTGTATAAAGGAGAGGATAATAATGTTTACCTTATAAATGAGATAATGCATGTAATTGCTTTAACAGAGTGGCACATCGTAAAATCTCAACAGATGTTAACATGGCAAAGAACATTCTAAGTGCTTTACCTCAGGTAAAGAAGAAATCCAGGTAGCTGTTACTATCATTTCTCCTATATCATCAGTGAGGAACCTGGACCAGAGAGAGGTTAAGAACCTGTCCAAGGTCACAAAAATAGCACTTGGATAGGCTGAGATTCTCACTCAGAGTTCTCTAGATGGTTTTAATCACAATGCTGTACACAAAAGCTACAGACTCACATGCCTGCAAGGACCAGTCAGGTAAGACAGATACACACAAAAGTGAGGTAAAAGTCAGTAGAGAGTGGTGTCTTTAATTCACTTTTTACATTTGTTGACATTGTGCTGGTCCAATAAAACAATTCCTTTATGTAAAATTCCATCTGCAGCCCATTTGCAGCCCCTGCAAGTTGATATCTGAAGATGAATTTGCCCAGCAGCTGGCACACTAATGGGATGGTGGGTTCCTGTTTGTGTTTGTGTGTACTCTAGTCTGCTTCTGTGCCATCTCCCCAACTTATAAGTCCTCCATCTAATGGCTTCCAAGGACCTGTCTTGCCCATATGTTTGGAAAATAGTCTGATAAAGAAATCTTAACGCTGAGTGAGTGATACGTTGTGCTCTCTGAGCACTCACTGTCTCCCCTTTCCCTGTTGGATGGGGTCCTTCTTTATTATCCTCGATTTATTGAATAACCCAGGCAGGCATATTCTCGTCTTCAAAAGTGGAATGGATGAGAGCTTGAAAAATAAATTAACAAGTAGTAGAATTACTCAATTTTCTTTTGACCAAGGGTTTTTTCCCAGTATTTCGGAAAACATGTCAACTTCTAGTAGGATTTTGGAAAACAAAAAACAAACAAACAAACAAAAAACAGCAGACTGGGAATCAAAGTTCATAGATTCCAGACTTGGCTCTTCTCTTCAAGTCACTTTGTGAAATAGGACACATTTCTTAACATTTTTGGTCTATTTCTTTAGCTGTAGTTACAATGGTGTGGATGGGAGCGTCTCCAAATTTTCTTCTAAAATTCCCATGTGTCTAATGATTTTACCTTAGTCCTTCTTCCTTCATTAACATTTATTCCATGATCCCAAGCAGCCTTTTGGGTACCTTTGTATAAATAAAGTTGTGGCAGTTAAACATTTAGAGGAAATAATTTGCATGGTGACATTTTATCAAGCTCTATTGGATCTTGGACTACATCTGTCCTGAGTGTTATATTTATTGTATTTGTGCTGATTTATTTAGAATATTCTAGTTAAGTAGTATAATGTGTACATATACTGAAAAATTAACCAAAACTGTATTAACAATGTTGTCTGGCTATTTACCCTGTGATTGACAGAATTAGTGATGTTTAAAGACAGGTGATGTGATCTGTTAGGAGACCTGTTGTCCTTGAGTGAATATTGTATAAATATCTGCAAACTCAACAGTCCTTACTCTGTTCCGTTTGTTCAGCCCTTGAGGTCATGAACTTACTGGTGGTGTATAAACTCCCCTGCTGGGAAGACCCAGATGTCCCATCCAACTACAAATCTTGCTTATCTTACTTAAGAACAAGGCAGTGCCCACTTCTGAGCCAGCCTTCTTACAAGGTGCTAGTTGATGTGTCAGAGAGCAACAAAGACAGCTTTTCTCAACTGCGAACATGTTGCAGGTCTGGGCCTACTTACTAATAAAGAGTCTTTATATTGGTGTTATATACAGCGTGTATATTTTGCATGAGATTTGCTTTCATTGCCAAACATTATCTGGTAGCAGTGATGTGAGCATGGGTGTATTGCTATGAATTGTCTTTGTCTGTGAAGGCTACTGATATTTACCAAAGGTTCTGACAATCAAACTGGGTTAGGTCAGTTTAGGACAGTGACAAAGTCAAATACATTATCTGGAGAATTTAGAGTTTCATATGATCACTTGAGATTAGAAGCAAGGGAAATAGAGGCTAGATATTTCCTTGGTTGGATAAATAAGATAAACTGTTATCAGTGGTATCAGCAATTTAAAAAAGACAAAGAAAAAGAGTTAAGAAATGTGCATGAATAGGCTTCTCCTCCTGATCTCTATCAGAGTAGCGGGTGAGACGGAATTAAGTTGTTAGAACAGATTTGACTAGGCTGAAATAGAAAGATTTGAGGTTTGTGACCTTTTATGCTATTCTTGATTGATGTAGATGGTATTACATTTGTAAGGTTAAGTTCTCAATCTGTTCATTCATTTAAAAATACCTGTTGGGCTTCCCTGGTGGTGCAGTGGTTGAGAGTCCACCTGACGATGCAGGGGACACGGGTTCATGCCCCGGTCCGGGAAGATCCCACATGCCGCTAGAGCGGCTAGGCCCGTGAGCCATGGCTGCTGAGCCTGCGCGTCCGGAGCCTGTGCTCTGCAACGGGAGAGGCCACAACAGTGAGAGGCCCGCGTACCGCAAAAAAAAGAAAAAAAAAAAACCTGTTTACAGCAACTTTTCTAGGTTTTAGGGATACAGCAGAGAATGAAACAGGCAAAAAGTCCTGCCCTCATGAGCTTTATATTCTAATATAGCAGTGAAAGCAGAAAACAGATACATGGTGTATTAGATGTTTGATAAGTGGTACAGAGGAAATTAAAGCAAAGATGGTAGTGAAACCATGCATCTCAGATTGGGACTTGAACCCACATGCCAGGACTCAAACCCAGCCTAACCCCAGACTGGGACTTGAACCCACGTGCCGGGACTCAAACCCAGCCTAACCCCAGATTGGGACTTGAACCCACGTGCCGGGACTCAAACCCAGCCTAACCCCAGATTGGGACTCGAACCCACATGCCGGGACTCAAACCCAGCCTAACCCCAGATTGGGACTTGAACCCACGTGCCGGGACTCAAACCCAGCCTAACCCCAGATTGGGACTCGAACCCACATGCCGGGACTCAAACCCAGCCTAACCCCAGATTGGGACTTGAACCCATGCGGCCAGGGCTCGAACCCAGCCAAAACCCACGGCCTTCCAACTGAGATCACACACCTGGTTTCAGGACTTAATGAAGCTCAGGTTCTTGATGTCTCATTGCAGAAAGAATTCAGTGAGAGACAAAGTGATAGGTAAGAAGTGGATTTATTTAGAGAGAAACACACTCCATAGACAAGAGTGTGGGCCATCTCAGAAGATGAGAGTGGCCCCAGGGTATGGGGTTGTCAGTTTTTATAGGAGTGGGTAATTTCATAAGCTAATTCCAGCTATTTCAGGAAGGGGTGGGGATTTCCAGAAATTGGGCCACCGTCCACTTTTTGATCCTTATGGTGAGTCTTGGAACTGTTGTGGTGCCTGTGGGCGTGTCATTTAGCTTGCTGATGTGTTACAGTGAGGGTCTACTGAGGCTCAAGGTCTAGTGGAAGTCCACCATCTTGGACCCATTTGGTTCTAATTAGTTTATGTCATGTCCTTGGGCTACGTCATTCTTTCAAAGGTTGTGCCCTTCCCCCCCGCTTCCCTCCTGTTTCAGTAGGAAGCATTAGAAAGGAGTAGACCCAGGAAGTTTTAAATAGAACAGTCAGGGAAGACCAATTGGCTACACTGACCTTGAGCAAAGATCTCCAAGGAGGTGAGAGAGCAAGCCTTATGAATGCAAGAGCCTCAGAGGAAATGAATGGTTAACGTGAAGTGAAGTCACTGGGGAGGAATGTTCAGTGACAAGAAGTGCAGCATAGGTGGAGATCAGAGAACGAGGGGAAGGGTAGTAGGAGATTAGGTTGGACTGTGGGACCGAATTGGGGACTTGCAGACTCTTACGACTTTGGGTTTTATTTTCCATGAAAATGGAACCCAGCTGAGTACCTTGAACAGAAGAGTGAGATACCTCAACTCATATTTAACAAGATCCTTCTGGTTGTTGGACTGAGAATAGACGGAAGGCAGAGGGCAAAAGCAGGAAGATCAGTTTAGGTGGTTCTAAGAATTCACAGGGGAAATAATGGCAGCTCAGCCCAAGGGAGAAGCAATGTAGGGTGTGATGAGTAGCTGGACTCTGGATATATTGAGAAGGCGGAGTTGTCAGGATTGATTGACAGACGCGTGAGAAAGAAAGAAGCTTTCCTGAGCATCTGGAAGGTTGGACTCACAGTCAACACAAATAGGGACCTTAAAAGAAGCAAATTTTGGGGGAAGATCAAGAGCTTAGTGTCAACATACTAAGTTTAATGTGACCATTAGACATATAATTGGATGTTCCAAGTAGACAATTGAGTCTACATGTCTGGAAATCAGGAGAGAGGTCTGGGCTGAAAAGACATAGTTTGATTATCAGCACTTAGATGACATTTAAGAACTCATAAAACTACACGTGATCACCTTAATTGTGAATGTAAACAGGAAAAGGAAGAGACTCCAAAACTGAGCCTTGGAGCACTCCCAAAGTAAGGGATAAGGAGAAATAAGGAGGAAAACCAGGAAAGTGTAGAGTGAGGGGTACGTTTCCAGGAAGAAGGAGTTATAAATTCCACAGTGGCATCACACATCATTTCTTTCTTCTTTTAGCTTTTAAAGTTAGGATGCTGAATTAAAAGCATCCTTTGGGGACTGAGGTTATTACATGGAAATTTTTGAATATTTGTAACACAGGATTCCTTGGTATACAAACTGGATGGGGGAGAGGAGCTCTAGATTTGTAAAAATGTATTGCATTTGTGGGAACCATGAAACATGACCACCTGAACAACTAAAATATCAGTCTTTTTAGATCTGTTTAGTTTTTTCTGTCTCTTTATGGAAGGCAGGTTTCTGTAATACTTCTGTGAGGTGAGCTGTATGCTTCACTATGCCCTCAGTCAGAGAGCTCTGGAAATTACAGTTTTCTGAGCACCTGGGATGTGGAGTTGACAGGCTGACAACTATTGAGAAGTGACAAGAAGCCCTGCAATATTAAATGTTTCTTCACACACACTTCCTAAGGGCTGAATATATGTTTCTCTATTGACGAAAATGAATTTGTTTCAACCTTAGACGTAGCCATTTCCAACATGTTCATCAGTAAGGACTGTAAAGAAAGAATTTCAACATTTTGCTAAAAAATGGGATATAAACAAGGAAAGTACGTGAAAGAATATTTTATTTTATTTTTTGCTAATTTATTATGAAAATGTTCAAGTATACAAAAAAGTTGAAAGAATTTACAGTGGAAACTTTTATGTCCACCTCCTGGATTTTACCAATAAATTTTTACTATAATTATCATATATCTATCCATTCTTCTATCCATTCATCAATCCATTTTTTTTTTTTGATGCCTTTCAAGGTAAGTTGCCAATGTTAGTTTCCTCCTAAATACTTCAGCACATATATCACTAAGTACAGTTGGGTATTTGTTTTTGTATGTATGCTTGTGGATAAAATCATCTTAGAACACGAATATGCATTGTTTAAGAAGAGCAGATGAATAAGTGGGCTGATATTTACAGACCACCTAATGTGCACCAGATATTTGACTTATGTCATTTTGCTTAAATGTCTTACTCCGAGAGGTATTATCTCCATTTTTCAAATGAGCTATGTGCTCTCTAGTATGCTTTGCTGTTTCCCAGAGCTTCCTTCTACCCTGTAGGCAGTGGGGGCAATCAGGGCTCCCTAGGGTAAGCTTCCATACCTAGCTAGCCTTTCCTTTGCCTTCTTCTTCTTGCTTTTCCAGTTACTTGATTTTCTTGAGCCTTGTTTGAGACTAGGTGACAGCTAGCCAATCTGTTAAATTATCATGACACTGTCCTATGAATGTTAGTGTCCTAATATATGCTTCCTGTGATAGATAATACATTACTCTGTAGCAAGTCCTCTGTAGACAGAGGATCTTTATATGAAGGAGAAACTCAATGGTGAGAATTTTAGGTGCTCCTTTAGATAGGTTGAAAATATATTTCAAGAGGTAGGCATTTGCACATTTCTAATATGCATGTTTACTGAACTTATAACAGTTTTTAGACTGTTGCTCATAGTTTCTAGACATATTATTTTTCCATATCCATCACTAGAAACTCAGATATTGCAAACCTGGTTCAAGACAGTACCTGAGAGTTCCAGAACCTTCAGACCTACTCAGGATGCCCCATTAAGGCATATTTAGTATCCACATGAACAATATATCTGGGATTCTGTTCTCTTTATTCCTTGGCCTCCTTACTTTCAGTGAATTGTTTTTCCACATGCTGCCTCCCTCGACTGCGGTCACATCCTTCCTTGTTCATCACAATAAATTCATGAGTTCTAGACCTTGATTTTAAGAATCCCGCTCATTGACTATCACCTTCTATCCATTTTGCTCTAATTTCCACATTCTCAAAGACCTTCAACTTATTGCTCCTAAAACTTTTACTTTCCTGACCATTTGTTACACCTGTGGTCCACCCCCTTTTTCCTCATCCACTGCAGGGTACATGGTCCATACTTCCAATTACCCCTTTACCTTCTCTCCTGTACTTCTCTGGAAGAAGCTCAATCCCAGTAAAAATGCAGCTATCGACTTCCTTCCTACTACTTTATCTCTGGCATCCAGAAAATATTCAGGCAACGTCTAGAAGCTCTGTAAATATCTGATGATTGAAGAATGACGGATGGTTGATGGGTGGAATTATGCAGTTATGTAAGATTTACCTTGAATCTTTCATTTCCTCCAGGATGTTCAGAATTACTTGGGATGATATGGGAGAGACCAGATAATACCAGTTGGTACCCTCTTGGTCTGATGTTTTCTGTGCACCTTCCAACTGCAGCTCCATCTACAAGGGTTCCTGCCAGTGGCAGAAGCACAACATACTGGAAACTTCAAGAGGATCCCCCTCCCTTGGCAGTTGCTCAGTGGCCCAGGGGGATCCTCTCAGCAGTTCATCTCACTTTTATGAGCAGCAGTTTCCTGGAAAATCTTGGGCTAATAATGTAGACAGTTCCAAGATATTCCTGGTAAAAACATATGGTGATTCTGGTGTCCATCCAGGAGTACTCCCCTCCTCACAAAGCTTGTGGCTACATTAAATCAGCACAGTCCATTGTTCCTTGAGGGCAGCTCTGGCTTTTTCAAAGGTAATTTTTTTTTTTTTTTTCTTTTTCTGCGGTACGCGGGCCTCTCACTGTTGTGGCCTCTCCCGTTGCAGAGCACAGGCTCCGGACGCACAGGTTCAGCGGCCATGGCTCACAGGCCCAGCCGCTCTGTGGCATGTGGGATCTTCCCGGACCGGGGCACGAACCCGTGTCCCCTGCATCGGCAGGCGGACTCCCAACCACTGCGCCACCAGGGAAGCCCCAAAGGTAATTTTTAAAAAAAATTTCTTGCCTCTCAAAAAAATTCTTTAAGATTCCCAAAGTACTACAGGGGAAGGAATGAGTGTAACAGCACAATGCACAGCTACATTCCAAACTGTCTCTTCTTTTCAATTTTGGTGGAGGGTGACCTCTCATGCTCTTCCAGGGAGCTCTTTGCAGATCATAATATGTGGAGTCCACCACTCCTTTCTGGAACTCTCTAAACTCAGGTATCAAGAGAAGCTCCCATTGTTTTTCCCCATGTATCCTCTGCCCTTAAGACTCAGGACCTTTAGGTTCAACAATAGTCCTGGATTTATCATTTCTCTTTCTCCAATCTTACACCCCACAAAGTCAGAAATACAACTATAACTGTATTTGCTGGCTCTAGGTTAAAAGTCTGTGTACAATACATTCAAAATTGTCTAACACAGGTAAAAAGTTTGAGCATCCCTTTCTTCCTTTAGACTAGTTTCCCAAATTTGCCTATTAAAGAATCACCTAGGGTACTTGTTAAAAATCTAAACACACAAGTAGTTCAGGCTCATCCCCTGGAGGTTAGGATACTAGGTTATTTTGGGGAAGGGAGAAAGGGCTGGAAGTCAGCTGTTTTAATGACCACAGATGATTCAAATAATCAGGCACGTTTGAGACGTTCAGATCAGAAAATAGGAATGCTGGTATTTTGATCATTCATTTATTTTCTCATTCACCCCTTCTGTCTGGGGAATGGAAAAGGTGTCCCTTCTTTCCCCCTCCGTTTTTCATCTTGGTTACTGAATGGGATGAAAATATGTAAAAAGTGAATGACTGGGCTTCCCTGGTGGCACAGTGGTTGAGAGTCCACCTGCCGATGCAGGCGACATGGGTTCGCGCCCCGGTCCGGGAAGATCCCACATGCCGCGGAGTGGCTGGGCCCGTGAGCCATGGCCGTTGAGCCTGCGCATCCGGAGCCTGTGCTCTGCAGCGGGAGAGGCCACAAAAGTGAGAGGCCCGTGTACTGCAAAAAATAAATAAACAAACAAATAAATAAAGTGAATGACTGGAGTAAAAAAAATGAGAGTCAAATAGTTAAAATATTTCAGAAGCTCAGTTTCAACCCTAGATAAATGTGAACTCATTTCTGCCCCAGTACTTGGAGCTGTTATAACAAAAGTACCGTAGACTGGGTGGCTTATAAATAACATATATTTCTCAGTTTTGGAGGCTGGGAAGTTCAGATCTGGCAGATTCCGTGTTTGGTGAGAACCTGCTTCCTCTTTCATAGAAGGCCTTTTCTTTGCTGTATCTTCATGTGGTGGAGGGAGCAAGGAAGCTGTCCAAGGGTTTTTTATTTTATTTTATTTTATTTATAAGAGCACTAATCCCACTAATGAGAGCTCCATTCTCCTGACTTAATCACCTTCAAAGCCCCTACCTCGTAATATCATCACATTGGGCCTTAGGATTTCAAAATATGAATCTGCAGGGACACCAACATTCCGTCTATAGCACTCATTTTTTATTCATTAGACATACTAACACTTGCATAAATGATTCCAAACATCATGAATGAAAAAAATTAAAGTGCAGTCATCATAGAATAGGATCAATGCTTCCAAATTATACAAACAGCTCATACAACTCAACCACAAAGAAACAGCAACCCACTCTGCCCAAAAATGGGCAGGAGACCTAAATAGACATTTCTCCAAAGACATACAGATGGCCAACAAGTGCATGAAAAGATGCTCAACATCACTAACTGTCAGAGAAATTCAACTCAAAACTACAATGAGGTACCACTTCACATTGGTCAGAATAGCCATCATTTAAAAACTCTGCAAATAACAAATGCTGGAGAGGGTGTGGGGAAAAGGGAACCCTCCTACACTGTTGGTGGGAATGTCAGTTGGTGTAGCCACCATGGAGAACAGTAAGGAGGTTCCTCATAAAACTAAAAATCGAGCTGCCATATGATCCAGCAATCCCAATCAAGGCATATATCTGGACAAAACTATAATTCAAAAAGATACATACACCCCAATGTTCATAGCAGCACTATCCACAACAGCCAAGACATGGAAACAACCTAAACGTCCATCGACATATGCAATACGACTTAGCCACAAAAAAGAATGAAATAATGCCATTTGCAACAACATGGATGGACCTGGAGATGATCATACTAAGTGAAGTAAGTCAGAAAGAGAAAGACAAATAGCATATGATATCACTTATATGTGGAATCTAAAATACAACACAAATGAACTTATCTATAAAACAGAAACAGACTCGCAGACATAGAGAACAGACTTGTGGTTGCTGGGGGGAGGAGAAGTGGGGGAGTGTTTGGGATTAGCAGATGCAAACTAATGTATAGAATGGCTAAACAACAAGACCATACTGTATAGCACAGGGAACTATATTCAATACCCTGTGATAAGTCATAATGGAAAAGAATATGAAAAAGAATGTATATACATGTTGAACTGAATCAGCCTGCTGTACAGTAGAAATTAGCACAACATTGTAAATCAACCACACTTCAACAATAAATAAATTTTAAAAAAGAATAGTATCAACGCTTGACAGTACACACAGTGTTTCCGGAGTATGAGAGATAACGCTTAACTTGATGTGGGAAAGAATGGGAAGCCTCCATAGCATCTCCTTTCTACTGGTCTGAGTGCTAACTGAACATTTAGACAGAATCCAAAATGAGACTCTGACTTAAACAGTTGTGCTTTGCTCAACAGAGTTTCTGGAGAGGAATAGATTTTAGATCGTATCAAAGTAGGAAAATGTGCAAACAGTTTGGAGATGGTGAGGTTAATGCAAGCCTTGGAAACAACCTGCTCTTCCTTTGGACTGGAGTGCTAATGAGTGGTGAAAAGAGCAATGGCTGAGCACAGTGGGGAATCAGCAGGGGGCTGGGCAAAACCCAAACCTCTGCTGACTCCAATATCTTTTCATTTTCTTCACTTACTGCTTCCTAATAAATAATGGATAGTCCATTATTGGGGCAGTCACTCTCCAGGTTGCGATTGTTCCGTGTGAGTGGGTTTGGTTTTGTTGTATATGGTTTATAATGTGTGATAAGGATGTAAGTAATATATACACACATATAGTCAATAAATATTTATAGAATATTTGTGGGTACATGTATATACATATACATATCACAGATAGCATAATAGTAATTATTTGTGTATACTATTCATTCAAAGAGCTTTCTACATATATTACTTCATTTATTTAACCTTTGTAAGACCCTTTTGAGGTAGGGATTATAATTATGTTCATTTTCAGAGGTGGAGACCAAGGTTTAGAGAGGCCAATGGTCTTTCCAAAGGTGGCACAATCTGGTAAGTGGTTGAGCCAGGATTCAAATTCTCTTGTTCTGAGCTTAAGGTTCGTGCTCATTCCTCGGTAATTTGTCACTCATCTTCTATTGTCAATATTGTCTCAGGGTCAGTTACGAAGAGAGTCTACAGGAATAAAGTTTCCTACTACTCCTTATATTTTTGAGTCTGTTCTTTTTACATGAAACCCTTCAAGTATCTGATGCCTTCAGTCTATCTTATTCTTTTCTCATTTTTACAAGAAAGGATGTGAATATATTTATACTGGAAGGAGACAGTACAATATTGAGGCTGAACATTTTCTCTTGTAGTGTTTTCATTTTAATTAGAGACAACATCTTAGCCAAAAGAAGTGTACATGTGTGTGCGTGTGTGTGTGTGTCTGTGAGTGTTTAGAGGTGATGGAGGGACCCATAGAAACTTCCAAATACATTTTTATCTACTTATTTTATTTTTAGGATCAACTCCGAGATGCTGTGTTAGCTTCACCATTGAAACCACTGTTGAACGGTAAGGATAGGAAGAGGTTCTAAGCCTGATAGAAATAAGGACAGTTACTTAAAACTAATGAAGTCTGTTTTATACAAGGCAGCACAGAAACCAGTAACAACATGGTAAAATTCACTTCACAATATTTTGGAGGTGTCAGTGTTTTTAGACCACAATTTAAGGGCGTGTGTGATTAACACAGATTTATTATCTTTGCTTTTCTTTGTGAAGGGAGTTACATAAACTTGTGTTAGTATCAGCTTTCTGCATGTTAACAAGTAAATTGAAAGATTAAATTAAACAAACTAATTTAGAGTCTTCTCTTAACCCTTATGCATATTTACATATGTTAGTGTTTACGGATTAATAGACTCAAGTTAGTTTAAATCAACAAAATTGCTCACGTATTCATTTAATTTTAAATCTTTAACTACCTCCCTATTTTTAAGGCAGTGATGTAAAGAATAAGGCATAGAATAAATAAAATGAGGACTAGAAGAAGAGTTAAAGAAAAAAGGAGATGATTTAAAGAATAAATTCTTTGAAACACGTTTTTTTTCAAAAAGATATGTGTGTGTGTGTGTATATATATATCTTCGATGTTTGTTAGATCTGATTTCCCTAAACAGTTATTTTTTAACAAATATTTAATTGTATTACATTTGCATTTCCATTACCAACTAAAATAGCTCATTGGGTTCAATTAATTCAATCTTAATATTACCTGGCTGACCTCTCAGTGGAAATGACACACATGCAATAACATTGAGCACACATTCCGGCATTTGTGAGTTCTGGGCACTTCTACCTTTGTAAGTGCCTGCCTCCAAAAAATATTGAAAATCATATTTTATGACTATTATTATAAAGACAAATGTATTAAAATTATATATGAAAACATTTTCATTGACTTTTTCCTCCTGGAAAAAGGTGGGCCTCTCTATACAAGATGATACAAATAAATACCATCAGAACACTGCATGAATTTTCTGGGTCCCTTCTGTAATTAAAAATAATAGTAATAAAAATTAAAATATTTTACTACTACACTGTTATGAAGTCAATTATGTTAAAAATGTATATTAAAACATTTTCATTGATCTAAAAGTTCTTTTGTTTTCTTCTGATTTTTAAGGAAACTGAGATTTTGGGGGGGACACCTAGGAGTATTATGGGCCCTTGGCTCTTGATTCTGGGCCTAATGGGTAAGTTGGTCCTGGACATCCTAACTCAGCCAATATGATTTCTTCTGGGCCTCAAACATGCAATGTTTTTTCACTGATGTGTGTGTGTGTGTGTGTGTGTATGTGTGTGTGTGTGCCTTTAAAGCCTTGCAGCCTCCCCAGGGGTTGCAAATTCCTACCCAGCCATGGAGACACACCTCAAATTTTATCTCTTCGGTGAAGTTTTTCCTGAATCCCCAGGTAGAATTAGTCATACCAAGAAGTTCCCTTGGTACTTTCTATATAACTTTACAGAATTGAAGAGAAACCTAGCAACCACCGTTGTAAATATCTCGTACTATCACTTACCATATTTGTTTTTGGATGAACTTTAAATTTTGGAATAATTTTTGATTTACTGCAAAATTGCAAAGATACAGAGAGTTCCCACACATGCCTCACTGTTTCAGCTATCCCTGACATCGTTATCTTGCATTATTGTGGTGCCCTTGTCAAATCTAAGAAACCAACCTTACTACTTTACTATTAACTGAATTTCAGATTTTATTCTGATTTCATCAGGTGTATGATCAGGCCATTCAAGATGGCTGTTCTCTTGATCTCCGTACATCCCCTGCTCCACCAGTCCCTGTTTTAATCACATGACTATCCAATCCTCTGAATTAGAGGGCTTAATCAGTAACTGCCTGCGTGACTGCCCTCTGCCCCAGCCGCTGGTTTCCCTGGTAACCGATAAGCCAACCTGATGTCAACCCCCTTATAAATGGTAGCCTCCTTCTCCCCCGAGGAACGAAGATTGCTACGTTGTCCTGCCGCGTTTTCTGTACCAGGTGGGGTGCTGCTCCAGGACTTTTGTTTCAGATGTGTAAGGTCCTCTATCCAATAAACCACTGATGTCACTGTCCCTGTCTCTAGATTCTTTCTTAGGTAGTGGGCAATTACAGGACTTTTAGGCCTGTGGGGTGCAGCCCAACATCAAGTTTTCCAAAAACTTTTTTTTTTTCTAGGATCCTATCCAGGGTCCCCTATTGCATTTACTTATCATGTTTCCTCAGTCTCCCCTGGACTGTGACAGTTTCTCTGGATTTTTCTAGTTTCACATGCTCTTGATACTTATGAAGAGGAATGACCAGGTATTTTGTAGACTGTCCCTCAGTTTGGGTTTGTTTGTTTGTTTTTGGCTGTTGGGTTTTTTCATGATTAGACTGAGGCTATGGAATTTTGGAAAAAATACCATCAAGGTAAAGGATTCTCTCATGTCATATCAGGGGTACCACATTAATTGTTAGCTGTGTATCTACATGTTTACTTCTTTATTAAGGATAGGGTCCTGGGTTAAATTGAAAGTGCTTGTATTTCCCATATTCACTTAATATATTTTTAAATAGTATGTTGATTAGTTGTCTCCCTTGCTAGATAAGGGGCCTCTTAAAACTACAGACTTGTCTTGTGCATTTGTTTCTCTATACCCTCTGCACTAAGCCCAGTACTTGCTGTCAAGAAATGCCAAATAAAGGTTTTGAAATTCATGTTAAATTAATTGTTCACTCTTTTTTGTAGCTATTTTCAAGGGCCTGCCATGTTTAATGTGTTCAAGAAAGTAGTTGGCAAGTCACAGACTCTTTTACTTAAGCTGATAAATGGTTATTCTTTGTGGTAAGTACAAACAAGACTCAAATTAATGCTCTTCCCTGTTTATGAACATTAGTCCAACTTGATCTTTACAGAATAGAGACTTACTGAAGCTGTATTGAAGCACTGCCTCTTAATGCTGCCCCCAGGGTCTGTACTAGGATTTCTTATTCATTAGAAGTTAATTCCTTCACTAGCAGACACTCTGAGTGCTCCTGGCTTATGCTGAACCTGGCCTAGCAATTATGACACAGGGGAACTAATATGGTAGATAAAAGAGAAAGTGATACAAAAAGGCTCCAAATTAGAGAACTGATAGAGGTGATAAGTAGGGCTGCCAAGAAGAACAAGGCATAATCTAAAGACCTTTAACAGGACAATATTTACATAAATTATGAAACTAAATATAATGGGCTATTAAATAATCATTACACTTTTTGTTTAAAAAGAAATTTTAAGGGCTTAAGTTTTGTTCTTTGAGACATAAATAGTATTTACTGGAAGAAATGTTAACAAAGACATGCAAAAGTTGAATATCCCCAATCCCACTTACTCCTTTTTCCTATTTGTATGGGTGATGTCGAAGAGAGAAAGACAGACTGACAGTGTCAGAACAGAGGGACAGACAAAATGTGTATATGCTTGTCTTTCAACAAAATTGGGCTATTCCATACACAGTATTTTGTAGGATTTCATGTTTTGTGTAAGCAATCCACACATTTTTTGGATATTAAGCTTGCTTCAAATAATTGTTTTATTGAACATTTAGATGTTTCAGATTTTCTGTCTTATAAATAGTGTACAACAGAGTAATGGTGAAAATCAGTTTGAGTTAAAAAAACATAGTAAGGTATTTTTTAAAGTGACAAATACATTTAAACATTTTGGTCAATTCAATAGTCTACTTAGTACCACAGACTACAAATATTAAAAATCAGTGTTTGTTGTTTAATATTTTGATTTTAATATTGACTATTTTAATATTGAAGATATTAAAAATATCTTACGGGGTACCAAAATTAACACTAGTTAGAAGAACAACAGCCAGATACATTTATTTTCAGTTCATCATGTTGCATCAAATTCTTTTTGTTTCTCCTCTTGCAATTGATCTCTTAAGCTCTTTTCCCTTTATCATGTGTTTTATAGTATAGTCACTAATTTATGACTACCATAAGGTTCTCTAAACAAATAACAATATAATGATAACAACGACAGCAATAACAACCTTTTAGTATTTATTTATGTTTTACTGAATGTGAAGGACTGGGCTAAGGGTTTTACAAATAATAGCTTATGTGATCAGTACAGTAACCCTCTGGTCTAGGTATCATCTATCCCATTTTGCTGATGAGAAAACTGATAGGCTAGGCAACTTTCTAAAGGTCACAGGGATAGTTAAATGACACAGTAAGTAGAACTGAGGACTTTAGATCTACATAGCCCCAGGCTTTTCCACAAAGTTGTCTATCCTGCCTCTCCAAACTCTACTGCCTGTCTTCCCATCCTCACTGAAAATGTATTTTCTACCTATAACGCCATCTGTTAGGAAATGTACGTGGTTCAATTTAATGTGCTATAGCTGTTGAGTCTAGCTTATGGTTATTTTACCTCTTATCTCATATCTCATCCATTTCCATTCTCTCTACTCTTTTTAGAGCTATGGCATCACGGTACAGCATATGAGCATAGGCTCCAAGGACAAATTTTGATCAGGTGAGGTTCTACTATTTAATAGCAATTTAATCAATAATTTTCAGCCTCATTTTCCTAATCTGTGAAATGGAAATAATAATGTCTCTTTCACTGTTCACAGTTTCACTGTTTCACTGTTCACAGCAGAGGACTCACACAAAGCACCAGACACAAGCTTGACACATACCTCTTGAGTACTTGTATTAGTTTCCTTTTGCTGCTGTAACAAATTATCACAAACTTCCTAGCTTAAAACAACACAAATTTATTAGTGTAAAGCCCTGAAGATCAGAAATACAAAGTGGGTCTCATGCGGGCTAAAATAAAGGTAACCACTGGGCTGTGCTCCTTCTGGATGTTCTGGGGACAATCCATTCCTTGCCTTTTCTAGTTTCCTTGGCTTGTAGCCCCTTCTAGCAATGGTATCACTCCGACCCTTGCTTCTATCGTAACATCTTCTCCTCTGACACACTTGTGATTAAACTGGATTCACCCACATAAACAGAGATAATCTCCCTATGTCAAGATCCTTAATCGCTTTTGAAAACAATTTTTTTTTTTTGCCATGTATGGTAACATATTCACAGGTTCCAGCAATTAGTGGATGGACACCTTTCAGGGCAACCACAGGACTCCTTTCCCCTTCCTCCTAAAATACAAGTCAGATGTCATTAGTTTCCATCTTAAAAATTACACACCTACATACATACTCATACACACAGACATATACACATTTGGTGGATTTCTAATATCTCAGATTAAAACTCAAACTTTTAGCAGTAATACTTGAGACCTTCCATGATTCAGCCCATTCACAATCTTTTCTAACTCAACTTCTCTCACTTTTCCCACCCACCACTGCCAGCATTCTTCTACCTCCATGTTGTTTTAGCAATAAAAACTTCAAAGCCTTTGCCCATATTTTTTCCTGAGCCCAGAATCTCTCCCTCTCCTCACAACCCAACCCTCCATATGTGGTCTCCAAGTATGAGCTCAAATTTTCCCTTTTTTATGAAGCTTTTTCTGTTTACTTCAACTGAAAGAGTCATTCACTTTCCTGCACAGACACAAGACTCTGTCCACACTATCACCACATCTATTTCATTCTCCTTTGCGTACACCTGTTTCTCAGGACACTACTACATCGAGAACAAAGCCTGCCTTTACTTTTCTGTAATAGAGACACAAAATAGTCTGTATGTGATATGCAGCATCTCCAGACCTTTGAAACTTTGTCCCCTCAACTATTTCTGCAAGACCCTGAGGCTGCCTAGTATCTGCCCGGTTTGTGTAAATAGTCTCTTGCCATCCATATGGCATCCGCCATTTTATTTCTTACCATTAACTGCAGAGATCTGGAACTGAGGCTTCTAAAGATGGTGCAAAGGACCAATGGATATGACAAAGCAATATACCAAACTCCCTGCCAGTACTGTTCTAGGAGCTGTCTCCTGACATCTTTGCTACCACAGTGAAGTTGTCCCAATGCTGCTCATTGCTGAAGCCTATCCACCTTTGTTTTACACTCTTTCTGAAAGCAACAGTACTTGAACATTTAATTTCTGCCCCCCGAAGATTTAGGTGCTGTAACTCTTTCAGTTTTTAGTAATAGTTCCTCTGACCCTGAGACTAAGCACAAGTTCATAGGGAATGGGTTGTGTGATGATCTAATCCACTTTCCTTGGAGCTTTGTTCAAAATAACTTGATTCTCAGGTTTTATTCTTAGATCAAGGTGTTATGGTTTGACCCTTTCCTCTGAGATTTGAGTTATTTTGCTAAATGCTTCTCAAGCATGCATGCAACTAGATTCCTGGCAGAACTACTCTCTAGTCTTCAAGTTATGCCCAGATATCTGTGAAAACTGGGATGCCCTCTAAAATTACTTTATGATTCATGTTAAGATTCTATTATGATTTATTGTTTATGTGTCTTTCTGTTTGAATATTATATAAAGTCTTTGAGAGCAGGGAATAATTTCTGCATCTATCCCAGTGCTTGTGTCATGCTTTGTACAAAGTAAGGGCTGAATAAGTAATTTCTGAATGAATGTTACTGGGCCATTTGTAACATGGAAACTTTTCTCCCTATGCAGTTAGTGAAAGGGTTAACTTCACTGTTCAAAGAAGAGCTAGATCAAGCACAAATAAGTACACAATAAATGTGGGTAGCTAGCAGATTCTGGAACTCTGCCAAAATGTTTCAGGATATTTATTCAAATCTGCCATTTTCTCCATGCATACACAGGCACACTTAGGGTTGATGTGCCCTGGGAGAACTGGCATTCATCAAGGTTTTCGAGACATTACTTTTTCTATGTGCCCTAGCTGATGCTCCCTTCAAAAAATGTGAAAGGCCTGCTAATTTCTTCCAGTGAAAGAGCAACAGAGGCACAAAAGTTGAAACCTGAAAGGTCATTCTGTGAAATACACAAGGTGGGGGGCAATGTCCAGAAATAAGAAAATGAAAATGAATTCATTAGATCATCAGGGTTCTATTAATAATCCTTAATAAATATGGACATTTGGTTCCCATTGAAAAGGAACTTAAAAAAGAGCATTTGTCTATTTTGAATTATTAAAATATCTATCCTTTTTCAAAATGTTTTTGAAAAGAATAATAAATAATGACAATATAGTTTATGGCAAATTCTCTTTATATTATTATTGAATCTCCTGAGGATGACTAGGAACTGGGGAACTTCTGGAGGCCAGTTCAAAATCAAGGGTTCACCAAGGCCATGTTCTCTCTGAAGGCTCTAAAGAAGAATCCTTCCTTGCCTGTGCCAGCATCTGCTGACTCTCAGCCATCTTTGCCATGCCTTGGCTTGTAGATGCATCACTCCAATCTCCGCCTCCATCTTCACATGGTCATTTTCCTCTGTGTATCCTCTCCTCTTCTTATAAGAATACAAGTCATTGGACTTAGGGCTCTGAGTTTTTGGTTAGATATAAATTTGGGGGAGACACTAGTGAAACAACTTCAGGGTATTATGGCCAGAACTAGGCAAACAAGCATTTCAGTCAACCCAGAGTCCACATCGTAATGGGTTGTAAACATCCCACTAGTAGCCCAAAGGGCTTCTTGGTGAGAAAAAGCCTTTCCTCCATCACAACACTTTACTGCTATCTGCAGGAAAGTATATAAATCTAGGATGAATACCCATGGGAATGGTTTCCTAGAGGTGAGTGGTCCACGTTCTCTGCAATGTATGTAGCATGTGTCCTCAAGACATTCAGTTACTTCTCTGGACCCCTCCCTGGGAATCCACAGGAGCATTTGGGAACAGAAAATGTGCAGAAGACTGAACTTCAAGTGACTAAGGCAGGTGGGAATGAAGACCATCGAGATGGGGGGAACTGCAGAAATTGTGACCAAATTTATACTCATCAACTCTTTAAGATATGAAATCAGAATCTTGGAGTATAGTTTTTCTGAAAAATCTCCCTTTTGTCTAAACAATTCCAGGGGAAGTTCAAAGCAATCACATTTTGTAAGTAATTTACATGAGCAATTTAGGTGGAGGTAGGGGGTACCTGAATTGTTGAGAAAATGGCCTTATTTCTTTCTGGCCTTTGTGGCAGGACCTTTTTTTTTAACCTGTTTGATCCTGGAAGTCTCTCAATTTCTCAGTGTTTCTTTTATCCAACGGCCCAAGGAAGAATTAGGGAGGCTCAGGAAGCAGGTGGTTTGGAGGTAGAAATGTTCTATGTTTTGTTTGTTCTAATTATTTGCTTGCGGCATGTGGCGAGAGAGAGTCAGTTAGGCGGCTAGGGTACCGACCACCAACATCCTTATAGATTCAGATTTGCACTTGCATCCTGATGGGACACAAGTAGGAAGCTATTTGTTTCAGGGATCCTAACATTTTAACTGCTACCAAATCTAGCCCCTTCTAGAATGGAAAGCAAGAGCACTTTAATTGCCCTCAGTACCTCACTCTAACAATTAAGAACAGGAAGTGAAAAGCATGGAGTCCAATTCCAACTGCAAAGGCAATAACTAATGAGAAGTAAAAGGTCTTGTTGTAGTTTCTTTTGGTTCTGATAAATAACATTGGTTGGGTATTCACTGTGAATTTCACAATTTATTTCAACGCCGAGCTGCAGCACATTAAATGTGTAGTATGAGCATTGTTTGTAAAATTTCATGCCGTGGAAAATACTATGAAATGGCTGGTTTATAACAGCAAGTTATGGTGTCCTATGAAATATTTAACAAGATTAAATAGAAATGGTTTGAGAAAAAAGAAAATAATTGCTGAGCAAGGGGATGCTAGCTGAGAATTTTCGGGGACTTCATCACTGTATTTGAAGTGTTCATTTTCATAGGAAGGTTGTACTTGGATTTGCACATGTTGGGTCAAATACATCTGGGTCCAGAAGTGGATAAGAACTGTCCATATGGACACTTGTATATGAGTCCAGACTCAGATCCAAGCAGAAACCAAGAGGTCCTGGACCAACTGTGACAACTTGTTTGCTTTTGTAGACTTGGCCAGGGTCCTGCTATGAGAAGATGTATCTGTGGTAGCCAGTATGAATACCATTAAAGACACTGCAGGCATACATTAAATAACTGCCATCCATCTCATGTATCTAGGGGCAGGAGTCGGCTTTGTGGATTATCTAGGAGAGATATTTTAAATCACACACAACTTTCTCCTGCCACTCAGTAGACTTCTGGGCTGTGGATCTAGCTACCACTCAGAGCGTTCAGAGGAGACAAACCAGTATAGACTTTAATCCAAGGGGTTGGGGACAGTTGGGATGCTAGATGGTTTTTTTTTAATTAATTAATTTAAAAAATATATTTATTTATTTATTTTTGGCTCCGTTGGGTCTGCGTTGCTGCGCGCGGGCTTTCTCTAGTTGCGGTGAGCGGGGGCTACTCTTGGTTGCGGTGCACCGGCTTCTCATTGCGGTGGCTTCTCTTGTTGTGGACCACGGGTTCTAGGCCCGCGGGCTTCAGTAGTTGTGGCTCGTAGGCTCAGTAGTTGTGGCTCATGGGCTCTAGAGCACAGGCTTGGTCACTGTGGCACACGGGCTTAGTTGCTCCGTGGCACGTGGAATCTTCCTGGACCCGGGCTTGAACCCGTGTGCCCTGCATTGGCAGGCGGATTCTTAACCACTGCGCCACCAGGGAAGCCCGGATTATAGTTGTTTTTTAAATGCAGGTATAAATTGGTTTTGTAGTTGAAGCAGATGCTGTGGATATCTGCCCGTATCTCCTTGGGTCACCAACTCCCAGTACCTGTAACTCTTCGCCTGAAGTCTTGCTCTAGTGACAGAGCCTGGACTGCCCGGGCATGTGTCAGATCAACATGCAATGAGATGGATCCTCACCTCCACCCCCAGGCAGCTCCTCACCAGTGGCTGAAGGAGCTGGGGGATTAACAGCCTGCAATCTTGCCCTTGGGCATGACTTTGAGGTGCATGTCCTCACCAGTTTTCTAAGCGCTTTGGTGGGAGTAAGCTTCAGCTCCCACAGTGGCAATGTGGTCAATGATACAAACTTTGTTTTTGACCTTCCCTCTCCTGTCTGCCTTCCTTGCTTCTTCCCCAGGGTTTCTTGGGATCACCTCCCCAAATACAAGACCTGAACTTGACTGCCACCTCAGGCTGTGCTTCTGGAGAGCCCGATGTAAGACAGCAGTCACCTTCCACTTATTATTATCTTGCCAGATTCAGAAAGCCAATGAAGCATGCATTGAAACAATGCTTGCTATGTGTCCTGGGAGCCTGTCATGTGCTCAGACTGTGTTGGGAGTTGTACACTGAGTGTTTCTGATCCTCATCTATCCATCGTGATGGGACTCAGTCACTCAATAAGTCATGTGCTCAGCCCGAAATCCTAACCCAATGTCTCTGCATCTCACTCTCCCAAGTTCAATAGTGATGAGGTGCATTTTGAGAAATAACAAACATGAACGCACTACTTAGCAGGACTTTCTCCTCTGTCATCAAGTGTCTGCGCCCAGGCAGAAGTGAGGCAGCCAGCGTGAGGCTCTCTTGAGGCCCCGAGTCATGCACTAAAGAGGCAGTTAGGAATCAGAGAGTGCAGGAAACCTCGGGCAAAGCTGGTTCATTAGTGCCTCTGCCGATTAATCAAGACTGGGCTGCCACTTTGTTAAATGCCTCGAGGTGAGGCTGGAGGCAATCAGCTCCGTGGAAATTGCTTGATTGCTTCTCAAAGTGGCAGTTTGCTTTTGGACACTGTACTCATTCCCGTCAGATCTGCACTGTGACCTTCAGTAAGGCCGATGACCTGGCCTCCAAGTGCACAGTGCATGATCACACCGTCTTGGTGCCAGCTGTACGAAGATAGTTACACACGAAGAACCAGCCGCAAAATCCCCGAATGCAGTTAAGTTTTGGTTTCATAAACGCAGCTCAATTATTGCATTTGTCTTGCTTTTGTATTCAGCTTGGAACAGGCACTCCCACTAAATGTGCCAAATGCTTTATTTTTGTCTCCTTTTTAGACTGTACATCAGGAAAATGAAGTGCGCTCTTTCTCCCTCCCACAGTAAACAGCCACATAACTGTAATAAGAAGCTTTCTGAATAATTTATAATTTGCAAACAAAAATTCATCTGATTATGCTGAAATGACAGACACTCTGCATAACAATGGGTATTATCAAAGAGCCTTTTTCTTGTTTCCATTCTGGTTACTGATTATTTACACAAGTTGAAGAGAAATTACTATGTACACTATTACCTTTAAATTATTTCTTAATCTACCTTTTAATCTTTCAAAACTATACAGGAACAATATAATTATTCTCTTCCAATCACTGATGATGATGCATTCAAAAGTGTTTTCCTATGCGGATGAACAAAACACACGTTCAAGGTAACATGCTGTTCAGTGCTTCTTTTTCCGAGGTAATGGGTGTTTTAGGGTTATATATCATCAGCGGCTCATGACTATTTTATGCCCAATTTTCTTTTCTTACTGGAAAAAAGCAGGTAATACATACATTTTGCTCCGTAGTTAAACCACCCCTTCTTTTCTCCTCTTGGCTTAGTGTCAAATGTGAAAATGATGGAGCTCTTATTTGTTTCAAGGCAAAAGTCTTTGATTAAAACTGATGGTTTGGTTGGAGCCACACTGAGAACTAATCAGAAGATATGGAGAGCAGAAGACGTAACCCCTCTCCAGAGTGCTGGGGGAAGATTATACAATCTGGAATGAGTATGAAGTTTGGCTGAAAATCACGATGGTGTGGATGAATCCTCCGCGGGGCTCTCCACATATGTTTAAATTATAGAATCTCATATCGCGTGATTGCTCTGGAGCTACAAGTCACAGCTGGGTTATAACTATATTATAACCTCTTACATTTTCAGAAAAATGATGATTTTTCTTGATTGAGTTAATTGTCTCCTCAAACAATCCAGAATACCAACATGTTTTCCCAAAATTATTTATTATTACCTAATTTTACCCCATGTGGATTTTTGTATTGTTGAGAAAGGAAAATATTTTTTTCCTACCCTTCTAGGTCCTTCTGGATGGTCTAAGAACTAAACTGACATAAGGCAGATTAACAGGAGAAAATCCAGCTTAAATATGTACATACGGGGCCCCATAAGAAAAATGAGACTCATGGACAAATTAGGCAGTTGAGGCTTATATGGCATCTGAGAGAAGGAGAAGCAGGTAGGGGGTTGAGACTTCAGAGGGGAGGGAAAGATTCACAGGACGGTGGGGGAAAACAAATGTTTGGTAAACAAATGTTTGCCGTTATATTGAGAGACAATGGGACTTTGATCAAACAGGCCTTGCTAAGTGTCCCCCTCACCTCTCACCTGCCTACCACAGCTAGCTCATATTCACTGTAGCTGGTTCTGGGGATAGCTCTCTTCTTGGGATGGGCCCCCTTTTAGGCAGTCAAGGGGGCAGAGGTAAAGCTCTTCCGGAGCCTTTCGTTCCTCAAAAACAACCAGCCTACAATAATCCTCATGCCAAAGAGACATATTTTGGGGTGGCAAAGTTTGCTCCCCTACTGTATATTTCACCAGAATATACAAAAACTGGGTTATTGGGTTAAATAAGTATGCATGGCATGATTCATGTATCAGACACCTCTTTTCCCACAACACTGTACCTAATTCTGCGAGACTTTAAGAATATTTAAAAATTTACAATATAATACTTCTGCCTTCTAGGACTTGAGAATTCATTTGCAAACGACACAAAATTACTGTCCATTAGAGCCACAGATTCCTAGTATTTGCAAAGAGAGAATTTATTTTTAATAGCTTCAGTTGAGCATTTTCCCATAGAAATGGGTGTTCAGGTGGCAACTACACTGCTCATCAGGTTAGAACCCAAGAACACAATGGGAAATTGGCCATAGAGATCTGCAAGGTTTATGGTCATCTGGAAGCAGACTTCCTTTTTTTTTTTTTTTTTTTGCGGTACGTGGGCCTCTCACTGTTGCGGCCTCTCCCGCTGCGGAGCACAGGTTCCGGACGCGCAGGCTCAGCGGCCATGGCTCACGGGCCCAGCCGCTCTGCGGCATGTGGGATCCTCCCGGACCGGGGCACGAACCAGTGTCCCCTGCATTGGCAGGCGAACTCTCAACCACTGCGCCACCAGGGAAGCCCCAGACTTCCTTTTTAGAGGTGCAAACTAAAGAATGTCACTTGCCATCTGGCTCTATAAGGATTAAGTCACTAGACACTGCAGTTGCTGACCTTTAATACACCCTGAAAGGGGTTTGGGGTGGAGCTCAGGAATGAGGCCCTCTGTGCTCTCGGAAAATCCGGCAGAACAGGCCTTCAGATAGATATTTTTGGGAGAGAATTTTACTAACCCCAGTTTTTCCATCTTGTCATACTTAGACAAGTGTGACACTAACAAAGACATCTGCTTCTTGTGACCAGCAGCAACCTCCTACCAAGATGTGTGTTTGACTGCACATACCTCATTCACCAAAATCATATATATACTGACCTCCTCCCTTCCCCCTGCACCACCACCTCTTCGGAACAGGTCCTCAGAGCTATCTGAGAGGCTGTCTCCTGGGCTATCATCCCCAGTAAGGTCCAAATAAAACTGAACTCACAGCTCTCACGTTGTGAATCTTTTTTTTTTTTTTTTTAGTAGACAGAGGAATCTGGCCAAACCTTTAGAATCAAGCAAAGATCTAGAAATCATTTGTGAACCCAGAAATTCTGAAGTGTGTGCGTTCTGCCTTCTCTTGGAAGTACATGTGAATAACACCAGAGGCCAACTGGAAAAGCTGCCACCACTGTGGTAGCCACCTCTGCTTCTTTTTCATCCCAAGTCAATAACAAGTGTGGTTACAGGAGGAGCATGGGCTGTCTGCAAGGTCAGTACTTCTTCCTTACAACCTGGCAGCGGGCTGCAAGGGGAGGACACTGACATTTACAAGTGCGTCCAGTGTGTCGGATCTGGGATTAAATGGGTGGTCTCATGGCGGCACTGTGGGTAGAAATGGGGTCTGGTTTGATTGACAGCACTTGTAGGCTCCCATTATTTCACCATCAGGGTGAAACCTGCACTCTTGGCCTCAAACCATTTTGCACCAACACTGTCTTTAGAAATTCCATTAGGCTAACATTTCTCTGTGTATATTTTCACTAATATCTTACTTGGAAAGCAGCCACTAGTTCTTTTTAAACCCCTTAACAGTTGTCAGATGATGAAACTTTCCATTCCATAATAACCTGGGGTGGATTAAACTATGTCATATTTCCCAGTTTCCAAATCATCCCATCTCCCCAGTATTAGCACATTTCTTAATGGTTAGGTGAAGGCAGACAGTCCACTTAGAACACTCCAAATAAGAATGTCAAGAAAGAAGACACCTCTACATTGAGCAATGGCGAGTGCCATCTCCCCTAGTTTGAGGAATCTGACTGCACAATAAGGCAAGAACTTTCTTGCATTGTTGAAAATGATTTAAATAATACATTTAAGGATTTTATTTGCCTTTATCTGTCGGGGGTTTCAATTTCTATGGGGAGGAATATTTTTCCAGTCCTAGAGTAATGTGATGAAACACGTCTAGAGATTCAGAAGTATCCCATCTATAAGGAAAGTACTACAGAAACCCAGATATGGGCTAAGGAAACTGTTCTTTGCCCCTTTGTGTTGATCTTGCCTGAGCATCCTAAAAGCAGCCCCCAGAGGGGATTGATGTTGGCCTGATGTCAATTCTCCAGGGCAACAGATGTTCCTCCAAAGAATGGTATGTTTATGGTTTTGATCCCTGTACTACGATTTAGTTGCATTTTTGGTAGGAACACAAGTGACCTTGTGAAGGCCAACAGTAAACAGGATGGGAATGGACCAGACACTATCATAATAAGACCTCTGGGGCTTCCCTGGTGGCGCAGTGATTGAGAGTCCGCCTGCCGATGCAGGGGACACGGGTTCGTGCCCCGATCCCGGAAGATCCCACATGCCGCGGAGCGGCTGGGCCCGCGAGCCATGGCCGCGGAGCCTGTGTGTCCGGAGCCTGTGCTCCGCAACGGGAGAGGCCACAGCAGTGAGAGGCCCGCGTACAGCAAAAAAAAAAAAAAAAAATAAGACCTCTGGAAACAGACATTTCATTCCAAAAATTGAGTCTCAAATATAAGACTCTATTTTTTATTATCTCAGCAATGACTCCATATACACAGGAGTTGGCTAATCCAATGTTTCCTTGATGATTTTCACTCACTCAAAGTTAGGGTGATGCTAAAGGATCTAATGAAGATTCGGGTCCTGAATTTTTATTAATTTTTAAAATTCTCATTTGTATTGACCACCAACAAAAAACAGTAACAAGCCAAACAGAGCCAGAGTTAACAGGAATCCAAATTTCTAACATTTGTCTCTTCAAAAATTTATTTGGATTAAACTTTAAATAAAATGGAACCTAAAATATGTATTCTATGAAGGGAGAGTTGAATGGGAATGGAAAATGTTCTTACAGGGATAAAAATGGAAATTTACAAATTATTTCATATTTAGGTTTCTCTTTTCATATTTGAAGTTTATGAATCTTTCCTCTTAGCAGAAAGGAAAAACCCCATAGTTACATTCCTTGGCCACATAAAGGGGTTGACGATACATCCGAGGGTGTTTCCTACCTAGAAAAGAAGTCCGGAAGAACTAAGAGGTTGAGAGGGAGGAACATTTTTGTGAGAGCAAAATAAGATCTCATGTGAATGGTCCCCTTGCAAAGCACCTGGCACATCATAGAAATTAAGGAGCATTGTGTCCTTCCCTACAAGAAGAGAGAAGAAAGTAGCCTTCTGGGTCAGAGAAGCTCTCTTTTTACCTTTGGAGGTTAGTGAAAAAGATCTATTTCTCCAATAATTTAATCTTTGTCTTTCCCAGCAAGGGCAAAGTTCTTTCTGATCAGAGAAGTCTTCTTTGATAGCGTCTTTTGTTATCCCAAAGCATAAATGAATTGGGACTGAGTTTTGTGGTTGACCTTTTTCCATTTTCTTCAGACAATGGTAGTGATGGACAGGAGAACAGGAAGGACAGAGGACAAGGTGAGAGCAAGTAGAATTATATTTATGAAATATGATAGCAGCCACCATTGACTGAGCTTCTATAATACACAAAAAGTGTCATACGTAGTATTTTACTTCTTACAACACTATCACAAAGCTAGTGTTATTGCCCTTATTTTACAGATGAATGGAACTGAAAGCCAGAAAAATTCAAAAATATTATCAAAAGAATACAACGTGCAAGAAGCAGCTATGATTTGAAGTGGAGTCTTTTGGATCCCAAGTTAGTATGATTTCCATGGTACTTTACTGCTTCTCACTGGTTTATCTCTGCTACATAAGAAAACATCGCTAGCCGTTGAAGTGGGACCAGGTCCTCGCACTCTCTTGGTGCTGCCCTGACCTCCTACACCTACTAGGGGCAAGTCTCCAAGAGAGTGGTTCTCACGACTGGGCAGTGACTTGTTGAGAGCAAGGCAAGAACAAAGAGGAAGAGGTAAAGACAGGCACCAGAAGAGAAGAACTGGGCAGGGGCCAGAGGAGTGAGGAGTTTAGGGAGACGTGACCAACAATCAATTGTAAATTTTCTGTGATGTTTCCTAGATGAAGCTCACTCCAAACTGGCTCCTTCACTGTTATCGAGGGATCATGAGGATCTGTCTGCCGCATTCCAATCTTTTTTATGACTACCTGTTGCTACTTAATAGATCTTCTATACTTTGCCCATGTAGAAAGAACAGAATCCAACAGCTGCATTATTGATCCCATTCTTCAGAGGCATGTGCACACCCAGTCTCTTGGACTTTCCCAAGTCCTGGTCCCCCACTCCAGCAGCACTGAGAAATGAACTTGAAATAGTGCCTGGGAAGGAGGACTCAGGCAGTGCATTGAAAGGTAAGAACATTAGTCTTCCTGTCAAGAAAGACAAAGACACCCACAAGTGGGCTTGTTTCACAAAAGACTAAAGTCTCATTTATCTACTACTGCTAAGACCCACCCATTCAGTTTTACTGTGGTTCAGAATGAGGTCTCTGTGGGCACTCCTGTGCCCTAAGGAGTCTCCTTGGGGTGTTGAGGGTGCTTCCAAAGAGCTGGTTTCTTGAGGCCAAAGTATTGAAAATGAGAAGGAGGCTGGGAAAGAAGCACAGAAAATTATGGTTGGGGGCATTATCTCCTCTGCCTCTGTTAGCACTGTCAACCTTTGTGCTGGAGAGAGGAGTAAGGGGAAGAAGAATTTGATCAATAGTCCAGAAAAGCTTGTGGAGGAGAAAAGAAGGGGAGTGGATTCTAAAGTACAGCTGCTGAAGGGATGTTCGTTCCACCTTGATCAGTGGTACATCACCAAGGGACCATGGTGCCAAGGGCAGCACTGCTCAGACACATTTCCCATCATTGTCTACACTGGATACCTACTGGCTACTCCAATGAAACATACAGTCTAAGTACAAAGTGTGTTTGCTAAACCAGTACAGCTCTAGGCTAAGTATCCATCATTCCAACTAGAAGGAGCCCCACCATAAAGAGATTCTGAGGTGGTCACAGATGTCAACATAAAGCACAGATTAAGTCTGACATACACATTGAGTGATTGGGAGTTAATCTGTCTACAGATGTGTATGTGTATAAATTATATATATATACACATTTATATGCAGGTAGACAATGCACAATTCACAAATGTATACTTGCCTCCCCCGTCAATCTATCTTAGAACCCAAAGGTTCCTAAACTCCATTTATGAAAATAAAATCATATTTAATTTAACACCATATTTAAGCCAAATAAACAATTTTAAATTACACTATTGTGAATCACTCTTTACCTCATCTTACTTTGAGCTTAGAAGTACAATTACAATATCCAACATGAGGACTGAGTTTCAGAATACAGGAATCACAGGTGTAGGGAACTCAATTATTTCATTTCAGACATAAAAAGATACATTCTTACAGGGATCGTGGAAAGAGGAGTGCATTTACAGACGTTCAGCTGCAACTTGTAAGAGAACCATAAAAACAAAAGAGCTGCTCCAAGGATTATCCTTGCCCTGGTCTCCCAATAGTGGGCTGACCCCTAAGAACGCCTACTGCTAGTTCCAGAGGAAATATGGCATAAGGGGGAAAGTACTAGACTTTAGAACATATGTGTGCTGGGAAATAGAAAATAACACAGTTGTAAAGGCAGCATTTTATTAAGGGAGTTGCCTGGGGGGACTCTGAATGCCAGAGGGACAGGAGCTGGGGTGGGGATGGAAAGAGATTTTGGTTCACACCCTCAGTGCTCTCGTTGATTGGATTTTAAATAGACGCATTTTGTCTTTTGAAAAAACAGTATTCTCTCTGTGACAAATAGGAATTATTCTCTCCATAACTATACACTGTTAGTTTAAAGAGGTCTCTTTTATTCTGACATGAAATTGCAACTTTCTGTCATCACAAGAGAGTGAAAGTATTTCCCAGAGAAGTTGGGAGCAATCTTGAACTTTAGGCAGATATGTAAGTATAAAACTCTGATGCCTTTTAATAGAAAATTAATATTTCATAATACTTTGTTCTACTATAAAGTAAAGGAAAAAAATAATTCTAAATCTTAGGCATAACTTGGATAGGTGCATCTCAGCTTCCCAGTGCCCTATGTTCCAGAGGAAAAAGGAAGACATATCTGTAGAAAAAGTGTTAAACCACCGAAATATTTGAAATAACCTATGTAAATGCCTCCATTGTGTAGAAGTGCAAATATGATGTTTTTAATATCATTTTTACATGATTTTATGTAAAATGCTTTTTACAGAAAATAAAACAGAACCCATGGAGAGAACTGCCACTATTACAACCATGCTAGGCATGCACCTACCCATAATAGTTTTTACTAACTCTCTGGACAAGAAGTTCATTGCTTTGTTAGTTTGCAAAAGAGAAGGGGATGAATTTACAATAAGGACACACTAATATGCAATTAAATCCATTTTGCTGCCTGAAACTCACAGCACTTGTATCTATGAAAATGATGAAAGACTCTAACTCAGGACCATTGTCCATCTACCCACTATCCCTCCCACCTGTTCACTCCAATAACTATCAGAATATTTACCATCAGTATGCACAAGTGGAATTTGTCTGAAAATATAATTTTTCTTCTGGAAAATTTGCCATTAAATTTTAATGTTTAGACCACCTTTCAGTTGTATGTATAATTATTTGAAAACATTTTATGTGTATTTTGCTTTGTCTTTGAGTGTTTGCTTTGAAACATGAAAGTGGGGCTCTCTTTATCTTTGAGGGTATTTTTAATGCTAGAAATACCCTTGAAACCTTTTCTTCTTTTTTTTTTTTTGATTTGGTAGAAATTTCCTGTGGACCTTTATCGCAGTTTGCTGAAGTGAAAAAAAAGATTTTATAGATATCAGATTTTTCACCAAGCTTTGAGTAGTCAGATGCCTACACATATGACTATTAAATAACAGCTCAGAATTGAAGAATTTTAATATTTGTTGATTACAATATATGTACTCACAATTATGCTAGAGTTATCCAGAGCCTCGGTGTTTGTCTCTAAGGTATCTACATTTATTAGGTAGAGCAGAAGTGCATAAAATAATCAGAAAGCAAGTAAACTCAACTCTACTGTACTGATTCTAGTAGCCAGGCATAACCTAGAAAAAAAGAAAAAATTTCCAGCGTTGGGTGGAAATTCAGCTTCATGGAGGAGAAGGGCCTATTTTTGCTCTTGAACTTTTTTACTATTTATCTTTTAGTAACTATCAGAGACTTTTACATAAATCTATTTACACAAGTGATACTGTATTATGATTTGAATAGGTCAGCATTCTGAACCACTGGACTGTGAGCCCCCTCAGGCAGGGACTGAGTCTTATTTATTTTCATCCCAAGGAGCTGGTCTCAAGTTGGTGACGTAGTAGGTATACCATGGATATTTGATGAATAAATGCACGAATGAATATTAAAAACACTGTTTTGTTAGATATTTATAATTTTAAACGGAAGTAACCCCCTCATAAAGTGAACAACCCAATAATCACAAGCTTCGAAGGGATGTCCGAATAAAATAATTCTATTTGAGTTGTTTCTTTCAATTAAACTTTTCATGGTAGTTGTGACAAACTCTCTTTTCCAAAGATGGCCTCAGCAATAACTCCCATCCTGTGCACTCTTCTGTCACGTGAGCTTGCCTCTCCCTCATCATGGGGTTGAGTCTATTTCTTCACCCCTGGAATGTGTGCTGGCCCTGTGACTGCGTGGACAAGAGATTATGACAGATTATAACTGAATCCTCAGGTGGAGAGAGAGGTCAAGGGGCACTGAGGTGCTAGATGTGTGAATGAAGTACCCTCTTCACCTGGATCCTCAGCTCTATTTGCCCCATGAGGATTCAAGAAGAGCCACTCAGCTGAGTCCTTCTTAAATTCCTGACCCCCAAATAACTACTAAACTACAATGATTATTTTAAGATACCAAAGCATGCTAAATTGAGGGATGTTTGATATGCAACAGTGGGTGACCAGAACATTAGTGGAGAACTTATAAAATATTATACACATTAATCAAAAACATCTTGAGCTTGTAGAATCATCTTCAGGTTATTTGCAAGTAGTTGGTTTCTGGGCTGTTTGTTACCAAAATAAAAAAGGTTGACCATTTTCTCAAGGCAATCATTAATTTGCTTGGCATCCTGAAGACTGACCTGTGGGTTACTGTTTCTAGTAATCAAAAAATAGTAGCAGTAATCTTTCTCTCATTCAAAATCTGAATAACATAATCATATAAATATTTGTTTTCTGGATTACGGCTATCTCATTTATCTTTTTTGATTTAGTTTAGAGCTTGATGGGTGGGGTCATTCCAAAGGGATTAGCTGTGTTATTTTAGATGTATAATCATCCTTCAAGATTCAAATAATGTTTACATAATCCCTTATGTTTTCCAAAGTACATTAAAATATATTTGTCATTTAATCCTTAAAACAACATGTTAAATACCATATATCATTTTACAAAATGGACTTAGATAAAGGTCTAACTTATCCCAGGGGCAGTGGTAGGCTTGATTGTGGGCATGGAAACATAACCACAATGTAACCACAACACAGGCAGTGTCTTCAAGAAACTGATCATTTATTATTTCTACTTAATAAATAAAGTACAGGGAAGTTCAGAAAGGACTAAAAACTTAAATTCTGGTCTTTGATTTCCAAATTGCATGTTCCTTTAACTTTAGCGCACTGCTACTTTCTAACAACCATTCGGATTTGCATTTTAGCATTTGCAGCCTGTGCTACACGTGTTATTTCAGTTAATCCTCACGATAGCCTTATCAGGTAGATAGTAATTTCCCTCTTTGAGAAAGATGAGGTAATTGAAGTTAAGTGTTTTTTCTAAGATTTGACAAATAATAAGGAATAAAGCTGATACTAAAAATTAAGCCTCTTGACTGCAAAACTCCTGCCATTTTTGTATGTCACAGATATCTTCCTAGAGCAAGTGATGAAAATCTGGCTTTAGACTCTAGATGAGATGACTCCAGACTAGGTTCAGGTCTTGCACAGTTTGCCTGAGGGTCAGGTAACCTTCCTAGCAGTGGGACCTTGGGCCAGTTACTTAACTTCTTTGTGCCTTAGTTTCCAATTTTATCATAAACTTACCTCATGAGGTGATTTATAGGGATTAACTGAGATAACACATGTAAATCACCTAAAACAGTTCCGTGTACAAGGCAATAATTTAATACATATTTGTTATTATTATTTCAGGACTGTTAGACACAATCACTTACTCTACATGAGAGAATTAGTCAAATGGCCTTAGAATGTGATCAGTTCTTTGTTTTTATCAATAGCTCTCTAGTTTCTGACTGCTGTATGTCTACTTCCTCAGGGTCTCTACCACATAGCAGGGATGCCACATTTGGAAAGGTGAATTTGACACACCTAAATTGCATGTTTGCAAGGTGTAACCCTTAAGAAAGGCTAATAGTGTGAACAATATGCAGGATATTTTTAGGAAGGCAAGAGTATAGCTACCACTTCTAAAAGACAATACTGTGAAATCTTCTATCATGAATTATATTTCCCATTCAGTTGAAAAGTATAGTAATGCACCAGGGCTTTGTGAAATCCCAGTGCCTTCTGCATGAATGTGAATTCCACAAGCAGGTTAAATGCAGGGCTTGCAGTTGCCATTCTGTGTGACTTCTGTCCTCTACCAGCCCCTATCAGAACCTGCAGCATGTGGTGCTCGGGCTTCCTGCTCCTGACACATGTGCATTATGTGGGATGCATGCTAAAGACTGCCAACAACTTGTAACCTAAGAACCTAGAAGTAGTCACGAAAAATACTTACCTCTCTTATTTTATGTTTTCTCTTGCACATTGACCCTTAAAAGGAAAATCATATTGTACCCCAACTGCTTTTCACTACATACAATTTTTGAGAAAGATACAAGGGAAAGCTACACTGCATTCGTTCTGAAACTAAACAAAGGTGTAAACGTAAGAGGTTATTCTCCTTCAGAGAAAGGTTAGAGTATTTTTGTTTGTTTGTTTTTGGCACTATCTGGTCACTAAACTGGAAGATTGTAATACAGTATCTTTTGCTGTGGTTCCCATTTCTACTCCTTATACTCTGGCACCTACTCTATTCCAGTGTTTAAGAAATTGTTTCTAAATCTAGAAACAATTTTAGCATATTCACTGCATCAGTACCTGAGCCCACCTTTTGAAAAATATAAGTACCTTTAAAATATGTGCAGGAGGCACATAGACAAAGGAGGCAGAGGAAATAAAGAATATATAGGAATATAAAGTCTAGGCAATGATTTGCATTGAGCAGCAAAAAATTTTTTAATCCAACCACACTTCATATTTAAAGTATCTACCTTAAACACCTTAATGCATTCAGAGTATTAACCAATGATGCCACTTTTTCATTTTGAGAGGAAAAAAGGGGAAAAAATAATGAGATAATCTCTATTAAAAATAACAAATTTAAAAGTCCACGTTTAATTCCATTTATTTTAATGCATTTCAACACATGTTTATTGAGCACCTACTATCTTCCAGGAATTCCCCTGAGGACAGGAAGCATAGGGGTTGATAAGACAGAACAAGGCGCTTCACTGCACAAAGTTTACAGTAGAGTAGGGAATAGAGACATAGAACAAGTCATTCTGGTGTGATGACTGCTAAATGGCAGTGAAGTGTAAGGAGCTATGAGAACACAAAACAGAGGAATTTAACCTATTCCAGGGGTTAGGGAAGCCATCCTCACTCCATACCTGGGATGCCCCCAACTGAAATATGAGTTGATATGCTGTTCCAATCATACACTGGGGGATGGAACTGAGCTTCCTATGTGCTCTTAAATCATGCATATTTGGCAAAGTTTTTTTTTTTTTTTTTTTTTTTTGCTGTACGCGGGCCTGTCACTGTTGTGGCCTCTCCCGTTGTGGAGCACAGCCTCCGGACGCACAGGCTCAGCGGCCATGGCTCACGGGCCCAGCCGCTCCGCGGCACGTGGGATCTTCCCGGACCGGGGCACGAACCCATGTCCCCTGCATCGGCAGGCGGACTCCCAACCACTGCGCCACCAGGGAAGCCCCTGGCAAAGTATTTGTAAACATCTTTGTGGTTTGTTCAATTCATTTTGAAAATTCAACTGAAGAATACCAGAATATCCATTCCCCTATTTAGGTGATCCTTCCTCTCTTCCACGTAAGATAGTGGGGTAGGTTAAAAATCCACTTCCGAATGCTTGAGTGGAATGATGGTCTAGGACTTCGCACCCTCCCTCTACACCTGAGATACTTCCAGGCCAAACAGAGAGTATTTGGGGTGAACTCCCTGCAGTGCCTGATCCCAGGGAAAGTTCACTCAGGAAAAGTACTGACTGTCCATACTGGTACCAAGGTCTCCATGTGTTTTCTGAGGCTCTACTAGTGCCCAAGAATAGCTGTTAATGGGCCTCTTCCTGGTTGTTTGTCTCCTTCCTGTCTAATGTTGCTGATTGAAGACCCCACTTAGAGAACCACCTTAATGGCCAAATTTGCATTGTAACTTTTACACTTGGCAATTAATCCTCTTTAAATTTCCCTGTGAATTCTCAGGGTTCCTCGAAAAAAGCTCACAGAGCACTTTGCCAACTCAGGATCTAGAATAGTGAGTAAAATCTGACCAAAGGAAGGGTGTCTTTTCCTGCTCTGATGACCTTAGCTGTGATTGTGAAATGTAAGCCCTTTATGAGTAACCTCATACAAATGTTGACTATCCTAAACTCTTAAAATAGTGGCCTAAAAACTCTAAAGAATGCCACTTTTCCCCATTGTGCCTATTTTATGAGGTGGGGAACAGTAGGAAAACCGAGAATTTCAACAGCACAAAAGAGTTACTAATTACTTTTGATTGCTCTGGGAATGTGGGAAGTCACCCACCATGACATCCCTCTTGTGAGGAGGTAGGGGATTTGGGGCCAATGTATGATATAACGGATCTTGGAAGCTCACTTGGGTATGCTAACGCTTCGAGTCATAAAGAAGTGATTGAAAAGTGGGTCAGATTTCCACCTCTCTAACTGGGATGTCATCCTGGTGTGTAATGCCTGTGAAGGAGCGTGTATAAGTGTGGACATAATCAGCCTTTTGTGTAAGCTCCCTCTGAGCTTACTGGGGAAGGAATTTAGGCCAGGCCTACCTTGGGGGAAATCAAGATTCCAATAAAATAGCCCTTATTCCAGGTAGGTGAGTTAAATGCATTCCCCTTATGAGGCAAGAGTGAAGTGAAGGTAGAAAGTGGCTTCATGCACAGTAGAGTTTTAAGTATAGAGGCGCCCTTTTTGTTGCCAGGGAAAGATTCAGAACTAACACCTATGGCATTGTTTAAAAGTGGAGTGAGCGCAGAGATCAGAGCCTTATTTTTGTTTGGGTAAGGTACATTCAAGCAAGGTAGGCAATTCTGTATTAAAACTCTAGACCTAGAGAATACCATTTAATCAAGTGCATAACCATCAGCAAACTAAATGATTCATGAGGAGTGTGAGGTGGGGAGCAGGGCTTAAAGTTAATGTAGTTTCTAAACCTGTTCATCTAGTTTCTTTCTGCGTAGCAAATCAACCAATCAATCAATCAAATTGGTGGTTACTTGCCTCTATGGCAGAGACTCTAGACTTTTGTTTACTAATTGCAGTACCTATACCTGGTCATTCCCTAACTGTAAAGACATCACACATGCTGAATTCATTTTGAGGCAAATACATTCCTTTTGAACTGCCTCGTTTTTAAGGTAAAAATGTGTTCACATTACAAAACCACTGTAGCAAAGCACTTCTATTAAAATAGCCCTGCTGCTTGTATTTAATGCTTTCTGGACTGCTGTGTGGCTCAGAGGGGCTGTGTGAAGCACATGGAGGCATTAGAGTAATCATTAAAGATCAAGGGCTTTCCAATTATCAAGTCATACTTAGTAGACAATAGGCTGAGATAAATGAAGCATGGCTTGGCAGTTGCATATTCTGAAGCAAAGATTTTCAGAACAAGGGAAAGATGCCTGCCCCTTATGAAAGACACAGGCATTTGTCAATACCTTTGAGGAAGACGCTCATCAAAACTCTCCAGCAATTCCCTGTTTCCAAGGTTTTAACAGTTAACAGAAAATGTTTATATGAAATTTCTCCCTGTGATAAAAAACGCAGGGGTACATTTGCAAGACCACTGCCCACATTCCCATTCCAAAGCTATTATTCCAAAATAAGGTACAGTACACTGCCCATCGATGAAATCTACTAAAGCTTCAATTAACTAGCGTTTTGTTTCTTCTGTGCTTAATTTTAGTAAAGAGGAAGTTCACAAGAAACTAAGCTGTAAGGAGGGATTTTTTTCGAAAGACTGACTTCCAAGGTATGTCCTGAGGTCAAACAGACACAGACCAATCTTCTTTTTTCTTTATATTTACAACTATGGCGCTGTACTGTGATTCTCGAGACTCCAAATGATCCCCCCAAGGCAGGGCAAGATGCTCACTCATCTCAGAAAGATTCAATTATATTTGCTGGACAGCACCTGCTAAGGCAGAAAAGGGGACTAATGTGTTTTAGGAAGATTTCCAGCAGCAGGAGAGGAAGAAAAAAGACATGGCTGGGTAGTCTCATTTTCATAAAGTGCTAAGCACAGTTCATTGCAAGCACAGGGAGATCAGCTCGGTGCTTTGTGACCACCTAGAGGGGTGGGATAGGGAGGGAAGGAGAGAGATGCAAGAAGGAGGGGATATGGGGATATATGTATACGTATAGCTGATTCACTTTGTTATAAAGCAGAAACTAACACAACACTGTAAAGCAATTATACTCCAATAAAGATGTTAAAAAATGTTTCTTTAATTATATTATATTTAAAATAAAAGATTGGTTAGCATCAGTTAATTGGAGGCCAGATCATGTTCAAGATTGCGCCTAGTTCGGGCTTACTTTCTATGGCAGTGTAACCTAACTTTGGAAGACGTGACCACTCTCAGTATATACATGGGAGGAGCCTGTTTCAAGGTCTCTGTAGGCATTTAACTCATATTTAGGTTTCTGTTTCTTCCATTCAACAAGGTCGCCAGACGATAATATTTTAAAAAATTCTCCTCCTTGCCAACTTACTCAGATCCAACCAACATTTATTGCATTATTCCTATGTGTGTGCGCCAGGAACATTCATGCAAACTTAATTACTTTAGTCCTCACAAAAATCATGTAGGAACACCAATAACATTTCTAAGTGAGAAAAATGAGTCTTTGAGAGGTAATCTATCCCAAACCACTTCTGAAATAAATGACAAAAGGAGGATTTGATACAGGTGTGTGAGTGTGTGTGTTCGTTTACTTCTACAATCTTGGTGTTTGATGCTCTATACCGCTCACTCAAATATAGTGCACTGGGATTTGGGGCCAAAGCTCCTCTCTTCAACCAGAGACCCTATCCTCTTGGGCCTCCCCGGCTACTTCTTACTTCCAAAGGCTAAGGGCTTCCCTCCCACTCAGCCCAGAGAGTCAGTGTTGCACAGGTCTTCCCTGTCTTCAGAATAACATCCATCATATACTGAGGTTTTCTATGGTTCTCACTTCTGTGGGCACATCACGGGTGAGACAGCCTTATTTTAGCCCTCGAATGCCTGTTAAAGAGCGTGTCATCATCAGGGCTCTGCTCAGTCCTCTGATGAGAACGCAGTGCTACTCAGCTATTGGAAGGAGAACCCTCGGGAAAGAAACTGGAATTGCCTTAGCTATGCTCCCCTGGTCCAGGATGCATTCTCATAACTTGATTCAATATTACCAAGAATCTTTTGTATGCTGAAATAGTTCTGGAAGATGGTGATATGGAATTAATAAGACACTGTGGTTAACTTCCATGAACTCAGAGGGAACACAATAACCAATAATTGTGGTCTGTTAAGGGGTTTAATAAAGGCATGTATGGGATATTATGAGGAGGCATATTATGATGTGATTAATTCTGGTTAAGGAAATTTCAGAGAGGGCTTCAGAGAAGTGACAATTGATTTGAGCCTTGAAGGATTAGTCGTCTTTGCCAAGCAGAAAACCAGGGACAGAGCTGTGTAGGAAGAAGAAATGATATTGAAGAATTGGGGAGCCTGAGAAGATGACTAAGGATTGATTTGCAGTACTGAACATTTTCCTTCATTTGGGCAACAGTTTAAATCATTAAGAGACTTATCAAGAAGCTCCAAAGTCCTCTCTTGGGGTATCCCCTGTTCTTTGGGCTCCAGGGCACTTGTAAAAATGATGTCCTTGGAACAGCCAGACATTCTGCATCTTCCTGTACCAAGTGACCATGTGTGTCTTGTTGACTGTTTTATATGCAGTGCCACATGCAGTGCCTGTCACGGGACAGTGCCACATGAACATTTATTAAAATAATTAATATGTAAATAAAACTAAATTGAAAATATGATCTTAGGAAAAACACCTGGTTTTTTTAAAATCATCATTTCATGTATATTTCAGTTGGTGACAAATTCTAGTTGGCCTCTAGTTCTGCTGATCAAGGTACCAATAAACATTAAAAATTTTTTTTGGATAGTCTATGTGTTATTTATTTTTTCTATTTTGCATTGGAACTTACCACTCATACACTCTAGTTTGTTAAAGCACAACTTAACCTTGTAATTTATCCCCCTCTTTGCATCAGATAGCTCCAGCTTTATTTGCTAAATGTGGTCACAATGAAGAAACATTATTTTTCCCCTATACACGCAACTACCAGAATTGTGCTTCATTAGGAACAGATGATGAAATATTGCTTAAAGTGTTTGATTTATAAATGTTGTAGGACCTATTGTCATCAGGGTTCTTATTAAAGGGAGTTTCTTCAAAAATAATATTCCCTAGTTCTATTAGCATTACCTTCTAGATAAACACAATAGGACTTCATTTACCTAGCATATTCAGAGAATGAACTGTCACACATAAATAAAATTTCCAAAGAGCTAAAGCATGCCTTTCAGAAAATGAACCATTTTTTTCCAACTGTTGTATATTTTTTAAAAAACGACAATGGAAGAACTTTTAAAAGCTCTATCATGCACTTTTGCCTTTTAGAGTTTTGGTCATAATTGTGCCTTTTCTTGGTGATTCAGAATTATGACTATGGACGTGAATTATTGTATAGTCCTATAATATAGTAGGTATTGTCCATGAATATCTATTTCCTCCAACGTTAAAAGGCTTTGGGGGCTTCCCTGGTGGCGCAGCGGCTGAGAGTCCGCCTGCCGATGCAGGGGACACGGGTTCGTGCCCCGGTCCGGGATTGGCTGCTGAGCCTGCGCGTCCAGAGCCTGTGCTCCACAACGGGAGAGGCCGCAACAGTGAGAGGCCCGCATATCGCAAAAAAAAAAAAAAAAAAAAAAAGGCTTTGGACTGAATACCTCCTGCTAATTAGTTTCCTGCTTCTTCTATCCTTTTCTAAGTTTACTTGTAATTTGCCAGTTTCTAACAGTTTACTTTCAATTCATTTCAATTAAAATAAAAACAACAGACATTTAATAAATACTTAGCATATTCCAATTGCTGTGTTGAAGGCTTCAGGACTCCTAGATGAATACACGTCACTCTATGTATGTCACTGTCCTCTATAAACTTGAAAAAAATTATGAGACGAGATATATCATGAGTAACTTAAAATCTCCTTGTCTGGGGGCTTCCATTTGTCTTGAGCAAAATTCATAGGCCCTGCAATAGCTTTTTTTTTCACCCCACATATAGATATTTTTTCTATTTTATCTAGGTTCAAAATGTGACCTTTAGGTAAGTCAAGCGTCACCATTTTAACCTACTCCTCTAATTAAACAAACCATGAGATAGATAACTTTAGAAATCAGCGGCTGAGGCAAAGGCCCTTAGATGCTCAGGACTAGGTGGGAAAAGTGACATCTCCTTAGAGACCAGTGAGGACTCATGGATGGAACTCAAACCAGAAAACCCTCACTCAATGCCCTGATAGTAAGAAAGACCTCTAACCAACCAGTTTGGAAATTAGCACTGTGGACAAGAGGCAGGGATGTTGATACAACTGGGTTGAAATCCACACTTGACCAAATTTAAACCTAGTCATGGCAAAGTTAGATGAATGGGTAGGCAAGTTTAAGTTGATGCTGTTGTTTTTATCCTGCCAACATTGAAATACAGGTCTGGATGCTTAAGTGGAGTTGATACAAGAAAAAAAAGAAGCTGTAATTTTGTACACTTGTAGAGAGAGCAGCGCGAAATCTCCTACTTGTCTTCTTAGGTCAGCAGGGATGACCTGGTCCTTGCTCTTGTTTCGTCACCCAGCCTGTGCGTAGTGAGGAGACTGGGGGCAGTTTTATGCTTTGTGCTCATCAACATTGAAAACTGGGAAAATCAATCCTGTAGCATCTTTAGGTACCATTGGTGGAATTCATTTTTAGCAAAACGACATTGGGCAAAACTGTTTAATTGTGTAAAATTTATTGCAGCATGATAGCTAATGATACATGAGAATTGTACAGATGGTGCTTCACCTGCTAAACAAGTGTGGATTATGATACATTTTAAGGGTAGTCGGGTCCAGCTATATTCTGCCATACATTACCAATATTTTCTGAAATGGCTGATAGGTCCTTGCCAGATTTCTAGCAGTTTGATGTTGAAAACATTGTGGATGGTCCATTTGATACTGGAAAATATTACATGTTTTCCTTTTTATATTTATTAAGTAGAACGTTTTCATTTTAGTTTTTACTCGCTGTTCATATCAAACATTCTATGTCTTCTTTTGTCTCAAAGGATGAAATACAAGAGGTACAATGTTAATGGAAATGAGTTTTCCTTACAGATAATGCGAGAGTTTTTCCTGCTTTTTTTTTTTTTTTTTTAGTTGAGGGAATTAGAAATCTGTTTAATTCGTTTTTTTTTAACATTGCTGACACTTTTTAAAATAACAGATTATTAAGATATAATTCTAACATTAATTATTTTAAAATGTACAATTCAGTGGTTCTTAGTGTATTCACAGAGTTGTACAACCACCAATGATATTTAAGAAAGAACGTTTTCATCACCCCACAGAGAAACTTTATACTCATTAGCAGTCACTCTTCATTCCATTCTGCTTCGAGCTGTTGGAAATGATTAATTTTTATTCCACATCTAAAGATTTTTCCTAATCTCAGCATTTCATATCAATGGAATGATACAATATGTAGTGTTTTATAAAAGGTTTCTTTTATTTATTATAACGTTTTCAAGCTTCATCCGTGTTGAAGCATGTATCAGTACTTCATTTTTAAATTGTCAAATAGGATAGCTTGCTATATGCTGTTGTATGGATATAACACAGTTTGTTATCCATTCATCAATTGATGGACATTTGCATTGCTTCCACTTTTTGGCTATTATGAGCATTGTTGCTATGAACATTTGTGTACAAGTTTTTGTCTGAAAATACATATTCGGATCTCTTGGCTATATACCTGGGAGTAGGATTTCTGGGTCATATGGTAATTCTGTGTTTAATTTTTTGAGGAACTGACAAGCTACTTTCCACCGTGTCTGTACCATTTAATATTCCTTTCTGCAATGTAATGAGAATTCCGATTTATCTACATCCTCACCAATGGGTGTTATTTAAAAAAAAAATCATATTGTACTGGATGTGAAGTGGTATTTCAGTGTGGTTTTGATTTGCATTTTCCTAATGACTAGTGGTATTCAGCAACTTTTCATGTGCTTGTTGGCTGTTAGTATATCTTCTTTAGGGACATGTTTGGTCAAGATTTTTGTCCATTTCTTAATTGGGCTGTTTTTTCTTATTATTGAGTTCTAAGAATTATTCATGCATTCTGAATACTAGACCCTTATCAAGTAAATAATTCACAAATATTTTCTACCATTCTGTGGGTTGTGTTTTTCACTTTCTTGAGAGTGTGCTTTAATGGACCAAAGCTATTAATTTTGAAGTACATTTCATCTTTTTCTTTTGTTGTTTGTGCTTTTAGTATCATATCTGAGAATCTATTGCCTTATCCAAAGTCACAAAGATTTACAACTATATTTTCTTCTAAGAGTTTATAGATTTAGCTCTTGTATTAGGGTTCTGATCCATTTTGAGTTAATTATTGTATATAATGTAAGGTAAGAGTCCAACTTCATTTTTCTGCATATGGCTTTCCAGCATCATTTGTTGCAAAGAAAATTCTTTCCTACATTGAAATTTCTTAGTATCCTTGTTGGAAATCAATTGACCCTAAATGTAAAGGTTTATTTCTGGATTCTAAATTATGTTCCATGTCTAACCTTATGCCTGTACTGATGCTGAAAGCTTGGTTTCTCTGTACACTGGTGCCAAATCGAATCTTGGAGACAGTTTTGCGTGAAGTAGGAAAGGATAGCTTTATTACTTTGCCAGGCAATGGGGGACACAGTGGGCTCCTGACTCGAAAAACTATGTATCCCAACCTGGGAGGATGTGAGGAGGAATTTTATAGCAATAGTTCAAGGGTGGGTTACTGACAAGATTAGGGTGTGTGCAGGGTCTCAGGTGGTTGTTCTCCTAATCTTGAGGAGTTTCTTTGGTCCCTTTAATGTTGCCTCAGGTGGTTTCTTGGCTGTTCTTCCCTTGATTAGCAACTGTTCCACTCTGCCCTCTGGAACTCAGGGAAGGTCATGGAGGCTGGAGTCTTGCCTACAAGAAACAGGGGACAAAAAAAAGCTTCTGTGCCCAGGACTTCCACAGGGTCCTACTCAGGTTCACTACCACGCAGTCTGATTACTGTTTTTAAAAACAAATAGGAGAAAAACTAGTTCCAACTAAAAATGCATTTATTTTCTCTTTTATATTTACCTATGTATTTTCCTTTCTTGGTACTCTTTATTGTGTATGGATTTATTTTACACTTTGGTTTTCTTATGTCAGCTTAAGAACTCTCTTTAGTATTTCTTGTAGGCCAGGCCTACTAGTGACTCAGTTTGTCAGTTTTTAATTTTCTAGGTATGTCTTATTTTCTCCTTTCATTTTGCTGGATATAGAATTCTTGGATGGTGGTCTTTTTCTTTCAGTACTTTCTTTTAATTTCTATGGAGAAGTCAGCTCTTAATCTTAAGGATCCTTGAAATGTGTAGCCACAGGGTACCCAGTTATTTAGTTAAACATTACCTCTGTAAGGTTGTTTCCTGAAGAGATTAGCATTTGAATCTGTGTACACTGTGTAAGCAGATTGCCCTCCCTACTGTGGTGGGCATTATCCAATCCCTTGAGGGCCTCAATAAAACAAAAAAGTGGAGGAAGGGAGAATTCACTCTCTCTGTTTGACTGAGTTGAAACACTGGTGTTCTCCTGCCTTTGGACTGACCCACCATTGGCACTCCTGGTTCTCCAGCCTTCAGATGTGGACTACAAGTAACGCATCAGGTTCTCCAGGTCTTCAGGCCTTTGGATTGGGTCTGGAACTACAACATCAGCTTGCCTGGGTCTCCCGTTTGCAGATGGCAGATTATGGGAGTTCTCAACATCCATCATCATGTGAGCCAATTTCCTAAAATAAATTACCTAGACTATCTCTCTATCTACTAACCTACCTATCTATACCTGTATCTATCTACATGCTATTGATTCTGTTTCTCTGGAAAACCCTGACTAATACTGATTTTGGTACTAACAGTAACTCTAGAAGAATTTTTCTTTTCAATAGACTTTATTTTTTATAGCAGTTTTAGGTTCATATCAAAATTGAGTGGGAGGTACAGAGATGTCACATATAAGCCCTGCCCCCAGGCAGAGGTTCTCCCATTCTCAACAGAACCCACCAGAGGGGTACATTTGTTACAACTGATAAACCAGCACTGACATATCATTATCATTAGCACCCTAAGTCTACAGTTTACTTTAGGTTCATTCCTGGTGTTATGTATTCTGTGGGTTCAGACGAATCCGTAATGACATGTGTAACTATACTAGGATCGTACAGAGTCGTTTCACTGCTCTAAGTAACCTCTGTGTTCTACCTATTCATTCCTCCATCTCCCTGGCAACCACGGATCATGTTGGTCTCTCCATAGATCTGCCTTTTCTAGAACGTCCTATAGTTGTCCTTACAGTATGATGCCTTTTCAACTGGCTTTTTTTGCTTAGTAATATGCATATGTTTCCTCCATGTCATTTCACGGCTTGATAGTTCATTTTTTAGCACTGAATAATATCTAACTTTCTGCATGTACTATAGTTTATTTATTCATTCATCTAAAAAAAGGACATCTTGGATGCTACTAAGTTTTGGATTATGAATAAAGCTGCTATAAACATCCATGTGCAAGTTTTTGTTGGACAGACGTTTTCAGCTCCCCTTGGTAAATATCAGGGAGCTTGACTGCTGGATCATATGGTAAGAGTATGTTTAATTTTGTAAGAAACCACCATATTGTCTTACAAAGTGGATATACTACTTTTCATTCCTGCTAGCAATGAGTTAGGATGTCTGTTGTTCCACATCGTAACCGGCATTTGGTGTTGTCAGTGTTCTGGATTTTGGTCATTCTAATAAGTGTGTAGCGGTATCTCACTGTTGTTTTAATTCAAATTTCCCTGATGACATGTGATGTGCAACACCCTTTTTCATAAACTCATTTGCCATCTGCATATCTTCTTTGGTGAGGTGTCTGTTAAGGTATTTGGCACACTTTTAATTGGGTTTCCTTTTTACTGTTGAGTTTTATAAGTTCCTTGTATATTTTGGGTAACAGTTTGTTATCAGATATGTTTTTGTAAATGTATTCTCCTAGTCTGTGGCTTTTCGTTTTATGTGAATTTTCTTTTTTAGTCTTTTCATGAGATAGATTACATTATTTGATTTTTGAATGCTTGAAGCAGGCTTGCATACATGGAATAAATTCCACTTGGTCATGGTGTATAATTCTTTTTATACCTTGTTGGATTCGATTTGCTAATATTTGATTGAGGATTTCTGCATCTATATTCATGAGAGATATTGGTCTGTAGCTTTCTTTTCCTGTTCTATCTTGTCTGGTTTTCATACTAGGGTAACGCTAGCCTCATAGATGGAGTTAGGAAGAATTAACCCTGCTTCTATCATCTGAAAGTGATTATAGAATATTGGTATAATTTCTTCCTTAAATGTTTGGTAGAATTCACTAGTGAACCTAACTGGGACTGGTGTTTTCTAGTTTTGAAGGTTATTAATCATTGAATTCAATTTCTTTAATAAACACAAGTCCTATTATATTATCTATTCCTTCTTTGAGAGTTTGGAAAATGGCTTCTTTCAAGAAATTGATCCATTTAATCTAGGTTATCAAAGTTGTGGGCATAGAGTTGTTCATAGCATTCCTTTATTATCCCTTTAATGTCTCTGATACAGTCCCCTTTTTCATTTTTAACAGTAGTAATTTGCATCCTTTCTTTTTTTCTTGGCCTGGCTAGGAGCTTATCTATGTCTCAAGGTTGTAAGACCAAATACGGAAAACAAAAACAAGTGCTACTCATTCTTAAGTGCTGTCACGGTACACAGGGCAGTCAGCCTGCTGACTTGATGCCTCTGCTCTCTCTGTTCTCTTGGGAATCTGTTTTAGGATTCTTATAGGGACTCACTCTAGCCAAAGTTCTAGCACAGAGTTTCAGAAGCAACTGTGTTCTAGCCTGGCAGCTTTGATCTGTGCAGTGTTTTTTTCCAGCCATCCTAAGCTCATGGCATTTTTCAGGATGCCCCACTGAGATGGTGACTGATGGTCAGTCACTCTGGTGATGGAGCCTGGGTCCCCTGCACACCAGGTTACCACCATTAACATTTTTCAACCCCCATGGGTGGATTACTGATGCTTTTCATGAGCTTCCTTGATCTTTTCTTAAGTTTTACAATCCATGGTGATGAATTTATAGAGTGATTGTGACTGTGCATAAATCGTGTAACAGAAATAAATGGGCATTAGATGTTGACAAAGCAGAGAGAAAAATATTGTTCTTGACACCTTTTGTTAGCAAACGCATGATTTGTTATAACTCTTCTTTAGTGACTTATCTATAAATCTTCTTTTTTCATTTAATAAAATGCCCCCCACAGCTCCTCTGGGGCTGACAGCGTGTTTTTGTAATACGTTATTAAAGCCATGTCAAGCTCAAGGTGCAATGTGCTTGGGGACTCAGAGTAGCATTCCTTACCTTCCAGCTCTGAAAAGTACTCAGTTCCAAGGATGTACGAGCTCCCTTCTGCATTGTTCTTTACAACTTAACCATGGCTACCTAAAGCTTTGTCGGTGGATATGTTTCTTTCACAAAGTTTTCTCATAGGTGTTCCATGAAGTTCGGGGAAAATTATTTTTAAAAATGGATTGTAGGACTTGAGAAAATGAGAGTTGTTCTTCTCAAAATTAAGTTCAGAAGAATCATTTACACAAGGGTCCTGGATCTAAAAAAGGTCAAATGTTACTATTATTCTGTAACTCTTTTGCTAACTGGCTTTAAGGAGCCATATTCTCTTTTTCATTTTCTTGTTTATGCTCCAAAAAAGGTATGTTATTCTCATGTTTTCAATCTTTCTTTCTTTATTTTCAGGTCAAGGCAAGAAAGTTGGTTGACAGAAATAATTTCCAGCGAATTTGTCTGCTTTATGTGGACTCTCCTGGCTACAGTCAAGAAAGAGCTGTCAGCCACTCTTCTTCAGGTTTATGGCCTAATTAACTCTGTGCCTGCTTCCTGTGGTCCATGACCACTCCCAGGTCTTCTAGGATGAAGTTCAGAACCAACTCACCAAAGTCAGCATGTATCTAAGTATGACAGGCCCAAGCTTAGGACTTTATCATACACAGCAGTGGGTCAAGGTGCCAATACTTTTTTGGTTAGGATTTATCATGATGGGATTTCTTTTGTATTATGATTCCCACTCATCTTGTGTGAGACTTATAAGTTATGTTAAGTCATGTTACGTAGTTCAAAATGGAGTCACAGTGGCCAAGGTTAACTTCCACATTAGTTGTTTTGGAAGGTCTGCTGCAGAACTGTGAGGGTCTTAGAGTGACAAATGAAGAATATTACTTTACACAAGTGGTTTGATGGCTAACGTGCATCACTGGAACAGAAGGAGCAACTGATGGAGTCAAGACTCCCTCCCCTGGGGTAACTGCTGCTTCTTAAAAAGAGACCACGAAGCTGAGTGGCTTGAATGATCTTCTCTGGAGGACCTGAATCCACGCTGCTGAGAGCTGCTGCAGAAGGATGCTGCCCCAGGTCCCGTCAGAGCAGAAGGCGACTTCCTCTCACACTTGTTGCCAGACCCACTGCTGGGCCAGAGGCTGCTGGTACTGAGATGCCTGCTCCCCGGACTTGCCCTGGGGGTGGCTCCTCACCTGCTCTTCCCTATCTTTACTAACCGGTGTTGTGTGCTGACTGTATGCAATAAACCAAGTGATTCATGAATTGCTTATTGGCTACTGTTCCGTGTATCTCCAATCCCTGCCTTTACTGCTGGGCCCTGCGGCAAACAAGATCCCCAAAGGTTTCTTTTTTCTTTTTTCTTTTTTTTGCGGTACGCAGGCCTCTCACTGTTGTGGCCTCTCCCGTTGCGGAGCACAGGCTCCGGACGTGCAGGCTCAGCGTCCATGGCTCACGGGCCTAGCCACTCCGCGGCATGTGGGATCCTCCCGGACCGGGGCACGAACCCGTGTCCCCTGCATCTGCAGGCGGACTCTCAACCACTTCGCCACCAGGGAAGCCCCCCAAAGGTTTCTTATATGCAGCTATTTTGGAACATTGAACAAGACCTGGAGAGATGCATGGAGTTTTGGCTTTTGAAGATGTGGAGAAATACCAGTGCAAAAAAGGGTGGCAGCAACCATTTGCATTCGATTTTAAAATAGAGATTCAGTGAACTTGGCCTGTGTTGTGTTAAGATGATCAGTTGAAAAGAGAGTCTGAAGCTGGGTAAGGTTAATCTGAGGTCCTAGTAATAACTGTGGTTTTTATTTATAAGTAGAAGATACTCTGTATGTTTTTACGTCGGCAGGTGACTTAACTGGAGCTGTTCCTCAGGAAGATAAATTTAATGGTAATGAGCTGGATGAATCAGGGAGAAAATAGATTAGAAGGAGAGCTATTAGCTAGGAGATTTTAAAAGGTCAGGCAAGTGGTCAAAAGGACCTGATCCTGGGAAATAAGGGTTTTTTTAATTAGATAGAAGGAGACAGAAACTCGAGATCTTCTCGTAAACTGGGTAGAATGATTCCAGGTAAGTTCAAAAAATGCCATGCAGAAAATAATGAAGGAAATCAAACAGTCTGTCATGCCATGTAAACATGTCACTCTTCTCAAAGCCTGTTATCCTATTATTACATGACAGTCTCCTCTGGGTTATTTTTCCATCACAAGAAGTTACAGGAGCTGGTAAGCCTGTGACTAATTTAAAATGTAATTGTTGTCCTGTCTTCCTCAGACATAGCTTGTGTCTCATTTCCTTTAAGTAAACAGTATAAAGAATTACAGTCAAGTTCAATATTAGGAACCTGATTCTTTGAAATCGAAATGGGCTTAAGAAAGATCCCTAGCTGTAAGCCCAAAGCGATCTTCAAATTCCCATACCCCGTCGATGGTGTGTGTCATGCTGTCGTGGGTGAGACCTTGTCCCCAGTTCTGTGCTTCCAGATTGAGTGAGGTTTTCTAGTACTGATACCAGTGAAGGACACAAAGTAAACAAAGAAGACATGTGTCACTGAAAGGGACTGCTGGGTTAATAGGTCGTGGAAAATTCATTTGGAGAAGAGATTTCATAAATCATAGAATGTTAGCCCTGTAAGGGATTATAGAGATCACCTAGTTAAATGTAAGAGTTTCAGAGCCAGGTCAAACTGGCAATGAATTCTCAGATCCCCATATAGGTACTAGACGTATGGCTTTTATTTTACTAGTAACCATTTCTCTGAAACAGTTTCTCCATCTTACAGATGGAGACATAACCAATCACAGAGTCACTGCAAGAATTAAACAAGTTAAAAAATGGACAGCACTCAGCCCAGTACATGGCAAACAGTTAGACCGTAACAGCTGTTACTAGCAATAAAACCCAGACCACGACTCGGGTCTCCTGAATGCAGACTGGGGCTCCCACCCAGAGCTATACCATCCTCTTGTATATTCCCACTTGAAATCAACTATTCCAGAAAACTTCCTCCAATTATACTGACAACACCTTCCACATCAGATTGTTTCCATCATTACTAAGAAGCTATTAAAGTCAACTCTACCTAATCAATAGTTTAAAAAATAAATTGAGGGCCTCCCTGGTGGCGCAGTGGTTGAGAGTCCGCCTGCCAATGCAGGGGATACGGGTTCGTGCCCCGGTCTGGGAGGATCCCATATGCCGCGGAGCGGCTGGGCCCGTGAGCCATGGCCGCTGGGCCTGCGCGTCCGGAGCCTGTGCTCCGCAACGGGAGAGGCCACAACAGTGAGAGGCCCGCATACCGCAAAAAGAAAAAAAAAAAAATAAATTGAGTATCTGAAAAGAACATGCATTTTATGGTAAGTAACATGCCATCACTAAAAACTTAATTATTACCTATTGCCCTGCAAAATATTGATCAACAATATTATTTTTAACCAGAAATAAGAGGCACTGTTCTGGAATGAAGGGCTTTGGGATTGAATGTGTGAGTAAAAATCAGCCCCTTGGATGAGGGTTAGGAGTCACTGCTGTCAGGATTCAGCTGCAGTTTGGAAGGACATATTCTGGTTATTTGGAATAGCCTTCAGAAGCATGCAGTATAGTCCAATATTTTAAATTATCATCTGATTAAACAAAAGTATCAGCAACACTTGGTAGAGAAAATACAACGTCAAAGCAAAATAAGAAGTAGATGGGAAGAGAAGGAAAGGACATCATATCAGCAGAGCTGTCCACTCTGGGCCAGACTCTTGGTATAAATCATTGCCTCTCATTCTCAGGACAGCTCTAAAGGGTGAGTGGACTTATTTTTATTCACATTTTATTGAGAAGGAAACGAAGGCTCAGAGGTGAACTTGCCAGTCTCACAGACGATATGTGTGATAGGTCAGGATTTGAACTCAGATTTTATTTCACTCAAAAACTTTCATTCTTTGTTTCTTTTATAAATCTTTTTGTTATAACGTAAAACACAGTGACAGAAAACCACACATAACAAATTCATAGCTGAGTGAATTTTTAGAAGGGGAACAATTTTGTAATCACCATCCAGGTCAAAAAATAGAAGCTTGCCCCTTGCTCCAGACGCCACGCTCCCTCTCTCCAAAAGCAAGCACTACCCCAACTTTCATAGTAATCACTTCTGTGCATTTATTTATTAGCCAAATGCACATCCCTCTAGCATAGTTCAGGTGTTCATACATTTTTAAGCTTAATATGTCTGTGATATCTCATTTAATATAGAAATCCCTTTTGTTTTCCTTATTTTACCTGGTGAAAAACCCAGGCCATTTTACCGGTAGCATTTCCAGCTGTCTGGATTCTGGAGGTTGCAAACTCACGGTGCAACTCAAACGACTGCTTTGTCCTTTACTCCTTGTTAATTGACCTCTGGATCCAGAGTTTTGATCAGACTCAGGTTTGATCCCTTGGGCAAAATCTTAGGGGAGGGTGAGTTTTTTCACCAGGGGCCAGGCACATAAATCTGAGTTTTGTTTTATTTTAGCATCTATTGAGGCTCAATACCTCATCATGAATCCTCTGGAGGTTGCAAATGGTGATAATTTGTCATTTACATTTCACTTATTCACTGGAATAATTTTAAAACAAGAAGCTTACTCACCTAGTATTTGGTTCCTTTTCATATAGAAAAAGAAGAATAAATGCAGATTCTTTCCTTTCATTTACCCAGTTTTTAAATATATGCGGTGTACTCCACTCCATTCCTATTTTCATCCTGATTGAAGCTCAAATATCTCAGTCTTTGACCTTACTTCTTTTGATATGGCATTAGAAGTTTTTGGTAACTTCCTAGCTATTTGATATTGACACAATGTTCCAAACTCTTCTTGCGTATTTCTTTCTAAATACCTAGACAGCCATTTCTACAAGAAGCTTCATTTATGTGAATAGGAAATGGTATTTCAAGATTAGAATCTGGGCATAGAGATGATAAGTGCTACTGGGTTGATAATTGTTTCTGTCTTTTTAGATAGGATATGGTTAAAATATCTTGTGATTTAATAGCGGTATTTCTAATTCAAACTTAAAGAGTTTTACTTAATTTCTTTCATATTACATTTGTATTTCTTTTTTTCCACACTGAGAATCCTACTTTTCCAGGGCATAAGGGATGAAAGAATTATAATGTGCCATAAATATTTATCTGTTTCTTCCCATACTATATACAGTAGCCCCACTCCCCGTTCTTACTTAGCAACTTCATTTTACAATTTTTCTCTTCCCTTATTGAGAACTCTCACCTTCTCACTTAAAGGAAGCACTTTATGGCTTCCCTTTGACACATCTAAATTGCCAGAACCACTGTTCTTGCCCTTATGGCCATTATTAAGTAAAATAAGCCTTACTTGAACACTGTAAAGCACTGCAGTACTGAGACAGTCAGTCTGATAACCAAGAGGGCTACTGGCTAACAGGCAGGGTACACTGGACAAAGAGATGATTCATGCCCCAGGGGACAGAGCAGGACAACACAAGATTTCATCAGTTACTAGCAGCAGTGCTTGATGTAAAATTTATGAATTGTTTAGTTCTGGAACTTTAATGTTTTTGGACCGTGGTGACCACAGGTAACTGAAACTGCAGAAAGCAAAACCGCAGATGAGGGCAGACTACTAAGGATGTTTTTCAACAACAACAACAACAAAATTCAGACAGCTTTCTTGAATTATCACTGTTTTTTGCCAGAACCTTCTATCATCTGTAGGTTGAATCTTCTTTGCCTATGTTCAATAGTTATCTATCTAGTCTCAGGTTCATCTATTTTTAAAATTTTCTTCCTTTTTTAAAAAATAAATTTATTGTATTTATATTATTTATTTTGGGCTGTGTTGGGTCTTCGTTGTTGCGTGCAGGCTTTCTCTAGTTGCAGAGAGCGGGGGCTACTCTTCGTTGCAGTGCGCGGGCTTCTCACTGCGGTGGCTTCTCTTGTTGCGGAGCACAGGCTCTAGGCATGTGGACTTCAGTAGCTGTGGAACGCAGGCTCAGTAGTTGAGGCCCACGGGCTCTAGAGTGCAGGCTCAGTAGTTGTGGCGCACAGGTTTAGTTGCTCCACGGCATGTGGGATCTTCCCGGACCGGGCTTGAACCCGTGTCGAGAATACAGAACAAATAGCAGAATATCTTCCTTAGAGATAATAAAAATATGCCAAGTGGACTTATTTAAAAACAGATCAAAACAGTAATGTATTGAATTAAAAGTAAGCTAAAAACATTTAAGAAAATAATACATGATATAAAAGAACAACGCATATCAGAATCAGAAACAATAATCAGAAAAGTCATTTTAGAAATAAAGACTAAACTTAGAAGGAGCACAAGAGTGAAAAACACAGAAAACTTACTAGGATAAAAAGAAGATTAAAAAGGAAGAAAATTTTATGGACTTCCCTGGTGGCGCAGTCATTAAGAATCCGCCTGCCAATGCAGGGGACACGGGTTCGAGCCCTGGTCGGGGAAGATTCCACATGCCACGGAGCAGCTAAGCATGTGCGCCACAACTACTGAGCCTGTGCTCTAGGGCCCGCAAGCCACAACCTCTGAGCCCGCGTGCCTAGAGCCTGTGCACTGCCACGAAGAGTAGCCCCCGCTCGCCACAACTAGAGAAAGCCCATGTGCAGCAATGAAGACCCAATGCAGCCAAAAAAAAAAAAAAAATTCACCAGCAACCCAGGGATCCTTCTGCTTTCTGGTGCCTGCTATTCGTCTGTTCCCCCTAATTCAGATGTTGCTAACGTAAAAGCCATTGATGGTTTGCCCCTAATCACTTGCATTCTGTGGCTCCTCTGGACATCTCTGCACCTAGCTTTAATGCAAATGTTGGTCACGGATGTGTGACTTTGCTGCCTAGTCACTCTTTCTTGTTTTCATGTGGGGGTTTAGACCCAGAATCTATGCTTCTACCGCTGTCACGATATCCCTAGATTTTAATTTTCTGACATCTAGGCATTTCATTTACCGCCACCATGTTACCTTCATATACGAATAAAATGACAATCACAGCTCAAATACTCAACGTGTTTGTAACTGAACTGGAACATGGGGAATCCATTTAGGAAGCAACATCTCTGAGTACATTCTAATCAGATTCTAGATACACCCTGATCTTTCCTGCAGGAAACGCTGATGCCCCAGATGATCCACACAAGTCTTTACTGGGTGAGGCAAAAACGTATTTATTGGGGCAATACAGTGTAACGGAAAGAGTGTGGATTTTGAAACCAAAGGAGCTGAAGTTCATATCCTTATTCTACCATTAAATGGCTGTAAAATACGGGCAAAGTGTTTAAGCCTTATAAGTACAAGTTTCCTTATTTGTGAAATGAACATAACTGTATCTGTCTCTTAGTACACAGTACATTTTGAATACATTTTAGCTTCCTTCTACAGATCTGAGAATCTCCAGCACTGTATAAAGATCAAAACTTTTAGGACCTTTCTTATTTATTTGTGTACTCAATTGGATGAAACGTACACAGATACCCTATTCAGATGTGTAAAAAATATACACTTTCGGGCTTCCCTGGTGGCGCAGTGGTTGAGAGTCCGCCTGCCAATGCAGGGGACACGGGTTTGTGCCCCGGTCCGGGAAGATCCCACATGCTGCGGAGCAGCTAGGCCCGTGAGCCATGGCCACTGGGCCTGCGCGTCTGGAGCCTGTGCTCTGCAACGGGAGGGGCCACAACAGTGAGAGGCCCGCGTACCGCAAAAAAAAAAAAAAAAAAAAAAATATATATATATATATTTTATAAACTAGAATTATTTTTCCCTTTTTTCCCTCAGTATCTGTTTTGATTTGCTCCAACCTACTCAATTTAGGAAAATATGGGGAAGGAAGGCAAAGTAATGCAGAATTTGGAAAGCAATTATATAGATTTAAGCACACTTTAGAACTATTTCTTTCTACTGTCCAGGGCAAACCCAGAGGGAGATTTTTCTTTTTTTTTTTTCTCCCTCAGGCAGACTGTCACATAGTGAATTATAAGCAGAATTCAACTTCTGTGAAATGTTGGAACTGGGGATTTGGGGTGTGCTCAGAAGATAGGCAACCATGATTAAAAAGCTTTGTCAAACTCGAACTTTGAACATGCTGTGGTTTGGGTTTTTTTTAATGTAACTATGAGCAGAAAATAGCATTTTCTCACTCCATGAAGTCACACCTCTCTTTGTCAATGGAATAGCTGATAAAGCAGTGAAAACAAAATTAAATGTAAATTGAGCTTTCCATCTGGCCACTGTGATACCCTTTAATTCAAGCCAAACAACCTGTCTTTGAGGAAGTCTTTTCTGAAGTACACTGGATTGACATGATAAAGGGATCCTTTTATGGTGCAGGAAAATATATAGGGTATTTGAGAAAAAAAATTCTGAGCAGAACAAAAGAAGAATATAAAAAGGGAATGTCTGGGTAGTTACCTTTACTCTGAGACAGAAGGTATGTTTGCGTTTAAAGAACATAAATAATTCTGTTAGTTACCCACCACTTTTTTGCAGTGTGCTGATTTTCCTTCTGTCCGGGCTCTTTTTGTTTTCCTTTATTTCCTTCTTGTTATTATTTCATTGATTTTAAGGACCCCGAGGGAGAGGGGAGAGCGAAGCAGAAGGAAAAGGAAACCAATAACAAATTCAGGAACTTGAGAGAGAAATGGTTAAGGGATTCAACTTTGGAGTCCGCCAGACCAGAATACTAAGTCCAGCTGGGCCATTTATTAGCTGAATAAGCAAGTTTCTTAACTTCTGTAGGCTTCAGATATAGATGTCACAATATAGGTATATGTCATATAGTAAGCACTCATTAAAATATTATTTTTATCAGCACATGGTTTGAGGACTAGGTTAGAATATCTACTTCTTTGACACTATACCTTAAGTTATATTTTTTTATATGGTGGCCCATCAACATATAGTGAGCTCATTTTATATTTAGTGGTGTATCTGATGATATAGAATTAAATGAAATATGACAGCTACTTCTCTTCATAGTTGAACATAACTAGTCATTTGGAGCACACCTATTGCGTTCAGAGGAGAGTCACTTGAATTTCTTAACTTAGATATGGCTGGTAGGTTTCCAGAGGGAAGACAAAAATACAGTCCTTTGTGAGTTAAGGAGGGACTCCCCAGACAATGATCATTTCTATGTACAATTCTAAAGAAGGAATGGACCAATTTGCATAAGATGTCCTTTTTGGGGATAAAAGAATGCAAAACTGGCACAGGTTGGAGTCTCTAAAATCAGAGATGGAGTTGGAGTTGGGATGCAAGGCATTTATTCGGGATGAGTATGTGTCACAGAAAGAGGAAGGAAGAAGGATTGGGAAGAAGAAGGTGAACGTCTATGCCAGCCTGACAAAGTCTCCACCAACCCGGCAAGGGTTCTGGACCAAATATTATCTATTTGTTCATCTGAAATGGCCTGATCTGTTTACTTCTGCTTTGCACAGCCACCAAATATGGGCAGCTGTAGGAAAGTGTAGCCTCTGGGCAAGGTGGCTCTCAGCAGTTCGGACAGGTCCTGAAGGAGCCAATGCTGGAGGCTGTCTGTTGACTGTACTCAGGTAGCTGGGAACAAGTCCTTTCTTGAAAGGGGATCTGATCTGGCATCTCCATGTTCGCCACAGACACTGAAACAGTACCAACTGAAATTTGAGACCTGTAAATCCTGATCTAGTGGAACTGGCTGAGTAGACCCTAAACATTATTATCATAATAATTAATGTCTTTGGGAAGGAAAGGACACCAAGAACCCCAGGGAAAAACTGATCAAGGAAGAAGGGAGAGTCTGGGCTAAGGGAGCAAGATTAATACAAATACCTAGGGGTTTTGTTTTTGGTGGAGGAGAGCTATTTCTGGTTATGTTGAACAGCACACAAAGTCTCTAAACACAATGAAGTGTCAGCTTTTCTTTATAACATTACTGTTGTGTTGAATTTAATTTACTTTATGTCTCATATTTAAAATAAACATATTTGGGCTTCCCTGGTGGCGCAGTGGTTGAGAGTCCGCCTGCCGATGCAGGGGACGCGGGTTCGTGCCTGGTGCGAGAAGATCCCACGTGCCGCGGAGCGGCTGGGCCCGTGAGCCATGGCCGTTGAGCCTGCGCGTCCGGAGCCTGTGCTCCGCAACGGGAGAGGTCACAACAGTGAGACGCCCGCGTACCGCAAAAAAAAAAAAAAAAAAAAACCAACATATTTTAGTGTTAGCTTTTCCTAATACTGAAATAAATATTTAGCAGTATTTTGGAGCCACCACTGTTATATACCCACACTAAAATATTAGTACTCATTCTTTCCCTTTCTACAAAAGAGCTGTTGTAAAAGTGCAACTCCTTCCAAACATTGTAGGAGGAGGAAGATGTAGTGTCCCTTGTTTAGTAGTGTACTTCTGTATTCTTAAAATATATATTAATTCTAGCTAATAATACTATCGGTATCATCAAACTCATCACAGCAAAATAAAGGAAAGTATATTGTATATTGTCTCACTTGGGAAGCAATGGCTGAGGGTGTTACGAATGAACTAAAGGAGATGCAACCTTGGAAAAGTGCACCATGGCTGCATGTAAAGGAACCTGGATCAGCGCTCGGCAGTGGGTGAGTATCCACGGCAGAGGACTAGGCTTCAGTAGCAACGTTGCTTGGCTGAAATTAGCAAGAGCACTAATACGAAACTCATACTTCCTGTTCCAGTAATTGGAAAGCAGGACAGGGCTCTTTTGGGCTGACCAAACCTCAAAGGTTTTTTTTGCCAATTAAAGTACATGTGTATGTGGGAGGGGTCATCAGGGAAGAAAACAGACCTTTTGCTAGTAACAGAGATGGGTACTCGAATCAATTTGAAAAATTAAAAATATATATTGATATTTATATTATGAGGTTGTGAAGCAGATCATATTAATTACATATATAAGAGGGGAAGCAAAGTGTATTGCTTCCTTTTCCTTTAGAGGTGATAACAGTATTTTGGTTTTTTTTTATATTTAAAGACTTTTTTTTATATCAGTTGTTGGTACAGAGATTTCTCATAAACCCCACTTTCCCCACACATGCCTAGCAGCCCCTACCAGAGTGACACATTTGCTACAATTGATGAGCCTGCGCTGACACATCATAATCACCCTAAGTCCATAGTTTATATTACATTTCACTTTTGGTGTTGTACATTCTGAGTTTGGACAAATGTATAATGACATGTATCAATCATTAGGGTACTCTACAGAGTGTTTCCGCTGCCCTAAAAACCCTCTGTACTCTGCTTAATCATTGGTCCTCCATCACTCCACCCTCTGGCAGCCACTGATCTTTTTATGGTCTCCATAGTTTTGCCTTTTCCAAAATGTCATATAGTTGGAATCATAAGTATTTAGCCTTTTTACGTTGGCTTCTTTCACTTAGCAGTATGCATTTAAGATTCCTTCTTGTCTTTTTGTGGCTTGATGACTCATTTCTCTGTAATACTGAATAATATTCCATTGTCTTGATGTACCAAAGTTTATTTCTGCATTCACCTACTGAAGGGCATCTTGGGTGTCTCCAAGTTTGGGCAATTATGAATAAAGCTGCTATAAACATCTGTGTGCAGGTTTCTGTGTGAACACAGGTTTTCAACTATTTTGAGTGAATACCAAGGAGCGTGATTGCTAGATCATATGATAAGAGTATGATTAGTTTTGTAAGAAACTGCTAAATTATCTTCCAAAGTGGATGTGCCATTTTGCATTTCCACTAGCAATGTATGAGAGGTCCTGTTTCTCTACAAATTTGCCAGCATTTGGTGTTGTCAGTGTTTTGGATTTTGGTCATCCTGATAGGTGTGTAATGATATCTCATTTTAATATGTATTTTTCTGGTGACATATGCTGGGGAGCTTTTGGTTTCTTTTTGAATATATGTACTATACTAGGTAAGTTCCTTCATCATTCCAGAATTACATTTTCTAAGCTAAAAAAAAAAAAAGCAGTTGAAGTAGATCTCATGAATTCTTTTAACTTTCTATGATGCTTAAATACATTCCACCAGTGCTATCCACGTATGATTTTAGCCTCTTGCATATAGAGAAAATTGACATTTTACATTTCTGTAAAAATTAGGAACAAGCAAATAGATCCTCCCCAACTCTGCCTTCAGTTTCCTAGAATACTGAGCTGCGGTGTTTATAAGGAAGATTATCCTTTAAATCCTAGTTTTCAATTTTTTGCTGTCATGAGGAGAAAACTCTAGCAAGAATTAGATAATGAAGTTGAAATACAAAACGACAACAAAATAGGACATCAAATAATGTGTCCATCGTGGAAATTAGGCAGATCAGTTTCTGAATTTAGACAATCTTCAGTTGTTTCTAACTGAATATTGAATAAAAGAAACCCCAAAGAATTTATGGCTACCATCTCTTACTCAACAAATCATATTGGACTGAGTATGTTAAGGTTCAGCAGTGCAGTGCTTTTCTCTTAAAATCTATAGCAGCACCTTTAGTATCAAATTCCCCTTATTCTCTTCCCTTCACAAGTGGTAAGTATTTTCCTGAATTTCTCAAATTCCTTATGACCTTTACCCCATATTTCAGTGTCATTCCTTTCCCAAATGTGACTAGGATATTCTCTTCTAGCACATTGTGATGGACAGAGCAATCCACTTTGTTGTCTAACCTCTATATCAAAGTGACAGAAGATTCAGAGGTTTAACAGCTGGAGAAATTTTCATGACATGAATGAGATTTAGGTAACACTTCCATTAACAGTACTTAAGATCAATGTCCGTAAACACAGCATTTCCAAATCCGGAGTTTATTGTGTGTGTGTGTGTGTGTGTGTTTTTTTTTTTTTTTTTTTGCGGTACGCGGGCCTCTCACTGTTGTGGCCTCTCCCGTTGCGGAGCACAGGCTCCAGACGCGCAGGCTCAGCGGCCATGGCTCACGGGCCCAGCCGCTCCGCGGCATGTGGGGTCTTCCCGGACCGGAGCACGAACCCGTGTCCCCTGCATCGGCAGGCGGACTCTCAACCACTGCGCCACCAGGGAAGCCCTATTGTGTGTTTTAACACTTTAGAGCCACAGAGTTTTTCTGATTCAAAATGCCTGTCACAAAATTTGGAGGGAAAATTATTTAAATAAACGTTCAGATAATTTATTCGAAACCCTCAGTGAGTAGCTGAAGATGGCCCTCCCACACACCAAAAGAGAAAAAGTAAAATAAAATAATAAAAAGAAACAAAATAAAATACAGATCTTTGAAGAGGCCAGGATGCCGCTTCTTTACCTCCTAGCGGTGCTTGCAGAATTCACCGCTAACCTGGAGAAATGACGTGTACAGAGGAACAGCTTTCAGTCACTTTAGTCTACCAGCCTAAACCTCCTTCCAACTGGTGGGGTTCAGGGCAGGCCACCCCAAAATGTGCCCCTGTGGCCTGTGGACTATTTCGAGCTGAAAACAAGAAAGGCCCCCAAAGACCCAGGAAGAACCTCTGCCCTTCCATCTAAAAGAAATTAGCATAGGAGGCTTAGGGCTGGAAGGAGCTAGGGAGCTATCACCACAGATAATCACAGTAAAGTAAGAACTAGCTGTGGCAGACAGGGAAGAATCTAGCAAGGCTCAGTTTGATCAAAGTCCTCTTTGTGTCCCATTGTCTTTGGATGGCCCAGCAATCCTTTGTTTACCAAACATTAACTCTTTTCATCTTCCTGTGAATGCCTTTACTTCAGTTTGAAGTCCCAGACCCCTACCTCCTTCTCCTAAGTCCAGAATAATATACATCTCACCTTGCCTTGCTGTCTGTGGGATTCTTCATGGTTATGTGGATTCCCCATGTGTACATAATAAATTTGATTTTTCTCCTGTTAACATGCCTTATTCAGTTTAATTGCCAGCCAAAAGAATTACGAGGGGAAAGAGAGGAGCAACTGCCCCACCCACATTACCTACAACCCTTTCAAATAACACAAAAGTAAGTCAGAACTATGACCTTGTTTTAAAATTCTATCTTCTGGCATAGCACAGGGAATTATACTGAGTATCTTGTAATAACCCATAATGGAAAAAAAATCTAAAAAAGAATATATATATACTGAATCACTTTGCCGTATACCTGAAACTAACACAACATCGTAAATCAACTACATTTCAATAAAAATTTTATTTTATTTTATTTTATTTTATTATTTTTTTGCGGTACGCGGGCCTCTCACTGTTGTGGCCTCTCCCATTGCGGAGCACAGGCTCCGGACGCGCAGGCTCAGCGGCCATGGCTCACGGGCCCAGCCGCTCTGTGGCATGTGGGATCTTCCCAGACCAGGGCACGAACCCATGTCCCCTGCATTGGCAGGCGGACTCTCAACCACTGCGCCACCAGGGAAGCCCCTCAATAAAAATTTAAAAAAAAATAGTTAAAAAAACCTACATTCACTGAATAAAAGGAACTCCTGTGATTTGGCCATTCATATTTCTGCTAATATATTGTAAATCAGTAGTAATCCTCAAACAAATCTTATTCCTCTGTACGTGCCTAGACTTTTGTATACATCAGCAGTCCCATCTTGGGCATTTATAAAATTATTAAAGTGAAATGCAACTGCTTCTGTATTAAGTAAGAAACACAATTTTCAATTTGGTGATATAGTGACATTGCTTCCTGAATTAAATGTCTCAAAATTTGTTTTGTTTTTCGTAGATTTTAAGATATACTAGTTTAACTTTTGTCTAAAGTAATTGCTTGATATTCTGTGTGCCGAGACAATTTTTGGTCTCAAGGATTGATTTTTTTCCAATTGATATAAAACAAAAACAGACAGTTCTCAAGAACTATTAAAACCAGTGGTTGCTAATGTTATAGAAAGGCTGTTTATCTTGTAGTATCCAACACAAATGCTCCCATAAAAATCTATGGAGTACTCTCTTGATATCAGGGAAAACAACATTTCCTAAATTTCCAACACCCTCCTGTCTTCCCCACAAAGAGCTCAGCACAACAGCAGTGAGAGATGGACTTGAAGACTCCACTGGTCAGATGAACAAGATAAGGCACTGGAATGAAGAGTGAGTGAGTTTAAAATATCATGAAAAAAATCAGGGATTTGTACAGCTAGAGCATCGCACGGGTCTCAAAAAGAGAAGCAGAGGGAAGTAGTGGAGGAACATGCTCTCATGTGTTCTGATAAGGGGGCTTGGTTTCAGGGGGTGCTAGGGAAAAGGATGTATCTCTCGTTTTATTGGTTTGATTCACAAAATAGCCAGTAGAATCTTCACGACATAAATGTTGACCGCAACCTCAAGCCAAGTTACATGGAAAGAAGAAAGATACTTATGTTGCCACACACTCCTACTGCATTACACCAAAACCGTCCTGTTAGTTGTTGTATCTGGTCAAGTGTACGTTCTCACGCATAGAGTTTGATGGAGGGAAGGGAAAAATTGATCTTTCCTGTGTTAGTTCATGTGGGAAGTCCCTGGTAATTCCCTGATAAATATATGAAGTTATTTCTTAGACCACTGTCAGCATTCTGTACATACTTGTTATGTTCTCTCAGATTGGATAATTAAACTATGGTTGATTTATTTGATGGAGACAGTCCAAGAAAATCAAACCCGATAATTGAGTTTTGCCTATGATTTCATCAATTTTTAAAGTGAGACAACTTAGCCAGGTGAGTTTGATTATAACTGATACTCGAGCACACATTTCCTGTTCTATTGTTGAACCCGGATAAAAATATTGGACTGTGGCTATTTCAATCTTTTCTCCTTGTGTTGTGGAGGTTTATTTGGTTAATTTCGGTTTTCACCTTCCCTTACCCTGAAAAATGAAGCTTCAGATAGTCATTATGCACAGAAGTAAATCTGATCAACTATATTCATCCATGCCACTGAAGTCACTTGAAAAATACTGATTCCCATGTCCCTAGACTTTTCAGTTCTTTAATTATCTAAAATATTGAGCTCATATCAAATACTATCTTTTATTTCTAACTAATGTGTTTCAAAGACCGTAGTGTTTGCTCACGTCAAAGAAGCTAATAAAGAAACGCATTTCTTCATGTTACATGAAATTGATTCTTGAAGTTCCAGCTTTCCTACTTGGGTGAGATATTTTACCCAAGGAAAGACTTTATTTATTTATTTTTACATCTTTATTGGAGTATAATTGCTTTACAATGGTGTGTTAGTTTCTGCTTTATAACAAAGTGAATCAGCTATACATATACATATATCCCCATATCTCCTCCCTCTTGCGTCTCCCTCCCACCCTCCCCATCCCACCCCTCCAGGCGGTCACAAAGCACCGAGCTGATCTACCTGTGCTATGCGGCTGCTTCCCACTAGCTATCTGCCTTACATTTGGTAGTGTATATATGTCCATGCCTCTCTCTCGCTTTGTCACAGCTTACCCTTCCCCCTCCCCATATCCTCAAGTCCATTCTCTAGTCCAAGGAAAGACTTTACCTCTTTCCTGCATTTCTTTATTAGGAACTGAAAATAGCAACATAAGATTATGCCACTAATAGCAATAATTCAGAAAGCTGATTTTAACCCTGAAAACTGCATTTTAAAAAAAAAAAGAAGGAAAGAAAACTGGGTGGAAAACGGTTTCTAATTTGCCTTGGTAATAGGCAAATAGACTGATGATTTTTCCCTAATTGTCCTTAGAAATGGCAAAACCCTGTATCATTACCAGTGATGTAGATCTCTGAGCAGGCAACAGTCTGACAGGAGCTAATTTCTCTACTTTAAAAAAAAAAAAGCAAAACAATAAGGGGCAAACATATGTTTTTGCATTTTTGGCACAGAGAAGTGATGCTGGAAAGCTCTGGTTTTCAGACGTTTTCTAAGCGATTTCTGTGCTGTTCCCAATCTGTATGTTTCCACCATGTGCATCTCCCTGGTGTGAAATTGATTAGTAGCAGCGTGAATCTGTCACCCAGAGTTACAGTGACTAGAATTTAGGGGGACTTCAGCTTATTTTTGTTGATGCTGTACTGTGCCCACACATCCCTTCAAATGTGACCTGGGTCTGGAAATGATGTGGTTTGATGTATCGAGGTCCTTAGGGACAGGGATTTCTTTTTGAGGAAAAATAAAAACAATTTCCTCAAACAAAGAATGAATAGGTCAGGGAGATTAAAATGTCTCTCAATAAGACAGTGAATATCTACAGAGTTATATCTGAGGAAAAGAACAGAAAATGTGAGAAAACTACCCAGCAGCAGCTTAAAAGGTCATAGTTATGTCTTTTATGTGCCTAACCCTAACCCTTTTCATAATACATACTACTTCAAATTCCTTGAATTTAGGGGCCTTCAAATGTTTCTTCTATCATATATTATTATTTATATGTAAAAGTACATGTCAGTGCTCTATGCTAAGAGGATGAGTTAGCTTGGATTGCTATGGCACTGACGTCTATAGTTGAAAAGTGGTAGATGGTTAAGTTCTAACAATGTTTTCTTGCAGCTAAACAAAAATATTCAATACCTGAATTTAATTTTGTAGCAAATGTGCATAAAATCCATTAGATTTGGTCAAATAAATCACAAGATATATATTTTTAAACATACACTTGAATTTACTGAAATTTTAATACTTATGGTTGGTTGTTTACTTAAATTAATATAGTTGCTTTGCTTTATTATTGGGTTCTGTATTTCTAAAAAACATAAAAAAGGGAAAGCGGCTGTATTTCTTACCAAATAAACACTTTCTTTAATTCTTGAAAATGTTTTTATAAAAACTCAGTACAGCTACTGTGAAGCTATTGTATCAATTACATTAGGCTATCATAAAACAATCATATTGTTGCTTTTTTGTTATCCATGCATGAATCATTATACCTGTAAATAAATATGAATATTTTTCACATTATCTTTTCAATTATTGATTGATTGATTGATTGGCTGTGTTGGCTCTTCGTTTCTGTGTGAGGGCTTTCTCTAGTTGCGGCAAGTGGGGGCCACTCCTCATCGCGGTGCGCGGGCCTCTCACTATCGCGGCCTCTCTTGTTGCGGAGCACAGGCTCCAGACGCGCAGACTCAGTAATTGTGGCTCACGGGGCTAGCTGCTTCGCGGCATGTGGGATCTTCCCGGACCAGGGCTCGAACCCGTGTCCCTTGCATTGGCAGGCAGAGTCTCAACCACTGCGCCACCAGGGAAGCCCTATCTTTTCATTTTTGATGGCTTGTATTGGTAATATGTATAACATCTACAGTGTTTTGTTTTGTGTAAGACCATATTGATGAAGGTACTGACAGACGATTCATCTTGTAAACAGATGATGCAAACTTTCAGTATCTATATAGACAGTACAGTACTGTAAATACATTCTCTCTTCTTTATGATTTTCTTAACATTTTTTCTCTAGTTTACTTTATTATAAGAATATAGTATATAATACATATAACATACAAAATATGTATTAATTGACAGTTTATGTTACTGGTAAGGCTTCCATGGGCTATGTCCATGGAAGCTCAGGGATAAGCTTTTGGGGAGTCAAAAGTTTATACAAAGATTTTCGACTGTTCAAGAATCAACTGTACTCTCATTTTTTTTTTTTTTTTTTAATTTGCCCACTGTAGACTATGGTAGTATTTCAGCTAGTGGTTCAAGGAATAAAACAGATACTTTTCATTTGGAGTAGCCCCAAACACTGAAATGCCATATTTTGTTTTGAGAAGAAATATTTCATCTTATTTGAAAATGAAAAATTATAATAGTTACAATTTTACCTGTTGTATGCTAGTGACTTTCTGTGTATTGAACTTCACTGAATTAGGGTCTGGGGTCTAGGCATTGGATCCTTTTAACAGCTTCTCAACCAGGATTGAGAACCATTAACCTAGCTCAAATGTTACTTTCTTCTTTCTGTGCCCTCTTTTTTGCATACTCCCTCTACCCCCAAGCTGACATAACTTTCAGCAGCCTCTCTGTTAGAAAAGCATTTTACAGATAAATCTTATCTATGGTACTTATCATATTCCACACTGTATTAGAATTGTTTATGATCATGTAGGATTTCTCTTACTAGACTGTTAGACCATTCAGGTCATGCTCAGTGTTCTTATCTGACATGATACGTTTGCAAATATAAAGATTTAGGCAGACAAAGGAAAAACCACACATATGAAAATTTAAGAAAATCTAAGTATGTGCTTTTAAAAACTTAGATGACTTCAACTGACCGTATCCAAATACATGGTTGTGGACTTTAGAGAAAATAAAGATGAAGCTGGGGTCCAAAGAAATAAATCACATGGTCTGTGTATAGCAATAAGCATAGCACATCGGGGAGATTTGTGGAGACCATGTGGGTTTCTGAGACACTGGTGACTGTGAAGAGGATGCCAGGACTCGGGGCTTACCTCTGCTAACTCATGTCAGTTTTGTCCCAAAGCTTATGGTCCTCAAGATCATGTGACACTCAGCATGCATGTATTAATACTCAGCATGCAGGGTAAACAGGGTGCCATTTGGATATTCAGGCGTCCTATGCAAGAATGTAGAGCAAGGAACTACCATCTAATTTCCCTCTTACTTTCACAGAAAGTGGGAGGTTCGTAAGTAGTCAAGTTAAGGAAGGAGACTGTTCCCAGAAAAGCCATATTGGAAGTGGGACAGGAAAATGAAGACATCAAGTCTTGCCAGGTCAGATCTGGTCAGAAAATGTGCAGCACAGTGTGTTGTTCAGTCATTTCTTATACGTATTTTCTCTTTATCTGGCTTTTTAGTGAGATGCTCCCTCAAGTTATTTTCAGGTGCCTCTTTCCCTCATGCTTTAATTTCTGGGTTCTTATCCTGCTATGAAATCCTCTGCTTCCAGCAAAGCACAATACTGATCTTGCCAATGTCACAGAGACCTCGAAATCATATGTGCTTTGGTGTGAGAGGGGCGGTCAGAGCTCATAAAATTCTTATCTTTATTAGGGAAAGAAAAGAACGTGATGCAGCATTTTTTTTTTTCTTACCCTGGTTATATTCCACAGACTGCTAACAATGACACTTTTAATATGAGAGCATTTGCAAGCACGACTTTTTTCCCCCTCAGTGCCTGGTTGTTATTTACTATTTATGTATAGTGTTGGGGATGTAGAGAGTGGTAATTCAAACACTGAATCGTAAAATTAGTTAAAATAACTTAATGCTTTAACCAGCACTCCATAGGAGAAGGCTGGTACAGAAGGACCATAGAGTATTGCCCCGGTTTTATTAGGCAACATAGAATAAAAACATTAGCAGAAGTGGTTTTATGTTAGGCAAAATTTTCTCCAATTTACCATTTAGTCTACAAAATGATATGTTTTATGAGGGTGAGATCTTTAAAATGAAATTCTAAGTGCTTTTTATTCTTGTCATTAAAAAAACAGACATCATACAGGTTAGGAGCAAAAGTGAGTTCTCATAGTAAGATAAGTATGAATGTTTTAGTTAATATATGAGACTAGTACATGGCTAATAATTTACAGTAACTATATGGCTTTTGATTTTTCTCTTTCATCATTTCAGTGAAAAGCAGAATTCACCATAGGGGAAAAGTATGTTATTTTCCTATATTTCTATAGCTAATCTCTTCTGTTATATAAAACCTAGCTTTCATGGCCCAGAGCAATAATTTTTATCTACTAAGGAAGTTTTAACTATGGATTATTATGGGAATTTTTTTTCCTTTGCTCAACTTCTATAGACCCAGAAAAGTTTAAAATATCAGGGATCATATTCCTCTATTCTACTTTTAGAGTTCCTGAATATTATATTTATATGAGTCAGCAGAGGTAATAATTTATATAATATATACATTATAAGTCAGACAGTTATATTACCATGAGCCCATGACAAATTCATATCAATTAAATGTTCCACTTTTTCAGATTAAAATTCTATAAATTATTTTCCACTTTACCAATAATTTGGAGTTCACATTTTAAATTATTACATTTCTGTGACTTTTTTTTCCTTCTTTACCCTCTCAATTGTCTGAAAGTCCAGCTGTATCAAGAATGTATCAAAGTGTATTGAATGCCTGACCAGTCTTCTCCTTTGCCTTTTAATTTGATAAAATTGACTTTGCTGAGTGCTTTCCTCGTGGAATAAGCTGTGTATTTTCCCTGCCCTTTCACTTGCTCTCACTCTCACTCCGACACTCTCTCTCATTCTCTTCTCCCCACAGCGTATTTAGTAGCCACTTTTTCAGGCTCAAGATATTCAATTAGCTTCAGAAAATATGCAAAATGGAGCATGATCTCCATGGTCAGTATATTTTGTTTGTTTCCTTTCTCACCTCAGCTAGTTTTGCCTCTGTCTTTTCCTTAGCTGTTAAATGCTCTAAGGGTATAAAATTAGGGATATGATGTTGAAGAACTCCAGATAAAGAAACAAAAAATGTGTATCTTCTTTTTATTTTAAAAAATAGTATGTCCTTGACACTTATTTATCTTGAATCAGTTTTCTAGGGGTTATAAGGACGGACTGAACCATAAACCACAAGGGGTTTTTTAATGGAATATTTGAGCTCTGGAGGATACAGAAATCTGCCCTCTGAGGAGGAAGGCACCATCTCAGGTCCTCTGGCGCCTGCTCCTCCAGCCAGGCACACAGGAAGGGCGGGTGAACAGCCAGTACTGCTTCGTTCAGCTGCTGTTCACCTGCCACTGGAGAGGAAGGATGCTCTTAAAATAAGAGGATGCTATACCTTGAAAAGGACCATCTAAATAGCACAATAAACAAGGCCATTACTCCCATCATGTCTTTACTCCCATTACCACCTTTCCAAGGTGATGCTTTCAGCTTACCATTCTCCTTGACTGTTCTGGCTTCTCCATTCTCTTCCGCATCTACATTCTACTCCTCTCCTTCAAATCAGTTAATGAGCCACCTTATTACTGCCTGTGCTTTGCCTTACCTGTGGAGGTTCTGCTCATTTTCCATTTCTATTTTCTGACCATTCTGACCATTCCTTAATGCCTCTGACATCACTTTGACTATCACACACACACACACAAACACACACACACGACACACGTCAGCATACATGCTTCTCATTTATTTACAGTTTAGAAATATAGACATGAATTTGCTTTACCCACATAACTTTCCATTTCCCTTTTTCATTTGTTTATGCACTATAAATATTGTGGTTTTAGGGAAGTTATGTTTTATTACTTTTCTTCTTGATGTAGAATGAGAGTTTCAGAAATTGGGCTCAGAAAATCAAGGTTTATAAAGCAGATTAAAGTGTGCCCTGAGGGCAGAACGGCATATCTATAAAGGGAGCGCAGGGCTGTTGCTAATATTCATGAGAAATTTTCCTGAATGGCCAGATCACAAAGATGTTTCTTGCCCTCTTTTCATGGTCCTCTCCTCTGCACTTTTGATTCCAGACTGTTCCATGGACAGTGGCTCAGACCCTGGACCTGCCTAGATTTCAGGATCTCTTCACAATGTTGTGAAACCCTGGCTATACCCTGGTTCTGCTCTGACATCATCAATTGGGTTCTGGTATCCCATGTGTACTTTTCCAGCATTTTGACCCTTGACATTTTCTTACATTGTACTTTGAATCATTCATGAATAGGTTCAACTGCCCAAAGAGAAAAATGAAAATAACAGTCAAATAACAGTCATTTCATAAATGAATTCTGGAAATAGGCAATCCAGGGTTGGCATGGGAGCTTTATGAAATTGTCATAGACATGGTCCTTTTAGCTTCTGCTCTGTTATTTTCAACACATCCTCAAGGTTGCTTCATGTACCAAAATGGCTGCTTGAACACCCTGCATCACATCAGAATTCCAGGATGCAGGGAAGAGGTAGTAAGGGAGGCAAGGGGAACTCCTGTCAGTTCAGTCAGTCTCTCTCTTTTTTTTTTTTTTTGCTGTACGCGGGCCTCTCACTGTTGTGGCCTCTCCTGTTGCGGAGCACAGGCTCCGGATGCACAGGCTCAGCGGCCATGGCTCATGGGCCCAGCCACTCCGTGGCATGTGGGATATTCCTGGACTGGGGCACGAACCCGTGTCCCCTGCATCGGCAGGCGGACTCCCAACCACTGCGCCACCAGGGAAGCCCCAGTTAGTTCCTTTTGAGTAACCTGCCTGAAGTTTTGTCACACATCCATGTACTTCTTGTTTGGAAGGCAGGGGAAAACCTCCTGGCTAAGTGCATTGTGGCTGTGTTTCTTTTCTAGGCGAATAAAAGGGGGATTAAATAATAGATTGAGGGCCTCCCTGGTGGCGCAGTGGTTGAGAGTCTGCCTGCCGATGCAGGGGATACGGGTTCGTGCCCCGGTCTGGGAGGATCCCATATGCCGTGGAGCGGCTGGGCCCGTGAGCCATGGCCGCTGAGCCTGTGCGTCCGGAGCCTGTGCTCCGCAACGGGAGAGGCCACAACAGTGAGAGGCCCGCGTACAGCAAAAAAAAAAAAAAAAAAAAATAATAATAATAATAGATTGAAACAAGAATTATCTGACATATTATATTTTTATTTCTTGGCTGACTATTCCACAAAGAAGAAAAGGAACGGGACTTGCTCTCACTTCCCTTCTAATGTGAGAAGCAGACTACATTTTTTTTATTCCTTTTTGAGACCAAAGTTAGTCCTCACAAACCATATTTTCAGAGACTAAATCCTTTTTGAAATACAGTTTAGTTTCCTTCAAAAATCTTTCATTTATTTTGCAGCTGTTTATTATTTCTTCTCCTTTTCCTTCTTTTCTTTTCTCTTCTTTTTTTTTTAGGAGAGAGTCCCTGAATTTCATTTCATTTCAACAACTTGCAAACTCACTCCTAACTCTCTTACATGAATGCGGCTGACACAAGTTCAGATCAGTCTGAGGGTGTGGATTCTACAGTCTTCAAGCCTGTGTCCTATCTTGAGAACTCCCCTACTGAAGTGTTTACCATGAAGAAAGCGTCTCCAGTGTGCAGGGCAGATGTCCAGGGGTGGCCCTTTCCTCACTCTCCAAAGCCTGAAATAAGACTTCCTATAAGCCACTCATGGGGCTGAGACAGAGGGAGAGATGGATCGCTCCTATTTGGTCTGGAGAAACTCTGTCCCCACGGGACAGGCTCCCCTGAAAGCCTTGCTGCATTTAGTCTGAGCAGTCCTCATCAAGGTCACATGATGCTTATGACAGACTTTAACCACTTCCTGTCCCCACTGGGGGACTGCTGCCCTGAAGTCAGCTCTGTTACTGAAAATCACTCAAGAAAAGTTCACTAGGTGCCACTAATACGTATTCTTAGCCTTGTCTTCACCACTGTATGAATTTTTCCCTCCCTCTTTCTTGGAGGGCTCCTTCTAAGGTAACCCCTGGTCCTTAGACCAGAGTGAGAAAGGCACTTAGGATATTTTTCTCTCTGGGAGAGGTTCTATTGCTCAAGATAGTCTGAAAGTACACTCTCTCTGTATTAGTGTTTTTTCACTTTGCCTGAATATTTGATTTGTTTGGGGGTAAGTCCTAGAGTTGCCAACTTCCACACCCCTCACCAGAGTTCATATTCTGTATCCTCTCCAACTTCATTGGAATTTACCAGGAACACCTTGTGAATCTGACTACAAGGGATCAAAGTCTATAGAGGGTGAGAAATGTTGGAAAACATCAGATGTATTCAGGGGAATTCCTCCCCAAAACTTTCCTTAGGTGATAAGGTAACCATCCTCGCCCTTCAGGATTCTTAGTCCTCCAACAAATTCCTGCCCGTTCTTTCAAAATTCTGTTCTCAGTCTTAGAATGCTAATGCCCATATGAAAATTTACTTGTATTGAGACACTCCTGACCTCCCTAAGTGTCTTCTCCCAGGAGGATATATTTAGTTCAATACATGCTTTATGTTCCTTTGGCATGTGGTATCACAACACAATGATGGGTCATGGTTCATGGTGAAGGACATGTTATAAATAGCAAAAATACCAAAGCTTATAAATAATTTTCTTGGAATAAATCAATGAAATAAAATCAAATTTAAAAAGTATGGGTCTCAGGCTTCTGGCTCTGGTCAAGGTAGATAGAGTAAGAAGGACCAGATTTATTCTACTACTCAAAACAATTAATAAACAGGAAAAAAATATATGAAGCAATGGCTTTCAAGAAATTGGACATCAAGCAAAAAATGACAGTGGTCCTTGAGAGAAACAGATGAGGTGAGCCCTCTGATTGCCTGACCATACTGCCTGGGAAGTTTCTAGGCTGCAGGGTAAGGAGGGAGCACCCAGCCAGTACCTGTTCTCACCTGCCAGACCGAAAACCTCATAATTGAAGGGATATTATGTAAACTACTGAAGAGTGTCTTGTCTCAGTAATGAATTTAACCCTAGGTCAAATGCTGCTTGTATTCCCACCCACCAAATCTTAAAGGCAAGACCTGAAAAGATCAAATTATTTCCAAGTAACTTAATCATGTCACAAAGGAAGTACAGAAAAGATTTCAAGAATACGAAAATATTTAGCCGCCCAACATGGTAAAATTTACAACATCTTGCAAGTTACAGAGATGCAAAGGGCAGAAAAACACTCTCTACAATGAAGAGAAAAACCATCAATCAAAACTGGCCCAGAGCTTCCCTGGTGGCGCAGTGGTTGAGAATCTGCCTGCGACATGGGTTCGAGCCCTGGTCTGGGAGGATCCCACATGCTGCGGAGCAACTAGGCCCGTGAGCCACAACTACTGAGCTTGCGTGTCTGGAGCCTGTGCGCCGCAACAAGAGAGGCCACAATAGTGAGAGGCCCGTGCACCGCGATGAAGAGTGGCCCCCGCTTGCTGCAACTAGAGAGAGCCCTCGCACAGAAACGAAGACCCAACACAGCCAAAAGTAAAAAAAATTAATTAATTAATTAAAAAAAAAACCTGGCCCAGAAATTACCCATGATAGAATTAGTGGACAAAAACATTTAAACAGTAATTACAAACGTATTCCATATGTTCCAGAAGCTAGAGGAAGGACTAAGCATGCTAATAAGAGATGCGTATAATTTTTAAAAGGCCCAAGTAGAATTTCTAGAGATGAAAACTGTAATGTCAAAGATAAAAAACACACTGACAGCATTAATGGTGACTATATCAGAATATTAGAAAAAAATAAGTGAACTTTTAAGACATAACAGACACTATCTAAAATGAAAATACACAGAGAAGAAGACTAAAAATAATTAACAAGCATCAATGAACAGAGAGGAAACTTAAGAGGCCAAATGTATGTGTAATTGGACTCCCCAAAAGAGGAGGGAAAGGAAAATAAAGTAAATAGCATCTGAAATTTTCCAAATCTGAGTAAAACTAGAAACCCACTAATCAGTGCCCAATTATAATCAAATTGGTTAAAACCAGTGAAAAAGAGAAAAATTTAAAAGCAGCTGGAGGGCAGGGAGAGCACATTCAATAGAGAGGAACAGAGACAAGGATGACTGCAGATTTCTCATTGGAAACAGTGCAGGTGAGGAGAGCATGTAGCAACATCTTTAAGTAATGAAAGTGGGGGAAAAAAAAAACCCCGCTAATCTAGAATTGATTATCCAGTGAAAATATTTTTTAAAAATGAAGGTGAAATAAAAATTTTTTTCAGGTGCCCAGAAGTTGAAAGAATTAATCATACTATGAGTTTTTAGAAAAAGTCGTTCAAACAAAAGTAAAACGATACAAGATAGAAATCTGGATCCACATGAAGGAATGGAGGCTAATGAAACTGTAACTATAAGGATAAATTTTAAAATGTTCTCTTATAGCTTTTAAAAATTATTTCTATTAAATTTTTATTTATTATATGTAAAAGGGAAATGTATGACCACAAGAGCACAAAGGCCAGGAGGGGAGAAATGGGATCACACTGCTCTATATTATACTATACACGAAGCACAATCAAGAGTTATGCATCTTTGGAGTCAATCACCATGGATCAAAAATATTAGGAAAAATAATTCCAGGAAGTTCCAAAAAGCAAACTTGAATTTACCACATGCCTACATCTATTCACATAGCATTTACATTGTATTAGGTATTGTAATTAATCTAGAGATGCTTTAAAGTATATGGGATATATGTGTAGGTTATTTGCAAATAGTATGCCATTTTTTATAATGAACTTGAGTGTCCTCAGGTTTTAGTATTTGTGGAGGGTCCTGGAACCAATCCTCTGTGGATACTAAGGGACAACTGTAGTACGATGCCACCTGAAGGTGGGCTGTGATAAGTTAAAAATGTATAGTATAAACCCTAAAGTAACCACTAAAATATAAAAAATAATTATGCTGATAGCTGAACTAAAAAGGAGAAATATTTTAAAAGTATACCATTAAATCAAAGAAGGATTGAATGAAAATGGAATAAAGAACCAATAGAACAAGTGAAAAACAAATAGCAAGATATTAAAGATGGTACATGTAAAATCAACCATATCCATAATTATGCTAAATGTAAATGGTTTAAATACCCCCTTGAGTTGCAGAATTTCTCAGATTACATAAAAACAAAGCAAGTTCTAGCTACATGCTGCTGCAAGTTAACAGGGAGTTATACAAAACATACATCTTGGAGATTTCCTTAAGCTGTAAGTACTCTTTGAACAAGTTTTTTGACAGATCCTCAGACAACTGTTTATGTTCTTGTGATCAGGGATATTTTCCCTTATGTTTAGGATTGGTAATATCTTCAGATATTACATATCTTGAAATTCAGATACTAAGGTCACATGGTGCTTTTTCAGAAATGGGAAGGTTAATATATATCTTTGTAGAAGTAAGAACAATTTCAGGAGGAAGAGATGTATTGCATAAATCCCAATGGCAGCTATCAGACAGGTACATATTATGAAACTGCCTGAAAGAAAAAGAAGAAAGTAGAGATTGTTTCTAGCCAATATACATTAAAAAGAAAGAAATGGCAGATATGAAAATAAATGAAAATGATCAGTGTTTAAGTGCATAAAATATCACCAAGATGCATCAGACACTAATTAGGTTGGCTCGGTAGAAGATGAATGTGATGGTTCATTCTGTCTCTGCAGGAATGGAGGATGCCAGGCTACCTGGGGAAGAGCAGAGTTACACTTATCAATAGCTGCAGGCAGCAACGTTCTGTGGTCTCTGATAACTAAGAAACATTGCTTTATTGACCATTCAGGGAGGGGCAGAAGTACAAACAGGACAAGAGAACATTTAGTTTGCAATCGTCTCTTCTAGCGTAGAAATGGCTAAACTGTGGGTGATGTCAAGATGTGGTCGAGATAAGTCCCTTGCTTCCTGTGTTAATCTGGGAAAAGTCTTTTAAAATCATTTCTCCTATCCGCAAAATGGGGTGTGTGTGTGTGTTTGTGGAGGGCGGTGTGTGGGTGTGTGTCTTTCAATCAGATCATAACCTCTATAGACGGAAAACTATTTGAACTCTTGGTAGAAATGGGGAAGGTCAACAGAGCTTTTAGCAGCCTAGCTTCACCTGTCTATCCTTGGAAACTTTTTCAGTGAAGTCATTTATATATTCAAAAATATTTCTTGAGTTGCCTACAATGTGTCTGGCGTAGAGGACATGGCTGTAAACATCACTGCCTTTATGGATTTCACATGCTCTGTCTTTCTTGTCACTGTTACTGAAGGACATGGACTTGCAGATGTGAAGAGCTTCTGGAATTCGCATACTCATTCCTGACATCCTCCTTTTCTAGCAGGATACACTAAAAGTATTCACGAAGTGAGTGAACTAATAAATGAACAGCTGAGAGCAACAGAGTAGTCCCACCTCCTCCATTGGACCTGACTCCTGAAGACTTTGAATCAATATGGGTTTCTCTTTTCCCGTAACTACTTCTTCCCTTGAATTTTCTGTTATGCTCCCTGAACACAGGCATACATATATAGGTTGCAGGGCGTCTGTTGCTTTAAAAATCAAGAACAAAGGTTTTCTCCCCCGCAGTTGTTATGTAGCCCCTTAACTCTCAGTGACTCTTATTTCCCTAGCCACCAATAGTAATTTGGTCTTTTCATGGTTTTTAATATATTTTTCCATCTCCCTGGAGCACTATGAGAATTACCTTCTTTTATGTCAGATTCTGTAAAAGGCACCTTCAAGGTCCAAGGAGGAAAGGTGCTGTATATAATATATGTAATCTCATAACGATGCACCATAGGAATATTGCAAGGAATAATTGAACGCTGCCTGTAAAATATGGTGAACTCCTCAGAAGACAGGTGCGATTGCAATTTTCTTCTGTGTAACTAAGATTTCTGGCTCATAAAAAAAGTATGTCTCTTTTTAAATGCCCATTTTTTTTATTTGCAAGTATTATGTCTCTGGGTCTTGAAAGATGTTTGAAATAAAGGATGAAAGTAGAAAAAACTTTAAATGGTAGTTGAATACATTTTATTGTCAGTTGCATAGCAGAAAGGGCACCAATGTGAAAATTAAGAGGAATGGGCTCTAATCTCCTTTCTGTTCCTGGATTACTGTACACCTTCAGGAGAGTGGCAGATCTCTTTAAACTTGAAGAACTCCCTCTTGTGTGAAGCCAAAGATGGAGATGGTGAGCTTCAGGGTCCCTTTCCACATTTTTCAATTCTGATTCCACTTGTTCCTTGCAGGCAGAGACTATGAATTTTTTTTCATTTCCTGATTCTTAGTCATGAGCATGGTGCTAGGCAAGTGTTAGACCCTCCATAAAAATTCACTGAATGGATGCCTTACAACATATAATCGGTGATAGATATTTGTGAAAGAGATGCAGCAATTCCAAGGTTTCATATCCCCTGATATGAAACAACACTTATCTGTTCAAAACATGACCGAGGAGTTGATATCACTAAGAGATCCTCCTGGGAAAGCAATAAAAACTGTCAGACTGTGTCATATGGACCAGCTCTGAACAGATGCTGTGCTGGGGGATCTGGGAAAGAACCCCATGAATTACATTCTAAAATTAACTGTGCGAAATTGCATGTATTTCTGGCTGTCAAGTGGAAATGGGTTTGTGTGGTTAGTTCTGCTGCTGTGTTTGAGTGAACCCAGTTGGAAGGTTTCTGAGTCGCCAGCATGCAGAAGGCTGAAGGCTATGGTGAGCTTGCTTCAACCCTGTTCAGCAGTGAGTTAGTCTAGAGTACCAGTTAAAAATCTTCTAAAAAAGAACACTGAAATTGGGAGGCTGAGTGAAGCATACACCATTACCTCTAGAGATACTTGGAGAAGAAGAAAATGTCTGCATTCATTATAGCTAAATTTTAGGGTCTAGATTATGAAATATGTTTTAGTCTTCTGGGGACAAAATATAAATTAAAAGACAAAACAGCAGCAAGCAAGAGGATGGGTACATTTCACAGCTGAGAGTCTATATGCTTTCGTTTCTCATTATTTTCCTTATTTATCAACTTGCTTTATCTCTAAGGGTCTGAGGAAAATCATCACTAGGAAATTGAGACTGGAAGAAAGATTAATCTTGAGAATATAGGAAAACCAAAAAGACCTGGATTTTAGGAAATCTAAAATAGACTATTCTAGACATAGAGCAGAGTATTGATGACAAGAACATATCAAGAAAAGGATAAAGAATAAAAGTCTTTTTGACAAGCTGGCTTTGAGGGATTTTTTGGTTTTTCTGTTTCTTTGTTTTTAAAGGAGGAATAAGCTCAGATTTTAAGATTGACTTAAAATCACCTGGGGAATGTGTTCTGAAGGAGATATTCCTGAAATCCATCATGAGAAATTCTGAATTAGAAAATCTGGCTTTTGTTTGCTTGCTTTTTTATAGTTTTCCAATATAAACAGCTGCCATGTCCATGTAATGTTTGCTAATATCCTAGGAGGAGCTTCTCAGGTGTAGACCGACCATGCTTGGCTTAAACACTACAAACAGCTTGATCTGTCCCTACTCCTGCCTGGAATGTGGCCTTGATTGGAGGTGTGAATAAAGAGAATGTATGCTGGTCACAGCTAATTTGTGCACTTCACTTCATCCTATTATTTCTGGTCCATTTCATAAATCCTAGCCTCTATTATAACTAATTTCTCTCCCTCTCTCTAAAATTTCCCAATCATGAAGGTAGATCATTCTGAACATATCTTTTATTTAAAAATAGCCATCTTAGGACTTCCCTGGTGGTGCAGTGGTTAAGAATCTGCCTGCCAATGCAGGGGACACGGGTTCGAGCTCTTGTCTGTGAAGATCCCACATGCCACGGAGCAACTAAGCCCATGTGCCACAACTACTGAGCCTGCACTCTAGAGCCCACGAGCCACAACTACTGAGCCTGCATGCCACAGCTACTGAAGCCCGCGTGCCTAGAGCCCATGCTCGGCAAGAAAGAGAAGCCACCGCAATGAGAAGCCCGCACACCTCAAGGAAGAGTAGCCTCCACTCACCGCAGCTAGAGAAAGCCCATAAGCAGCAACGAAGACCCAACGCAGCCAAAAGCAGATAAATAAATACATAAATTTATAAAAAAATAAAAATAAATAAAATTAAAAAAGATAAAAATAGCCATCCTCTTGTGATGATTTTAGAGTAAATCTTACTAGAGCCTGAGAGATTATTTTTTCCTTTATTAGAGTGCATGCTGGACCTTCATTTATTTAGTAAGAGTGATCAAAAACATTAAAAAAATTAGGAATCATAGGTATATAGAATGCTAAGTACTTTAAAATAGTGATAGATTAAACTTAATGAGATAAACAATTAATAGAGATGCATCAAAATATCAGTTATTGATGCTGGGCAAATGAGAATTTGAGGTAGATGATATTTGATGACTCTAGTTGATCTTTAATATTGCAAGAGAATGATAACTTCTGCCACTGGCTTGCTTTTAAAACACTTCAGAAGAGTCCCTATGTATCAATGGAAGCTGCATATTAAATACAGCTGCATAAAACCTCCACTCATGCCAAGATGCTAAGGAGAATCACTTGCTTTCCTAATAGCTCTATATCAAGAAAAGCCGTGTTACCAACGTTGTCATTCCACAATAATCTCTGGATGAAAGGACAATGATATAGAGCACAGATTTCTGCATTTATTGAAGAATAGCATTTTTCCTTTATTTTTGAAAGAATTCATAATTTGTGTTCCATTTTCCTTTGGCTATAATGGACTGAGGTTTGATTCAAGGTAAAAACTCACCTGGGTAGGGAATTATACACTGGAGAAATATTTACAAGATGCACTGTAATCTTTCCAGCTAGAGTACGTTAGATTTTCTTCTCATATCCAGGCACTTGAAATTGATACACTGAATATTTCCTTTTCCCCAGGTCATAATATAAGAATAATATCATGTAGTTTACAAACTATACCTTGGGAGTCAAACTTTATGTGGCATAAAACTAAAGATGGGTTGATACTGTTTGGGCAATTTACAGACAAACATCTTCAGTGCCCGTGGGCCTGCAGGAATAATGAAGGAGATATGATTAAATGGCAGTCCCCTGCTTGATATTATTCCACAGCTTCTGATCACCTTGGATTTAACTCAAATCCTCTCCATGGCCTATGAGGCCTTACTGGATCTCAGCCTAGATTCTCTCTTGGACTTCATCTTGTATCAGGCATCTTTTTTTTATTACTTTCCAGGTACACTTGCCTTATAATGTCCTTCACACATCAACCTCATTCCTCACTCAGGGAATCTGCTTTCTTTCCCCTGCTGAAATGCTCTTTGCATAGAGTATTTACTTGGTGTAATCCTTTTTATTAGATAGGTTTAAATGTCTTCTCCTCTGAGAGGCCTTATGACCACCCATTCCAAACTAGTCTCGCAGACACTCAATTACCTTGCCATGCTTTAAAAAATAATAATAATGATTTTAACTATTTTTACAAGTGTTCATTTTTTCTTCCCTCCTCACTAGAATGTAAGCTCTGTGAGATCAGGTTCCCTGTCTGTTTCATTGCTGTACCTAAGGCAGTACCTGGTGATAACTGGCACTTACTTTTTGTTGAATGAAGCACTGAATGAATAAATTAAGTGGCCTTTCAATCTAAGGACAAAATAAAGCAAGTAAAAGTCCAATTTTCTCTCTTTCTTTCTCTCTTTCTCTCTTAATGCACTCATGCTTTAATTTCACATTTAAATTCCATGAAAGGCAATATCAAAGGGTAGTTTCAATTAGCTTCAAACAAAAATTTAAGATAGAGAAAACAGAATGTAGAGTTTTTCTTTTTTTCCTACATCCCTAGAGCCAGCCCTCAGGGACTATGGCCTAGTTGCAGCAAGGGTTGATTAAGAATCTAAAAGTCTGGCATTTAACATGAGCTTCCACATTGGTTCTATAAATCTCTCTCTTTTTTTTTTTAACATCTTTATTGGAGTATAATTGCTTTACAATGGTGTGTTAGTTTCTGCTGTATAACAAAGTAAATCAGCTATACATATACATACATCCCCACATCTCCTCCCTCTTCCGTCTCCCTCCCAGTAACAAAAATCAGTAGGACCAAAACACAGTAAACTTGGATTTTGGAATTACTGGCTATGGACCATAGAATATGAAAAAAATTAATGTATAAAGAATGAAAGTACCAGATAAATAATATAAGAGCAAGATATGACATATTAAAAAAGCACCAGGTAGATCTGAAACAAACAAATCAACAACAACAACAAAAATGATGATAAAAACTCATCTGATGAGTAAAATAGTAGGTCAGGAATAGCAGAACAGAGCATTAGTGAATTAGAAGACATAAAAAACTATAATATGAAGCACAGGCAGACAAATAGATGGGAAATACAACAGAAAATAAAAGACAGGGAGGATTGTGTGTAACACCTGACATTCACCTAGTCAGATTTATACAGAGAAGATAGAATTGAAGATTAGAATTAGTTGAAGAAAAAGTTGCTGGTGAATGCTTCCTGGCCTCAATTTCAGGATTCACAATGAGTCCCAAGTATCATAAATTAAAAGGTTTGTTCACCTATCTACATCAGCTTCATATGCATGACCAAGAAAATAGCTTGACGTCCTTCAGAGAGAGACAGCTACCTTCTGCAAAGTGAGGGCAACAGACCAGTACTTAGCTTCCCAACAGCAACAGTAGAAGTCAGAAAATAGCATAAAGATATCTTCCAAATACTAAGTTAAAATAGCTATTGATATAAAATTACACACCACATAATACTATGCTTCTAGTTGGGAGTGAAATAAACACATTTTAAATAAGCTAAGAAGTAAACAAGTTTACCTCTGTCTACCCTTACTAATGCTATTTCTAAATGATGTACTTCAGAAATATGATACCCAATGGATAGTGTTAGATGAATGACATTATAATTTTAATTTTTTATAAACATATTGGTAATTAGTTGATGATATAAAATAATTGTGTCTAATATGTGAGGTTTCAAATAATGACTGAATTAAAATACAGCACAATAATAAAGTAATCTAAGAGCGTGTACATTGGATTTAAATTGTTTTAAGACCTTGATTTTTTTCTGGAGGAGGATGAAGTTATTTATTATCATTAGCATTTTTTTGTATTTAGAACATGGGCTAATACTAAACATAATATGTAGTGCTTAATATCCAATAGAGAACCAGAAATCTAGTGGTTACCTTCTAAATTATTGGAGACAAACAGAAAAAATTGGGGAAAAAAATTAAGCTATTCATAAAAAGGCAAAAATAAAAATAAATTTAAAAAGTGAAACAGGTGAAATGAAATGGCAGGAATAAATCCAAACACATAAGTAATCAAAACAAATGTAAATAGACTAAACATCCTAGTTGAAAGACAAAGTTTTTACTGACTGAGTTAAAACATCATACTGGTTTATTAAAAGTTAGAGTTACTGGCTATATTATACTATAGCCATTTCCAAAATATGAGGATACAGAAAATCTGAAAGTAAAAGCATATAAATAGACTTAATGGTTAAATATTATATTACCCAAGAAAATGTTACTGTAAGAAAATTAATATCAGACCAAAAAGACAAAAGTGAAAATCATCCCTAGATGATTTTCAAGGCAGTCACTTTATAAAGTTGAATTCACCATGCAGATACAGTAATCACAAATATATCAATAATGATATTGCTTCAAAATATATAAAGCAGCAATAGAAGGAATTACAAGGAGAAATGTTTAAATACATATTATAGTGGGAGATTTTTACACCTTTTTTGGTAGTAAATAGGTTGAACTATTAGAAAAATCAGTCTGCATAAGAAGTATTTTTAAAATGTGATTTAATAGACATGTACAGAAGCTAAACTTAACAATTAGAAAATGCCCATTGATCATTTTTAGGCTCTATATCAAGTCCAACAAATTTTAAATATTTAGTATAATATACAGTATGTTCTTTGAATTAAATGCCATTAAGTTGGAAATAAATACTGAAAAAAAATCACTCACTTTAAAATTATCAATAAAACATGGATACTTCCAAATTACTTGTGGTTTAAAGAAAACCATAATAAGAAATTTGAATACTCATACTTGTATATCAAAATTATGGAATGCAGCTAAAGAAGAACCTAGAGGAAAAGGTATAGCTTAGAATGCTGATATTAGAAAATAAGAGAGATTGAAATGAAGGAGATGGGTTCAAGGTAAGAGTTAGAGACTAAATAATAGAATAGATCCAAAGGAAATGAAAGAAATTAAATATCCAGGTTAGAAGATGATTAGTAAAATTGAAAACAAACATTATGTAAAAGTTCATTCTTTGGAGCAATATTAATACAATTGAGAAAGCTCTGGTAAATTTTATTTAAAATTAAATAGAAAGGCTCAAGTAGAAAATATTGCAAATGAAAAAAGGGACACAACTGCAGATACATTAGAGAGCAAGAAAATAGTAAGAAAACAAAATATTTATGACAATAGCTTGAAAATTTAGGCAAAATAGGAAATTCTAAGAAAAACATAAATGCTTTACTGTGTTTACTTAAAATGCATCTGAAATCTTCTGTGGTAATAAAGTGTTTTATTTGATTAGACAGGACCATGCCATCTAAAGTCCATTCTTAGGAGAAACTGAGGTCTTTATTCATACCATCCTGTTCCCCTTCAAGAGGGAATGCAGGAAGTGGCCAGGAGCATTATGCTAAACGGTTTGTTTGGGGTGACTCACCAAATGACTGTTTTGCCAAAGACATCTACGTTATATGCCTGTCATGGGAACTGAATTGTCATTACAAAAGTCAATTTGTTGGGGTTAATAAATGTATTAAAATGTAAACATCCAGTGAAAATGTCTTTGGCATGGAGATTTTTTGTTAATGATGCGTTGTAAATTAGTTAATAACTAAAAAGAACCCAAGGGGGCTTCCCTGGTGGCGCAGTGGTTGAGAGTCCGCCTGCCGATGCAGGGGACACGGGTTCGTGCCCCGGTCCGGGAGGATCCCACATGCCGCGGAGCGGCTGGGCCCGTGAACCATGGTTGCTGAGCCTGCGCGTCCGGAGCCTGTGATCCACAACGGGAGAGCCCACAACAGTGAGAGGCCCGCGTACCGCAAAAAAAAAAAAAACAAAACAGAACCCAAGATGACACAGCAATCCCACTCCTAGGCATATATCTGGAGAAAACCATAATTCGAAAGGATGCATGCACCCCAACGTTCATTGCAGCACTATTTACAATAGTCAGGACATGGAAGCAACCTAAATGTCCATCGACGGAGGAATGGCTAAAGAAGATGTGGTACATATATACAATAGAATATTACTCAGCCATAAAAAGGAATGAAATAGTGCCATCTGCAGGGACGTGGATGGACCTAGAGACTGTCATACAGAGTAAAGTAAGTCAGAAAGAGAAAAACAAATATCGTATAATATTGGTTATATGTGGAATCTAGAAAAATGGTACAGATGAACTTATTGGCAAAGCAGAAACAGAACCACAGATGTAGAGAACAAACTTACGGTTACCAAGGGGGAAAGTGGCGGGACAAATTGGGAGATTGGGATTGACATATATACACTATGATGTATAAAATAGATAACTAATGAGAACCTACTTTTAGCACAGGGAACTCTATTCAATGGTGAACTAAATGGGAAGGAAATCTAAAAAAGAGGAGATATATGTGTATGTATAACTGATTCACTTTGCTGTACAGCAGAAGCTAACACAACATTGTAAAGCAACAATACTCCAATAAAAATTTAAAAAATAAAAAGAACCCAAGGGTGGCAGAATAAAATTTTAAGGGGTGGGAAAATGTATTTGTAGTGTAAAGAGACCTAAGAATGAGAAGAGCAGAGATGAAAGAAGAGATGAACAGAAGGTGCCCAACTCAGCATCTCAGCACATCTGGTGCCTGGGAGTTTTGGGGGAAGAGGGCAGAAGAAAGTGAGGAAAAAAACAACACAAAAGTATTGAAAAAATAGTAAAGGAACACATGTGCCCTCTAAATCAGGTCTAAGGACAGATACGATGCAACATGTTTTACTGGAAGAAGAACCAGACTAGAAGTAAAAAGAACTGAATGTTTTTCACTTGCTGTGAGATCTGCTTAAGACATCTCGTTTCTCTGTAAAATAAAGATATTTGTTTATATGGGAATCCCCAAGATCCCCTCCTGTTCTAACATTCTATTTCTATACATTTTAAAGTCACTCGCCTAATACAAATACTTTGTTTTCTAATACAAAGCCTTCTAATTTCCTGGTATCATTTCATGTTTAGCGTTTTATTGTGTTTGAAGTTTCAAGTTACACAATCTTCTGTCCTTAAACCATGGAGCTAAAGAATGTCAACTTGTCATTATTTTTACTGCTATGCTATCTTTTTGAGTTACTAGTTAGCATTTCTGTGTTATCGTATATGCTTTAAAGTCAACAATTAATCCTCAAAACAGCTCTCCCATGGAGGCCCTCAAAAGATTTTATAAATACTAATGAAATTCACTGCACAGTTCCTTAAGAAAGTATGCAAATGATTTCCCTATTGGATGACTATGATTCTATATCAAGTTTCAACTTCATAAACAGAGAACCGTCAATAGCACATGTACTAATTAAGCTTCTGTTCCTTAGTTTTACTGTGATGTTTAATTGTTTATTAGCCCTAATAAGATGCTTTGCCAGGATGAGAACTGTCAATTTTGTAAAATTTATTGAGCGAGGCTTAGACCTGACTGGGAAAAAGTAAGAGTGGAATAGAATTGACAGATATTTGTGAAATGCAAGCACATTATCTCTTACTTTCAGGCGCTGATAGAGGTAATAAATCAAGTAGAATTTAGTACGACAAAGAGGAACTCTCACCTGATGCTAACAGTTAACACATGAGCCAAATGGATGACTAGGTGAATCCTTAGCTGAAATTCCATTTTTTAGATGAATGGATGTTACCTGAACATAGATCCCAGCAAATGTTTGCACGGTGGCTCGTTTCCTAAAGAGAATTGTAAATGCACCAACACCACACTGTTCTTATAGGCCTCCCACGAAGACATTGCAAAATTACAAAATATTTCTTATTGAAGATATTTCTGTGAATGGGTTTTGAAAATCTGATTCTACAGTGTCCCTCACATGTACATTTATTTTGTGAGGACCTTTTAGAGCAGGAGAAATCACTGGGTAGTGCTCTGTGAAGAAGTCAAGGGGATAGAAAATGAAAAGAAGGAAACAAAGGCAAGTTGCATCCACTTCCTAGTTTTGTGCACCTTTTTCCTGCTCTGTGAGCGTTACTGTGGTCTAGACTAGGGTGCTTGGCTGTGCATGGCCTTTATCTCACATCTGTTTCTCAGCCTGTGCCACTGACAACAGGAAAAACAGCTCTCTCGTTGGGTGCTGTAGTCTGTTCCAGCTGCTATAACACAGTATCATAGACTGAGTAGCTTATAAACAACGGAAACTTATTCCTCACGGTTCTGGAGGCTGGAAGTCCAAGATCTAGGTTCTGACAGTTCCAGTGTCTGGTAGGATTCCCCTTCCCTAGAGGTGCTGTCTTCTCGCTGCAACTTCACCAGGCAGAAGGGGAGAGGGAGCTCTGTGAGGTCTCTACTATAAGGGCACTAATCTCACTCATGAGGGCTTCACCTTTAAGACTAACCTCCCCAAGGCCTCCTTCCTAATATTATCACATTGGGGATTAGGTTTCAACCTATGAACTTCTGTGGGGCTAATGACATTCAATCTATAGCACTGGGTTAGTGTGAGAATCCCAGATAATGAATGGGAAGGTGCGTAATCAAATTGGAAGGTGCTACATACAAAGTGTTTGTTATACCTTGTTGAAATGACCACATCTCAAGAAGCTGGTATTAACATTTCTTGGAACTTCACATATTGCTGAATTTAAAATATAATAGTCAAACTGCTAAGGGAATTTCTGAGTAATTAAATCATTTTGATATTTGGTACACGTATATGGCCATATCTACACACACACACACACACACACACACTAACTCTCAGTAATATATTACAAGAGATTTCATAATATACTATAAATGAAGTGGCCTATTATAGATGATAGAAAAAAAGTAAGGTTTCTGAGACCGGCCGGCTGACAACTGGCTGTCATGAGGCCAAGCTGCCTCAGACTGCTGTGAATCAGCATGGTTCTGTCTGTGAAACACCATGTTATAGCTCAGCCACTGTTGCATCCCTACAGCTAGTGTACACTCAGAAGCTAGCATTTTTGCTTTCTGTCCTGAGATCAGGTCATACAATATTTCAGTGCAGGCAAAGGAAACCAGTTTGACTTAGTACTAAATGCATCTTTCTATAGGTCCTTACCTGGTGCTTTCTGGACCAAAAACTTCCCTTCCCTCACCTCACACAAGGCTGACTGACCAGCACTGAGACAATAGACAGGGTGAAAATTTTATAAACAAAGAAAGATTATTAAAAAGAATGGTTTGTGCTTCATATCTTGGGGCCTTTGGATAATGAAATCTCTCTCTTTTACCTACTTCAATTCACCTCCTTTAGCTGAAAGGTTTTTTCCAAATGAGCTCATGTAAAAATATGTCATCAAGATTAGGATTTAATTCAAATCAAAACAGAAACGATTGAAAGCAAAATATAATTTCAAAAGCCTGCAAACATTAAGTATCACAGAATTCTGTGTAAGTGGGATGCATAATATCCTAAATATTAAGAGTAACCCACAATGCATTGTGGAAATAAGTTTGGATAGGGCAAGTCTCACTTCTTCAGAGAAATGTAATACAAGTCATATACTTCAATAGATGTCTGGAAGATTGTGTAACTATGTCCATATAACTGTCTGCGACTCAAATTTAAGGAAGAGAACCCATGTTCATATGAATCTGTAGGTGCTGCAAGATTTCATTCTGGGTAGTGAAAGTTCCTTTATGTCTTATATTGCCAACAAAAGTTCCCGTGGTTTATTATATGTCATAGCAGAAAGGCATCTTTTTCTAGATTGTTTTGTGTTCAAATAGCAATATTTCTGGCCCTCTAGGAATGACATATTGTTTGGATTACTGAGCTCCAGAGGAGCCTCTGGACTTGGATAGAAGACTGAGATTTAGTAGGCAATATATTTGCCAGCCTTTTTGATAACTGGAAAGCTGTTTCCAAACTTTATCAGAGAGCATGTTGGATCCTTGAGATGGACAACATAAAATTAATGAACATATGGTTATACCTCATTTGTTTTCCTTCTACTAAATTAGAAAACCAGTGATCCAGCTTTAAGAAACTGTTATTGATCACAGATGAGTTTTTTTTATGGTATCATTTACTTAAGTAATAATAAATATTTAATCTGCTGAATATTCACTTTCAATTATACTCACACACATACATTGATTAAACTATTGTTTTTGTCCAAGAATGAAAAATACCACGAATGCAAATACAGAGTTTGAAATGCTCCTGTTACCACAGAAATGCTTATTTGTGTTAAGATACTTTACACCTTGATTAAAGTGATGAGTGGCTCTAGAAAGTGAAAAGGGGACTGAATTTGTTTTGGATTTGTTTTGTATATCACAAGTCTTACATTTTACAGTGGCATCTATCTCTGTGTGTGCACACAGAATCTGAACCTGTTGTATAGAGACATTTGCTTAGAGTGCTGGGTTAACAAAATCATCGATTTATTTTCATGCAGGGCAATTAGCTTCATTCTGCTCAGAGGCCACACAGATTGCACCCATGATCAGGATCACTTATCTTGTAAATGTTTGTCATGTGTCACAGAAAGAATCTGGAGACAGAAGGGGACTGGGTCAGCACAATTTCCTGATAGGAAAACTAACTCAGACACACCTGCTGATAGTAGGTTGGAGGACTTATGAGTGTGAAAGCCTGAAGGAATATGAGATCGTCTCTTCTAGCCCTCCCAGAAACATAATTTTTGAGTGAAGAATTACTTAATGTGCAGCACATAATATGCAGAAGCAATCCTATGATAACCACATAATAGATCTCATGTCTTTAAATCTAAGGCACTGCAGACACGAAGGTTTACTGGAGGGTGACAACCTCAAGCTAACTTAACCATAGGAAAACTGGGGATTCAGCTCAAGGGTCCCATTTTTAAGGAAGTATTAAGACTTAAATATATTACTCTAAATATATTACTCTGTCTATGCATGATTTGATGGGTCTATGAGAATAAATCATTTCCTTGTAAAGCCATAATAATACATAGTATGTGTGATTATTATGGATCACAATAGTAATATAATATAAATCTTTTGCAATGTATTAAAATATAGATTTGTAAAGCATTTGCACTTCATGTTTTCAGTAAAGAGATCATTAGTACAAAGTAGAGTAAATAAAATAAACCATATTTTAGAAAATATATACATGCTAAATGCTGCAAAATCTTGTGATTTTATTTTTTCAAAGCAGGCATGTCTGTATTATGACAATTTTTTTTTACCATTTCTCTCACTGTTCCCAAAAGCTGTGATCATGTGTGTAGTAGAATTAAATAAAATCGAAAGATTGAATTACTCTGAAATATTGTACACAGCAAGACTTACTCAAGAGTAGAACCATATATTGCGTATTTCAAATGTTCTTATTTAATAACATTTATTGTGTACCTAATAGGCGTAGTATTGTGTAAGGTACTGAAACAGAGGTAAATTTGGTGAGTTCATGACATCTAGGAAGAAGCAAAATCTGTACATCTCATCCAGTGTTTGGTAGAGTAATGAGAAGAGAGTGAAACGATTTAAGATGTATCTTCTATAGCGTATTGAATGGTGGACCCTCAAGAGATAGACCATATCAGTGGTACCTGTGTCCGTGAAAGAATTTGTAAAAAGTGCCTTTGTGGAAGTGATTAAGATGAGAATCTTGAGATAAGATAATTCTGGAACGCCCACCCCAGGTGAGCTCTAAACCCAATGACAAGTGTCCTCAAAAGAGAAAGGAGAGGAGCAGACAGACACAGAGGAGAAGGATGAAGACAGAGACGGAGATTGGAGTTAGGCACCAACAAGCCAAGGGACATCTGGAGCCACCGGCCGCTGGAAGAGGCAAGAAAGGATTACTCCCTGGAGCCTCTGGAGGAGGTATAGCTCTGCTGACACCTTGATTTAGAACTCCTCATTTCCAGAACAGTGAGAAAATAAATTTCCGTGTTTTAAGCCTTCAAGTGTGTAGTATTTTTTACAGGACTCCTGGGGAAGTAGCAAATCCCCTCTCACATTTTCATTCTAATTGAGCTCTTTTGGCAACTGAAAGCCTTTGAGGTTCAAAGGTGATGGAATCTCTTGTGGCAGAATTTGAGTTTACACTGTGGTTCTATTTATGGTCCTCAGGCGTGGAGGGAACAAGTGTTTTCACTGACTTGTAAAACCTTCCCTGCTGAAGTGTTTGTGTTGGATTATGGGAAACTCTCCTTTAGAGCCTTGATCATGTTGATCATAACAGTAATAGTAGTGATAAAAGTGATGTGCTATTATTTAGGGAGCTCCTTGTCCATGACAGGTATTAATCTCGACCTAATGAGGTAGTCGCTATTATTTTGAAAGATAAGGAAACTGGAGGATAGAAAAGTTAAGTTCCTCGGTGTCCATAGCTAGAGTGTGAGAAAGCCTGTGCTCATGAAAATTATTCTATGCTTCCTCAAATTACTTTTTGTAAAATAAAAAATCCTCTTGTGCTATTTTATGCTTTTTCTTTGCACTTCCTCATTCTTTTAAAAATGAGCTCAAACCTCTCTCTCCTTAAAAAAAAATAAAAACCAACTTCTCAGCCTTGAAAACTCCCACTAATTACTATAAGCCTATCTCAAGACTTAAAAAAAAAATAATGTCCATCTAATATCTCCACAACGAATTAACTGCCTGTTAAGGTGAATGATATGACATTGCTGAGCACTGGATGGTTTTGATACACAAAATGGCAGTCATATCTGGTCCAATTTAGTGTTTTTCAACCCACCAGAATCAGACTTCTACCTTTACCACTCTGAATCTACTCTTGAAGATACACAGGTAACATATTAATTACAAAATGCAAGAGTCACTTTTCAGTTCTCTTTATATAAATAGTAGTTAAAATTAATAATAGCAAGTACATCTGTTGAGTGCTTCTTATGTAATCAGCACAGGGTTAAGCATTTAACTCTTTGAGAAGAGGTAATGTGCTTTCCCTCAAATAAAAAAGGATGGAACTGAAGCTTGGAGAGGTTGTGTAAATTGCCCTCCATACCCAGCAAAGCTGGGATTCAGTCTGGTTCATTTCAATATGAAGCTCTTGATGGCTGTGATATAAATTTTCCTAGCTTTTGACACAATTGAGCACTCCCCTCGTGAATATATTTTCTCTCCTGATGTCTGTGGGACCACCCTCTGTTCCCCTTCGACCTCTGATCACTATTCACTTTCTTTCTAACTCTTCTTTCACTGCCTAAATTTTAAGTGTCACTTTTCCCCCAAGGTTTTGTCTTGGGATCTCTTCTCCTCTCACTTGTCTCTTCCCACCTTTTTAATTTTATGCACTCATCCTATGGATTCAGTTATCACTTATAATGTGACGACTTTCAAACCTCCACCTAGAATTTTCTCCTGAGCTTCAGACGTAATTCACCACTAGGCAGTGCTCCTGGATCTTAGGCTACTCAACTCAAATATACACATCTATTCATACCCCAAACTCCTCCATAGCTTTGTTTCTTTACTTCCTATCCTGACTGAAACACTCCCACTGAAAAATCTTGCAAGGAGAGATTAATTCACAGAATTATTTGAGTTTTTCACCCGCCTTTCATTTTTTCCTCTCCTTCATCAAACCCAATAATCACTAAGTTGTATAACTGTTGCCTCCATATAATGCTCAGATCTCTCTCTCTTTCTCCATCCTCAATTCAACTGCTGTTGTATGAGCCCCCAGCAGCTGCTTTGTGGACTTTTGAAGTGGTCTTTTGACTGGTGTTCCTGTTCCTGTTGTGTCAGTTTGGGTAACCTCTCCTGACGCAGGTGACCCTCCATGGAGAGCTCCATTCAAAAGGGTACAGGTGGGACACCCTGGATCCATTCGAGGCAGCTAATTATGCCGTGTTCTGTGCCTCCCACAGTATGCCTGGTATTAATATTTGTTGATAAAACACATTAATCTATATTTCCTGTGTCAATTTACAAAGCTCTTCAACATATTATAAAATATGTGTGTCATTATCACAATAATTTTGGGGGCTAGGCATATAATTCCATCTCTCTTTTACAGATAAGGAAATGGAGGCTCAGGATGTCTAAAATGTTTTCCCAGATATGTGACCTACAGGAATGGGATTAAACCCAGATCCTCCTGATTCGTAGCTAGATTCTCTTTTCCCTCTACCTCCGTCTCTGGTAAGAGAACCTGCATTTATCTGTGCTCTACATCTCTAGCAGCAGCCTTCTCTGACGTAGGCAGCCAGGGTCTGTTAATGAAGGCCAATGCACAACGTCGCTGGTATTACAATCTATTTTTAATTAGGTGTCACCTTGGAGGTTTCAGCTTTGCCCACCACTCACATCAAGCGCCTAAAGCCATCAAGCCTTTGTTGACTGGAATCTTCCTCTCCTAGAGTTTGATGGCCATGAGGAACTAGAGCATAAGTTTGGTTTGCAGAAGTGTTTCAGATTACTGAGGCTTGTTTGATGTCAATTTTACAGTTGTTAGTAGGTGACGGAATTGCATATCCATTTGGCATGGCTGAAGAAGAACTCAGCCACAGCAAGTTCAGGCTGTGACGTATGCCTGTCTTGTTTCAACTCTCTATTCGTATTTTTAAACTTTGATTTTGCTGCTAACTCTATTATAGTCCTCCAAGAGTATTCTGCTCCAAATTTAAGATTCCATGCTATTTATGGACAACAAAACCCTTTTTGATTCCTCACAGAGGAGCTGAGATACAGACTAGTAGGTGTCTTCAAAATTAACTTTATTAAATATTAATATAATAATGTTGAGTATATTTAATAAATATCTTTTATACATAATAAATTATACATAATTATATTAATGACATATTAAATGTGTATAATTGTATAATGGTATCAAATATTAAGTGAATTAAATATGAAATACAGAAAATAAAAATACATCACAGTGAGTACTTTTCTGAATATAAGAATGAGTAAGAAGTAATTTATCTTAATGCAGAAGTGCCATAGGCTTTGTAGTAGGACAAGATTGTGATTCTGTTAATTAAAGAATGCATGACTTTGTGCTATTCACTTAACTCTCTGTGCCTTTCTTCCTTCTTTTATCATTAGAAATAACCATCTTTTTGGTGAGAAATAACTTATTTTATCATTAGAAAGAACTATCTTATAGGGCTGTGATGCGGCCTAATAGTATAATTTAAAGCACCTACCTTAGTTCCTGGAATATGCATGATATAACTATTACCATGTTCACAGAAGTAAAAAGAATGTGAAAAGTTCAGAAACTATGATGAATGAAAATAACAGAAATGAAGACACTGAATAAATATGGTTAAACCTTAGAGATAACTCTAATAATTAAAGCCACCAGACAATGGAAATGCTTTTTGTAATACAGTGGGCAACCAGTAGTTGAAACGGTTCAAGGAGGGCTATATTATGTTTGTTGGGAGGGAAAAGCTGTTGATAAAAATCTCTTAATTAGGTGGAAAAATGAGCAAGACAACTTTTGAGGTCCCTTTCAAATCTAATATTATTTGATTATAAAATTGAGATCCTCACTACCTAGGGTAGCATTTAAGTCTATTAGTCATTACTTCATAGGGTGACTGAATTTGACAGCCTCTTAGAGTCATAACAAAGAACAGGTTTGATCAGGAGTTGATGGAGAGCTCATTGGAGCTGAGAGAATTATCCAGGACAGTAACAAGGATGGGCATTGACCAGAAGGAGTTCCTTTGTTCCTTAGAGAAGAAATGGTTAAAATTGCTGAAAAGTAATTTTGCCTATTTTAATTTGCTTGAGTGAAACTTTGCTTTGTCTTAGTTACCCTTAATTTGAATATCTAATTAGTAATGGTCCTTGAGAAATCTCAGTTTCTGAAATAGAACTGGAAGGTAAACATTGTTGCTATACCCTGTTTCCCAGCTCCTAGTAGCCCTTTATAATTTTTCTCTGCTGAGGAAGTATTTGCAGCATTAGCAGTTTGGTGATGTCAGTACATTGGAGAATGTTCTGGAACATCTGGAATCTGTCATTTAGATTTAGAGGGTGCAAGGGGAATAGAAGGTTGAGTTCTCTTACATCTAGGCTCAGTTCCCTTTATGGTGTTTCTAAAATAAGACTTATTTTGAAGCAGCCACTAGGGCTTTCTGTGGAGCCCTGATTAGACCTGGTTCAATAAAGCCACCTAAGTCCATCAGGATTCTTAGGGAATCTCTTATTTAAGACCTTGTGAAACTGTGATTCATCCAGAATATTCCCCATATCATGCATGAGAAGCAGCATGTGGTCCAGGTAATGTAATCTGAGACATCCCCTGGTCACTCTAAACATACACACCTCTAAAATGCTTTACATTGTCATAATGCCTTAAATCCTACATATTGTAAATTTTTCCCTGGCTAATCCATTTTATGCAAATTAAAAATGTACATAAAACCCTAGGAAAGGGGCTTCCCTGGTGGCGCAGTGGTTGAGAGTCTGCCTGCTGATGCAGGGGACACGGGTTCGTGCCCCAGTCCGGGAAGATCCCACATGCCGCGGAGCGGCTGGGCCCGTGAGCCATGGCTGCTGAGCCTGCGCGTCCGGAGCCTGTGCTTCGCAATGGGAGAAGCCACAACAGTGAGAGGCCCACATACCGCAAAAAAAAAAAAAAAAAAAAAAAACCCTAGGAAAGAGTGTGTAGTTATCAGGCATGCCATATGTGACATAAATTTACTAAATCAAATTACTGTCTCAACTAGCTTGACCTATGGACATAGAGGACTGTTTCTTTCATTGGGAGTAGTTAGAAGGAAGGGTAGAAGGAATATTTGTGCAATAGGAGGGAATCATTGGTTCATTACATAGCCAGGGAAGAACGGAACAGAAAAGGCAGGTGTTGGGAGACACATCATTCCCTTATGCCATGACTTTTCATGTGATGGTGTGTGGCCAGGCCAATAACAATCATCTATATCTTTTAAATTTCCCCAGTAGCTGCCAAACTATACTGGAATCAGACTATCTGTACAAATTCGCTAGCAACAAAAGTCTATGGACAGTTAGCTGTGGACTAACTTCAAACATCTGAAGCTAGAAAGTGAGTACAGGGCAAATTAACTAAGCACCTACTATGCTGCTATGTGTTAATCAAACAGGACATTTTGGTGTGGGCTTTTTCGTGACAATTTCCTTTCTAAACATTTTATTTTATTTTTAATCGTGGTAAAATATATATGACATTAAATTTTCAATCTTAATCATTGTTAAGTGTACAGTTCAGTAGCATTAAGTGCATTCACATTATTGTACAACCAATCCACAACTCTTTTCATCTTCAAAAATGAATATTCTACATGCATTAAACAATAACTCCTCATTCTCTGCCCTCCCCTCCAGTCTCTGGTCACTGTCATTATACTTTCTGTCTCTATAAATTTGACTGTTCTAGGAACTTTATGTAAGTGGAATCACACAATATTTGTCCTTTGTGTCTGGCTTATTTCACTTATCATATTTTTGAGGTTCATCTATGTTGTAGCATGTATCAGAATTTCCTTCCATTTTAAGGCTGAATAATATTCCATTATATGCATATACTACCTTTTTTTATCCATTCATTTTTTTATCCATTTGTTGATGGACCTTTGAGTTATTTCTACCTTTGGCTGTTGTGAATAATGCTGTTACGAACATGGTGTGCAAATATCTCTTTGAGATTCTGTTTTCAATTCTTTGGGGTATATACCCAAAAGTGAAATAGCTGAAGAAAGTTCTGTTCTGTAACAAGATCTAAGATGAGTGTGGGAAGACATGTCAGTGCTTCCAAATAAAGATGCAAAGTTGAGGGAGGAATGGGGTAAGACTCAGCACCGGTCTCATGCTCCAGGGAGAATGAAAATGCCTATTCTGCACTTTCATCAAAAGAACTTAACGCTAAAAACACCACTGGCAAACAATATCCTTACGATGTCTCATTTAATTCAATCCCCACCACAGTCTTCAGAGGTAGTATATTGTAGTCTCACGAGAGGGAGCATTGTATGTGGTTGAGGGGAGTTGATTAACAGTATCTTAAGTCATTGCTTGGATTTCTATCCCATCTCTTCTACTTACCCTCTGTGTAACCTTAGGAAAATTACTTACTTCACTTCTGTGTCTCAGTTTTCTCATGAAGATGATAAGTGTTTCGAGTATTAAATCAGCTAATGCTTGTAAAGATTTCAGAACAGTGCTTGTACTAAACACTCAATGTTCATTATTATTATGAGGCTTCTTCCTTCTTTTCTTTCTTTTTCTTTCCTTTCTAATATAAAGAACCTAAAGCTTAAATGATTCAGTTTGATGAAGATCATGTAGTTATTGATTGACAGAATCAGGATTTGAATTAAGCTGTTTATGACTAATGAAAAAGGTCTTTCCAGAATTTCATTGTTCCTTCCCTTTGTTAATAAATAATGCATCTCACTTTGCAATCCAGATTATTGTGTGTGGACTGACTTAATTGATATTTATTCAGTAAATGTTTATTGAGTATCTACTATGTGTCGAACACTAATTTAGCAATAGGGAATATTATTGCAGCCTAAGGAAGACAAGGTAAAATATATTAAATAATAAGATATAGGAAAGAAATATGAAATTTAAAAGAGTGAAAAGCATTCTATTACTGGGGAAGCCTGACTTCGAGGTTTAGGAGTTTTAGAACTGATTTTTTTTTTTTTTTTTTTTTTTTTTTTGCATCACAGAAACACACCTGTGTATTTTGATCTTGTTTCTTTTCCTACCACCCTGCCCCTCAACTCAACACCACTTCAATGTTTGAAAGAAAATAATTTGCACAATCATTGCTTCCGGTTGCTCAGAGCATTGTCTCATGGTGAGAGGTGATACGTGGAGAAGAGTGAGAAGGAAAGCAGCTCTTTACTAAACCCTGCTCCTTCCCTTAACCCTTTCAAGGCATAACACGGCTTAATTAACCAACTGGCACTTACCACACTAACTCAAATGACCCAGGGCCCATTGCCTAAGCCATGCTTCGCTTGTATTTTTTTTACTAAGCAACAAGCTTGCCAGCTTGAGATGTCTACGCGATATGTAAATGATGCCCTGAATCGTTTTTATATTCTGCTTGGCACTGGGAGAGCAGTTTCAGGGCTGTCATCTCTGCTGAACAGTATCAAACCTCAGATGTCAAGGAAGATTCTCAATTTAACTCAGAAAAGCTAGGTATGTGCTTCCTGACTCTACGGATTTACATCAGTTTTGTTGGATGTATCTCTGATGATGTAATGGCTGTTGCTGCTATTTTCACCTTATAGAACCTAAGGTTAATCAGCCTCAAAGGACGGAAGCATTTGAAAATGTTGCTGCGTGTACAGTTGGAGCCGTGTTTGCTCAGGTGCACAGAATGCTAAGATCGCAAAAGTGTGTAAAGGGGGTTTTGGGGGGGCATGGCTAGAAAGAGAAGGAGGGAGTTACAGCTTCATCTCTCTTTTTACTGAAGTCTAGAGGCAGAGCTCTGCTATAAAGAATCCTAAGTCAAAAGAGGTTCTCCCTTGTGAAGAAGATACCCCTCATCTGGGGTTGGGCTCCTAGAAATCCCCTTGCCTATGTAATTCCTGGGCTACCTTAGGCTGGTTCCCATGCCCACGTCCCAAACGTGCTGGTCCTCCTTTTGTGACTATGGAGTCCCACACTCTTTGGGAAGAAGGGCTTGGGAGAGGTGGAGGCCCCAAACTGGATCTCCTTCAGGAAGGCTGTAACTACTCATCTCTCTCTCTCGAAACTCCTTTAGTGTTCAGAGATAGCACATGCAATACGGTAACTTTAGTTATTGCTTTACCATCATTTTAATATGCTTAGGCTAATCTCTCCAACCAGATATAAAAGTTCATGAGAAGAGAGACTGTGTTTTAGATTTCCCTTTCCCAAAGTGTGGGCATATGGCAGGTACCCAATGAACTCTCAATTCTTGATAAACCAGGCCTCTACTATTGCAACTTCTACCTTCTCTCAATAAGTTTGCATTTTGCATTTGCACCCATCACTGAGGACTTGTGTAAATATAACTCAGAGGTAACCAGAGCAATCACATTGTTCTTCAGAGGCTTTCTGAAAAGTTTCTCTGAGGCAGGTGTGACAGGCCCTTCTAGCAACACACAATGATCTGTCTTCACCTGGTGCAAACACATGGGGAATGCAGCACTCTCTGACAGTCGTCTGGCAGTGTCGAGGCCTAACAGTCAAAAGATTCTACATCTGCTAGAATTAGGAGAGGTGGCCTTTTCCTGTGATGCATAGAGAATCTTGGATGGAGGAGAGAAAATTTGAGATGTCCCATGAAGAAGACAAGGTGTGTGTGTTTCTCATGGGAAGGTCTCTAATTGCTGAAAGGCTGTACCTGGGCTCCTGGTGTAGTCCGTGCTTACCTCCAACTGTATGAAGGCACATGGCAAAATCTTTTCTCAGAGCCATTTGTAATGTTGCAAGACTGCTTGGGAATATTATTACCAAGGCTTTCACCATGGCAACTGTTTCCAGTGGTGGCTTTGTATGTGGACAGAAAGGGACAAGAGATCTTAGAATAAATAAGCTCAACTATTTATCTCTAACAAGTATGAAGGATTATTTTCGTATGTATTATATAATTACATGAGGACTCCAGGCACATGGCTGCACAATGATTAGATATACTTTCTCTTTGGAATCTCAGAAGATCCTTGAAATAAAAATCAGCAGAACTAGTATTAATTTTTTAAACCAACATCATTCAAAAACTTTGGTAATTGAATAGCTCTGACCAGTTATTTTCTATGTTCTTCAGAACTGTGAGGGATGCTCCCAGTAGCACTGTTGAGGGATGTTGTTGAAGGAAGCATATTATTTTCCTTCTGGAGAACCAGAAGATACTACTTAGCTTTCTACCTGGGGTGTTTTGGGTGGGCTGTTTTGAAGTCAGGATCAAATGGTAGGTGGGAGTATAGTTTGATTAAATGTTAATACATGTAGACATGCTGTAGAGTTTATGGTGCTTGCTATGTACTCCCATCTCCTTGCTTGAGTATACCTGAACGTACAAAAGTACAGTGCTTATCTTCAACCTGTGAAAAAGGATGGGTGGAGCTATAGTTGTATTCAGAGGGTCTGCTGCTATATTTGAGGTTTCAGCTGTAGATTAAAAGTTGATATGAAGCCATTTGACAGAAAGAACTACTATGCTGTGGTCTGCTACACTTCCAGCTGGACTCCTCTGGTTGTTGTTTCTGAAAACTCAGCAGCAATGCTGCTTGGAGTGTGCTTCAGGAAATCATGTTATTTCTTCTCTTTCTTTTTCCTTCTGGTCGTCTAGCAGGTCCTCTGTCTGGACAGTGGAGGCTGGTTGCACTGAGAACAGTTACTAGACTCACAAACATTGCTGGGCTGAGTTTGGTCAACAGAAATCACTGTTCAGTGTTTAGTGCCATTTGTAGGCAACACCAGGAATTCAAAAAGTCATGGACTTTCCTGATATGAGTTTACCTTCTGTCATTTAACTAAATCATATATTTACCATTTTCCTGTAGATATGCTTCAGCCTGACCGTGCCCACTGAAAATTATATAGACCAAAACTGGACTGGTAATTTTATCAGGTTTCTGGTCAACAACCAACACTTTCTTTCATAGCAATATTTCTGCTATTGCAGCTGAGGTCCCATATTTGTCTTAAAAATAACTAAATCATATTACTGATTCATGTTAACCTGGGATTCTTTATGATTCCTAGGTCTTATAAAATATATTAATAATTTTACTTCATACCTGGGAATCTCTGATAGAGACAGCTGTTATTTTTTGACAAACACTTTAATAGGTTTAGCTACGCCTAGTCTGGATGGGAAAGGTTAAGATAAAGTTTGCATAATAAGAGTGTGCCATTTTGCAGGGAGTGTTTTTATTCTTTCAAAATTATGAAATATATGCACATATAAAAAAGTACAAAAATACGATATAACCTACAGATAGATTGAGGGAACAGAATATTATCAGATTGTACTCCAGAATCATCCTTTGTTTCTTTCATATAACAATCTCCCCTTACCTCAGAGTTTACAATTATCCTTAATTTTTATTACTATATAGTATTCCATCATATGGATATACCAATATTTATCATTCTACTGAAAACAAATATTTGGGTAGTGTTGTGTTTTTTTTTTTTGCTTTTATTTACAATATACATACAAGCATACTAGTATATGTATCTTCATACATATGTAAATAAGTTTCTCTCAGGTGTATATATTGGATAGGGATATATGTTGGGCCACAGGGTTAACTGATCTTCACTTTTGGCAGATAGTGCCAAATTTTGTTTCTAAAGTGGATGTATCAGTGCATATCCCATACCAGTAGACTAAGGGGGTCCAGTTACTACACACCTTATCTTGTTATCATTAGACATTTCCATTTTTACCATTCTGATGGGTGTGAAATTAATCAGGGTTGACATAAAATATAGGATGCATGGTTAAATTTGAACTTTTGGTAGAAAAATAATTATGTAATATAAATATGTCCCAAATATTATATTGGACATATGCATGCTAAAACTATTCATTGTTCATCTGAAATTTTTTTTTTTTCTTTCTTTTTTTTTTTTTTTTTTTGTGATACGCGGGCCTCTCACTGTTGTGGCCTCTCCCGTTGCGGAGCACAGGCTCCGGACGCGCAGGCCCAGCAGCCATGGCTCACGGGCCCAGCCGCTCCGCGGCATGTGGGATCTTCCCGGACCGGGGCACGAATCCGTGTCCCCTGCATCGGCAGGCGGACTCTCAACCACTGCGCCACCAGGGAAGCCCTGTTCATCTGAAATTAATAGAACATCCTGTACTTTTATTTGCTAACATGGTACCCTATACGTAATGGTGTCTTATTGTGGTGGAAATTTATATTTTCCTAATTTCCTTTTTCTTTCCATTTTATTGAGATGTAATTGATATGCAGCACTGTTTAAGTTAAAGGTGTACAGCATAGTGATCTGACTTACATACATCATGAAATGATTACTACAATGAGTTTAGTGAACACCCATCAACTCATATAGATACAAGCTAAAAGAAAATACATATTTTTCCTTATGATGATATAACATTTACTCTCTTAACAGCTTTCCTATATAGCATGCAGCAGTGTTAGTTATATTACTCATGTTGTACATTACATGCCTAGTACTTATTTATCTTATAACTGGGAGTTTGTACCTTTTGACCACCTTCATCACCATTCAAAGATATTACATTATTATTGACTATATTCCCCACACTGCATTTCATCCCTGTGTCTCATTTATTTTGTAGCTGGAAGTTTGTACCTCTTAATATATTTCCCTAATTTCTATGAAGGTTGAGAGACTTCAAATACTTATTGGCTATTTAGATTTATTTTGTTAAATATTTGTAGAAAAATTCTTTACCCATTTTACATTGTTTTTGCAGTTTTCTATCATGTATATTCTGAAGAACTCCTACAATAAAACCTATGTGTGTACATGTGTGTACATATATATATCTACATATATACACACACATATGTATATATATATATCTTGTGTCTGTTATATGTATTTCATGTATCCATTTATACTCTCCCATTCTTTAGCTTATTTTTTCACCCTTGTTATGTTGTCATTAAAAAAAATTTTACCCATTTTAATGCTGTTGCATTTTATTACCTTTTCCATTTTGATTAACACTTTTTGTGCCTCTAATCTACCCTAAGGTCATAAGTTCTCTTATAAAACTTTATAAAAGCTTTATGGTACATCATCTACCTGCAGTTGATTTTTATGTGTGCTGTGAGCTAAGAGTTTTGTCCCTTTTAGTTTTTTTATGGATAAACAATTATCCCTGCACTATATATTGAAAAAGTGTATTTCTTTTCTCACTACCATTTTTGTATTGCTGAGGGACTTTCAGATTCCCATTGGAAAACCAAGAAAGAGAAAAGTGTTGAGATGGGAAAAGGGAATTTGCTGTCCTATGCCTGTAGCATAGTGGCAAGTTGACTCCTCAGAAACCAAAGAGTAAGGATTGACCTGGCTTAGCTAGCCTGGTTCCACTTGTAAGCTAGTTTTTGTCATTTCCTTAACTTATCACCAAAACCATCAGCAAACTTTGTCAACCACCATAATAAGTGTTAGTTTCATGCTGTCCACTACCTGGGGCAATAAACTAAGCCCATTTCTTAGAGAAAGGGTATCAGAGGGAGCTGGTGAAGCTCAGAGAGCTCACGACAGGAAAGCCAGAGGACATACGAGGGACCAGGAGTTTTGAGCAAATGAGGCTAGAGGAGAACAAGGGTACTCAGTAAGCTCCGGCCCTGCCCAAGTCATCTTTGTGCATTCCCAGAAACTTTCCAAAAGTTTGGAACTGGATTTATTATTGTTAAACTAGAATATAGCTTGAGTAATTGTATTTGCATATTAAAGAAAAGGATGAAATCAGAAAGCTATACACTTTGTTGTGGATATTTGGGTCACAAAAATGAGAGGCAACACGGCTGGGGTGGCGTGCTCGATGCTCCCTGGTTTCCTCTTAAGATTACGGGACCATAGATTGGGCAGGAAAAAGAAGAAATACTCATAGCAGATGCTGAAAACTCAAACACCTACAGAGGCAAACAGGTAATACAAATGAGGAAACTGAATCGGGTCTAAGAAAAGCAGTGGCAGAGGCTTGATGAGAAATGGCTGGAAGGGAGGTAGCGGTTAGTGCTGAGGACTGTGGGTGGTTGCCTGGAGTGCACAGGTCCCCTTCTAAAGGGGCAGCTACAGCTCTTCTCCAACAGAGTGGTCCCATGGGGGAATGGAAGTGGGATGTGGCTGGTAATGCAGACTTTTCTAGTGGAGCCAAGAATCTAGATTTTTATGTGAACTATCTCAGTGATCAATTGCCGGTAACTGATTCAGTTTTTTTTAAAGGTAAGAAAAAAGAAAAGAACAATAGAAAACATCCTATGTGGCAAAGGAACACTTCTATCAGCTGGACTCCACCCCCAGTGCTCTGGTTTGTGTGCTTTGGACCAGAGCAAGCACGCTTCTTAATCCGACAGGCCCAGGTGAGGTTGAGTGAGAAGTGCTAGAAAGCCAGAAAATGGCTAGAAGTGACTGGGGATCTGGAGGAGAATGAATGGACACTGAAACTGAACATCACTCCTATACAATTCTGCTTTAGACTCGTTGTTTCAATCTAGCCAGCCTGGCTATAGATTATTATGGAAATAAGCTAAATAAATCAAGAAAGCAAATCAATTCTAACCATCTACAGTGCCTCTTAGACAAATACTCGAGGAGAAAACAAATACTGGCCTGAAAGTAGAGTTACTGATCACTTACTAAATCTGAACACCTTCACAGAATTCACTTTATCAGAGCATTTGTCCAGCAATAAACAGAATGCTTTTCTTGCAGGGGTTCAACATTGTGTCATTTCTGCTGTCCATTATCAATAAAATTATTTTTCCCTAAAGAGCATCCAGAGACACCTCTTGGTTTAACTTGTCTCCCTTGTATCCTATTTTTCCCTCCAACTCTGGCTGCCCTCACATCAAGCAGAAAATTTGAACTGGATCAGCCAAGCACTTTATCAGAAGGAAGAAAACTCTTTCATTAGAGGCTAAAACTCATTCTGCACAGAAACACACATGCACACACTCACACTTAGCCACAGGTCCCTCCAAGTAAGTCTGCCTTATATAATTAATGTGTATCGAGCGTTAATTACAAAATCACTGTGCGCTTCCGAGTGCTGCACAGTTACCAGGCAAGCAGCACAAATATCATCATGCCACAAGGCTGCCCTTTCTACACCATGAGCTTTAACAATTTATTTTCAGGCATTTGGTTGTCTATTAATTATGCATGCATCTCTATATGTTCATTTGCCTGAATGACTGGATATGTGCCGTGTCATGAAGGTTATGAATGTGAGGGCATGAAATTCACAGATACCGGTCCCCAAATTTCCCTTACCATATGCACCTATATCAGTAAGCATGATATTGCAGCAAAGGGTTTGGGCTCCAGTCATTCAGAATAGCCACAGTGCTCAGGAATATATCTTTACTTATTAGTGTTTTTATCATGGGACACAAGTACCTATCCAGGACGTAAATCAGGAGCTTATAATTCCAGAATCATTTGACATAAACCAGAATGCCAGGAAGAAAGAAATATAATTAAAATTAGAAACAGAAAAATTATATGTTCTTTGAGCCCTACATTTTTACTATCAGATGCTTTGGTACTGTTTGTCCCAGGTGTTAGAATGACTGATACTCTGACAGCCTAAAAAAATGATTGGTGAGCTGATAGATATTCGAAGTACTTCTCCACTGCTGAAGGATCCTGAATCTGCAAATTTCAGTATAAACCAGATATATCTTCCTGGCCTAAATCTAACCTTTCAGGGCTGTTTAACAGTGAACTACAGATCCTCCTCGACTTATGATGGGGTTACAAACCGATATACCCACTGTAAGTTGAAAATATCCATAAAATGCATTAATACACCTAACCTACCAAACATCATAGCTTAGCCTACCCTACCTTTAACGTGCTCAGAACACTTCCCTGAGCCTACAGTTGGGAAAAATCATCTAACACATTTCTGTTGGGAGAAAGAGAATGACTATCTGACTGAGTACAGAATGGTTGTAGTGTAACAGTTCACGCCTGTGACCCCACAGCTGATCCAGAGCTGTGCTCACTGCCACTGCCCAGCGTCACGAGAGAGTACTGTACCTCGTATCACTAGCCCAGGAGAAGATCAGAATGCAAAATATAAGTACAGTCTCTACTGAATGCATATCACTTTTGAACCATTGTAAAGGCAAAAAATCCTATCATAAATGGGACCATTTGTATTACTAAATAAGGATGGTTGGCATATTGTATTGAGTGACATCAAAGGAAACTATTAGTATCTAGGAAATAATATACAAGAGTAAAAATGCAAGACAAATAATATAATTTAAAAAAAAAGAGGAATATTTCAGTTTTTAAATGGCTCATGGATATCTGTCATATAATCTAAAGCTGATAAATGATTATTGTTACTTAGGGATTTTTTGAACCCATCTGTCTAACAGGTTTCACATGTGCAAAACATCTTTGTAAGTTACTACGAGGAGGTGAATTTCCAGGCTCTTTTACTGATAAACCACATCAAGGGTTCTTAAACTTTAGTGTCCATCAGAATCACCCAGAAGGCTTGTTAAACACCACAGATCTCAGGGCTCAATCCACATATCTGATTCAGTAGGTATTGGGTGAAACCAGAGGTCAGGAATTTACATTTCCAACAAGGTCCCTGGTGTTGCAGCTACTGCTGCTGGTCCAGAGACCACACTTGGAGAATCAATGCTGTAAACATAAGCTCCACTTTATCAGGGCTATAATCTCTGTTGTTTATGCTGGGAAAACAGTTGGCGCTCAAGAAGCAGATAATAAGTGACTAGTACTGTTGAAAGCCTTCAAAATGCCTACACACTTTTATTACAAAGAAATTTTAATATGACATCTCAGAGTAGAAAATCATCAGTATTTGGGGTACAAAAATAGCTCACAACAGGCTCAGATGCTTCCATTAAAGCAAAACACTGGTTCTACCTTATTAACAAAATATATGCCTCCAGAATATAGCTCAAGAATCCACCATAAATGATAAGCAAGCATCATATACCATCAGTGGAAAGATGTGTTTTTGAAATGTTAACTACTGAATTATTTTAAGTCTCTTCAAAGTGCTCCAAAACAATACTTTGACTTTGCCCCTGTTTTCCCTGTGATTCCTCCCAAGTATTAAAGGATTCAGAAGTGTCAATCAGCATGAGAGGGAGTTTGGGAACTGGTTCTGTCTTCTGGGAGGAGGTATCTTACCCACTAGTGTGCCTTGATAATAGGGCATATGATGTACTCAGAGATGGAAATGAGTCAATTCACAGATGTGGAATGTTGATGTTGCTTGCACCTAGATAAACTGTTTGAGGTATATTTTCTTGTCCCAATTTGCTTTTCTTTCTGCCATCATAGCAGCTTCTCTGTCATCCATGCCTAGGAAGATGTATTAGTAAGGACAGAAAACGAAAGCAAAAAAATTTCCTGGGGAGAATTACTGATTTGTATTATTCTAAGGGCTTATACAATATCTGAAAGGATTTAAGACAGGGTAAAGAAAAATAATTTTGTGGGAAGAACAGATGTGGACGAAAATAGCAGAAGGTTAACAGGGTTTTCTCTTTGATTCACCTCGGGAGGCATTAGAATTATGGAGAAAAAGCGATCTCTGGGTCTGAGCATCAGGTACTGCAACCAAGAAGGTAATGCACCTGGAGGGGAGGGGCTATGGGGGATCATTGGGAGATGCATCTTAGCCAGCCCTTCTGTGGATGCTTATGTTCTAGGTGTGGCATAGGTACAATGGAGGGTTACTCCTCTGAATGCACATTGTAGATGGTGACAGACTAGCAATTCTATGTTTAAATTTTTGAGGAACTGCTATGATATTTTCCACAGTGGTTATCCTATTTAACATTTATTTTCTTTTTTAACTTGATGTTTGCTTCCTCACTGGGCTGCAAGTTAAGACTTATATGGGCTGGCCATTCAAGCCCATGTCTCTAAGACTAGTTCACAATGACGGGCATACAGAAGCCACAGTAACATTTGTTGACTAAATAAGTAAATAAATTCCACATGTATAAACTATGACCTGTTTGACAAAACTGGAAACAACAGACTTCACAATTTTAAACTATATAATAAAGCTGTAGTAATCAAAATGGTATAGTACTGCCATTAAAAACAGACACATAGATCAATGGAACAGAATCCAGAGTCTAGAAATAAACCCAGGCATATATCATCAGCTAGTATTTGACAGGGGAATCAAGAATACTCAGTGAGGAAAGGATGATCTCTCCAATAAACGATGTTGGGAAAACTGGATATTCACATGCAAAAGAATTAAATTGGTCTGCTATCTTATACCACTCACAAAAATTAACTCAGATTAAAAACTTACATGTAATGTCTGAGACTGTAAAACTCCTAGAAGACAACATAGGGAGAAAGCTTCTTGGCACTGGTCTTGGAAATGATTTTTTGAATATGACGCCAAAAGCACAAACAACAAAAGCAAAAATCAAGTGAGACTTCATCAAACTAAAAAGCTTCTGCATGACAAGAGATAATCAACCAACGAAAAGGCAACCTCAAAACAGTAGAACATATTTGTAAACCATGTATCTTATACGGAGTTAAGATCCAAAATTTATAAGGAACTTATACAACTCAGTAGTAAAAAAACAAACAATCTGATTAAAAATGGGCAAAGGACCAGAATAGGCATTTTTCTAAAGAAGACAGGTAAATAAAATGGCCAACAGGTGCATTTTAAAGATGCTCAACAACATTAGTCATCAGGGAAATGCAAATCAAAATCATAACGAGCTATCACCTCACACCTGTTAGAATGGCTCTGATACAAGAAACAAGAGATACCTCTGAAAACAGGCATCTGGTTTCTCTTATTTTCCAACATTCCTTTTCCCATTCCGTTCACTTAATGCCTCAAAAATGAAATTAAGCCTTGATTTCTGTCTTTCCTTCACACCCCACATCCAAACTTGCAGCAGATTCTTGTTTTAATAGAAAAATATAATCCAGAATGTACTCACTTTCCCTGACTTGGCCGAAGGTGCTTCCCACTGCAGGACACACACAGTGGACCAGGAGAAACAGGAAAGAAGAAATGCAGCGACTTCTGTATTGGCATCACTATGTTGCCAAAACTTTCGTCCGGACCTTGAAAACAAACAAACAAACAAATATTACAGGCCTAACCTGAGGGAGTGCAGCCCACTGTTCACTCACAGACCATAATGGAAGAAACTGCCTCTCTTGCCTGTGTGGCCTCCTTTGGTCCGTTTCTTTGTTCCATTCTCCCTTCTTTCCTCTCTCCTACTTTCCCATTTTCTCTATTCACTCTTAATTTACTCTGCCTTTATGTTATCTTTCAGTTTATTACTTGAACTTTTATAAAACAGATATTATCTAAATCACATAATTTTGCATTTTTCTGACTATTTAGATTCAACGTTCAGAAGTTTAAATAACTACGTTATTCTGCGTATTGTCCAAGCAGCTTATATTTGGTAGCTAAACTGTTTCCTTTATATTTATTGCTTCCAAAAAAAATTTCCCTAAATTTAGGTAAAATAAATGAAGAAAGACCCCTCAGTGAGCAGGAGACTGTCAAATATAAACTCCCTTACTGACATTTTCTTTTCCTTTTATTGGGGTAGGATATGACACAGGTATGAAAAGTAACAGTTGCCAAAGTGAACTAATGAGTATATTAATATTTATAAGGTGATCATTAAAGCATTAACTTTAATTTGAATGATAATGCTATGGGCAGGCTTGCCACTGTATTCATTTCCATACTCAGACTTAATCCTTGTAAAAAAAATTGTCCAAACTCAAGGCCCTCTTCAACTGAATATGATGAACAAAGAACTTTGCTAATCACTGCTGGAACATGATCTTGAACTGACTGCACTGTGGGAAGACAGTCTTGCTTTTATAGACTACTGTCATTGTTTGTTTAATACCCAAGATATTAAAAAAAGAGAGAGAGAATTAGAGAAATATACACTGCACTTTCACTATAACACACTTGTTAGAAATCCTAGTCTCAGAAAATGTTTCAAATAATGAAGAAAAGTGAGTCTTTGATGATATAAGGCAATTCATTTTAGAAATACATGACGGAAGTTTTGAAATAACTTGGAGTGTTATTTAATTATTAGTTCACTGAAATTATGTATTACTGTAATAGCTGTTGCATGTAGCATTGTTATTTTAAATTACTGGTGGTATAAACACATTTTTACGAGTCCATAAAAATGTAAATTTCTTGTACCGGGGTTACTAAAACTAGTACTATCCTGTACTTCTTATGTATTTGTGAACTGCATTGGAAAAACAGTTGCAAATGTATATATTTATTCAAAGTAATTTTTCCAACTTTTGTGGTATTTGATTATAAACTCTTTCTCGGCCTGTTATTTTGAAAAGAATACTGTGCATCTGAGATCCAAGTATACAGCCTCTAGTGTACATTACTCATCATTAAAATCAAAATGATGATTTCTAACTTGTTTGTAGTTGTGAAAAGTAGATGCTTACAAATATATAAAGTGTCTAACAGCACTTGAAACATAGACATTGAAAACAAATATTGCCTACCATCATCATCAGCATCATTATTACTATTAGTAGTATTATTCTATATTAATATTTATTTCATACTCCTACTTTAACTTTTTTTTCTGTGTTTAGTATGAACTACATTTCATTCAAGCTACTTTAAGGCAGAGATCATCTATTTTGCATTTTACCTGGAACCTAGGACTGTGCTGAGTGCACTGAAAGTGTTCAGCTTAATTCAGTTCATCAGACATTCATAAAATGTTAGATTTGCCCATCGTGTGTTTAAAAATAAGCCTAAGCTTCATTAGGCAGCTCTAAGCTACACAGTGTCCTCTCTTCTGTTTAGTCAATGTGATCTACTGATTAAAGTGGGCAGAGTAAGGAAGGATGGATAAAGCCATGTCTGTCGTGACCTTTCTAATATCTTTGGTCCCCCTTCCAACTTAACCTTTTGCTTTATTTGACTGTCTCAGAGCCCAGTGCTGTGTTACCGACCCTTGCTTTTCTCTGATCCTCTTCCCAGGCTACAATAAAGTTCTGGAAATGTGCTGATATTCATAATTTCTAAATTAAATTGAGCTTCACTGTAATTCAGCAATTGTAATGATAACAAAATGGCAGAGTTTCTCCTCCATCACCCTTTTCCTTCAGGGTCTAGGAAAGTACCACGTATAATAGAAGACTAGAGATAGATATCCACAAGAATATTCATTTAGGCAGTGTGAATGTTATATAGTGTGGGTGTTATAATAATGATAATATTGTCTATTAATTACTGATCATTTGCCAGGAATTTTAAGATATATTATGCATATTATCTAGTTAATTCTCACAATAACACCTTGTAAGATGGATATTATTACTCAGCTCAGAGAGGTTGAATAAATTGCCCAAAGTCATATGACTAATTAAGAGGGAGAGTTGGGACTTAGAGTACAAGTCATTATGATTTCAAAGTTCGTTTTCCTTCTACTCTGCTGTGTTGCACATCTGTTTCAGGTTGTTATCTGTGTTCATACTTTTATACCTTTATATGTCTCTAATTTTATAACTAATTGTACTTCCAATCACATCCTTGATTGCTGATTTTAACTTTATTTTTTTTAATTAAGACTTTAGTTTTTAGAAGAGTTTAAGGTTCACAGCAAAACTGAGGGAAAGGTACAGAAATTTCCCATATACCCCCGTCTGCAACACATACAGTCTTCTCCATTATCAACTTCTTCTACCAGAGGGGTATATCTGTTACAACTGATGAATATATGCTGATACATTATAATCACCCAGAGTCCATATTACTATGTTTTATTTTGAAATTCAGAAGAATCAGCTGTGATCTTCTTCCCCCTTATCTGTGTATCTATCTATCTCTCATCCATCCATCGTGACTATTTACCTATTTATCTATCACCATCTCTTTATAATTTCCTTTATGTTGTCTTACAAAAATGACACCCCTCTTCACTTCTAAAAATAACACTTCAGGGCCTCCCTGGTGGCGCAGTGGTTGAGAGTCCGCCTGCCGATGCAGGGGATACGGGTTCGTGCCCCGGTCTGGGAGGATCCCATATGCCGCGGAGCGGCTGGGCCCGTGAGCCATGGCCGCTGGGCCTGCGCATCCGGAGCCTGTGCTCCGCAACGGGAGAGGCCACAACAGTGAGAGGCCCGCATACAGCAAAAATAAAAAAAAAAATAAAAATAAAAAAAAAATAAATAAAAATAACACTTCAGTTTCTACTTTTTTTTTTTTAAGGGACTTTTTTAAAGAATTAATTTATTTATTTATTTTTGGCTGCATTGGGTTTTCGTTGTTGCGTGTGGGCTTTCTCTAGTTGTGGCGAGCGGGGGCTACTCTTTGTTATGGTGGGTGGGCTTCTCATTGCGGTGGCTTCTCTTGCTACGGAGCATGGGCTCTAGGTACATGGGCTCAGTAGTTGTGGCATATGGGCTTAGTTGCTCTGCAGCATGTGAGATCTTCCTGGACCAGGGCTCTAACCCATGTCCCCTGCATTGGCAGGTGGATTCCCAATCACTGCACCACCAGGGAAGTCCTCAGTTTCTACTTTCGTCTACACATGGCCTTACCAGCTTTTGGATTTTATTCTCTGAAAACAAAAGGCATTCTAGTTTCCTTCATGAATGCACATCTCCTTTATATTAATGAATGACACATCTGACTCTTCCATCCTGAGTAAGAGGATGTGAATGACACCACTCAAGAGTTGCCCTTGATTTTAACTTACCATTTATTGTTCTTTTAGAATTCAAACGTGTGTCTCAAAAATTCTCAGTCCATGTCTTATGCTCCATACTCCATTTCAGACCTTCTGCCAGGCACCTCAACCAAATGTCCCAAATTTAATGCATGTTCTTCAACTTATGCTAATTCCTCCACTTCCCAAATCAGGTAATGTCACTCTTCCCAGTAAGTTCTGAGTCACCTTGCCCTTTCCTTCCTTTTAGAGGTGCTATTTCATCTAACACCAAACCCAAATAATTTTGCTTTTAAAATGTCTCCATCTCCTCCTCTTCCATGATTATTTACCTAACTCAGGATTTTATCATAATTTGGAAAAATCCTTTAAACGACCTTCATACTGGACTCTTTGCCCCCTTCCTCATATTTCACAGATAGGAGCTACTCATTCTGCTGCTAACGTCTAGCTCCAATTTCTTGTTCCTGTTTCATCTACTGACCTTCTCTTGATTTCCTTCTACCTTACTCTTTCTACACTAAACTTCATACTTCACTCAGAAAATACCTTGCCCTGTTAGGTTCATTTTTTTTTTTTCTATTGTGATGTTCATCTTCTTTCTACATCTGTTGAGATTGCCAGTCATTCTTCAAAGTTTATGTCAAATAACACCTCAGTAAATTACTTCCTGATCTGCCAAGTAGAATTCAAATTCCTCTCCACCATAATTCTGTAGCAATTTTCACATAGACTCTAATATTATAGCAATGCTTTGTTACCATTTTATTTAGAAACTTAGAATATAACCTCTGTAAAGTATAAAAATAATAAGTCTTCTCATTTTCTTTCCCAAGAACACAAGCACAGGTTAAAGTACATATTTGATACTCAATAACTGCCAGTAACTTATCTAAAAGTCCTGATCCTGGGAATCAATCATCTTGTAGATAACTTCTTACTATAAAAGCTCTTTATAGTGATATTTACTCACTATCTTCTCTTGCTCTTTTCCTACTCTGATGCACACATAGAAGAAATCACAGGCTTTACATACGTTCAAATTCTATCTGTATAATTTATAGCTAGTGATGTCAGGCCAAATTATTTAACTTTTTCTGACTGGTGATTTCTTCATCCAAAAGCTGAAAATTTCATTATTCTGAAGATGAAATGAGATGACATATGTGACCTGTCTTATAGGACCTGATACATATGCCATGCTTTGTAATCATAGCTTTCCTTCCTCTCTGCCTCTCCTTATTCATTCAAAAATCCAGTTCCGGGGCTTCCCTGGTGGTGCAGTGGTTGAGAGTCCGCCTGCCGATGCAGGGGATGCGGGTTCGTGCCCCGGTCCGGGAGGATCCCACATGCCGCGGAGCGGCTGGGCCCGTGACCATGGCCGCTGAGCCTGCGTGTCCAGAGCCTGTGCTCCGCAACGGGAGAGGCCACAACAGTGAGAGGCCCACGTAGTGGAAAAAAAAAAAAAAAATCCAGTTCCCTATCACTTTTTTCCTATCACTTTTTTAAATGTACGCTGATATGATAGCTGTCACATACAATCTAACAAAATTGTTTCAAATGGAGTTAAAGACAACTAAGTGCTACTAGAGCCATCTTATTGAAAAAAAACTGAAAAAACTTTTGGCCAACCCAATATTTATTTCATTTTGAAACATTTATTTCAATCCAAAATTCAAACAGTAAATCAGGCTTGTATACATGACGTATACTTAGTAAAAATAAGTGAATATGTACTTAATAGTAGTAGTGTAAACAATTTTTGTTTATCCACTTACTCTTATTAAAGAAATAAACTTTCCTCTTATTAAAGGAATACATTCTGGGGGTCTAATGCATAGAATAGTGACTGTAGTTAACAATGCCGTATTGTATACTTGAAAGTTGCTATGAGAGTAGATCTTAAACATTCTCAACAAAACAAAACAGCGTGGTAACTATATGAAGTGATGGAGGTGTTAACTAACCTTTGTGGTAATCATTTTTCAATACATGCATGTATCCAATCATCTTATTGTATACTTTAAACGTACACAATGTTATACATCAATTATATCTCAATAAAGCTGGAAAAACTTTAGGAAAAAAACGCATGTAAGAAATAAAAAGAAATTTAAATCTAAGACAAGCATCAGAGTAGGCTATATTAAAAATGTTGTAAAATGCAAGTTTGAAGAAAATCAAAATAATGGATTAGAATACAGTGGACCAGTGTTCTTTCCGACTTAACCAGAAGATTAATTCCTAAGTATTACCTTTCATGACAATGATGGCTATAGTTTATTATTAAGTATTCACCAGGCATTTTAATCCACTTCCTCATTTAATCTTAATAAAAAGCCTATAAGGTAAGCGCTGTCATTATTGTCTTTTCATAGGGTCAGCATAGTCAGTCTAAATAACTTGCCCAAAGTCACAGAGCTAGTAAAGGGTGATGCAGGACCTTGAACTCCGGTTGACCTCGAAAGCCATGCTTACAGCAGCACTGTGCTCTTCTTACTCTGACTTAAATTTGAGTCGACCTGAGACTGTTTTGCCTTCTGACCTTCCTATCTATACCTCACCTTCCCTAGTTTTACATAATAAAAGGCAACTTAAAAGCAAAAAACAGAGTGTATTAAGTGCCAAGTTTGCCAACTGGCTCCTTTATCAAAGTGAAGCCAATTAGAGTTTCAAAGAAAGAAACTTGAAACAATGTTGGAGATTATGGTTAGGCTGACAGTTCATTCCACCTAATTCACAATGCAGTAGAAATGTCACCACAGATGGTTGAGGCTGAAAGGGAGATAGATGTCACAGAGTCCAGCCCCCTAATTTTATAGAAGAGGAAATTGAGGCCCACAGAGGTTAAGTGACTTGCCGAAATGACTTGCAATGAACAATAGCAAGAAAAATTACCATTGCAAATATGTGGTATTTCAGGTTTATTATGGGGTTTTGTGTGCTTGCTTGGGAATATAACTATTGTTTATATCATTGTGTTTGCAGGAAAGTATGTGGTAAAAAGTTAAAAATAACAACAACAAAAAAGACAAACAGAAAAACAAACCCACTACTACCTCATCCACTAAAGGAATAAAGTAAGAACTGAGTAGGTGTGGGAGGATTAGAACAGTAGGTAGAAAAGAGACAGAGAGGTTGATACATGTGAGAGAAAGGAAATGGATGATTACAGTGAACCACTAATGTGCCATAGCTAGTGCCACACACATTGGTTTTTTCAGTAACTGTAAAAGTACATTTTTATTAAATGGCCTGAGCTTGAACAGAAGAACTTATTCTTGGAAGACCAATGGACCATTGCAAAAAATATATTTTTCAGGCATGGAGTTCCTGTGAACATTCTAGACTTTTTGCAGCAACAGAGAATTTAAGTCCAAATTAATGCATTAACTCATTTTCAAATTTAATTTATATCAAGTGCTTACCATGTGCAAGGTATTAATGGATGTGGCTGTATATCATACACTCCTTTTTTGGTCTTTACATTTTCATATATTGCCCTACTAATTTAAGACATCATTTACCATTTCATATGTATTTTCCCTTGAACACACTTATTTTTAGCTAAGGAAGAAGGAAGTTAATTGTTTAGGCGCTTGCTACTCTTAGCACTTACAGCATTAAGAGGAGGAAGGAGAGAACCACAGGAGAACAAAACCACCAGAGTACATCCAGGAGCGTACATTGATGCCGTGAGTGTTCATAATCCAAAGAAGGATGTGAACGGCTCAGAGGAGCCTGCCTGCACTTAGACCTCTTCTCCCGCAAAGCCATAAGCAGGAAATGCTGTTACTGCCTTTGCAGGATTGGTAATGACTCCTTCGCCTGCCTCCCATGCTGCAGGTAATGGCTCACCCATGCAATTACCTTCTTTTGTCTTCTCAGAGTTCAAGATAAATGATTTCAACCTCCTTGCAGGGGGCATTTGAAACCAAAGTTATTTTTAGGGAGAAATACATTTGTTCATGTAAGATGCAGAAGTTGTTGCTCCTCAGGCAGCTGAGGGAAAATGAAAGGCACTTCCAGTCCTTTTAAAAGGCAGATTCTGATGTTTAGCTTGAGATCAAAGAGAAACTCAGGAAAGGAGGGGAGGTAGAGGATAGACCAGAATATACAGCACTAGACCCTTTGAAGGTACTGCCATTACATTTATGATCTTTGAACTCAGCAACTTATTACATGAAGATAAGCTGAATCCCTTGCAATTGTGAAACCAACAACCAGATAACTTGAACAGTGTGTACCAACATTTTAAAGAAAAAAGGCTACATTCTTAAACATGATTAATGCAGACAGACTTTCTCTTATACCTGTAAACACACTGAAAGAGATTAAAACAGTTTCTGGTATTTATGGGGTCAAAATCATGGCTTTTGGGGGAACGTCTTGCAATTCTTCCAGCCTACATGGAGTCTTTTTGGTATAGCATTATATTTAAACACTCAACTCTGGACTCCATCTACCTGGATTTGACTTCCAGTATCTCTACTTATCAGCTGTGAAAGCTTGAGCAATTTGTTTAACGTCTCTGTGCTGAAATTAACTCATGGATATAAAAAAAAATGGTTAATAGGATTAGGGCTCATTTTGAAAGGTTGCTATGATTAAATAAGTGCCATATCATAAGTTCTTAATAAATATTAGGCATTATTATTATTCACATTCTGCGGCAAGATGGTTTTCTTTTTGAATGACTTCATTTTTCAACAATGTTACAGACAAAGCTGCACAAACACACTCAGCTGAATGTACAGTTTAAGCTATAATTCTGCACTAAATGACTTTCAGGCGTACATCTAACAAATCCTGGTATCTACGTCTCGACAGACCACGGATGGCTCTTGTACTGAGAGGAAACTGATTCCTCCCCTTTCTGCTTCCTCAAATTCTAAGAGGTGAGACAAAAACAAAACAAAACAAAACAAACAAACAAAAAACAGAGACGTTTTGGCAAAAAGGCAGGTTACTTGAGGCTTGTCCACATTCCCCCTCAGTCAGTGAGACTGCTGTAAAGTTTCTCAGTACCTGGTACTGATCTCAATTACACCCTGATTGTTTCCTAAATTTATCCTAACTGAAGCGACAGAGGCTGGAAATCCATCACATTTTATTGCCTTGACTATGGGGACACCCACAAGATACAATTTCAAAGCAATGTGCACAATGTCAGGTATTTCATAGTGCAATTTAATCCATAGGGAAAGAAATGGCTGTGAGAACAGGCACTTATTTTATTCCTTCCCATCTCTATCTTCACCTTTGCCTTGGCTGATACATATTTATCATCTGCTCATATGTTAATGTATGTTTTTTCCTCTTTATTTTCTCTTTAAGTGGTTCTGCTGACACAATAGACACTGATGAGATTCTTAAACATTGCGGTAAGTATTTAAAGGAGAAGGAAGGATTCAGGGCTCTGATATTAAGCACGTATTCAGAGGAAAGAATGATATTTTCACTGTGGTTTTAAGTATTTGAACCAATTTTGATCGAAACCTATAATTCTGGGGTAATGGTATGTTTTATCCAATTTGTTTGCCATCTGTTAAACATGTATGCTAGGACTTTGGTTCAGAGGCAAGTTTAAACTTGATATATCATTATAGTAATGGTGCTTTAAAAAGTCTCAAAATATATAAATTTAAATAATATGGCCTGCAAAATAATTCTCTTAGATATTGTATGATAAATTTTGATCCATGCCGTTTAAGTTTTATACTAGATGAATGTTTTCATGAACCACGTTAAAATTATTTCCGTTTTCAAGAGAACCTTAATTTGACTAAAATTTGTTTTATTCATTTAGATTCTCTAACTAATCTTTAGCTTACATTTGACTTTTGGTTATGTTCATAAGTCACATTCAGAGGATGAAGATTTTCTATCATTGTAGGTACACAAAATAATGTGTTACAGAGTCTAAAAGCAATTCCAAGAGAGACAGTCCTTAAATTTTTTGGTCAATGGTGACATTACTGAAATAACAGAATAGCTTCTGAAGGTGACTGCTGTGTTAAAGGGGGCAAAAACACCTGAGCACATACATTTTGGAAGAGTTGTTAAAAATATCAGTGTCAGTACACCTAGACCTCTCAAGCTCCCTTTAAAACATAATAACCTGTTGTAAAATGGGATAGACCTCTGAGTTCTAACAAAAAGTAAAATTATTATTGTTCAGACACTAAATTGCTAGTGAAAATGGTACTTCCATTAACAGTCCAAGATGTAAAATATATTTTTTTAGTGTATTAGTGCCAAAGAGACAAAATGTTTGCTAAGTGCTAAAATATCAAGAACACTATATCAGGCACTATTTTGGGGAAGGAGAGACATTAATTCTTTTGGGAAAGCAACTCTGATTTTACAAACTTATTTTCTCCCTCCTTAAACTCGAATCGTACCCTGTATAAACCTCTGTTTTGCCACTTATCTCAAAGTATTTAAATTATGTGTTTAGGTTTTTGCCCCTCTCACTAGACCGTGGAGTCTTTTAGAACAGGGATCCTACCTCATTCACTGTGGTATCTGCAGGATCTTATGCAATGCGCAGCCCATAGTATATCTTTCCTAAATACTTGATAAATGAGTGAATGAATGATTCACTGAAAGCAAGCTATTTGAGCTAATTTATTTTTACCTTCAAAAAGTGAAATGTAACAAAAATAGATCACAGATGGAATATGGAAAACAGAACTCTAGTGTCATCTTTGCCATCAACTTACACGTCACTAAGTTCTTTGAAATGAAAAAACCCACATCAGTAATAAGAAGTGACCTGTCTTTGAGATGAAGCAGTTCACTGTAGAGCTTACAGGAACTTTGAGAGGGAAAATGAAATACTGTATATAAAAACTTTGGGGACTTCTGATCTCAGTTTTGACACATAAAAAGCTTCGAAGTCATCACTTCTATCCTTAAAACAAATAAAAGATAAACTAACTGAAAAATCAATGGCTGTTCTTGTTCTTTCAGAGAACTATGGTGAACAGCATAAGACACGACCTCAAAATCTGGAGGGACAGGTCAATGCAGAAAGTCAAAGTCAAGATCTTCTGGGGGCAGAGTGTCCACTAGCTCAAGGCAAGAAACTTCAAGGAGGGAGCTGGAGGCTTGGGGAACCCTCACAGTTTCATAGGTTTTGCTTCCAGGAACTCCACCAGGTTCTAACAGCAAAAACCCTAGTAATAGCGCTTCCTGGGTGGGAAGACTGGGAGGGAAATCATTGTACAACACACCTGAAGTGTTCTCTGTAACACAGGGCTGCTCTCTGGGGGAAAAGACTTAACCAGGGCGTCGGAGGAAGCGCGTTCTCCCCACTTTAGACACTTCCTGCTTTCCTACCTAAGAGAGAAAGAGCTCCCCCACTAGAGAAACACTTGTGAAAGTCACAAGTCTGAGACATAGGCACACTGAAAACTGAAATGTAATCATTATAGAAAACTTCCCCTCTCTCACACATTACTGCCAAACAAACAGGGTTCAAGTATGACAAGTATGCATTACAGCAAGACACAGACTCCATCTGAGGAGGAGTACACAGAGAAACCCAACATGGAGAGGAGAGAAGGAAACTTACATTGCAGGAATTGGAACCTTCTGACATTTACAGCTCCAGCAAACATTAAACACAACCCAGTTCCTAGCCAGACTGACATAGAGCCTCACACTGAAGGTCTATTTACCTTACTTCATATTATTCAACACGAAATAATCAGCTTTCAGCAAAAAAAATTACAAAGAATGTCGAAAGGCAAGGAAAAAGATACTCTGAAGAGATAAAACAAATATCAGAACCAGACTCAGATACGACATATAACTGGAATTATCAGACAGACACTTTAAAATAACTATGATCAGTATGTTAAGAACTATATTGGAAAAAAGCATACAGCATCAAGAGATGTGTAATATAAGAAATTGAAACCCTAAGAATCAAAAAGAAACGCTAGGAGTAAAAATGCAACTGCAACGAACACTGCAACAAAAATGAAGAAAATCTCCAATGGGTGCATCAGTAGAGTCAACCAAAGGAAAAATCAGTGAGCTTAAACCTATATAAATAGAAATGTCTCACCTGAAATACAAGGGAAAAAACAAAATAAACTAGTTAAAAACTTCAGGGCTATTTCAAAAGGTATGACATATGGTTAACTGGAATACCAGAAGGAGAAGAAAAATAGAACAGTGAAGAAAAAATTATATGAAGTAATAATAGCTGACATTATTCCAGAATTAATGACAGACACCAAACAAGAGATCCAGAAAGCTCAGAGAACACCTAGCAGGTTATTAAAAAAAAAAAAAAAAAAAAAAAAACAGAGGGAGGGGATATGGAGATATATGTATACATATAGCTGATTCACTTTGTTATACAGCAGAAACTAACACAACACTGTAAAGCAATTATACTCCAATAAAGATGTTATGAAAACAAAACAAAACAAAACAAAACTATATTGAGGCATATCATGTTCAAACTACAGAAAACCAGAGACAAAGAGAATATGTTAAAAGAAACCAGAGTGGGGAAAAACAAAACACACCTTACTTTAGAGGAACAAGTATAAGAATTACAGAGGTCTTTTCATTAGAAACCATTCAAGCAAATAAAACTATGGAGTGAAATATTTAAAGGGTTGAAACAACAACAACAAAAAACACATCAAAATTATTTATACAGTGAGATTATCTGTCAAAAGTTAAAGAGAAATAAAAACTTCTTAGAATAAAGATAATCTGGGGGAATTCATCACCAGCAGACCTGCCTGGCAAGATATTTAAAAAAAAATTCTTCAGGAAGAAGAAAATGATATAGGCAGAAACTCAAATCTCCAAAAAAAAAATAAAAGTGTATATAAAGGGATAAATGGTGGCATAAATAAAAATTAAATTATCTTATATTTAATTCTTAATTGAGATAAACAATAACTGTTTAAAGTAATAATAGTAGGAAATTCCCTGGGGTCCAGTGGTTAGGACTTGGTGCTTTCACTGCTGGGGCCCAGGTTCCATTCCTGGTTGGGGAACTAAAACCCCGAAAGCCATGGGGTGTGGCCAAAAAAAAAATTAATAATGGTAACAATATATTGGGTGATAAAAACATGGATAAGTGAAATGAGAGACAGCAAGGACATAGGGAATAGGAGGGAAAAATCAGGAATACTCTGGTATAGGGTACCTGTGCTACCCTAGAAGTGGTATAGTGTTATTTTAAAGTAGAGATATATTAGTTAAAAATGTGTATTGTAAATTATAGGTCAACAAACAGAAACACTTTTTAGAAGTATAATGTACAGTGTGAGAATAGAGTCAATAATAATATAATATCTATGTATGGTGATAGATGGTAACGAGACTTACTGTGGTGATCATTTTGTAATGTATAGAAGTATCGAATCACTATGCTGTGCACTAGGAACTAACATAGTGCTGTAGGTCAATTATACTTCAACAAACAAACAAACAAACTTATAGAAAAAAGAGCAGATTTATGGTTACCAGAGACATGGGGTAGAGGGGGGGTAATTGGATGAAAGTGATCCAAAGGTACAAACTTCCAGTTAGAAGATAAATAAGTACTAGGGATGTAATATACAACATGATTAATACAATTAACTCTGTTGTATGTTATATATGAAAGTTATTAAAAGAATAATCCTAAGAGTTCTCATCACAAGGAAAATATTTTTCTTTTTCTTTTATTTTGTATTTATATGAGATGATGGATGTTCATTAATTTTATTGTGGTAATCATTTCATGAGGTATGTAAGTCAAATCATTATGCTGTACACCTTAAATTTATACAGTGCTGTATATCAATTATATCTCAATAAAACTTGAAGAAAAATGTATAATTGATATGCCATGCCAAAAAGCAGTTAAAATGGAAACATAAAATGCTCAACTAAAACTACAGAAAGATAAAAAAGAGGGGAGCAAAAAAAGAAAGAATGAATGCAACAAATAGAAAACTGCTACAAGTATAGTTGATATTAATCCAACTATATTAATCATCACTTTAAATGTGAATGGAATACATACATCAATTAAAAGAGAGACTATCAAAGTAGATAAAAACAAAACAAAAACAAGACCCAAGGGCTTCCCTGGTGGCGCAGTGGTTGAGAGTCCGCCTGCCGATGCAGGGAACACAGGTTCGTGCCCCGGTCCGGGAAGATCCCACATGCCGCGGAGCGGCTGGGCCCGTGAGCCATGGCCGTTGAGCCTGCGCATCCAGAGCCTGTGCTCCGCAACGGGAGAGGCCACAGCGGTGAGAGGCCGGCGTACCGCTAAAAAAAAAAAAGACCCAAGCGTATGTTGTCTATAAGAATCCTACTTTAAGTATAAAACTCAGATAAAAGTAAAGTATGGAGAAATATATACAATGCTTACACTAATCAAAAGAAAGCCAGAGTAACTGTATTAAGACAAAGTAGACCTCAGAACAAGGAAAGTTATCAGGGATAAAAGAGACATTACCTAATGATGAAGGAGTTGATTTTCTGAGAAGACATAACAATCCTGAAGTATATGCACCTAATAACAAAGTGTCAAAATACATGAGAAAAAACCCCAGTAAAACGGAAAGGAGAAATAAAAAAATACACTGTTATAGTCGGAAACGTCAACACACCTCTCTCAACAATCAATAAATTAAGCAGGTAGAAAATCAGAAAGAATAAAGTTGACTTGAGCAGGACCATCAATTATCTTCATCTAGTTAACATTTACAAAATATTCCACCAAAAAAAAAAAAAGCAGAATACATATTATTTTCAAGATCACAAGGAACAGTTACCAAAATAAACAGACTAGAGGGATAAGTATTTGCCTACATAGAACTTAAATTTTACTAGGAGAAGAGAGACATTAGGCAAATAAACTAAAAAGTATATAAATATTGCTATAAGGGAAAATTAAGCAGGATGATGAAGTAGAAAATAATTGCACAGGAGGAGAGATAGATTTTTAAATAGGATTGTCAGGAAGGCATTTTTTCAAGTGTTCTCCACTTGAGTGGAGACCAGAATGAAGTGAAGGAAGCAGCCACCTTGGAGGAGCAGGATTTCAGAGAGCTTAGAACAGAGAGTACGAAGGACCTCAGCAAGTGTGAGTTTGTTGTGTCTGAGGAACAGCAAGAAGGCCAGTGAGACTGGAGTGGAGTGAGCAAGAGTAGATGTATATAAAGTGAAATAAATGGAGTTTCAAGGGACAGGATCACATGCATCCATCTTTTAAATCATAGCAGGTATTTATTCCCATTAAGATGGGAAACTACCGGGGATGGGATCCGATGAGTGATGTGACCTGACATAATTCTGGCTGCTGTGTGGAGACTAGGCTGTGGGGAGGGGAACTAGCAAGAGTGGAAGAAGGGAAACTCATTAGAAAGTTATTTCAACTTGGGCAGGAGTTAATGGCTACTTGGGTTACAATGGGTAGTGCTGGAGGAAGTAGAAAATGGTTATGTCAGGGTATATTTTGAAGGTAAAGATGGCAATGCTTGCTGATGGATAAGATATGAAATATGAAAAAAAAAGTCAAGGATGACTCAAGGATCTTGGGTATGTATTGATGTATATTTGAATACACACAACTTTTAATCTGTCAATCTAAACATTTAATCTCTAATACAGCAGTGAGCATAGATCATTTAACTCTGTGAGAACTGGAAATACGTCTGTAGTGTCTACCACTGCAACCTTGCATCTTAGCACAGTGCCCAGGACGTAGCAAACATTATAGAAACTGGTTAAAAAAATTAATGGAAATCAGTGATAAGAGAAGAATTTTCTTAATGTCTGGGTTGAATAACACATAGCTTTTTCAAATTAAAAGGGCTTGATTTGAAGTTTGGAGGCATTCTGTGAAAAATAATTTACTAATGAGTAGTCTCCAAAATCTCTGGCTAATTACCGTGGATTTATAAAGGCACTGGAAAAGTGCAGCTTACTCACTGCTTCCACCCACTAGTGACTTTAATAAATGTCATAGCAGAACATGCTGTATGTGTGAAATATGCATGAATTAATTTTAGTTTAAATTTTTGGTTTTGGAGTCTTTGCTTTCTTCAGAGGATTCAAATTAGCATAATTAACACAACATTAACTTTTCATCAGAAGAGCCTTCAGTTTTATATTACTCTGACCCTAGCCTTCAAATCCCATACAGGTTCCAAATGCCTTTTTTAAAATTATTATGATTAATTATGACCTTCGGGGCTCTCTATCATCTCCCTGTCTACCCATTTCTCTCAATCCATTTCCATTTATTCTGCTTTCCATTTGCCTTTTCTGTTTGTTTTTCACTCCCCTTAATATACGTATCTACACATCTAGTATTTTTTTTTTTTTAAGATTTCCTTTTTGTTCCTCGGGTTTTTACTCAGTCTTCCCAATGTGTAGTTTTACCCACATTAAGTCATCAAATCCCTACCTAACTCAGTTTTAGACCCTGCTGATATAATCCCATAAATAACTTAAGATGAAGATAGATGAAATGTACGTACATTTGCAAACCTTTTTCTTCTCCCTTAACACATGCCAATTATTGCTTTTATGTTTATGTTTCATATGCATATTAAGCATTAATTCTAGGAACATAAAGAGAAGGATTCTTTCTGTCCTTATAGCCCAGGGTTGTGGAAGTGAGAGGCCCATGCGGATGAGCTGCTCATATCTTTGAGTACAGTGAGTATAAATGACAGAGGGCTGGAGTATCAGTAATTCCAGTGGTGGCTTTCTTGTGCAGATGAGGGTCCACAGTGCGAGAGACAGTCACAGAGCTGGGCTTGATGCCCTCCTCCACAAAGTAACTGAGACCAGGTAGAAGCACTTAACCACAAAAAGCCAGGAAACCATAGTTACCTGGCAAAATAGGAGGGGTAGCCAGGGTGTTTGACCTGCATGGAGCTGTGTAGATGCTTAATAGATCATGGTGTCCTTTGGGATAAAATAGACAGGCAGGAAATTATCGCAGGTGCTGCTTAATATTTATAAAACAAATAAAAATCAAAGTGAAAACGCAAAAACTCAACAGTAAGAAAGCAAATAACCCAGTTAAAAAAATGGGTCAAAGACCTTAACAGATACCTCCCCAAAGAAGATATACAGATGGCAAATAAGCATATGAAAAGATACTCCACATTATATGTTATCAGGTAAATGCAAATTAAAACAACAATGAGATACCACTACACACTTATTAGAATGGTCAAAATCTAGAACACTGGCACCACCAAATGCTGGTGAGGATATGGAACAATAGGAATTCTCACTTATTGCTGGTGGGAATGCAAAATGGTATTCCTACTCTGGAAGACAATTTGGCGGTTTCTTAAGAAAATAAACCTAGCTTTACCATATGATGCAGCAATGGTGCTGCTTGGTAGGTATTTACCTAAAGGAGTTGAAAACTTGTGTCCACACAAAAATCTGCACATGGATGTCTACAGCAGCTTATTCATAACTGCCAAAATTTGGAAGCCAACAAGATGTCCTTCGGTAAGAGGATAGATAAACTATGGTACATTCAGACAATAGAATATTATTGTCTGTGCTTAAAAATGTGCTATCAGGGACTTCCCTGGTGGTTCAGTGGTTAAGACTTCACCTTCTGACACAGGGGGTGCAGGTTCAATCACTGGTTGGGGAGCTAAGACCCCACATGCCTTGTGGCCAAAAAACCAAAAAACATAAAACAGAAGCAACACTGTGACAAATTCAATAAAGACTTTAAAAGTGGTCCACATAAAAAAAAAATCTTAAAAAAAAAAGCGCTATCAAGCCACAAAAGTCATGCAGGAACCTTATATGCATATTACTAATTGAAAGAAGCCAATCTGAAATGGCTACTTACTGTATGATTTCAACTGCATATATTTTGGAAAAGGCCAGACTGTAGAGACAGTGAAAAGATCAGTGGCTGTTGGATGTGCGTGTATGGTGGGGTGGGGGTGGGGGGCGGGCAGAGGGCAAGAGATGACTAGGTGGAGCCCAGAGGATTTTTAGGGTAAAGAAAATACTTTGCATAATATTATAATGACAGATATGTGTCATCATACATTTGTCCAAACCCACAGAATGTACAACATCATGAGTGAAATCTAAGGTAAACCACGGACTTTGGGTAATGATGTGTCAATGTAGGTTCATCCCTGTTAAAAAATGTGCCATTCTGGTGAGTGATGTTGATAATGGAGAAGGCTATGCATACATGCAGTCAGGGGTTGGGGAGAAAATGATCTTGGGTATGGTGATGCCTTCCTCACCTCAGGAAGGTGGTACCTTCCTCTCTCAGTTTTTGTTGTAAACCTAAAACTTGCTCTAAAAAAATGAAGTCTTAAAAACAAACAAACAAAAGATAAAAATGATAACCCTCTCTTCTCACCGGACACAATTAGGAGAGTTTTCTATAGCAGGATACCTAAGGAATCCTATTACACAGTAGTTTCAGCAGAAAACAGACATCTGAAATCATTATAGTATTTTGGACCATGGTCCTTATTTTTCCAATATTGACATTATCTGTATTATTAGTATAAAAAATAAATACAGAGTTGTCACTTGTGTGTATTGGTTGGGGTCAAATGAATAAGGAAAAGAGAACTGGGTACTATTCACTATTTATGCAACATCTCTAAGATTCAGTTTCTTTATTTGTTAAATGGGTATATTAATGCCTAATTCAGGGGATTTTTATAAGGATTAAGCCAAATAATGCATGTTTTGTGATTAGCAGAATGTTTGGATGTTAACAAAAATGTGTTAACATTATTATCAATTTTAGATTAAATAATAATCCTTCTATAAGAATTAGTCAGGGCTTTATTTTTGTTTGTTTTTGCTTTTACTTTTCCTCTTCTGATGATATGAGAAGCATTCTATTTTAAGTCACTTCTGCTTATTCATACTAGCCAACTAACCAAGAAATGGACTTTGCCACATCAACCTGATCCTTGGAATCCTAATTTAACTCAAGTAACGGTTGGAGTGAATACTGTAATTTTTATGAAATGGTGCTGTGTCTTGAGGAGGGTGGAAGACAAAATATCCAGTATCTATCGGGGACAGTTAGAATAGTAACATACATTTCTATAATATGACTGTCTGGTAGAGGAGGTGGATAGCAAATTGTTAGCTCCTTTTTTGAACACCTAAGCCCGTTCCTTCTTCAGCCCGAATCCATCATCAATGAATAGTCTCATCATTTTCAACTAATGGGGTAAGAATGAAAGGGAACATATTTTCAAAGTTTTCTAACTGTTAAAATACAAACATTGAGATCACAGGGATTAAAATGGCTACATTTGCAAGGACAGTTTATCTGATGGATTAACAAAATGGGAGATGTTTATCTAGAAAACAAGCTATTAGTAGATTCTTTCAAGAGGAGGCTCTTGGCAATTTGCCTTCACTCTGTTTTGCTCTGAGTCACCAATGCTTTCTGCTTGCTCTCTACTCTCTGCTGACTGAGAAAAGCCTAGCTTTTCCTTTAAACCCAAAGCACAGTTCCGATGTTCAAAGAGGAAGACACTTTTTAAGAAGCAACAAATAACACGTAACAACCCACTTCCACCTTTGGACCAGTTAAAGTGGTTTTTAAATTCTATAGTCATTCTCACCATAAGCCAGAGCAGATTTTTAAAACAGATATAAATCAAACAATATATTTCAGAGTCGTAAGAGTCAGAAAGTTCAGTGGTTGCAAGACCTCTGGAAAACAAAATTTTATGTAAGACACGTGACTATTGCTTCAGAGTAAAAAACAAAAACATGTCCCCAAACAATATCACTTCACATTTCTAGGATCAATATTAGGTATATTGTCCTCTCTGCCATAAATGTAATTTTGAATAAATCCATCTGAATGTTTCAAAGTAGAGATTGTTCTAAGAAAATAATCTAAGCATCTGAGGAGGAGACCTGCAAGTGGCTTTCACACTGTGCCTGCCATGGGGCTGGGTGTGTCCTCAGAGCGTGTGGCTCTGTGTTCACTGAAGACAGATTGTGAGAGTCTGACTCTGAGGGCGCTTACATCAGGGCCATCATTTTTGATGTAGATTGGTAATTGCCCAGCATGCTGTCTTTTTTTTCTCTTTTTCAGCATGCTGTCTTGAATTCTGTCTCAAGCTGTTTATATTCCTTTTAACTAATTCCACCCAATGTCTTCATATATACAATCACATGAACAGTGGAGAGGCAGTTAGAATGCCAAAGTATATTTTGAGTTATTAAATCGATTTATATCTTCATTATTTCCTAACAATTACTAAGGCAAGAGAGAAGAAAAATCCATAAATTTGGGATTAGTACATGTCCTTGTGTCGAAAAGAAAAGGCTCACAGTTGGTCTCATCCTCAGATGTTTTGTAGGCCATCTTGATACTATTACAGGTTACCTCATTTCTTCATTTCCTCAATTATTCAATCAACAAACATTTATTGCTTTCTGTGAACCAAACATTTGAGATATAGGACCACAAAAATGCAATAAGCACAATCTCTGTTCTCAAGGAACTTTCAATATTCTGGAGAAATGCCCCAGCAAAACAGCAAGTAGAATTCGGTGTGACAAGTTCTAGAGAGAGATACATAAGACTGACTCTGGAACAAAGCATTTTGTCTTATACAGGCATACCTAGAAGATATTATGGGTTTGGTTCTAGACCACAGCAATAAAAGGAGTCACATGAATTTATTGGTTTCCTGGGGCATACAAAAGCTATGTTTATACTGTACTGTAGTCCTTAAGTGTACAATAGCACTATGTCTAAAAAACAATGTATATACCTTAATTAAAAATACTTCATTGTTAAAAATGCCAAAACAATTACAATAGTAACATCAAAGATCACTGATCACAGATAACCATAACAAATGTAAAATCTTGAAATATTGCAAGAATTACCAAAAGGTGACACAGAGACATGAAGTGAGAAAATACTGTTGGATAAATGGTGCTGATAAATTTGCTAGATGCAAAGTTGCCACCAACCTTCAATCTGTAAAAAACTCAGTATCTTCGAAGCACGGTAAAGCGAACCATGGTAAAATAAGGTATGCCTGTAGAGTGCTAATCAATCACTGACTACCTTGTAATCTCTGGGCGAAACTAAATAAGCTTGATATGTTATTAACAGTATAACTCGAGTGATTTATCACTGCAGCTCTAGAAAGGGCGTGTGAAATTCTTCTACCTGTAATGCCTTCCTCATCCCCCCTCACCCATCCCCCCTTTTACACTTGGTCAACTCCAGACCCGTCAAGTCTCTGTATAAATGTTTCCTTCTTTGTTAATCTTCTGATTTCACCCAAAAGACTTGGTAGCTCTCCTTTGTCATCTATTTCAATGTGCAAATGCCCCTAATAACAATTACCTTAGGGTAGTGGTTCTCATAGACGAGAATGCAGTGCATCACATGGGAATTTGTTAGAAATAAAAATAATTGGACCCCTCTCTATGTCTGCTGAATCAGAATCTCTGGGTCCAGCAATCTGTGTCTTTATAAACCCCAACTAAGGTGATTCTGATGCAAACTGGAGTTCGAAAAATACTGCCCTAGTGTATTTCAATTTCAAGTTTGTGAGTTTTCCCATTAAATTGTAGAGTGTCTTTTCACCTTGAAAAAAATGGTATCCTTAACACCTTGAAAAAATGTAGTACTGAACACAATGCCTATCACCTATCAGGTGATAAATGAATAATCTTTCCCTTTCCTTTAATATCATCAATTTCAGCATAAACAATACTAATAAAAGAGGATATGTAGGGTTCCTTGGTTGACTGCATATTTTAGAACATGTTGACTTCTTTGCGTTATAATTAAGTTCTGATTCCAATGGGAAGTGTAGCCTTATGGGGTTGTTGATTGCCCATGCTTACTCAGTTGTGAATGTAATACACCTCCCTTGTACTCACTTTGAGTCTTGCTGGACACCCATACACCATAATTCCCCCAGAATTCTTTGCTCATGGGGCATCAAAAATGCTACTGTGAATGGGCTGGCAAGGAAGAGCACACACAAGCATTGTGTATGTTTTCTCTACTCACATGGATTCTCCATCGCCCCACTGGACTTCACTTACAAAACACAAGTTCAAAGATAAAATTTATAAGAATTTTTATATGGCAACAACAGATCATTAAATGAAGTTTGGGACTCTTTGAAGAATGGGGCCCTGAGCAGGTCTCATGCCCATGAAGGGGTCCCTGTCTCATGTTATCATGAGATTGTAAAGCTATGCCAGCCTGTGAGGTAAGTACAGGTAATATTTCCATTTTATAGATTAGGACACTAAGGCACAGTTGGCAAGTCATGGAGTGGGAATTCAATTTCAGAATTGCACATTTTTGAGCATTTACTATATTATATACCAGGTATTTTCCCAAGTAGTTTATGAGTATTAACACACTGAATCCTCACAACAATCCTCTTATTAGGCCTATACCCAATTTACAAGTAAATAACCTGAACTTCAAATAGCATAAATGTATTGTTAAAAGTTATCCATCTCATACGTAGTGGAACTAGATTCAAGCCCAAGCAGTCAGATCCAAATTCCCTTCTTATCACCAAGCTAATACTGCAAGATTGTTTGATGCAAGTGGAAATGCAGGTATTCAATAAAATTATTATTTTATTCAATAAAGCAGGTGTTCACATATATATGGAATTTAAGAAAAAAAAATGTCATGAAGAACATAGGGGTAAGACAATAATAAAGACACAGACCTACTAGAGAATGGACTTGAGGATATGGGGAGGGGGAAGGGTAAGCTGTTGCAAAGTGAAAGAGCGGCATGGACATATATACACTACCAAATGCAAGGTAGATAGCTAGTGGGAAGCAGCCGCATAGCACAGGGAGATCAGCTCGGTGCTTTGTGACCGCCTGGAGGGGTGGGATAGGGAGGGTGGGAGGGAGACGCAAAAGGGAGGGGATATGGGAACATATGTATATGTATAACTGATTAAATTTGTTATAAAGCAAAAAAAATAAAATAAAATAAAGCAGGTGTTCAATAAAATTATTTTTTCTCTACTCATTAAATTTATTTGTAGAAAATATGTACTTTTTTATGTAAGCTTGCTAAGTAAAGTAAAAGTTAAGGCTGAAAAATGACAGGACATATCTTATGTATAAGATATTGCTTGTGGTTGGCTGGATCATTGAAGTATGTCTATGATTAGCTCTTATCTAGAATTGTAGAGTAGTTAGGGGGTCCTGGTAGAAAAATGGCAAGCATGAACTTTCACTACCTTCCTATCTCGTGCAGAACAAGTCCTGCTTCTGTACTTAATCTAAGCCCCTATCCTCTTGAGTGGTACATCACATTACAGAGGTAGAAGCCTGTATTAGTCAGCTTGGGGTGTTATAACAAATTGCCATAGACTAGGTGGTTTAAACAACAGAAATCTATTTCTGACATTTCTGGAGGCTGGAAAGTCCAAGATCAGGTTCTGGTGATGGCCTTCTTTCTGTTTGCAGTTGGCTGCCTCCTTGTTTTTGTGTCCTCACATAGCAGAGAGAAAGAGAGAGAGAGAGAGAAGTAAGCATAAATTCTCTACTTATAAGGGCACTTACCCATCATGAGGGCTCCAACCATATGACCTAATTATCTCCCAGAGACCCCATGCCCAAACCATCACTTTAGGGATTAGGGTTTCAACATATGAATTTGGGGGGAATATAAACATTCAATTTATAGCAGAGTCCTTTTATAAGAAAAAACTGTGCAACTTGATTTTCCTGTAGTATAACCTGGCAAAGTCAATCATACATAGGGGTTTGTTAGAAATCCTTTTGTACACAGTCATTCTCAGAAGAACTACTGGTAAATTACAGTTTTCACTTGCAAACACTAATAAACATGATTGTATCTAATTGCAGACTAGCAGACGCATCCAGTAATTTTCTTTCAATATTGTGTTAGATAGCCAACCTGGAAATAATCGATTGCATTACTCTAAGTTATATTTTTAAGAATTTACTTCCACTGCATGCCTACAAATGTTATATTTTTCCTTCTGACTTTCCACTTTAAACTACACAGCTGCAGTCTAAAGTTTGTTAACCTAACTACTGTATATTTTAAATAACAGTAATTTCATTTGGGAGGTAAAATATTAATATTCCAGGAATCTTAGTATTTTTATGATTTGGACATGTTTTTATCTTAATAAAATGGTAATTAGGAATGAATATACTGGCTCTGATATTTGCTGATTAGCTCAGTTCTACACTACCTAGATCCAAAGATCTGATTTGTTCTATATAACAGATGATGTGGGTTGCACAATTAAGCTAAAATAAAGGGATATATAATCAGTGCTTTGGTAAAATGTATAAATGAATCAACTCACTGGCTAATATGTTTTGTAATTATACAATGCTTTTACACATTATTTATCTTAAAAAAAGGTTATGTTACAATGCCATGGTTTGAATGTTTTTGTTTCCCCCAAATTAATGTGTTAAAATTCTAACCCCCAAAGATGATGGTATTTGGAGATGGGGCCTTTAGAAGATGCATATGTCATGAAGATGGAGCCCTCATGAGTGGGACTAGCTCTTATGAAAGAGGATCCAGAGATCCCTAGTTCCTTCTACCATATGAGGATTCAGTGAGAAGGCACTAGGCACTGGCTATGAACCGGAGAGAGGGCTTTTACCAGAACTGGACCATTCTGGTGCCTTGATCTTGGAATTCCCAGTCTCCAAAATTGTGAGAAATAAATTACTTTTGTATATAATTTCTGTTGTTGCCTAGTCTGTGGTATTTTGATGTAGTAGCCCAAATGAACTGAGACACATGTAAAATTAGCCCAACTTTTATCCATTAATTTTCAACAGTAAGACAGTTAGAAACAAAGAATCAGATCCAACTGTATAATATCAGTTTTCCTTTCCACATTGTAACTATTGACCACAAACTTAGCTTTATCAAGATATTATTTAAATTTACAATTTTAATTTAATATATACTACTTTAAACATCTCATGACCTCAAATTCATAGTAATGAAAAAGACACAAAACTAATTTGTTCTTTAAACTTTCTCATCTTTCCAAGTTACCAACATCCATAATTTCTAAGTGTAGCATTTTATTGAGACACTGTTTATGGTCTATGTGTGTGTACACATGTATATGTAGATATAATCTCACAATGTGTTTTTGTATTTCTACTTCATAATGATGTGAGTTTTTTGAAGTGTTCTCCACTCTTTCCTCAGCCCACATAAGAGCAAAAAGAATAGGTCAGTGATAGAGAAGACACCAGTGCACAGAAGACATCAACATTTATCTAAATCATAGGAAATGGATACCTGCCAAAGGATAACACAAAGTAGAGGCAACAACTCAGAATAAACAGAAAGTGCTTCAGTGAAGGATTTAATTGAACAGCCAGCAGAACCTTTCAGAGTCTCTAAGACCAGAGTCAACTGACTCCCAAGGACAGAAGTAAGAACAAGGATTCAGCAAGAGTGATAGCTGAAACAGTCTTTATAGAACAACTGTGTTGGCTTTCTACACCTTTCTCCATTTTTTCCCCTCTCCTTGATCCTCATATACATTAAACTCAGATAGCATTGTAAAAAAACTGCTACCTGGGGCTTCCCTGGTGGCGCAGTGGTTGAGAGTCCGCCTGCCGATACAGGGGACACGGGTTCGTTCCCCAGTCTGGGAAGATCCCATATGCCGTGGAACAGCTAGGCCCGTGAGCCATGGCCGCTGAGCCTGCGTGTCCGGAGCCTGTGCTCCACAATGGGAGAGGCCACAACAGTGAGAGGTCCGCGTACCGCAAAAAAAAAAACAAAAAAAACCCCAAACAAAAAAACCCCAAAAAACCCTGCTATCTGGAGAGCCTTGTTTCTAAATAATATTCCGCTTCAAAGAAAACTAGGGCTTATTGGTGATATGACTGATACCAGAGACAGGGAAGGAAATGGTGAGTTGTGCCAGAAAATAAGTGCTAAAAAATCAAAAAAGAAGAAAAAGGAGATGAAGGTATTTCAAAACACACAGAAACCAGCCAGCATGAAAACCTTCCAACTGACCAAATCTGTGGAAAAAATCAACATACAATGAATACTAATAGTAATGGATAATTCATTTAATACAATTCCATAATTCCAGACTGATAACAAGCAAGCAAACAAACGAATAAATAGATGCAGAAGACATGATAGATTTAGACACAGCATTTTACAACCATTATGAAAATAATTATTTCAAGCAAGGATGCTTGATGGATGCTAAAATTACTGGATACAAGTTAATGAGGAACAAGATACTTATAGAGTTCCACAGTATATTTATTGCCTCATGCTATTTAATACTTGCAAGTCAAAGACACTTTTTTTGAAAAAAGCCTTAGCCAAAGAATTGAAGGTAACATTATCTATAATGGCTCAAAGCAGTGCCTTCTGATGTGATGCACTAAGAAAGAAAAGATGTCACCTGTATGTATTCCTAAAAAATATGCATGACCTGAATGTAATCATGAGGATGCATCAAATTCAATTTAAGAGATGTTCTAAAGAACAAGTGCCTGTGTCATCTTCAAAACTGTCAGCAAAGGCAAAGAAAGGTTAAGAGGTCTGTCCAAGTTAAAGGAGAATCAGATCTTGAAGCATGCAGGAGGTGGGCATAGCTTATGAGACATTATGGGGAAAACTGTCAGAACTTAAATATAGACTCTGTATTAGAAAATAGCATATCGATGTTAAATTTCCCAAATTTGATTATTTTGTAGCAAGATATTTTACAGCAAGAATTTTATAGCAAAATTTGATTATTTTATAGCATTTATTTTATATAAATGTTTCTTTTAGAAACATCGGGAAATACACTGGAACACTGAATTATGTAGGGGGTAAAGAGTCATGATATCTGCAACTTACTTTTAAATGGTTATACCTATATACCTATGTAGTATATACATATACTAACATATGTACATATATGTATATATGAATATATAAGAATGAGATCATGAGCACAAGAGAGAAAGCAAATGTGTCAAAGTTATTAATTGGTGAATTAAAGAGTATCTAGAATTTTTTTTGTAGTATCCTTTCCATAAATTTGAAATTGTTTCAAAGGAAAGAAAAACCGCAGGCTTAATTAATTTACTTAAAAGTCTGAAAACACCAGAAAGTAATTGCATTAAACAAGACAAAAAATGGAAGTAAAGGGAAAGTTAGCAGCAGGTAGGGTAACTCAACTAAATTATCTTCTGTGATGGGGTGTTGCTGATTAATTACCCAACATAGAGAGGTATAAGCAGAAACTAGTAGAAGAACTACACACAAAAGGCTCTGAGATATGGGACTATACATGGGGAAGTTTAGAACAGAGACTGTGGCTTTTCTTTTAAATTCCTCTGTACTATATTTAGTTTAATAGTTCATTTATATTTAGTTCATTAAAAACATGGGCATGTACTCCATTAATAAAAACAAAATAGCCAAAAAATTACCAGTGTTGGCACTCTTGTAAGATAATAAAAACTTTTATTTTATCTATATATTTGGATTTTGAATATTTTCATAGCTATTTTTTTTGAATTTTTGAATTTTATTTATTTTTTTATACAGCAGGTTTTTACTAGTTATCCATTTTACACGTTAGTGTATATATGTCAATCCCAATCTCCCAATTCATCCCACCCCCACCGCCCCAGCCCCACTTGCCCCCCTTCGTGTCCATACATTTGTTCTCTACATCTGTGTCTCTGTTTCTGCCCTGCAAACCAGTTCATCTGTACCATTTTTCTAGGTTCCACATATATGCGTTAATATATTTATTTTTCTCTTTCTGACTTCACTCTGTATGACAGTCTGTAGATCCACCACTTCTCTACAAATGACCCAATTTCATTCATTTTTATGGCTGAGTAATATTCCACTGTATATATATACCACATCTTCTTTATCCATTCATCTGTCGACGGGCATTTAGGTTGCTTCCATGACCTGGCAATTGTAAACAGTGCTGCAATGAACATTGGGGTGCATGTGTCTTTTTGAATTATGGTTTTCTCTGGGTATATGCACAGTAGTGGGATTGCTGGGTCATATGGTAATTCTATTTTTAGCTTTTTAAGGAACCTCCATTCTGTTCTCCATAATGGCTGTATCAATCTACATTCCCACCAATAGTGCAAGAGGGTTCCCTTTTCTCCACACCCTCTCCAGCATTTGTTGTTTGTAGATTTTCTGATGATGCCCATTCTAACTGGTGTGAGGTGATAACTCACTGAAGTTTTGATTTGCATTTCTCTAATAATTAGTGATGTTGAGCATCCTTTCATGTGTTTGTTGGCAATCTGTATGACTTCTTTGGAGAAATGTCTATTTAGGTCTTCTGCCCAGTTTTGGATTGGGTTGTTTCTTTTTTTGATATTGAGCTGCATGAGCTGCTTGTATATCTTGGAGATTAATCCTGTGTCAGTTGCTTCGTTTGCAAATATTTTCTCCCATTCTGAGGGTTGTCTTTTCATCTTGTTTATGGTTTCCTTTGCTGTGCAAAAGCTTTTAAGTTTCATTAGGTCCCATTTGTTTACATTTGTTTTTATTTCCATTTCTCCAGGAGGTGGGTCAAAAAGGATCTTGCTGTGATTTATGTCATAGAGCATTCTGCCTATGTTTTCCTCTAAGAGTTTGATAGTGTCTGGCCTTACATTTAGGTCTTTAATCCATTTTGAGTTTATTTTTGTGTATGGTGTTAGGGAGCATTCTAATTTCATTCTTTTACATTTAGCTGTCCAGTTTTCCTAGCACCACTTACTACAGAGGTTGCCTTTTCTCCATTGCATATTCCTGCCTCCTTTATCAAAAATAAGGTGACCATATGTGTGTGGGTTTATCTCTGGGCTTTCTATCCTGTTCCACTGATCTATATTTCTGTTTTTGTGCCAGTACCATACTGTCTTGATTACTGTAGCTTTGTAGTATAGTCTGAAGTCCAGGAGCCTGATTCCTCCAGCTCTGTTTTTCTTTCTCAAGATTGTTTTGGCTATGCTGGAAGCACAAAGTCTTAACCACTGGACCACCAGGGAAGTCCTCAGTATGATTATTGTTTTAAAAAATAAAAACAACACAAAAAAGCTTAAATTGGTCTTATTTTAGAAGTCATTTTTCAAATATAACATATTTTAAAATCTTTTTATCATCCTCAAATTGGTTTTCGTACATTTTAGAAGAAAATCCTGAGAAAAAATGAAAATTTTATTAATATGTCATTTTCTATAAATGTGTTATATATTTTGTTCTATTTTGTGTCTGATGGCAATAGATACAAGTAATATTAACAAAATAAGACTTTAATAAATCTTCCTGTCTTTAGGCTGAGCTCCAAAAAGCTCTGAAATAAAATGTCTCCATATTTTTTCATGTTTTTTTAATGATCCTTGTGGTGCAATAAGATGCTTGTTTCTAAGCAGCCGTGTTAAACAGAGTAAGAGTAATTATTATTGACACAAATGTAGTTACCAATAATGTATTGGGTTCAAATGAAGAGAAGCATTTTAATTTTCACATGAAGCAACTGATGTGTTTAGTTCCCATTTATGTTAATGGCAAGTATTCCCATGAATCTCAGTGTCAGCAGAAGAGAAATATTCTCTAAAGAACCCTCATCAGAAATTCATGCTGTTTTATTTAGCAGAAAGAACAGAGCTCCCTGAGAAAGATATATTTTTTTAATGAAAAGCAATTTCTCCTCTATCAAGCATAGCCAAAGACTCCCTACCCTTCCCTTCCAAAATGTCCCGTGTACTCTTTTCACCTTAAGAGGACCTGATTCCTTTCGGGTTTCTTGTTATACAAAGTGAAACTTTTCTCTGAAGAAATAAATCATTTGAGAATTGTTGCCAAAAATGTGCTTGTTGAAGATTCCGCAAAAATGGAATCTTCTACATTTAAACCAGAGATGTAGATAGAAAATTATCTCTAGATTCTAGTTTCTTTTTTTCCTCCATGTTTGTTTTCTGGTGGAAATGAAAGAATAATTATTTTTCCAATATTCATATCAGGATATGCAACAGCACAGACATTAGAATAAAACCATAGTTTTCCAGATGTCCCCCTTAGTATAATTTTCATGAAATCCAGATTTTACTCGAGTTATTTTCTATTTTAATAGCAAATCATTAATTTTCTAAGTCATATCCAAACTGACTTAATGACTAATTCAAGCAAATATTTAAAATAAAAAAGCTTGATTCCTTTTAATTATTTAAGACATTCTGAATAATATTCAAATATAAAAACAACACCAAAAATTATTTTTTTGATATCCTTCAGGGAGCCATTTTATGACTAGATTAAAATTATTTGTAATGAACATGTTGTTTGCCTATAAGTAAAACAATACTTCTAAAGTATACCCAAAGATCAGTGAAATAAATTGTGGCACATTCAAGCAACAAAATACTGAAGAACACATTGTAAAAGAAGTTTTGATATCTTGGGAAAACATTTATGCCCTTTATTAAAGAAGACTAGTAGAGTACAAATTAATATGTAAAGTAGTTTTTAAATATGTAGCATCAAGTATACATATTTATATTGATATAATTATCTCTATCTTTGGGAAAGAGTGGAAAGTTTGAAATACAATGAACTATTAAAGGTGTCTATGGTGGCATGGTAGGATCACAGGCGATTTCTATTTTTGCCTGCATGCATGTCTGTATTGTACAAACCTTATATAATTAATAGAAATTGCTATAGTAATCATCAAAAGAATGTCTTAAAATAATTTTGTGTCGGTAAAGCATACCCTTTACAATACTTTTTACATATGTAATATAGTGGATTAGTATATACATATATATATATAGATATAGATATAGATATAGATTTTTTTTTGTGGTACGCGGGCCTCTCACTGCTGTGGCCTCTCCCGTTGCGGAGCACAGGCTCTGGACGCACAGGCTCAGCGGCTATGGCTCACGGGCCCAGCCGCTCCACGGCATGTGGGATCTTCCCGGACCGGGGCACGAACCTGTGTCCGCTGCATTGGCAGGCGGACTCTCAACCACTGAGTCACCAGGGAAGCCCCTGGATTAGTATATTTTTGACAGATACAGTACAAAAACGAACTTTTATATATATTAATCCCTATCGAAATGATCACATTTTAATGAACAATATTAAAATATTGTTGGTTCCCTCTTGCATTAAAAACTCCCCAGTTAATACAACATAATTATCTTCTATAAAACTGAATATAATAATTCCCAAATATTTTGAGGGAAATACAAATATAATCCTTTAAACTCTTTGAAATAAACCATACTGCTCACCTGTTTATTAAGTAGTACAAATGGAAGGACAGAGATTAACTTATTTCCTCTGAGATTAGATAGTGAATTTTACTTGCAAGGGTATCTTGTTTTCCTTCCATTTGAGAGATGTTTCAAGCTGATTAGTGAAACTACAGTATTAATATAACAGCTTCTGTCAGAAAGCTTGCCGAATCCTGTTTTTAAAGACTTAAACGACGAATCTTTATTAACTTTGTAAGTCTGTTCTGACAGCATGATAATAGAGTAGACAGAAAAATAATAATAATTAGAAGACACTTTTTGACCTTGGGTTGGCCAGAAAATTTCCTTATCTAAAATATGGAATATTATACTTTTCCAAGAATTTGTTAAACATTTCTTTGGAGCACATGGAAAAGCAAAAACATACACTTATGCTTATAATGTCTCCCAGCCAAGGGCAAAGCTTCTCACCTAAGGAAAAAGAAAGATTGAAGAGTACGAGGGTAAAATTATATCTCAATGTAATTACACAGCAGCAAAAAGAAATGGGGGGCCATTTTTTAAATGGCTCTAATAATGCGATCTGAACAACAACATGTAAATTAATTCTATAATTTTTCCAAAGGGAAGACTGTGATCTGGATCATGTGAGGGTGTGACAAGAAGGAAAACTTTATGCAAAGCCAAATTCATTAGTCACAATGTTGGGAAAAAGGCAAAGTTGTGATAGGAAACGTTTTCATAGAAGTACAGAACAAGATATCTAAAAGACCTTCATGAATTTTAGATGTAAGATGATTATTGTGAGAAAAAAACTAGATCAGAAATTGGAAGATGGAATCTTTCAGCTACTAATTAGATAGATATATCTGCAATATTTTTGGACCTGATTTTTTTCTAACCTGTGAAATAGGGCTTACAACTATTTCCTATTCAAAAATCATGTATTGTACAAAATAATTAGCCCCTTGTTTCCCTACATATAACTGGGAAGTGTTTTTGCCCATACTGATTACTCTATTGGGGATATATTCCAGATTTTCTTCCCTTAAAAATCCATTGTGACATGTAATATAAGGTGAAATCAATCTTCAGTTCAATGTAAAAACACAGAATAAAACTATTTCCCACTCTTAGTGCTATATAGCATAGGTGAAGACCAATGCAGTGAACCAGTGAATTTCCTGCAAGAGAGACATAATGTCATATCACTTAATGAAAATAAAATATTGTTTTGTGCCACAATTTCAGAAGACCAGGAAATTATTGAACAATTAAAACAGGAAGAAGCAACAGTTATAACATGCATAGCAAGAGGGGAAAATATTTTTTCATAAAAGAAAATATCCATTGATTTTATCAAAACCATCATGATTTCATTTCTGGTTATATATTGGTTGCTTTTTTTAAACCACACAATATGCTAGTCTTTGGTGACACAAAAGGGATTTTACAGTGAAGACAGGAACAAACTCCAAGAATGGAAATAGGAAGAGTCAGAGAAAGCCCACATACTGGCTAGTCAATCTCCAATCCTGGGATAAATACCACATGCATGTACAAAATACCACAGAGCATGAAGTATTATCCTTTGACTCCCCAAAGAAATGATTTTCTTGGACTGGCAGCATACCTCTGATCACCCTAAGGTGAAAGTGACCAGTCTACAAGGCTGTTCCCCACACAGAGTGATTAGTTCATATGGGAGTCAGAGGAAACTATACAGGCCTTGGAATCACCATGGAGGAGAATGCACCAAATGCCTGAAGCAGTCATGTGTTTCAGAAGCATTTCTTAAAGATATATTCTATAAACTGTTTGCAGGACCTTCTACAATGTTTCCCCTCAAACTAACATTCCATGTTATTAAAATCACTTATAATTTACTGAAAGTAGTTGTAATAAAACAAGAAGTCATACAATTAGACATCTAACATATATTGGGTTTTGATGAAGATAATGATAGAATGCAGAATACCAATTCCTGAAATGTTAAAATATATTTCTCATTTAGCTCATGACCCTATGTGTAGAAGGAAATTAGCTTTCAAGAGTAAATCTTGTCATTCCTCAATTTTTTTTTTAAGGTGGGAGACTCTCTCTCTCTGCAAAACAGAAATTCAGTGCTCCCAGGATGAACTGCCAGAGTATCTCATTTTCATGGAGACTTCTAAGTCTCTGAAGAAGAAAGATTTCTGACACAGTCCAATCAGTATACTCTCAACTAGTTCTACTCGTCTGAAATTAAAATACAGCAGGACAGAAGAACAAAAGTTCTTGGGAATCCTGTCACTTTCACTGACTATCTTCTCTTGCATATAATCTACTACCCAAGAACTGAGAAGCAGAATTCATAGTAGTCGCAGGATGAAAAGCCAGCTCAAAGCAGGGGAGAAAAAAATCAATGGGGAAAAAAAAAATCAATGTGAAAGCTGTAAAAGCTATACCAATTAGCTCTCTAATATATGGCCTTTTGAAGTGCCAAAGAGGATTTTTAAGTGCTACCTTTTATTTTTATTCGAATAGACTCACTGCTGATGGTACGGAAGCAATCATATGAAACCCAAAAGACTAAACCCAAAAAAAGAGCCTTTAGGAGCTAAAGGAGTATTTATAGTCTATAGGATGGATCCTTTATATTCATACCAAGTTTTTCTTGCTTCTTGTGGGCTAACTTTCAATATATGTGAACACAACGACTCTCCCAGTGTGTTTTAATCTCTTGAATAGGGCAAAAGATCAGAATAGATACCATAATTTGTACCATTCTCTGATATTTCAGAATACGTTCACATTCTTTTACTCAAACACAGTATCATTAGGAGTTTAATTTTTTAGAAAGAGTACTTCAGGTCATAGACATCATAAGAATGAAATTATTATTATTCTTTAAATCCCATTTGGGTTCTCTCATGTCTAATGAAGAGTATAATAAAAATACTGAAAAAGACAGTTTCTTATTCACTGTTAACCATTTACTCCCCTAATTAAACCCTACTTACAAAGATGAGAAAGATGAAAAAAATTGTACTTTGGATAACAAATCATGCTCAGTGTCGAAGTAGTAACATTTACTTATACACTCCTTACCATAGCCTAACACTGTTCTCAGTGTTTGTTACCCTGTCAATTCCTCTAATCCTTACAACTACGCTTTGAGGCAGGAGCCATCATTATCATCCCCATTTACAGATGAGGAAACAGCATCACACAGAATGAGTAAGTAATTGGCACAGAGTCACAGGAGTAAAGTGATACTACAATCTTTCATCCGGGTTGTTTGGCTCTATGCCTTAAGCACTCAGTTGCTTTTCAGTGAAATGTCCTTTTTTTTTTTTTTTTTTGCGGTACGCGGGCCTCTCACTGTTGTGGCCTCTCCCGTTGCAGAGCACAGGCTCCGGATGCACAGGCTCAGCGGCCAAGGCTCACGGGCCCAGCTGCTCCGCGGTACATGGGATCCTCCCGGACCGGGGCACGAACCCGTATCCCCTGCATCGGCAGGCAGACTCTCAACCACTGCGCCACCAGGGAGGCCCTGAAATGTCCTTTGATTGCTAAAAATCATAGGAATTTATTTTATTTAGGGTAGAATCATTAAAGTGGCACACTAACAATTTGCCTCAGAAGTCTGTGGATGGGCCTCCCTGGTGGCGCAAGTGGTTGAGAGTCCGCCTGCCGATGCAGGGGATACGGGTTCGTGCCCCGGTCTGGGAGGATCCCATATGCCGCGGAGCGGCTGGGCCCGTGAGCCATGGCCGCTGGGCCTGCGCATCCGGAGCCTGTGCTCCGCAACGGGGGAGGCCACAACAGTGAGAGGCCCGCATACCGCAAAAAGAAAAAAAAAAAAAAAAAAAAAAAAGAAGTCTGTGGATTCTGAATCACTAAATTGGAAATAATATAAATGATCAGAATTTTAAAAAAATCCTCTTTGTGCTATTTATCCCTGTTTCACAAACGTGACAGGCATTAAATAACCATCTGTTGAAGAATTAATTAAATAGGGCAGCCCTGCTGCATGTCATAAATACAATAAAGGGATATTTTCTCCTTCTCCGACTTTCTACCACTTTTTCTGAGCCTGAGAAGTAGTACAGCTTACCTGGAGAGAAACACCTGTAAAACTACAGCAGACTTCTCATGAGAAACCATGCAATGAAGAAATCAGTGTTGTCAACTATCTGAAGTGCCTAAAGAAAACACCTGCCAACTCAGAATTCTATGTCCAGCAAAATTTTCCTTCAAAAGTGAAAGAGAAATATTTTCTCAGGCAAATAGAAATTGAGGGAGTTCATCACCAGCACATCTGCCTTGCAAGAAATGTTTTTAAAGTTTGTTAGGCAGATGATATATGTCCAACTTTAATCCACATAAAAAAAAAACAGGAGCTACCAGAGAAGGAGTAAATGAAAATAAATAAAAATGTTTTACTTTTGTTATTCTAAATTGATATAAAAGGTGGCTATTTGTCTACAGTAATAATAGTAGTATATGGATGATTACATTGTATGGATAATTGAAATGAATGGCAGCAATATAAAAAGTGATGGGAAGGAAGATGGGAGAATTGGGGACTCTCTTTTATAAGGTACATGGACTACTTGTGAAGTGATACAGTATTTTTAAAGGTACACTTAGATTAGTTAAAAATGTATAATGTCAACTATAGGGAAACAACTAATTTTTTAAAAAAGTATACTGTATATACTAGGTATTGATAAAATGAAAACAAATAAATGCTCAGTTGAAACCAAAGAATTAAGAAAAAGAGTAGGGCTGGGATGGAGAAGCAAATACAAATGCAATAAATAGAAAAAGTTACAAACATGGTCGGTATTAATCCAATTATATCAATAATTACTTTATGAATTTCATGATATACATATAAAAAGATTGTAAAAGTGAATATATAAACAATACCCAATTCTGTGTTGTATACAAGAACTCATTTTAAGTATAAAGAAATAGATAGGTTAAAAATAAAGGAATGGAGAAAGTTATATCATGATAACCCTAATAAAAAGAAAGTTGAAGTAGCTACATTATTTTCTTTCTTTTTTTTTTTTTCCTGGGGTATAATTGCTTTACAATGTTGGGTTAGTTTCTGCTGTACAGTGAAGTGAGTCAGTTATATGTATATATATATCCCCTCCCTCTTGGACCTCCCTCCCACTCACCCCCCCATCCCACCCATCTAGGTCATCACAGAACACTGAGCTGAGCTTCCTGTGCTTTATTTTTTTAATTAATTAATAAATTAATTTATTTTTGGCTGCGTTGGTTCTTTGTTGCTGCGCACAGGCTTTCTCTAGCTGTGCCAAGTGGGGGCTACTCTTCACTGAGGTGCATGGGCTTCTCATTGTGGTGGCTTCTCTTGTTGCGGAGCACGGGCTCTTGGCACATGGGCTTCAGCAGTTGTGGCATGCGGGCTCCGTAGTTGTGGTTCTTGGGCTCTAGAGTGCAGGCTCAGTAGTTGCGGCACATAGGCTTACTTGCTCCGCGGCATGTGGGATCTTCCCGGACCAGGAGTTGAATCCGTGTTCCCTGCATTGGCAGGCAGATTCTTAACCACTGTACCACCAGGCAAGTCCCTTCCTGTGCTTTATAGCAGGTTCCCACTAGCTATCTATTTTACACATGGTAGTGTATATATGTCAAACCTAATCTCCCAGTTTGTCCCACCCTCCGCTTCCCACACTGTGTCCACATGTCCGTTCTCTATGTCTGTGTCTCTATTCCTGCCCTGGATGTAGGCTGTACCATTTTTCTAGATTCCACATATATGTGTTAATATACGATATTTGTTTTTCTCTTTCTGACTTACTTCACTCTGTATGACAGACTCTAGGTCCATCCACATCTCTACATTTTCAGACAATGAAGACTTCAGAACAAGAACGTTATCATTTATGTATCGAACAAGGGAGTGTCAAAATACATGAGATCAAAACTTGTAGAACTGAAAAGAGAAGCAGACAAAAGTGCTATTATAGTTGAACTTCAACATCCCTTTCTTAACAATATATGAATAGTGGAGGCAGAAAATCGGTAAGATATAGATGGCCTGAATACTACAAATTAAATTTATTTAATTGGAAGTTATATAATATTCTAATTAACAAAAGAATATATTTCTCTCTAGCCCACATGGAACATTCACTAAGACATACCACAGTAGAATTAGACTAGAAATCAATAACAAAAAGATAGTTGGAAATTCTCCAAATATTAGGAAATTAAACAAAACATTTTTAAGTGACACATGAGTCAATGAGGACGTTTCAAGAGAAATTAAAAAACACTATGAACTAAATGAAAATAGAAATAAAACACAAAAATCTGTGGAATGCAGTGAAAGCAATGCTTGGGGGAAATTTTATAGCATTAAATGCTTACACTAGAAAAGAAAAGATCTAAAATCAATAACTAAGCAAGCAACCACCTAAGGAAACTAAAGAAAGAAGAACAATTTAAGCATAAATCAAGTAGAAGAAAAGAAATAATAAAATTAGAATGAAAAATCAATAAAATGGAAGTCAGGAAAATAAAAGAGAATTTTTTTAGGCTGGTTCTTTGAGAAGACCAATAAAATTGATAAACCTATAGTCAGAATAATCCCTCCCAAAAAAGAGAAAATTCAGAGTATCATCTGAATGTCATCTCTCTCCACTCCTCTTTAACATTATTCTGAAGCCATACCTAGAGTAATAAAACAAGAAAAATGTAAAAGAGCTATATGGATTTGAAAGGAAGACATGCTAGTGTTTTACTTGCAGATGAAATGATTATCTGTGTAGAAAATCCCAGATAATCTACAAAACAAAATTCCTATAACTAATAAGTGATTATAGCAAGGTTTCAGAATAAAAGGTCAATATATATATATAAGCCAGTTATTTTTCTGTATACCAGCCATGAACAGTTGGAATTTGAAATTTAAAAATACAATTTACAGTCACACCAAAAAGAGAAAAATACTTAGGTAAAATCAAACACAATATATATAGGATCTCTTTTAAAAACCTACAAAACACTGATGAAAGAAATCAAATAGGATCTAAATAAATGCAGAGTTATTCCATTCTCATGCATTGGAATATATTGTTATTATGTCAATATTTACCTATTTGACGCATACTCAATATAGTAACAGTGAAGGTACCGATAAACTATTTGCACTGATTCTAAAGTTTATATGAAAATATAAGTAATACAGAATATCCAACACAATATTGAAGAAGAACAACAAAGTTGGAAGACTCACCCTCGTGGGAGACTTACAGATACAGTTATCAAGTGTCATATTGATGAAAGAAATGACCAGTGAAAAGGAAAAGATCTGTGTGGTAATGGATTCAAGTTGGAGACATCAGTTTGAACTCATGCTTAGCTTAATATAGAAACAAATGTCACGTGTAGAAATATTTATAGATATGTGTATATACAGAGTTTGTATACACACCTGTATTTCCTTTGATCTGCCTGCTTAGTGGGCCTGAAATAAAAGACCATCAACAGTAATGAGCATAGCTAGTGCCCCAATCTTGGTTTCTATTACCACCCTTAAATGAAAGGAATCCAGGCTTCTTGGAGAAATGAGCCTAGAGTATCTCGTAGTATCTACTAGTGCCCGAAAGTAAGAAACTGCTAACAAACAAACACGATGATGGGGATATTTCACAGGGACACAGAAGCCAAGTGAAAAAGTTCCCCAAATGGTCAAACTGGAACAATTTGAGCAAAAAACAAATAAAGCAGTATTGGATTATAAGCCGAAGTACACTAAAATAATCCATGAGGACACAGTAATATAAATAAATGATTAAATAAATAAGTAATTGGGGAAGAATACACAAATATTTTGTGCATATGAATTGCAAACAAATTATGTAGATACTTCAGTCTCAAGGAGGGGGAGCATAACTCTGCATTCCTTAAGTGTGGGCTGTGAGTAGTGACTTCATTCCACAGAGTACCATATAAATATATGAATACTGAGCTGAGTTCCCTGTGCTATACAGTAGGTCCCCATTGCTTACTCCAATATAAAATAAAAAGTTAAAAAATATGAATAAAAAGAATAACTTTACAGTGGATAAACCTGACAAATTCTACCTCCGATCATTGGCATTAACAGTGATAAGACATGTTGATAATATGTACCTTTGATATGATGTAATGAGAATGACATGTTAATTCTGTGGTTTTCCTCCTCAAATCCATAACTCCAAGCTAATCATGAGAAAAACATCAGGCTGATACAAATTAAGAGATTCTACAGTATTTGCTAAAATTGTCTAGGGCATCAAAATCAAGAAATTTCTGAGAAATCATCACAGCTAAGAGGAGGCTGAGGGAACATAATGAATAAATGCGTTATCTTAGATGGGACCCTATCAAAAACAAAGGTAACTGAAGTAAAGTATGGACCTTAGTTAATAACAGTGTATCAGTATTGGTTCATTAGTTGTAACAAATGTACCATTCTAAAACAAGCTTTTAACAATAAGGGAAACAGGGTATACGGGAACTCTCTATACTATTTTTCACAATTTTTCTCTAACTCTAAAGTTATCTGCAAATATTTAAATTATTATTACTATTTAAGCAAACACTGAAGGGAAATTGTATTACATTTCAGTAGAGGCTATATCTTAAAAAATGAACATGTATGAATGTTATAATTAGAAAAGGCTACTTAAGAAAACATAATTACCTAGAAAGAGTGTATATTATGTGTAGGCATACAATTATAGCCATGTCACCTTGGGCTTCTAACTACTATACTTGCTTAAATAGGACCATTCAACAATATGTTAGTTGAGATTATTAAAAATTGATACTATTTTAAAAGAAAGAAAACTAGTGATTATATAAGTATTCCTCAGACCATTTAAACGAGATTCTCAGATTTCTATTGACCCCCAAGCTGGGTCTTAGCACTTGTTCCCTCCTGAATTCTCTGCATAGGAACAGAATAAAAATAACCACCTTAATTAAAATCACATCACATCACTCTTTTTTTGACTTAACATTTTATTGTCAGTCCCTTTAATAAGCTATCCTAGAGTCACAGTTTCATTTTCATGGGCATAGGAAAAGATGAGAAGGATTCTGGCTTATACAGCAATTAGATTTAATAAGAGAATAATTAGTAGCAGCCAGATCCCTGTGTCTATTCTTTACATAATTTCATACCCCTGGGAAGTCAAGCATTTCCAGATCTATGGCACACTTACCGGTTCCTTACATTTAGTCTTTTACAATCTACATATCATTAGCCAGGTAGCTGGTTCTGACAGGGACAAAAACACAGTAACAACAAAAAGCATAAAGTAGCAGGAAATAAGGCCCATCTAAAGTGTCCCACGCAGTGATTATTCCAGGTTTTCCTCTTTGTAACTATTTGACAAGTCACCTTATCCTACTGAGCCTATGTTTACACATGAGCAAAATGAACATAGTCATTGAGCCTAACTCATACTGCTATGTGTGACTTAAATTACAAAATGTATGTAAAGCACTCAGTATACACTATGCTTTCTATAAATGTCAAATCCTAGCATTTCTTTAGATTTATCAGGACTAACTACTAGCAGAGTATTGAGAAGAAACACAAATCGGGGGCCAAAATAAGGAGTACCAACTCAAAGTACAAAAAAAAAAAAAACAAAAAACCATGAGAAGCTGACAATTTTGAGAAGGGTTTCACACATAGTCATTGCTTAGTGCTAGGTTGCAATCTCTTCTCTTTCTGTTTTCTTTTTAAAGTAAGTTTATTAATGAGTAAAAAGTAATACACTTAGGTTATTTTAGAAATTTCACAAAATGTGAAGTAATACGGACACAACAAAATGAGCATAACCCATACTCATATCACTCTGAGATATCTGTCTATAAAAGTCTATGTCAGCCAAAATGCTGAGGTATAAAACCGATCTCCAAATCACAGTGACTCAATGGAATTTAGAGTCGTGACCCACTCAGGCTACATGTCCCGTTATGATTTCATTAAAATTTCCTGTTATGATTAAGAGTTATCAGAGTTTTTGTACTTTTTTGTACTTCTAATAATTGTGGAATATATAAGTAGATACCACATTGCATATTGCATAAAAATTTTAGTATACTGTGCCTTCTCTATCACTAGCACCTGTCAATACATATTACCCCTTTGTTCTGTTTAGAACTGTCTTATATCTATTTATGTTTGCTAATTTTGTTCCTCGTTTTCTCTAATTTTTAATGAATATGAACAGTGTTTTACTTGATTTTGTACCATGTTTTATGTATAATCACAGAATATGCAAATAATTTAATCCGTTCATTTCTAGCATGTAAGTCTTTGATTTCTGCATTTTTATCTCATTGCATTGAACTATATTTACATAATATTATTAAATGATGATGATAAAACTAGGTACCTATTTAACCATTCTAATTTTAATGGATTTGCCTTATTGTTTACCATAGGTTTAATGGTAACTGTCACTTTGAAATAGATATTCTCTATTCTGCTACAATTATTATACATTTATATGATTATATGATTTTTAAAATCAGTAGTCAATTAGCCTCTTCTATCAATTGTTTAGTTTGCTTTTCTCTTTTCTTTTTTTAAATCCTCAACTCTGAGTGATTTGCTGTGGTTTATAGAAATTTATAGAAACATTTATAGAAAAAGGAGCTCTATTCTTTCTCTTCCTCCACCTCTTTTCCACAAATACACAAACACTGCCACTAACTAGAAACAAAACCAACTGAGTGCACTTCCATTATCAGCAATTTCTGCTTCCCTCAATTCGGTATTAATCATGCTACATCGATATGTTACTTAGAAACAACACTGCAGTTGACATTATTGATATTACATATGAATGAAGGAGTGATTTGATTGAGAGCATTGACAACCCACAAAACTCTTTCTGATGCAGCATAGGCAGAAACAATAGAGTCTCTGGGTATTTCCCAAAGATGCTGAACAAGTTTCCCTGGCTGGCAAAATAGCCTTTAGTTTAGCCTACTCTTAATAAATTATTTTGTATGAAAGGCACATCTAGTTGGGGGAATGAACAAAGCAGATAATAAACTCTCCAGGTGTTTGGGTTGGAAGGCTGTTCTTTATCTTATTGCTTGTTTTGAATGTGGTATTCTTATGTTTTAAACATTTATGATAAAATTATCAGGTAGAAAACTTAGCTTTTAAAAAAAAGCTAATTTCATCAGGCATATAGTGAAGTTGTTCCTACATAATTTTAACAATGTAGAATGTGACCAGTGTCACTTTTAAGAATATGGTTTACATCCTTTCCAATAAAGGAATAACACCCAATATGATATTTGTTATAAAAGGGTAATTACTAGATTATAAACTTTTTTTTCTGATAAAGACTTAAGGAGTACATTCTTTCCCTCATATCTAACATAATGTTTTCATTCTGTAAAAACACTCAATTTATAATTATTGACTTATTTCTCCTTTTGCTTAATACTAATGTGTATTTCAGAACCATTAATTTTTAACCACTTACTTGGCTCATCTTTTGGTGTCCTTTACAGGTGAGCAACAAAATAAAAAAGGATATTGCTTTGTAAACTAAAATGTTTACAGATTCAATGTTAATTATTGTTGAGTTCACTGTTATTTAGTTACTTGGAAGTGTCTGGTATATATAATAACACTTGTTTTTGGAATGACTGATGCATATGTCTCAGAGAACAAACTATCCTAAGAAGATCCCTGCCCCATCATTGATACCTTCTGAGATAAAAAGCCAAGGTTGCTTACAGCCCATCAAGATAACACCTCCTTGATTCAGCCCAAGCAGGTGAGAGAGCAGACAAGCCACTGAGCACTGAGGGTTTTAAAAGCAGGATGCAGACAGATATTTGAGCTGCATTACCCTGAAGTTTATAAGCTATGGGAAAGAATCAATCACAATTTAGGGTTTTATTTCAAACTTTCGTCCAGCTTAGATTGTTTGTAATGAACTCTGAACATGTCCTGAAATAGCTTGTCTTGCCTTTCCACAAAGTGTTTGGGCATTGGTGTTATGAAGCAAAGTAATCCTTACAGTGATATCGCAGCATGTGAGGACACTTTATCCAACGAGTACAAGTTTTAAGATTTAACATTTGAGGAAACATTGCCCGATTGCCCATCATTCTCATAAACTCTGGCCCCTTCTGTATTTGGCAGATTAGTCCTTTGCAATATAATTGTTGAAATAAAAAAAGGGAAGTAAGAATTACAGAGCTGAAATTTAAAAACAGGCCTGTTTGATGCTAACCCTGTGAGTTTTCTAATACTTCATCCTACACAGAGAAACCACAACTCCATTCTATTTGTTAATCCAAACAACTTTTTTTTTCCCCAGGAATTTTTCTTTTTAACTAGAGTGTTTGTTTTTTTTTAAACTGGGATTGATAAAAATACTTTCCTTCTCATTTCTTTCTGCCATTGTCTAGGCTCTGATGAATGCAGGAATCAACATAAAGTTGTCCAGAGAGTGGCAGAAAAGTGTGTACGTAACAGAAAGCTCTGAGTACCTGACACTGAACTCTCCAGAGATAGATTTCCACTTGGCCATATTCTAGGTTATCCCTGGTGACTGTTCCTTCTCCATCCTACAGTGATGAATGAAACAGTTTAGGCCAGTACTCTCTAAGCAAATACAGAAATTACAAAAATTAAAGTACTCATCGATATTATTTTTCTTAGAAGTTAACCCTTACAACTATTATTGCAACTCCAATGCACTGACTGCCCACTGGATGCTGACACTTCATACACTCATAAAAATACAATCAGAAGTGGGTTTTATCATCCCCAGTGTACAGACGAGGGGACCGAAGTGCAGGGAAGTCAAACCCCTTTGCCATCATACATTACTAGTTGGTGTTTTGACACATATTCAAATCCAGATCTGCCTATTGTCACAGTCTACACTCTTCCCACTTTACCTGGCTGCCTATTAAACCAAATGATAAAATTCAGGCAACAGGGCTTCCCTGGTGGCGCAGTGGTTGAGAGTCTGCCTGCCGATGCAGGGGACACGGATTCGTGCCCCGGTCTGGGAGGATCCCACATGCTGCGGAGCGGCTGGGCCCGTGAGCCATGGCCTCTGGGCCTGCGCGTCCGGAGCCTGTGCTCCGCAGCGGGAGAGGCCACAGCGGTGAGGGGCCCGCGTACCGCAAAAAAAAAAAAAAAAATTCAGGCAACAGAAGAGAAGCTCATCATTTAGGCAGCCATCGAAAACATAAATACCTTTCATTTGCACTTTGCCCCGTCTCATATGTATAATCTCATTTAATTCTCTAATCTACAGTAGCTAAAGCTAAGACTCTAAGGAGGGAAAGGGCAGAAAGATGGAGTAAAAAGAAAGTGCCTGCTTTGTATGGAATCACTAAGGGAAAGAAAGGTCACATTGCCAGCTGGTGCTGTGCTGTCTGTCATCAGGTTTTATAATATGGTGTAAACACTAGGGTCTGTGACACTGAACAAGGAGGGAATAGCTTATTACCTCCAAAAATAGCACAAATGCCAAGCAACTTTAACTGGCTTAGCCTCAAGAAATTTCTCCATTCTCTAAGAATGTAAGGTCACATTAAATTATTTAGAAACTTATGGCTTGAGTGTACCAAAAAACTAAGCCTCTGTGTGTTATTTTGATGATGGTTGAGTAAAGATTTGCTGTGTTCTTGGGTTCAAATTTTCTAAAGAGTTTTAATATTAAATCAGTTGCTGAATTATGAAAAAATAAACATAATGTTCTATTAAATGAAAAGATGAACTATACATGTATTAGTGAAAAAAGTACTTGGCATATTCCTCTGAATTCAAAATAAAGAAGCTATCTCTCAGGCAAGGTTGTCTATGAAGCGTCATTTCATAGAGAAGACTTGAAATGAAATTATAAATCCCCAAACAGATTTTATTAGAGTGGAAAACTTGACAGAAGCTTAACAGAGAAGCAGAATGCAGCAAAGGCTAGGATAAACCTAGCTCTATAAGACTTTTATACCATTCGTACAACAGAGGAAAGAAAATACTAATTAAGGATAATGTTATGTGTATTCATATTGCTTTCTCACTAAAATGATTATATTTTTCTATTGTAAAATTAATTTCTATAATTCTCCTTGAAATCCTATATATTTCAAAACAACTCTGAAGAAAGTTTGTGACTTGGGAAAACTTTTCTATTTAAAATAAAGGCTGTTTGTTTTTTCTGAAAAAAGAAAATACCTAAAACTTGACGAATTGTGACATTTTCTTCAAAAAAAGGAGGAAGAGGTGTTTATGAAATATCCATTTCTTTACTTCCATTATCCAGATGTTTCCTATCTAAGCTCAGGAAAACTCATTTGGCAAGGCAATGTTTATCAAACTTCAGCAGTGGGAGTCTATGTTCAAATAAATTTGTGCATAGGGACCTGATACGTAAAATGAGTGGGAGGTCAGCCAGATAGTTGAAGACTGGAAGTTGGGAGCAGGAACAAAGCCCAACTCTGATGGTTTCCACCTCTCCCTCCTCAGTAGTCCCTGGGAGTCTCTAAGAAAATCATTAGCATAAAGCCTCCAAACATACTGTTAACTGCATTTGATTTATGTTCCATTCCGTTTCTTATCTTTGTTCAATGGTTTTCATGTTTCCAAACTCCTGACGCTTATTAATCCTCAGGAATAACACAAAAAAAACCCCAGAATAATAAGCAATAAGTCACTTTTTTCTGTTTTAGGGTTAACTAAAAGTTTTAAAGTTTTTTTTTTGGTAAAAAAAATATAATAGTAATAGTATGTGTTATTCTTAAGTACAAATACGCTAGTAAGATGATATATGTCAATACTGTATCCGTCAGGGTTCTCTAGAGAAACAAAATCAAGATGAGTGTGTGTGTGTGTGTGTGTGTGTGTGTGTGTGTAAGAGGTTTATTTTAAGGAATTAACTGATGTGATTGTTGCGGCTGGCAAGTCTGAAATCTGTAGGGCAGGCTTCCGGACTGGAGAAACTGAGGTTGCAGTCTTTAGGCAGAATTTCTTCTTTTTTGGGAAATTTCAGTTCTTTTTTCTTAAAAAACTAATTAGATGAGGTTCACCCATATCATGGAGGCCAATGCTGTTTACTTAAAGTCAGCTTATTGTAAATTTTAACCACATCTACAAAATATCTCCACAGCAATACTGAGATCAGTGTTTGATTAAATAATGGGGTATGATAGCCTAGCTAACTTGACACGTGAAAATAACCACCACAAATAAAATGTAAAATAATTTCTACTTGATATATACATTTGGTAAGAGGAAGCTTTAAAGAAAATATTAACACAAAATAAATGCTAAATAAAATTATCTAATAAAGAAAATATGACATTTAATATGTATAAGCTACCATACTTAATTTGAAATATTAAAATACAAAAAAAGTTAGAATTGCCCTATCTGATAGCTGATTTTTGTTTCATGACAAATATTACAGATGAAGAAAACTTTACCAACAAGTAAAACCACTTTGGCCAGGTACTATCTCAGGCTCTAATACACTTGAATGACTGACAAGTAGATTCTGTGGCTTCTTTAATATTCAATTTTTCCTTTCTATTAATGTTACTGCTTGTGGGCTATAGAGATGGAAACTCCACTCAACGTTATGTTCTTTTCCAGTCCTGCATATCATGACCTTTGAAATGTGACCCCCATCACTGTCTATTTGATGAGAGTATCCGTACATGATTCTCAGCTTCTCTAATTCCCTAATGGTGGCAACCTGGTTTCCACAAGGACAGGAGAAAGCTTGGGTTAGGCCAGATTTGGAGTCCACACAAAGCAAGGCATACTTAGAACCCTCAATCAGAAAGGGGAGGCCAATATAATAAATTTGCCAATCCCTCACTGGTTGGGAACTCCGATGAATGGCCCTGGACTCCTTTGGCAGCTGCCTTGGGTGGTTTAGAACACACAGGACATGCTGTTACTGCATTAACTGAGTCACTGTATTTCAAAGCAATCGGGCATCCTTGACAATACACCATCGCACACGAGCACTGTGGTGGCTGCTCTTCCTTTGCAGCCCATCAGCTGTATCTCCTGAAGGCTCAGTTGCTAGGGGTCATACCTGGGCTAGGGCATCAGCTTTCTGATTGCCATGGAGTGTCAATGCCTCATGAGCCGGAACTTGGAAAAGTGAGGACTGTCTCAGGCTCTTGCAGGTGAACCTAAATGTCTTTCCACACATCCTGACCCCACAAGCTTATTCATGATCATCCACCCCTTGGCTTCCACTGTCCAAGCCATAGGGTCAATCCCTTTAGAACAGCCCATCAGTCAGTGTAACAGGTTAATGGCCAGGGCTCATGAGTGATCACTAGCCAAACCCTCTGAGTTCAGCCCACTGGCGGCCGAGGTTCATTCCCGTTCCCATGCAGATGGTGTCAGTGTTGGGCTGAAGAGTGAATGCACTCCATGTGGCGAGATGGCCTGTAAACCAGGCATCGGTGGGAATTTCCCCCACTCCCTCTCTACAAGATGCAGGGGCCATCACAGGGATAGGGATGGGCGATCTGGAGGGTCTACATACTCTACAGGGCCTATAGGAACTGCAATTCTAGAGACAGTGGGCTGGTAGTGTGTTCCTCTGCTGAAAACTGACCTGCCACTAATTAAAATGGGAGTTTGAGTCATGGCAGAGGTAGATCAATAGAACATATTCTCAGCCCACCTCTTGATAGAAAGGAAAGTTCTTATCACAATATGCCATTCCTTTGTGAGAGCTTCTACCTGGGGAGGAGCTGTGTCCACTGCTGGGAGCTGCTGCTCTAGGGGGTATAATGGGTTTCTACTTCCTTCCAGAGCAAGGGCCCAAATTTTAGGGGTACCTTCAAGCTCCTTACATATAGTTTGTCAAATCTTTTTTGTTTGTGCACTAGTTATCCATTGCTGTGTAACAAAGTACCCTAAGACAACAAATATTTTTTCACAGTTTCTGTGGGTCAGGAATTTGGAAACAGCTTAACTGGCAGGTTCTATCTCAAGTTCTCTCCCAAAATTTACAGTTAAAATGTGAGTCAGGGCTAAAGCCATCTGAGTCTTGACTGGAGAAAAATCTACTTCCAAGTTTGCTCATGTGATTGCTGTCAGTCACCTTGTAACCAGAAAAGATGGGAGAAGGATGCTATGACAGGCAATGATTTGGGGAAAGGTGAATGCAAAGCAGACCCGAATGGAAAAGTACCTGTGTGCCTTGCTAAGCAGTCTGGCCACTGTCCTCTAGTGGAGAACATTTGGAGGTTTTGAAGCAGTGACTTGATGCACTTAGTAAAAATTGTTCATAGAGGTGGAAAATTAGTAGTTTAATAGTGCAAGATCAAAAAGTGGTAAATGGCAGGTATAGCAAAAGGACCCATGGGTCAGAGGTTATGTCAAAAGTTACAGAAGGCTCAACAGAACTCACCTGTCCATCTGCCTGCAGACCTCAGGAAGCTTTGAGCCTCAGCAAGTTCTGTGACATTCCCTGGTCTGAATCAGCCTCTGAGCTAGGTTCAGAAGCTACAGAATGTGTCCCTGGGTTGGGCTTTGCTATACACCAAACATCCAAGCACACCTGCTGTTTTGGATTTTTCTGCAGCTCAGGCAGTAAAAGGAGCCAGTAGGTATCAGACACTTATTAATGCCATGCCTGCCTTAAATGCTTTACATGTATTAACTCTTCTAATCTTCATAACAGCCCTCTGAAGAAGTTACTATTATTACCCCAATTTTACTGAGACACAGAATGGTTAAGTGGTCCATATTTACATAGACAATAAGTGGTGGAGGGGAAAATGCAACCCTAGTTAGTTAAGCTAAAGACCTGATCTTAATCCTTGTCAGGGAAATTGCATGAATATCCAAGGTTGGAACTGTGCTTAGATAAATTAAATCTCTCCCACAGATAGCTCAAGGGAAGTATACATTAAAAAATCTAATCTAGAAGTGTAGTTAAGACACACCGTGACATATTTTTTAATGTTTCTAAAGAACATTTTTCCTTGAATTCTGTTGATGCCAACAGGATAAGAAATGGATTGTCAAAAGTTGCATTTATAGGCAGAGCATCATTGGGTAAACATCTTAGTGTAATTCTTATAAAGATGTGAAGCAGCCTGTTTTGTTCTTTCCAAATTTAGAATCACTGAACTCCCAAATGTCTTTAATTTCTGATTTATAGTAAGATTACCTGCTTCTTTCTTCTCAAACTAAAACTAAATGATAACCCATGTGATTATTTCATTACTCATTGAGATATAATCTGTATGTCACAGTAAATTAATTATATTGCTACATGGGTTTGGTCTAAATGTAAAATTGACCAAAATAAGGGACAGACTGATACTGACAATCAGGTTATTTTTTTCTGTTATACATATATTCTAGACCAAGTGGCTATTATTTATTAATCTGAATATAAGTTTGAGTTTACCCTTCTCAAAATGGGAAATTACATAACTCATTTTACATGCATATCCTCAACTCATTCATTTCTAAATTTGTAGTTATTATTGTGGTTATTTTTGACCTACATGTATTTCTACTTAATGAGGATCTTAGGTGTTAATTTCGATAATTCTCAGCTTGTTATATGAAGAACAAACTTCATCTTTAATTAGACTCATACAGAGTTTGCATCATAGAAAGGAAAAACTAAATCTCTTTTGCTTTTAATAAATTAGGCATAAGAACCCTTTCAAATATATTATCTTATTTTTATAAAAGCTCTTTAATAAGTTTGGAAGATTAAGGGAATTACTTCTTGAGCAAAGTTGGGAAGAATCAGATTCTTTTTTAGAGTGTGTTACGAACAGTGTTCTCCATAGCTGATAAGTTATGTCACAAATTACATTCTTCCACACTTTTTATTTTTAAATGAGAGGATGATATAAAATTGCCAATCCACTGTAATCCCACTAACTTGCATTTTAACAAACTGCAATATACAATGAGAAAAGGCCTCTAAAGATCATCTAGATGCGCATAATGGGAAGTCATGTCTTACAGCACGCGTGCAGCCATCAGGGAAGTGTCCAAGGAAAGGACTCCGCTGTGGCACTAATCCACCTTAGGGTGGTGCAGAGGCCCTGGGATACCTTACATAACGTAGAAATTCCTCCTACCACATTCCTAACAAGTGTTCATCAAGTCTTTCTTCCCCACTCAGGGCCTCTGCTGGTGTGTCCTTCTGCTTAGAATAATTGTGACCTGAGACCTTTGCAGAGCTGCAACCTTAACTATCTTTAGGTCTTTGCTCAAATATGACTTTCTCACAGCCCTTCCCTGATAAGTAAAAGAATGAAAGAAAATTCAAGCAGCTCCAGTGACAATGGCATGCTTTGCTGTGTGTAAGGCATTCCATTGTTAGACAAACACATGCTGAAGAGAAGACCATGTACTAATTTGCTAGGGCCGCTGTAACAAACTACTGCAGCCTTAAACAAGAGAAATCTATGTTCTCACAATTCTGGTGGTGAAGAGTCTGAGATGAAGGTATTGGCAGCTGTGGTTTCTCTAGAGGCCTGTTGGATTTGCAGTTGGCTGCCTTCTGCCATGTGCTCACAAGGTCTTTCCTCTGTGTACAAGCATCCCTGGTGCCTCCCTCTGAGTCCAAATTTCCATTCCGTGTAAGGACATCAGTCAGATTGGAGTAGGGCCCACCCTAAAAGTCTCATTTTAACTTAATCACCCCTTCAAAGGCCCTATAAAAATATAGTCACATTCTGTGACTTAATGTGAGTTAAGGCTTCAACATATGAATTTTTGAGGGGACACAATCAACTGATAACACCATTCTTTGCCCAAAGGATGCTTTCTGGATTCCCACAACTCAACACCTTCTTGTGTCTCAACACTTGTATTTGCAGCCTTAGCTCATGCCCTTCACTGCATGATGTTTATCTGAACTTATTTGAAAATGCATGTTAATTTACCGCAGTAGATGAGAGATTGTGCCTCTCAGATTTCCTACTGCAGTGAGTGTGGCTACTGGTCTCAGCTGTGGTGCTCTGAATCCTCCACTGTATCTGCACCAAGGTGACACTCCCCTGGGCTGCTCCTAGCCAGTGACTGAGTGCAGCAAGGATGCTAAGGTAGGTGCTCTCCTATGGGATACAGTACTCTCCTGGCTGGTGATGCTGGCCTGAAGATCTCCCATCAGTCTCATTAAACTGTCTGAACTGCACTGCAGTCTAAGACCTTCCTTCTTTCCCTGTCCTTCACAGGGTGAGGGCTACACTGTAGGCTGATGGCTTCCCATTCTCATTTTCCCTCTCAGGCATTTCCCCCAATAACCTCTTGCATGTCTAATCATCTTGACATCTTCAAGCTTGGAGGACCTGGACAAATTACTTCCACATGTGTGAATGATAGACATTTTCTCTCTTCTGAGAACATGACTTAAACAGAAAGAATAAATTCCAGAGTGGAAACTCTAGCAGGCAAGGGGGACTACATATTTCAGAGAGTCTAAATACCAATGAAAAAATGTAAGACTTATAACAAGTAGAACATGAATTTAGTAAAAGTGTATTTCAAATTTCTGGATAAACCATTAAGTATTTTATAATACAATGTTAAGTTCCACAAAATTGTATTCTGAACACAAGGATATTTTATTCATCTTTATACTTAAGCTAAATGTATACTTTTTCTATCAAAATCATCATGAACAGGGGTCCAGAGGGATAAGACCACATATTAAGGATAAGGCCCTCCCATTCAGGCCTCAATAACTCTATCAGCAGGCAAAAAGTGGGACCTAGCCCCAGTCACAGCCTAGCTACCACTGTCTACTGTGAGACCAGCCAGAACTAATATCATTAAGCCTATTACCTGTTTATGTCAATCATACAAGGAGTTCCAGGTTTCCAGCATATCCTTTTTTTATGTCCTTGTCTTGCACCTTCCCTAACTCCTAAGGCCTCTCCAGTGAGCCCTCTGGAATTTATGGTCCATCATAAATAAAACTCCCATGTTCTGTTCTCTAAAAATTACCTTTAACTCACTCTAAATGAAACTTAAATCTCCCTTAAGGATGCTGCAGGCACTGAGGTGGAAGCTATTTTAACATCTCCCTCAGCCTTCATCCCATTGGGCCTGCATCTGGGTCAGTGTTCTCCTTGTTCCTCACTGCCAATTTCAGACTGGAATCTCTCTAGGGTCCTAAAACTCTATAACATTGATTATAATGTCATTGCCTCTTTGGACACGTATTTCCTGTCACTCACTAAATCTGCTCCAACCACAGTAGTCTCCTTAACTTTCCTCAAACCCACTGGAAAACCCCATTCTCAGGGTCATAGTATACTTTCTATTCCCTCTGTACAACATGCCCTTAAATATCTGCATTGCCTAATTTGGTCTGCTCCCTCCTTGTATTTAAAAACTTTTAATCAAATTTCAAAGAAACCTACACTATCTACAATATTTAAATTTGCAACCACCCTCCACTACATTGTTTTTTATAATCCATTGCTTTTTATTTTTTCTCCATGTCACCTGTTTTAAGATTTTTTTTTTTTTTTGCGGTATGCGGGCCTCTCACTGCTGTGGCCTCTCCCGTTGGGGAACACAAGCTCCGGACGCGCAGGCTCAGTGGCCATGGCTCACAGTCCCAGCCGTGACCCGGACCGGGGCACGAACCCGTGTCCCCTGCATCGGCAGGCGGACTCTCAACCACTGCGCCACCAGGGAAGCCCCATGTCACCTGTTTTTATCTGTACCTTCCATCAAGAATTTAAACTTCAAAGACACAGATTATATTCTTTACTGTTGTATAATCAGGATTTGCTATATAGCAGGTACTAAATAAATATTTATTGAATGAGTACAATAAATTGAGTTTATTGAAATTATAATCTTTCTCTTGTCCAAAGAAGGATAATTTAAATATCCTTTTAGGAAAAATAATATTGCTTTCTGGCTTATTCAACATATTTCTAGTTTTTTCCCAAGTGCCCAATGTACTGCTAATAATACACACATGAAAAAAACCCAACTTCTTACCTTGAAGAATTCTCTTCCTAGCTATACAGACAGAAATATATACAGATTGTCATAATCATAGGGATAAATATTTATGCATATTTAGGTTTTAATTTCCTCCAGCAAATCTGTGGAGAATAGATTCGAGAGGGCAAAACCAGAAACAGAGAAACCAATTAGAAAAGTACAGTTACCCAAGTGAGAGATGATGGTGCCCCGTGTGAAGCTTTTTAGAAGAAATGGAGAGGAGCAGACAAACAGAAAATATTTAAGAGGTAAATTAGGAAAGAAGATTTTTTTTATTATATTTTAAGAGTGAGTAAGAAACAAAAGACAAAAAAAGAGACATTAGAGAAGTCACTTGAGAGGGAAAAATGAGAAATTATCATTTTATCTGATTAATTTTGATGCTTATGTGAGACAATTAAAAGAATATATCCAGGGATATTGCTCTGAATATGAAGTTTAGCAGAGAGGCCTGCGATGGAAAAATAAAGTTGGGAGTTCTCAATAGGTCTGTGGTAGTTTAAATCATAGGAATAAGTGAGATAGCTAAGGTAATATATAAAGTGAGAATAATAGTGAAACAAAAAATAACACTGTGAGAACAAGCACTTGGAACCCTTATAGAAAGGGGAATCCTCTAATAGAGAGCATAAAATATCAAGCCAGTTCCTAAAAAAGACAACACAGTGCATAATGTGGTGTGATGTAAACCAAGAGATGAGAGAGTATCAAGAATGAAAAAATAAGTAGCATTCCCAGATATTAAACATCATCATTGAAACTCCCATTTGCATATATAGAAATATACTATCTAATCATTTCTTCCCTGCCTTCTTTGAGCCTGTGTTTCCAGCTGAATCTAATATTACTCCTGCCCCCTCAGTAAGTCAGTCTATTAATCACTCCAGTAACCTCACTCTGGGTTACCATGATTGCCCCTGCCAAGGGCACACTTATCTTCACAGGGATGACTTTTCCCCTTTATCTCCACTTGTCAAACCCTACTGAGGTCAAGCTCCAGGAAAATGCTACTCTTTATATGAAGTTCTAATTAACCAGAAAGAATTAGTCTTTCCTTTTCTTCCACAGGTATGTGTAACCTTTTATTCCAATACTAGAACTGGTAACTTCTTTCTTAAATTAATATATACCACACAAACCTCCTACACAAGCTGTTAAGTTATTAAAAGAGGTCAGGTCCTGGCCACCATTGTGTCCCCCAACATAGGCATAATGTATTTAAGGCATCAGACTTGTCCAAACTGACCACTGATATATTCTGTTTTACACTAAACCACCATGAACGTGTTTATCTGTTACTCTGACATAGTTACTCAGTTGATCCCTCCTCTATTCCTTTACCCTTGACTATTCTGTTATTCTTTATGGGCAGGAATCATAACTTCAAGTCCTTTAGCCTCCACCCCAGGCACTGATTATGTGAGTTAGAAGACAGTAAGTGTTTAATAAATATCTTTTGAATGAATGAAAGAGTAAAGTATGTGCAGGAGGCAGTGAATGGATGATAAAGAGATGGATTAGAAGAGACATGCATCGATCGCCATTGTCCTGGTAAGTACACTCAGAGTATAGGCCACTCCTCAGGCATAAATTTTTTCCCACTACACAGTTTTCTCTCTGATCAGAAGGTGTGTTATTGGTAAGGAATGGATTCCAGAGTAAATCCTGCCCTCGCTAAGTAATAAAGGGGAGAGACTTTCTATGAATAAACTACTTAGTATTCAATAATGTTACTAATTACAGATATAAGTATGGCAATATAACCTTTTTAAAGCAGTAAGGGAACGTCAGGATTATTTACAACTCATCCTTTATTCAGAAGAGGCACCTGAGAATGAAAAAGGTCAAGCTACTTGCCTAAATTTCAAAGCAAATTATAGCAGCTTTATATATATATATAATAGCATGGCAAAAGTCATGGTTTCCTAACTCTCTATCCTGGGCTCTTTCCATTATAAGTACATTTACTTTATGGCATTAGTGATGAAGTAAGCTAATATCACTTAATTTTTATATTTCCTGAATAAGTGATTAAATTTTAGTATGTTATTACTGTACCATACAATTACCAAGAATCTTTACAAGGATCTATTGTTTAAGCTTGTGATTTTATGATACATTTTTCTTGATACAACTGGGCTTAATGTAACATTTTTGCAACAAACTTTCTGATCTGCCCAGCAACGTTTAAAAGGCAGTCAATGTAAGGTAAAATTTCAAGGTAAATACTCCCTCAATTCCCAAGGCAACAACTTAAAAAAGGAAAACAACATAAGCCACATGAGGAGCCTCTAAGAGGCCTGTGTTTTGTGGCCCTGGAGAACTTTGCGCTCTCTGAAATCCCTGGAGGGAGGAAAGCCATTTGTGTTAGTGCTACTGGGCTGAAACAGTCACTGACAGTAAGTTGGTGTACTGCTTTGGATGCTGCTCTTTGCTCTTTCCAGCCCCAAGGAGACTTCTTAGCACACTTGAAGCAATAATGGAAGGAAACAATACAAGTTTTGTGCTTGTGAACAGATTCAGAGGTAAGGTCTTGTGTAAAAACATTTTGGTTTCACATTGCTAGAATGTGATATTATACAGAATGGTGTTGTATTAGTTTTCCAGGGTCGTCATAACAAAGTACCACAGACTAGGTGGCAACCGACAGCAGCACGTGGACTGGCTCTGATGGCAGCAAAGGGTCATGGGAATTTGTGACTTTGGAGTTCTCAGCCTCATATGTGTCTACTCAGACTCAAAGCTATCCACTCAAAGGCTCAGGGAACCATCCCTTCCCGCCCGTGTCCAGACCTTCTCAGAGGAAGGGAGCTGGCAACGGCGACCATGCAGATTGCTGGGTAATTAAAACACGTTAGGTTGGATTTGATGGATCTGTCGTCTTAGCCAAATCCTGGCCCTAAAAACAGCCCTCTTCCAAAATCTCAGCATTCCATTAATCCCAAGACTAGAAGAATTTCCTTCTCCTTTCCCCAAGAGTCATCCATTTTCCTACTTCAGGATGAGTGGCAATTCTTTTCAGGAAATAACTCCTTGTACTTTGATATACTCTCCACCCAGGAAAATCCATTTTCCTTTGCAAAGTTGACACAATCCTATGAGAATCCTTTATTGGAGAATAAAAAGCAGAGCTGGCAAAGCAAGGTGACCTGAACACTCCTGGACAAAATCAAGAGGGAAGGTGACAACTACCTATAAAACAACGCCTGGCTGTGTGAGAAGTCACCTCAGGCACCCCAAGACCTGGGTGAAAAAGTGTGTATCCAGAAAAATCCATCTTGTTATTAATTTTTGCGAAGAAAATATAATAACGTATACAATGTTCATGCAATGGGACAAAATCATTCTGATTTTCCATCAGAGCTACCCAAATCTGAACCTATTTAAAAATAGATGAGTCAACCCTGCCAGTGAATCCTGGGAGCTCAGGGCAATGACAGGGTTTGTGTTTGGATTGTTCTTTCCGTGGACTTGATCAAATGGCATTAATGTGATTTGAACTGTGAAATTCCAGCCAGAGCCTAAAAAGTCTTGCTCAATTCCCCTGCTACCTGAAATCACTGAGTTTAAAATGCCTCCAGTTCTAATCCATTAAAGTTAACAACTTTCAGAGCCATTAGCGAGAACAACTTCCTCCGTCACAGTTTCTCATAGTAACCCCTCTGAGAAGAATTTATGCAAAAAGTGGATCAAGGGAAAACAAATTCAAACCTTGTAGCACAGACACAGGCAACGAGGACGCTGGGCGCGGTCAAGGCTTGTGAGCACGCGCGTCGTGCCAAGAGGAGCCCTCCAGTCTCCCCCATTAGAGGCGTTCCGACCATGCCTTCTCTACTTCAGGATGGAAATCTGTGCCTTACAGTGGCAAGCCAGGCTTTACAATGTGAACATTTCTCCTCTCTGGTGTCAACAAACAGCTGTAAGATGGACGGAGGGCCATTTGTTGGGAAGGCTGCAGTCCTTTGCTGTAAACTCAGTTCCTTCAGTGGGACACCCTCACCTTGACTCCTACTAGCCACAGCCTTCCTGGGGTATGGATGTTCCGTGGGACCAGTGCTGCCAAAGTTCCTCCTTCGGATGTTCTTCAGGGTGGGATGGGATGGGGGTGGGGCTGTCTCTTCCTGGGATTTGCTTGTGGGGCTTAATTTTATTATTTGTATTCCTTTCTATCCTTCAGTGGTCGGAGATCTGTCCTCGGAACATGTACTCTCCTCTCATCTCCCACCACATCCACTGCTTTCTTACCTTTGACCTAAGTTTACATCTTTCAACAAGAAACCAAAATCCATAATATTGTGAAATGGATGATCTTCTTTAGGTGCTCCCCCAATCCTACAAACATTCAACATGTTTTTCTTTATACTGTGTTAGAATATCTTAGCAATTCAACAGGAAAATGGCAGTCATTTTTACAGTAAGGGAGCATATATTGCAATTCTACTTTAGAAACAGTATAAAATATTGGACTATAGAAACAGAATGGCTCATGGACTCTGAAGTCAGACTGCCCAAGTTCAAATCCTGGAGTATCTGTGACTTACCAGCTGTGCGAATTTGGACATCTCTGTGCCCCAGTGTCCCTGTCTCTAGAATGTGGTTGGGAATACTACCTACCTCAAACGTAGCAAGTATGAAGCTCTTAGCCTATCACAAAGTGAAAACTTTACTATTTTTTTATTATTTAGTACTATTTTATTTTTATTGACTCTTTAAGTTTTAATTAATCCATAGATGCCAAGCCAAATTCTATTCACGTTGACAAAACAAAGAAATGAAAGAATCTTTGCATCTCTCAGTTGGCTTGTAGAGTGGCTATAGGTTTGTTAATTATAGAAGCAGATCATCTAGTAATTATACTTACAGCCTCTTTCAGATAATCTTAAAGTCACTTTGGAATGGCAGAATCCAGAGAAAATGGAATAGTGGCCAAAAGAGGAGAGCTGAACACCTGAGATTTAGGAGGGTTAGTAAGAAAGGAGGCGCCCGATACTTTTGAGAATCTAAATAGAAACTGGATAGTAAATAAGGGAACCAGATTTGGGATAGTCTTATTGAGTACAAAGCAAGGTATAAATAAGAGGTGAGAAAAGGTGTTTCTCTGGCAGAAATTCAGGTTAGCTTGCCTGCCAAAGCCGTACCTCCCTGAGTCCTAATGTGGTAGCTTTTTGGTGCAAGCACATAGAATGGCACCTATTCGGCATGAGATAAGCCATTCTCACCTTTTTCCTACAGACAGCACATGGGTTATGCTGTTTTCACAGTTTTAGAATGTAAGTCATTACATAAGTAATTTCTTTGTGTGTAACACTCATTTTAACATTTTGTTTTGAAATAATTTAGGCTTACTGGAGAGGTGCAATTTTTATAGATCACTCATTCAGCTTCCCCTAATGCTGAACTTATGTGACTACAGTGCAATTACTGAAACCAGAAAATTAATAATAATGCAATATTTTTAAGTAATCTACAGGACTGACTTCAATTTTGCCAGTTTTCCCACGATCAGTATATAGCAAACTGCAGAAAACTTACCATAGTTTTGTTTGTTTGTTTTGGTGGCAGGGAGAGGGATGGTGAGTCCTCTGATTTTGTGGTTCCGTTTTGTCTTTCAGGACCCTGACTCTTCTTTGCCTAATTTAAAAAAGGGGCTTCCTCCTTCCTGCTTTTGTCTCCTCTAGAACTAAGTGTTTTGAAGATACCCTTTCAAACTATGTGTCCTTTTTTTAAAAAATTTTTTTTTGGCTGTGCTGCACAGCTTAGGGAATCTTACAGTTCCCTGACCAGGGATCAAACCCGTGCCCCCTGCAAGGGAAGCACAGAGTCCTAACCATTGGACCACCAGGAATTCCCAAACCATGTGTACTTTTAAACACTTCCCCTTTGACTATATTTTATTTCACTTGGTCACTTGGTTTTGTATGTTCAGACTTGGGGCAGATTTAGCGTTTCTGGCAGTGGTTTTAGATCACTCCTTGCCCTGTCAATATCTTCCCTCTTCTCTCTTCCATGCAGTTTTTCTCCATTTGTCTTTCTTCACAGCAAAGCCTGGCAATGAGGTGGGGACGGGAGTGAGCAAGAGAGAGCAAATGCTAGGATTAAGGAATTTTTCTTTTTTTATGTACAGTTATTTAAAGACTGAGCATTCTGTCTTAAGTTATGCTGAGGGCCTGACTGCGTGTAAATTTTTCCCTTCCTGTTGTCCTGTATTGTTTTTCAGTTACCCTGAAGTTCTCAGTAATTTTTCTTTTTTCGATCATAGAAACACAGATGGTAACTGGAAAGTATCCTGAGCGGTCCTGTGGTCTAGGCTCCTATATTCAGGCAAAGTTTTCCCTCTTCAAGTGCTATAGGATGTGGACTTATGAAAGAAGAATCCTATTAAAAGTAAGGCTTACATAAACTCCTATCACCTTCTCAAAAATTCCATACCACATGGAATCTTATTATTTAACCATGTAGATTCTAGTAATTTCAGGACTATATTAAAAAATGCAAACCAACATAATACATAGTATGTCATAGTTAAGAGTTAATTGCTAATGAAAATGCAAGGAATAACTTTGTTTTTGTTAAAATATAGGGAAAGGAAGAGAATGTTATTCATTGTTAGAATTGAAAAGACGTAATACTTTTAATAAATGAAATTTTCTTTTTAGGTCTTCATTACTTACTAGATAAATACATTTTCATTTGAGTATTTCTTAACATAGAGGATACCCAGTGTTATGGACTGAATGTCTGTGTCTCTTCAAAATGCATATATTGTAATCCTAACCCACAATGTGATGGTACTAGGAGGTGGGGCCTTTGGGAGTTGATTAGGTCATGAGGCTGGAACCTTCATGAATGGGATTAATGCCCTTAAAAAAAGACTCCAGAGAGCTCTCTTTCCCCTTCCTCCATGAGAGGATATAAGGAGAAGTGGGCAGTCTGCAACCCAGATGAAGGCCTGACCAGAAACAAAACATGCTGGCACACTGATCTCAGATTTCCAGCCTCCAGAAGTGTGAGAAATAAAAGTTCTGTTGTTTATAAGCCACCCAGTCTACTGTAATTGGTTATAGCAGTCTGACCTAAGACACCTAGCTTGTTGCAAATGGTAATTGGAGCTAAAGGTCAAAGTTCTAAGGTCTTTGTTCATATACATCACATACCTACAATTTTTTGGTCATATTATTTTTAGTGTTATCCATAGTGACCAACAAGAGCTATGACCTCACCTTTTTTGCTGATAGTCCAAATAAGTGTGTTAGGAAAACTCTTCCATGAGTGGATCGTGTACATCCCTCAACTGTGGATGAGTCTGATCATCAGCTCAACTGGTGGTATGGCTGATCTGTCCTTTGGCACCATTAATTTTCAAATCATCTCTACTGCACCATGAATATGATGAAAGCCGAAAAGCTTGAAGCCAGACTGCACATGACTTTAGGGCCATAAACATGTCACGTTAAAGACTCTACAGTCTGTCAAGCATTCTGATGGCAGCAAAGATCTTAATATTCTCATTGCCAACTATTTAACATGAAATAGGATGAAAAGGATCACAAGATCTTACACTAAGTCCATTATTAAAATCTTGATCTTAACCACTTTGGAGATTTCTTTTTTGTTACTAACTTTGTCATTTCAAATAAAAGCTTCTCCCATTTATGTTCTCCATAGGACTTTTCCTCCAACTCTCTCCTTTTAAACCACTGGAAAGGGGTTCTCAATACATCCCTACTCCTCTTTCAACTTACAGCAATATTTAAAGCAGCACATCTCTTTTAGTTCTTTAAACTGAAAGTGAAATTATATCAATTGTTGGCCTATGAACCATTCCCTTGTGTACTTAGAGAGTTTTGATGTAAGAAGGAATTGAAGTCTCAGAATTTCAAAAGTTCTCCTTGTGAAGCGTCTATCTTCCAGATCCTTGATTTTCAGTGTTCCATACACTAACTTTTTTGGTGGTTTGTTTTAGATTACTCATCACTGTGGTCCCCTTCTTAGTCTTGTCTCAAATTCACATTTTCTGTCTTATTTTTCTGATCTTATGCCCTATTGCCTCTTTAAGTTATTTCCTGTTATTGGTTATGCCAGAATCTGTACTCTTGTTGAGATTAAGTATTAGCTAAGAGTACTGTATGGTTTAGAAAACTATATCAACTCTGCATTTGTTTATTCATTCATTAACACAACTTTATTAATCAAATGATGTAGCATCCACTCTGATAGAAACTGAGGATGCAGTCATAATTGCTACTTTAAAGAAAACCAATCTAGCGGAGTAGAGAAAAAAATACTAGAATACTACAGAGAGCAGTACCATTGAGATGTGGACAAGGTAGTATGCACTGGCAGAGAAGGCACAGCAAAAAAAGATAAATAAGTAACCTAAATTAGCCAGGTGTGGAGTCAGGTGAGCAATCAGAAAGCTTACAAGGGAGGTGGCTTTTGAACTGAGCCATGAAAAATAAGCAGGGGTTCAATAACAAGGTCCTTTATCCCTCTACTAACTCTTTACTTGCAGCAAAGATTTCTCATTTTAAAACATTATTTTTTTTATCCTTTATACTTTTCTCCTGTTACCACCCTAGTTCCCTTTTTCTCATCGTGACTCACTTTCTTGGGAAAATAGTTTTTATCTGCTCTTTCTATTTTCTTAACAACCACTCATCCATCACAGTTATCCAGACTGTGCTCCAGCCACTGCACAAATAACTATCTGTCAATTCTCATAGATGACATCCTAATTGCCAAATTCAATAGCAACATTTCTCTCCCCTTTCATTTGACCTTTCTGTATCATCTGGCGCAGGTTATCACTTCCTTTCTTGAAACTGTCATCTGTTAACTTCCTTGCTATCATTTTCTCTAATTTTCCCCATTTCTGGAGGGTCATGTGAAAAGTTTTCTTTAGGTAATTTCTCTTCCTCCTCATACTACTAAAGCTAGCTAAACCTTAGCTTTAGAATACAGAACTAGGGTTTCCTTGATTAGTTAATTTGATACTTTTAATAGCAGCTAAGAATATGATACAAGTCTGTAGACCTGAGGACTGGACCTGTGTTTCTCTGGTCTAGAGAGCCAGTCTGCAGAGGCATCATCATTCTGACATCAGTTGATCCATATGTATTGTCTGTAAGGGATCTACTCTATGTAAGATTCTAAGAATAAAGAAAATGTGTACTAGTTAACAGATTATATGCCAATATCAATTAGGGGTTATATTTGCTTTTCTTCTTCTTCCATTAATATTCTTGGCTGCCTAATTGGTTTGGCAAAGATAATTTTATTTTGGCTTATATATCTATCAGTATATTTGCATTTATTAAATGCATTGGCTCTATGGTTCTTTTCTATTTGCAATATTTCCAGCAGTAACTGCAAACTCAATTCCTGTACAATGTTCAATCATGTATTATTCACTTCTTCTGTGTCATTAAGAATGATGAATTAGAACAGGATGATGATTCATCCTAATAGTACCTCATTAGACACTCTTCCCAAATATTAGTGAGCCATTTATTCAATCCCCATACCCAGCATCCTCTCACCTACATTTCATCAGTAACTACTTTAACCAGACTGTCATGATTTCCCAATTTCCTAGATTTCTTTTCTTCACTTTACTCTTTAAAAAACAGCCACATATAACCCATTATCAAAGGCTCATTGATTTTTATGTCCCTGCCTATTTGTTAGCAGGCCTTTATTTTCTCTGCCTTCTTTTTTTCTTTCAATATTTAAAAACTCTACTCACTGACTCAGTCTGTGTGTTTCCCTCTGCCAGTCTTCATCACTGGAAGTTTCCTTTCTCAGACTCTGTCTCTCATTTTTTTAACAGACTTTTGTTTGTTCATATATCCTAATAAATTCCGTGGCAGACATTAAACTGTTGGAAGGTAAGGAAAGTACGTTTTGTGTGCTTTTAAAGTGAGTGCTTTATAAATTACGTCTTTTTGAGGTGATAATCACAAACATCTTTCATGAAATTATTCCCCTATGTTGTTCAGCCTTTGGCAGCTCTTATTTTCAGAAATATTAGCAAACTACTCTGATGTGGAAGGGGTTGGAAAAGCTGAGAATCTTCAGCTGTGGGAGCCCCATTTTTAGAACTTTGCTTTTTCTTTTCATTTTGCTGTTGCAACAAAGATTGTAGCCATTGGTAGTCACATACCTAAGTGCTGCAGAAAACGTTCACCACAAAACCAACTCCAACTGCTGAGTTTCAAATACTATACAATTTTCATTTTTGTCTATTGAAATATTTAAAATGCTAATATCTTTTATGTTTCATGTGCTTAGAAATTTTTTAAGTGAAGGGAACTACTGCACACATTAAATAAAACAATATTTACAGGGAATACCCTGAAACGATGTAGAAATATGTGGATTCTTCAATAAATTATTGCATGCCTCTAACCTTGTATAAGAAAAAGTTAATGAAGCTCTTCTTACAATATAAAGATATGAAGGGAGGAACCAAATCATATAGCTCTATAAAGATTATCCTCAGAAATTTGACTTTCAATTAAATGACAGCATAAATACATTTTATTTGCATCTACTAAATCAGAGACATTTTTCAATTGATCTTTTTTCCTATACTCCTAAACATTGCATAGGCCTTATTTATTATAAATACTATACTTCCGGTTTCTGTTTTAAAATTCTGAAAATAATTGTGAGCTAATGTTATTAACTGTTGTCTCTTTTTTTCCTCTTTGAGTATTCTCTTTATGGTTCCCAGTATTTGCTGATTATACTTATTTTGTTACTCTTCAGTGGCGTTGGAGAACTTCCCATATTATAGTCTCATTAAGGAAAGTTTTCCTAAGAAGGAAATGAGTATATACATAGAAATTTGGAAAATTAAGTCCAGCCTTAATAAAATTATTCCCACATACTTTATCTCTATTATCTCAATTTTGAATTTTCATATACTTTTTTTTTCATTTTGGGAATAGATTTTTTTCTGGAATTATCATTCCATTCTTTTGATTCTTATCACCTTCAAAACCTAACAAGGGAGTAAGTGATACTGGAATTTCTATCCCACAGTAACAGTTGAAAATTGAAGGAAATATATTAAATAATTGTTTTCAGATATTGAACAACAGGCAGAACAGGACTGTGGCTCTGAGAGGAGGTACCAAACAAAGTGAGTCCTCTGATGGCCCTGGCTTTTGGTCTGAATCTGCTTTCTGGACTCTAGCACAGGGAGGGGTACTCAAGCAGATCACAGAAATGATGCTGATTTGAAAAGATAGAGATCAGACACTGGGGAGACTGAAAACTGTGGGGCACAGTGACATAGGAAATGGAGCTTAACAAATATTTTTTTGGGATCATCTGGAAACTTTGCTGAATACTAAGCTGTGCAAACATTGGTTCTAGAAGAACCTATGCAACTTGGCTCTATTCTAGATGTATGCTAGTTCTAGGAAAACTGGTATGGAACAATCATTAGGAAACTTAATATAAATCATTTCCAGATCTCAAAAGGGCTTAATGACACCCATGTGCCAATAAATCTATAATGGAGAGACCTTGTTAAACACTGGCATTAAGTAGAGAGACAAGAAGGGTCACACTTCAGTGGGAGGGATCAACCAGCCCTGGAATAAAGACTACTGTAGACAAGCTCTGGCACAGTCTAAAATAAATAAGCCTATCAATAAGTAAACTCAACTGCCTGATAAAAGACAATTCTATTCTACCTTTTTAAAGGAAGAATACAAAACCCATACTCTTGATTATGTAATTATTATGGTGTCCAACATCCTATAATATATTAGATACACATAGAAACAATTAAATCGTAGAATAATTTAAGGAAAAATTATGCTTCAGAAATGACAAAGTGATGGAATTAGCAAAGACTAAACTTTAGAATGGTACAAGAGATCAATGAACAGGAAGGCACTGAAAAAGAAATTATTCACAATGAACTATCCAACTGAGAGAAAAAAAGGTTGAAATATCTAAACAGAAGCTTTGAGACACGTGTGATACTATCAAGGCGGATAGAATTGTAGTTCCAGAAAGCAGGGGGTGCAGAAACAAAATTGAGTAAATAAGGGTCAATTTTTTCAAAATCTGATGAAAAACTTTAACTTAGAGATCTAAGATATTCAGTCAATCACATGCAGAATGTCAATGTTACACTGTAAGAAGAAAAAGTAGTTTGGAATATATACTTCTTTAGCCATTCTTGGAAAATATCATCTGAAGCACAAGGTCAAGGTACAAAAATCAACTGTATTTCTGTGTACTGGCAGTGAAAATTTGGAAACTGAATGATTAAAAAATACCATTTACACTAGCTTAAAATAACATGAAAAGGCAAGATATAAGTTAAAACTACAGGTGCAAGACCTGTACAGTAAAACTACACAATGTTGTTGAGATAAATAAAAGAGGACCTAAGTAAATGGAAAGAAGATATACCATGTTGTTAAGATGTTAGTTTCCTCCAAAAAGATGAGCTGACTCATGGCAATTCCATTCAAAATGCCAGTAGGCTTTTAAAATGGTAATTAATTAATTAATTAATTAATTAATTTTGTGTGTGTGGATGAAGGGGTAGAAAATGAGCAGCTGATTCTAAAAGTTATATAGTCAAAGATAGGTCACAGAAACAAAAGCTGTCCACTTAAGAACTGACGGGGGAAAGGTCAGATTACCATAGGTATATTAATATATTTAATTTACATTTCTAGAAGCCTGCAGAAAGAATGGTAATAATTAACCTTCTAAATACTTGCAGATAATTTAAAAATATCCATTTACTACTGGACTACATCCATAATTCCCTTTGTATATTTTTAAGTATAAGCCAGAAATATGATATATAAGTGGGAATATAAACCCTGAATATTCCTAATTTGCCCATTTTAAATAGTATACATGGTGCTATATGTAAAGCTATTGACCTTATGCTTAACAAATGTGAAATTAATATTTCTATTTTAATAAAAATCATTTGTATCTAGGCAAATCATTCTCTTGGTTCCTATAAAAACTAAAATCTCAGGACCAAATATTATTTACAAAGAACCCTAAGCTAAGATACCACCAATTAACACTTGGATATTGTTCTAGAAGTGTCTTTTGCTGTCTTACTTTTGATTCACCTGAGAGACTTGGATTTGCAGTGTTAGATGCTTGAAGGACACAGAAACGTAAATATTCATCTACAAAAGTAACAAGATAGTGACCAGAGATTTTTTCTCAAATGTTTCCAGTAAATTATGGATATGCGATGAAAAATAATACATAGACACCACTTCACAGCTTCAAAACCAGTAGACTAGAAATATGAGTCCCCAGATACCACCTGCCCACCTACCCTTGGCCAGTAAAATTGTTTTATCTATACTTGAATTTACAAAACCATTCTGGGTTTCTGTGATTCTCTCCTTTATTTGACCTGTATGATTTAATATTTTTCCCAGTAGAGTTATTTCCTTTGATTGGAAACAAAATGAATTAATCATTTTGGATGACCTGCTATAAAAATCTGTATTTATTTCTGATTATTAGGAATAGGGAAAATATCATAGCTTCAAGTCTATATTTCTTTGAACTGGTAATTAATAATTAGCCAGTCTCTGAATTAGCTCAGAAGTATTTTTCACTGTTATAAGGTACTATATCATTTAGTATACTTAGACATATTTTAAGAGTACATCAACCTTTAAAATTATGCATATTATTTTATTGCACGTACAAAAATGGCCTTGTTTCTTAGATATTAGCTTTTGAGTTATCAGATTTGGGGGTTTAATTGTAACTCCCAATTATTCATAATTATACAAATTCCCATTGCATTTATTAAGAGGTTTTATTAAATGTTTATAATTGAAGAAACAAAACTTCTTTGAAAATTGTCTTCTTTTAAGTTAGTGCTTTCAAAACCATTCATCAGCATATTATAAATGACACCAGCAAATAGAGAGTGCAAATAAGAACAATAATTTGTTTTCCCTTGAATATTTTATGTTGTGATGAAACAGAATAAGCACTCCACCAAATTACATTATAGAAATCAAACAGGGTCTATTAGATGCTAGTCTACATTTTGTGAAATTATTTTGCTAATATTGTTAAATTTACTACCAATTGTTTTAAGAACTAAGAAAAAGCATAATAGCTGAGAAGGAAATGTTATAGGTTGATTTTTAGAAAAGAGGGTGTGTGGATATGGGGGGTCCTTCTAAACATTCCTTCATTAGTGGCTATTAAGCATCTGCAAAGCATCAGTGGTTCTATAAAGAGCTTATGTAGATAAGCATCCTTCCCACGAAAACCTTATAAAGTGTATGTTAGTTATTGTCTTTTTTACAGAAGAAATAACTTCAAATAAAGAGAAATTAAATTATTTGTACAGGATTGCATAAAGAGTAAATATCAGGAACAGGATTTAACACTGGACTTGTTTGCCATGTCAAACTGAGCTCAAAATCCTAAGTTATACTGTTCGGGCATATCAAATTTTATCCCAAGTTTTCCTCTCTGAATAGTGCTGAATAAAATTTTACCAGATTCAGTTTGACCTAGTAACTCTAAGAGGAGCCAGGTCAGACAATCATCAAATATTAGTAACATATATAGATGGTATACATGTTATAAACATTGCATTTTAAAATTCATTAATAAATATTTGCTGAATATCTGCTATGTACCAGACATATATGAAATATAATAAATATTTTAAAGTATTTATAATTAATATATGAATCATATTTTAATTACTTATAATTTTCAAAAAGTTAAAATGATGTAAAATATTTTAGAATCCTTTCTCTTTCCTAGTCTCTTAAAGCCACTCTACACACTGGAGGAAATCAGTCATAAAAATTTGGTGTATATTACTCCAACCTCTTTCTGTGGTTTGACTATCACACAAACAATATTTGCATTCACTTACATTTACACTGAATTTTATAGACATACACACATATGAATATATAAATGAAATCATTAAATAAAATCATTTTATTTTCTTTGATTTTCTAAGAATTGCTTTCTTTTCCTACTTAAAATATGCCCTTCTGTATTTCCATGTCAGTACATACAGTCTATCATTATTTTAAACTTACTATTTTTAATGGCTTCATTATAACCTTCTATGTGAGTATATCAGAAGGTTTCCAATTTTTCACTATTAGGTATGGTGCTGAAATGTACATGCTCATAACCTGATTTCTGGGGTCTGACCAATGTGATTGGCGGGAGACACAAAACGCCTCTGGAAGAAGGCTCTCAGAAAACACTACAGATTTCCCACAGATGAAGTCTGAGTACTGCCAAGTCCACATAAGAACCAAGCTAGTTCTAAAAACATCATTCACCAAAATGCAGCTAGCCGTGAGTACTTATTTCTCTCTTTTTTTAAAATTTACCCAGTAAACTTGACCTGACCCATCATCTAAAGTAAGTTAGTTTCTGCATCATGGCTCCTCTGCATTTTATATGTGATTTTAATGTACTGATCACAATACTTGTTCTTCTTCTTTTTTAGACAACTCTTTTCTGTTCCTTCTCCTAAACTACTGCATATTTAAGGGCCAGCCCTTTGTCTTATTTATCTTAGCTTCCCAAACACTTAGAATGGTGCCTGTGCATAGTGGTTCTTACAAAAGGTTGTTGAATGAATGTATATTACATACAATACATCAATTCTTTAAATTATTTTTGTGAAAAGGAATGTAGTACAACTTTCATGTCATGCAAAGCCATAATAATTTGGTTCATCAACATTTGAGCTATCCTATCACACATTTAGGAAGTTGGTAACAACCTGAATCAAATTCATTGCTTTCCTCTTCCCAGGAATAAGTATATTGCTTATTCTCGTGAAACAAATACATCGCTTATTCTTGTGTGTTATGAATGGAAAGAAGGAGACATTTTGTCGTTTTCCAACGCTAGTGCATTGATATTTAGATACCTTTGATCTACTGAACATCTGGCATACTGCATTCAAGTTTCAGCTCCACTCTTTCTAAGCTGCCACCTTAGCCTCCCTGAGCCTGTTTTCTCCTCTTGAAAATGAATATAACTGTGCTTACCTAGTATGAATAATCTGTGTTTTATATGAAATATAACTGAGTTGTATGTCATGTACCACAGTTTCTGACAATTAAAGAATGCATTATTATTATTAATAGTGCTATTCATTTTAAAAAGTGTACAGCATTATGGACAATAGTAATAGGTTAGTAAAATTAAGAACAATAATACATATTAAGCATTTAGTACATACCAGGAGGTGTTCTAAGTTCTTTGCACATGTTAACTCATTCTCCCTTTATTATAACACTTTAAGGTGAGCACTATTATGCCCCTATTGTATAGATGAAAGAACTAGGTCTCAGAGAAGTAAGTTGACCAAGATTATACAGTAAGTACAAAATCCAGGCTTCAAATTCAGGAATCAGATGCTGGAGATGATACAGAAATAACGATTGTCATCGCTATGTGAATATTTCCAACTATTGCCCTTTAAGTTTAAAGGTTATTCAGTTAGAAGGATTGTTACCTACTCTTTTTCAGGAAAGAAAAAAAATTAAAGAAAGAGAGTCCCTAAACTTTCTCTCAACATATCTACAAACTTAAGTACATGCACAATGATTCCCATATTCTCCTTCTAGGAAGGGTTTGATTTTAATGTGTTGTGTGTGCTGTTGCCAGTTTCCAGCTGAAAATCCCTCCAGAGGCAGCCTCAGCTGCAGAGAGCATCCTCACCAAGTTTCCACCTTTACCAGGGCAACAAATCCAGGGATTGATCATCGTAGGATTGTTGTTCTAGCTCCAGAGCTCCCTATGCAATCAGCCAAGGATGTCATTAAGGCTACATTATGGCTCTCCTCCTCTTTCCACCCAATAATGTTCCTTTCCTTTCTTTTCCAAAGTTGGAGGATCCTATAAGCACTCCTTAATAAACACCCTGCACACTGAACATTCAACACTGTCAGCCATACCTTTTGAAACAGTCTGTGCCCTTGTCTTCGAAGTCAATACGTTCTCCTGATTTTCTGCACAGTCTCATCTTCCTCCACCTAACTCTCCAATGTTGCTCTATATTAGGATTTATCCAAGACCCTCATCTACACGTGATCTCCCTAGGCATGAATAAGTGAATCTCATTCATTTTCATGGTTTGAATAACCATGCACGTGCTGCTGCTAAGTCACAAAACTACATCTTCAAGCCAATATTTTCTTCCCATTATCGATATCCACAGATAGAACTCTCTACTGGCTTTACAGCCAGGGATTAGCGAATGTTTCTTGTAAAGGGCCAGATAGTAACTATGTTAGGTTTTGTGAGTCATACAGTCACTGGTGCAACTACTCAAGTCTGCCATGGTAGCAGCAAAGCAGCCACAGACAAAAGGAAAATGAATGGCCATAAATGTATCTCAATAAAAAGTTACTAAAAAAAAACAACAGGGTGTAGGCTAGATTCTGTTGGCCAATGCCTGAGCTCAATTACTATTGTTCCCAAACCTTTTCTCTAACTTCCACTTTCTTCATATCTCAACTTAGATATTACTTCTCTCTGGCAATCTCTATCTCTGCTCCCCTTCTGTTATGTGCTCCCAATACTTTACTTCTCCTATTATATTTTATTTTAGTTATGTATTTAGCTTTCTGTTGCTCCATTAGCTTATAAACTCCAGTACAGTAACAATCAAACCTATCTTGCTCATGTTCGTAACCCTAGGATTTGTAGTGTTTGGCCCAAGGTAGACACTAATAAGTATTATCTGCATGAATGAAAGCATATTAAAAAATATGGATTTGGGAATAAGCTAGATGTATTTAGGGGGAGCAGTTGATGCATATGAGTAGCCATCTGATGTGAGATATGATCATATTTTCCTAGAACATATATAGAATCAGTAAATTATTTTGAAAACATTTGAGTTTCCCGAAACTCAAGGCTTCTAAGGTTTGAAACAACCTTAGGAATTATATACTCCAATGGTGAACTGGACTCAAATTTTATTTTTCTTCCACATGATTCAAATGAGTAATGCACTTATATCAGTACAGCATGTCTAATGAGTTTTCAGTGTAGGTTGGAAGGGGTTTGGTGAGTGTAAAGGAAACTGGTCCCAGGACCTGCCTACCTGCCCAATTTGGAGTCAATCTAATTATCCTTTCTCATACATACTTTCTCACAGCCAAATACCTCATTTCAATTACTTTCAGAGGCAATATTTTTTCCTGCCTCTGAATCTTTTCATCTGTTATCCCTTAAGCAACCCTCCCTCTATTCTTCATTTGGCTTCTTCCTTCTCAGCCTTCAAGTTTCACAGGGGCTTTCTCTGGTTAACTAATACATGCTGAACAACCTATCTCTCTAACCCCCTTTCACTGCACCAGATTCATTTCCTGTTTAGAGCTAACTTTAAGCTATTAACTGTACATTAGTTATTTACTCATTGAAAGGTAATGTGAGTTATGCTGGGTTTAAATTCCAGTTCACCAGCTACAGGATATTGGCAATGCTACTGGAAATTCATGTGCCCCAGATCTCTGTGAGGTGAAGATAACGATGGTATTTAACCACACAGGTTTATGTGAGAAATGGATAAAGTCTTTTGAAATTTTTCTGGAAAATAACTCAGTACAGATTAGCTATGTAGAACAATAATAATGATTATTAATATTAATCACATTAATGGTTATTGTATTATTATTAATAAACAAACGAGCTATTATTAATTATTTATATCCCTCACTAGACTATAGGATCTGTTACACAAGGGCCGTATATGATTTTGTTCAAAACTATATACCTACTGACTGGCCCTTCAGTGACTGTTGAATGAATAAGGCAGTCCTAGTAGGTTTCTCTCCCCTGCCTGTGGTGAAAATCCTTGAGCTAGCCAGTGTCCAGGGCTAGACCAGAAAGCAGAGGCCTACAGAGGAATATGTCTTGCTCAGGTCAGCAGGTATGGAGTAGGGAATTGAACTTGAGACATTTATCCTGTCCAGGCCTGCCCTGTGCTAGCTTTTATTTTACCAATTGCTAAATATTTAGGAGGTCTTGGCTGCCACACAAGACTTCCCATTTCTTTACCATTTTCCATTGGGAAAGCAACTGTGTATGGAAAGTCTTCATTACACAGAGTGGTTCCACTCCAAAGTCTGTTCCTATGTCTGGGTTTATAAGTGCGGCTTTCAGGACCTCCCCCTGCCCACCCCTCCACAGATATCAAAATCCTCTTATGTGTTAAGTCCCTCATATAAACTGCATGGATTACAGTCAGCCCTCCATATTCGTGGGTTTCACATCCAGAGATTCAACAAACCATTGATCTACTTGGGTTGATTGTATAGGAGGATGTGGAACTGGCAGATACAGAGGGCCAACTGTACAAAGTGGCTTTGATAAGCCACTGCTAGTGGCCTCTATCAGAGGTCGGTTTCCACTAGTTTCTTCTGGTGTGCACATTTGTATATCTATAAAATTTCACACATAGTACTTAAAAGTGAGGAAGAAAACAGTGATAGTCATGGAAAGTGGGAACTGTGTAGTTCATATAAAACCAATAAAAACATTTCTAGTACTAGAGGATGAATAATTCCAACTACATAGTTTACATTTGAATGATAAATATAAATTTGAAATATTCTACTTATGATAAAATAGGTACTTAATTCCTAAGAAAATTATTTTGAAAATATTGCAAAGATACCAGAGGAAAAGCAGCTTATCTGTTTTGGAAAACAAGGCTGTTACATTTACTTTAAAGTATCCTGGTAAACAAACATTCAACCTTACAACTTACAATGTATTTTTATGGTAACAATATTTCCCATTAAGCACAACACAATAAATCTTTTTAAGGCTTTTTTGGATGTATTTACCTCTGAGCTGTATTTAGCCTTGAACAAGGCATGCTGATGAAAAAAAAAATTTTTAGAAACCAATGTTGAAAAACAAGAGCTTATGAAATCCCATTTTATCTACAAAGAGACAGCAATGAAAAGCAGGGGGAAAAAAACCTTATTACAACCAATGAAAAACTGTAACTCCTTTGCTACTAAAAATTACTTTTATTGTATTAACACACTGTCAGAACACATAAACCTATTTCATATAGCAATCAATTCTAAAACAATTACAAAGCTTTCAACACAGCTCTGGAAAAGATCTTTGAGTTCTCCTGGATGAAAAATTCTCTGAAAATAAGAGAACTACATTTCAAAGGGAGGAACCTAAGAATCGTTTTTCCTATGGAAAATTATTAAAAATAAATATTTGGGGTTTTTAAATAGCAAGGTGGAAAACTGATACAGATAAAAATATAATTCATCTTTAATATTTAATATCCAGAGGTAATTTCTGTGTGCATATAATTATTTGTCTTTCTTTATGCATATGTGGTTTTTTCCATCCAAAAGGGAATGCTACTAACTCTAATATGATAATATTTTTAAAAAGTTTGAGAATGTTTTCCTTCCCTGTCTTAGAGTTAGGAGCATATTATCCTCATAGAGAAACTGCTTTGCCAATATCGTGCCTGAAGAGTAGAGTGGCAATAGGGGAAAAACAGGTGAGTAAAACCCCTCATACTTTAGGTATGATTAACATCTAAAATAAAATGATGTTAAGTAGAAAAGCGTGGGTGGGAATCATCTAATCAGTTAAGAGCTTTAAGAGCAAAACCTGAGATTTCCAGGCTTCCCTGGTGGCACAGTGGTTGAGAATCTGCCTGCCTATGCAGGGGACACGGGTTCGTGCCCCGGTCCGGGAGGATCCCACATGCTGCAGAGCGGCTGGGCCCATGAGCCATGGCTGCTGAGCCTGTGCTCCGCAACGGGAGAGGCCAAAACAGTGAGAGGCCCGCGTACCGCAAAAAAAAAAAAAAAAAAAAAAAAAAGAAAAGAAAAGAAAAACCCTGAGATTTCCCAGAAAAGAAGGAATTTAGCCTTAGGGCTGCAGAATCAAATCCTGCCTTCCAACTTGCCCTACAAATTTCAGGTTGCCAATCCCAACAATTACATGAGCCAGTTCCTTAAAATAAATCTACCTAACTCTCTATTATCTATCTATCAACCTACCTACCTACTATTGTTACTATTTCTCTGGAGAATCCTGACTGATACAACTTCTCACTGCATGCTACCAGGAGGTACATAATATCAACATGACTTATGACTGGTGATGTTAACCTTGATCACTGGGTTTAGCTGGTGTCTTCCAGGCTCCTCTTGTGTAAAGTTTTTATTTTTCCCTCATGACACTCAACATTTTGCAAAGCAGTTGTTAATTCCAGTTCATATCCAATTAGACTGGAACTAAGTTCTACCTCCTAGAGAGGAACTGTAAACACGTATTACTTGGAATTCTTCAGGAAGAAGTATTTGTTCCTTCTTCCCATTTATTTATTCAGTTAACCATTTATTTATATCAATATGAATGCATGTATACTTATTTTATATTTGGGGTTGTAATAAGATATTCTCATTTATTTATTGCTCAAATTTTTCCAGCTGTGGCTATTGGGAGTTGTTTTAATTGGCTCCTGTTTCCACCCCTCCCTTCCCCTTCCCTTCTTTTTCAACTTCCTTTCTGGCACTACAAGAGCTCCCTAATCTTCTTGTATTTTTCCAGCCTCAGGCTAGAATCAGTCATTTTCCTAAAGGACCTTGGCTACACTTACTGGATAATTGTGTCTGGAAACCAAGAGCTGAGTGCTGGGTGTGCTCATTGCTACTGAGGTGCCACTGTTTGTAGCCTCTCTCAGTGGACAGAACTAAGAAATACATGTGTGTACACAAAGCCATACACATGTACACGTCTAAAGTGTACCGCATGCTAATCCAGCACCACAGGGCTCACTGCAGACCTCTCTCAATTATTTTTAACTTTTATATCTGACAGTAAGAAACCTGGCTACTATCATCTGTAATCTATTATTTGATTTTCCCTAGAATACATGTAAAGTAGTTTCAGAATTGCTAACCCATACTTGTGGGAAATCAATTTAATAATTAATGTACACTGTTTATATATGGTTCCCTTGCCAGTAGCCTTACAATACTCATTGAAAACATTGTTTCCAAAGTTACTTAGGTTAGTTCCTTTTTTCCCCCTCACCCCCTTTACTGAAGTCATATCATATAGTTGTAACATATTTATATTTACATGTCACCACCATCTATATTCCATGCTAGGATCCCTTGACAAATTGGTTGATACTTTAAATTTGCATAAAGTCCACTCTCTATGGGTTTTGAGAAATGCATATAGTCATATACCCAGTAATCCAGTTTCATAGAGGATGGTTCCATAACTCTAAAAATTCTCCTTTGTAATCAACCTATTCTTTCTCCACCAACCCCTCTGATGGTTTAGAAGAAGTTATTAATTTCAGTTTCTTCTATTAAGGGTGGGAACAACACTCTGTAATTCTGACCCTCTTCAAATTGATTCCAGAAGTCTGGCCAGTTGATTGCTGACAAGGGTTTCAAGGCAATTCAATAGAAAATTATATTATTTTCAACAAATTATGCTGGAACAACTGGATATCATATATTCTTTAAAACTGACCATTATTTCACACCATTCTCAAATGTTAACTCAAACGGATTATAGATCTAAATGTTTAATGAGAAACTGTAAAATTCTTAGAATAAAATCATTAAAAATTTGATGTAGGCAAAGTTTTCCCAGAACACAAATAATACAAACCATAATATATATCTATGGATCTATATAGATAGATAATTATACATATCTGTAAATCTGACTTCATGAACATGAGGTCCATTGCTTTCTTAAAGACATTACCATGAAAAGGAAAAAGCAAGCCACAGATTAGGAGAAAATATTTATAAGACATATATCAGATCAAGAATGTGCATACAGCATATATAAAGATCTCTTATAATTCAATAATAAGACCACAAACCATGGTATTAAACCATTGGCAATACCTCAGATACTTCACAAAATAAGATATGTAATAAACACATGAAAAAATGCACAGTATTATTACTTATGAGACAAATTACGGATTAAAATCTCAATGAGATAGCACCACAAACAGATTAGAGTTGTTAAAACTAAGTTAAAAAACTCCTACCATGCTTTTTGTTATCAAGGATGTGGACTACCTTGAACTCGCATATACCGCTGGTGGAAATATAAGTAGTACAGCCACATTGGAAAATACTTGGTAGCTACTGCACTTATAAAGTTAGACATACACATACTATCACTCTATGGTACTAACCCAAAATAAATGGAATTTATGTGTACAAAGATGTGTACATCGAAGTTCATAACACCTTTATTTCCAGTAGTCCAAAACTGGAAACAGGACGTCTATCATCAGATGAATAAATGAACTAACTGTGGTATATTTATACCAAATAAAAAAAAGGGTGCCACAAACTATTGACAAATATGGATGCATCTCAAAATGGTTATTCTAATTGAAAGTCAGAAAAAAAAAATATATGTATGAGTAGAAAGAAGCTTTTGAGGGTGATAGAAATGTTTGCTATCTTGATTGTGGTGGTTTTATATAGCATACACATACGTACCAACACAACTATACAATTTTCTATACCTCTAATATAGTTTATTAAAACTTACCAAGTGGAATGGGTACTGAAGGATGTAGGTGGCCCCCTCCAATCCCAGCATTCCCTTCGGGCCTGCACCAAGATGGCGACGCCCACGTTGCAGTCCTTTATCTCAGGCAGGTGGTTCGGCGCCCCAGGCCCTTCAGGAGTCTTGCCCCTGCGGCTGCGTGAGGCCCACTGTAGTGCTCAGGGGTGGCTGGCGGTGTAGGAGGCTCGGGGTCTGTTTTAGAAGTTCCTCCCCTAGAGGGGGGCAAAGCTAGAGCTCCCTGCGCTCCTCCACTGTGGAAGGCGGGCAGCTTTCTCCAGACTATCCACCGCGGCCTCGACCCATGGCCGACTTGTTGCTTCTTGTGAGGCATCTGCTGGCGCTGCTGGGCCCCTTTCACTTGTAGCGAAGGGGCTACCAAGTGACTGCGCTGGGGGGGCCGGCGCCGTGGTGTGCCGCCTGGGACACCCGAGCAGCCGGAAGTTAGGCGCGCGCCAGGCGCCGGCTACCGAGCCTGTGGGAAGCAGTGAGCGCCCTGCATCGAAGTCTCCAAGCCCCGTCTGCCCTTCACCAGCAGCTCTTCTCTGACTGGCGGGCCTGCGGCAGCTTCCCAGAGCGGCTCAACTCAGCCCCGGGCGGCCCCGAGCGACTGGGGGTGGGGGCGGGGTGCGGAGGCTGACGCTTGCGCAGGCAGGAGCGTCCGGACGCAGGACGCAGGGCGAGAACCGCGAGACCAGGAGCTTGTTCGAGGATTTACACCGGGTGCTCCAGGCCTATGACCTCTGCTGCCTGTTCGAGCCCAGCTGGGTGCATCTGGTAAGCTGGGCAATATCATGTCCTGGTATGACTTCATCCACAAGTTGACTGGAGAAGACGGGTCTGGAATCACTGTTCCCCTAATTACAAGTACACCCGGATCCAAAGACCCGGAAGTCTGCTGGCGGTGTTCTTTGGCTGAACAGAGTTAAGACACCTCCTTTTGAATTGTATCAATTCTTGGTCAGAAAGCAAGATGATTGGGTAGAAAGGTAAAATCTCCTCAGTTTTCTGCCCCTTGCACAGATTGACCACGTAGTGCAGCTTCAGGTCAAAGAGCCAGGAAGTGGCGTCCTCAGAAACGACTTGCTGCGGAAGTAGCAAAGCTTGTTCATGGACAAGAAGGGCTGGGTTCTGCTAAAAAGTGTACACAGGCCCTTTGTTATAGTAGCATAATGCACTGGAGGTCACGTCTGATCAAGAGTTGTTTAAAGAAACTTCATTTTCCGAATTCTTAACCTTGGGACAAGTGTTCTGGATACATGCTGCAAGCAAATGCCATTCCAGATGGTCCCCGAGGGTATTGGATCGCAGAAGGTGGAGTCGGTATTAATCACAGACAAGTAACAAATCCTGAGAGTGTTTTAGTTGTTGGACCACATGTTCTTAAGAATGGACTTTCATTCTTAATGATGGAAAAGGGATCTTTACACCATAAATGGCTTCAGCTCTGATGAAAAATCCTGTGGTTCAAACAGCCATCATTCATTCTCGAGATATAAGAAAGAACTTATACCTCTGCTTATGCAAATCAGGACAACAGCGACTGGAGTATACTCTCGGCTTCACACTGTAAGTAATTTCATTATTTATGTAGGTTGGTTGATAAATAAGTTGTTTATGTGATGTTGGAGTATTTTATTTCCTGATCTGTAAACATCGACTACCATAGAAAACCATAATCTCCTGGGTTAATCTTTTTTCTTTTAAGTTATACTTCATGAAAAAATTAAATGCTGTGTTTCCTCTCCTACCCTTCTTGCTCTGTTTTTTGGAGTTGAGGAGAAACAATGAAAAAGAGGTAGTTTAAGGGATTGTGGATACTTTTTATCAGGTTTGTATCTCACTGATCTTAGGAGTGTTTTATTGTTGTTCTAAAATCAGCAGTGCCTCTAGTGTCCACATTAGGAATGCAAAATCTAGTATTTGGAAACATAAATTTCTGATTTTTTCATTATTTAGGAAGTAAATATAGTTCTTCTTAAAAAGAAGAAAAGTATCGGGTGAAACCATAGTTGTCATTAGAAATTACAGTAGAAATCATTTCTTTTCAAAGAAAAGAACAAAAATCAGTACTTGACTTTTCAGAAGTTTCTAATTCAGTTTTGCAGTCCCTAGCCTGTTTCAGTATAGTTAAATTTATTCATCGCCTTAAAAAAAGGAAAGTATCCAGTGGAAATTACTGAGCTACAAAATCCATCTGATGAAATTAACAGCAACTTGGACACAACAGGTTAAAGATTCCAAGAATTTGAAGGCAAATTGATATGTTATTCAAACTGAATAATATAAAGAAAACAAACAAACAAAAAGACAGTAGTCTCAGTTGCAGGGCAGTATCAAGCTAGTTAATGTATATGTAATTGGAGTTTCAAAAGGAGAGGGAAAAACAAACAATTCAGGGATCAGAGGAAAACAAACAAAATTTACTTGTTTCAGTTGTTAAGTATTACAAAGAGAGAACTTTAGTATCAAAGTTAGTAAGTCTAATTAGTAAGTGTAATACGTATTAGAACTAATGTATTGCCTGCCTAGAGTGCTTTACCACCACACCTAATTCATCTTCATATGCATCTCCAGTGTAACTACCCCCAATGGGTTTCTGACCTGCACTCCTCCCATAGACATTAATGCCTAGTCATTCCTTTGCATTGCTTAATTTTACAGTATTATACTTGTATCATTGCACACTTAACAATTTAGCGAAAGTTTTATTTACATGTTTGTCTCTGCCACTGTAAAACTAACTGGGACAATGTCTTATTTAAGTTTATTTATCTAGTATCTAGTACTGTGAGCACATGGTCACTCTTCAGTGATTACTCATCAAGTAAAAGAAAGAATGTAAGAAGATTCAAAATGATAAAACACGAAGAAGGAAAATACCTAGAACTTATTACTATAAACCCTAAATGGATATGAGAAATTACTCTGTAAAGGAAAAACAGGGCACATTATTATGTACATTTTATAAATCTTTCCTGTGTTCCCTTAAAATTGATTTAGGGTATCATGGAAAACAATCCACATCTTGAGCTGGTAGAGAGCATGGCTTGAGAATCAGAACAAATGAGTTGCTCAGTGTTTGTGTCTAAACACGTCTTTCATTGCAGTTTATCTCCCTTTTCTTGTCTGATAAGAAGTTAAATTGGTTAGCATTGGTCTTTCATCTGTTCTATTAACTTTAATCTATTTTGGGGTTAAACTGTTTTGTCTTCTTAGTTTAAAATAATTTAAAAGCAGTTGTCTGTAGCATGCAGCGGGAGAGCTGCCTCACACGGGTGCCTGGCTGACCTGTGGAGGATGTAGTAGGTCTCCTCAGAGGCGTCTCCATCTGGGACAGGGACGTCTCATGAATGTGAAGTGATCTTCTGAGAGTTTCATTTTGAGGGACAGGGACATGGTTTAAATGCCCTTTTTTGTTTCTTAGGGAATTTCCATATCACATGCTTATAAAAGTTTCATTACAAAATGTGAGACTGGGATTTTTTGGGTAGCATCCCATCTCTTGCTTCCTGTTTTAGGTAAATCACTACCTCATACTTGGACCATACATGAGTATCATGCATGACCCATAACAGTTAAAAAAAGAGGGGGCATAAAATGGCCTGTTGGTAGGGATGCTGAGTATCAGGTGGAGTGGACTACATGTCGTTTAATATTCTTCCATTTCTAGGACTGTATGATGCTCAGGAATCAGGAATCTCAATGAAACAATGGACAATGCCATTAAATAATAATGCTGATGCAACGATAATTTTTAGAGAGTACTACTATCTAACACATAGTGGCTAGAATTTTAAAAATTCTTTTAAATTCTAGCAAAACGTATGCTTATAACACATTTTTTTTTTTTACCTCAGCACGATGCTTGTGGCATATATGTTTACTCTCCAGAGCTTCTGTGGAGACTTGGCACTATGGTTTATTTTTGCTTTGATTCTGTACTTATGTTTCTTCTCTTAGTAATTTTAGTTCTCCCAGTGAAAAAATTTATTCATGTTCTTCAAAAGTATAATCCTTGGATTTGGAGCAATTGTCTCCTTTCTTGCCGTTATCTATCTGTCCAAGGACACTGAATACATATCACCTTTCTTATTACATGGACATTGCATGGGAGGATATAATTTATTAAATATCAAAGATCTTCAGGTATTTCTTCACATTATATTGCTTAGAATTGTAAAATCTAAAAGCTGGAATGATTTATCTAATGGTCTCATTTTATATATTAGGGAACTGAGAGGGAGAGAATTGAAATAACTCATGCTAGATCTTAACGCCAGTTTGCAGCAGTCCCAGGAGTAGCTCATTCCCTCTTCTTGTCTCTTTTGCCATCTCAGATAAGTTTGGCTTTTCCTTGTAGCCTTTTGGATCAGAGAAGACACTGTCTCTGTTCCCCCATTCACAGAATTGTTTGGATGAATAGGAAACTTTCTTGGCCGTGGGTGAACCCAGGCTTCTTTCTTTCTCGCTGAGAAATCTGCCTTTGCAAACTGTGAATCACTATGCAGCAGCTGCTTCCACACAGAACATCTGGCTGGGATGTCTGTGCTTTGGTACCTTCTCCCCTCCTCCTACAGTTGTAGTTAAAGTAACAGGTTTTGACTTTCAAAGGACACCCGTGGTTCTATACAGTAGCATCTTCCTCTTGGAGAGAAGTCCCTTTTTGGATAGCCTGTGTTTTAACAACATGTAAACGCCTATTTTTATGCTCTCTTTTGTCAAGTTGTGACTAGAATCTAAAACATTACTTACTCTTTCCTATAGTAAGCCCATCACTGTGGGGAAGACATACACAATTAACTTTTATCTCCCATTGGAAGTATACACACTAGCCAACCGGCAACTGTTACAGTCTCACAACTGAGTTTCCAAACAACCTTACTATGACATTTCTTGTTTTGCTGTTGGACACTGTGCATTATCGTCATAATAATTCTTGTGAAAGAAAAATGCGTTAAGTGTAATACGGCCCAAATAGAATACAAAGTTTCTGCCTCCTGGGAACTTGTGTTTTAATGAATGCTATTGTTTAACAGAAAACCTATTATGCCACAAGGTCTTCCAACTTTGCTGTGAAATAGGTTGATGAAAATGTTATTTTTTATAACAAATTGAGGAAAATAGAACAAGCAGAGGGACTGAGCAAGTTTCATTGAAAAGTAGCGTGTGTCTCAGTCAGAGTTTAGTGTATGGGTTCCTTTCATGTTTCCTTAAGGCAGAGATTAATAAAATGTTATAATTTCTCTATGATATTGACAAATATAACTATTTCTTTTTTTATCATTTATTGCTCTAAATCTATCCATACTCATCATTATTTTTACTAGCACAATGGTGGATACTCAGTAAAGCAATTCATATGTACATTTAGAGGTTTTTGAAGCAAGGTTGGGGTTTGAATATGTTATTATATGCTTAAAGATATTGCTTAAAGATTGAATGGGTTCTCAAGTCCTGTCCTGCCAATTGGCCTCTCTTCCAATGAAATCGTCAAGGGAACTTTATGAAAGGAACAAGAGTGAGTGAGAATCAACATGCATTTTATTGTCAACTAGGTAGGTACCAAATTCTAGTGAGCAGCTTGAGGCACATGCTTTTAGGTTGGAGGCCTACATGGGCCACTATTTCCCTTAAGGTTTAAATCTCAATTTTGAAAAAGTACAGTCCTCTGGTTGCCTGCACCATCTTGGAACCTGAAGGAATTGCCAGTATACTTAAGTGTTCAAATGGAGAAAAACATAGCCAAAAATATCTTTCTTAGCTTGGTAGACTTGGGTCAGCTTATCTCTCCATTTTCTTCGGGAGCAGAGAGGAAAGAGAACATGGTTTTCTGTATTAAGGCCTTCTTGGGTCTTCTCATCACATAAAGGTAGACAGTAGGTAGGTCATGTCTTTGTAGGAGGCCAGTAAATTCAGATGGTTTCTACACTTGGGTATATATGCCCTCAAATAATATTCCACATTCTGAAAATGAGCTTAATGTTTTCTCCATTTTAAGACAATACAGGAAAGGAATGTCAAGTGGCAGAAGCTGACGGAGAGATACTTTTCTAGAGTAGAGAGCCTCCCCTTTCCTCCTGCAGAACCAGACTCTGACTACTGTATTAGACTGATGTTCAAAAGAAATACTTTGTTTTTACTTCCTTAGAATCATGGTGGTATAGTCAAATCTTAAATTTTGTGTAGTGTACTTTCCTCATTAATGGGAGGTAGCTTCTGGGGATTTCTAAAATGGCATAAATACTTGAATGTTTCCAACAGTTTCTTTCCACATCTTTCCTTTGCGATTTACTTTCATTTCTCTCAATTCTCTATAACTTCTCTACATCACTAACAAATATCTGGAAGAAGTCAAAATAGAAGTCTTCAAGTCAGTACTGCTAACTCATGAAAAATACAACTCTCTTCTATTTTACTAATAGAAGAGCCTCTCAGATCTTTACACATATATTGTTTTATCTCAGTTTATACACAAGTCTAACAATCAAGATTATATAAGATCTCAGACTGTAGGCAATTAGGAGGAACAAAGAAGAGGGGGAGACATACAGGATACTCACTGAGAATAGCAATGAATAGCTTACTAGCCAGAAGATAACCCTATGAAAAGCATATATAGGTACCCTAGAAATCATGGGGTTCAAGTCAGCTCCTATAGGAGTAAACCAACCTAAGGAGCAGTTGACTCCAGATTATCAGAGAGTTTGATACACTCAATATTGTCTTTTAAAAAAATCTGTAAAATATGAAATACAAATAAGTAATTATTTAATTTTACCTCTGTCTTAGAAATCACCTGTATGTAGAACTATATACCAATATTAAAAATAAAAATTATCAGTATATTGCAATGTGTTTATTTCATGATACAAGGTTTAGTTATTTGTAACAGGTATGACTAACTCTTTATTCATCATCCTAGGTATTTGAGAAATTGTGTATGAGAATAGAAAAAGGGGCTTCAGAAGAATAATAATGAAAATAGGGGCCTAAAGTCTAACAAGCCTGTGTTCAAATCCTGGCTTTGTTACTAAACTCTCATACATTTCAGTTGCTTTTCCTAATATCATCTTTGCAGGCATTTAATGCTTATTCCCATCATTTAGAGTTACTTTGATCATAAAGTGATAATTACTAGAGGCTATTTGGGCTGCCCACTGAGTAATCTAGAGTAGGGGAATAATAGATAATGGACATAGCTTTTTCAGTTTATCTCTAACTCAGTAATACAGGCCTTCAGAAGTAAGCACTTAGAACCAGTCTCCTAAAAATAAACTTACTTATTAGAGTGTTGTGAATAAATGTGGGACATTGAGAAACTAACTGTTCTTCCTCTAGTGCCCTCTACTTTTGAACCTATAGCAGGCAGCATAATCTCATGGTACTGGCACTGTCCAAGATGGAGATGGCTGAGGATAGGTGCAAACTGGGTGATTTCTCTTTGCTAAGTGGCTTGAAAAATGCTTATTTCCCAAATTCAGTCACTTATCTCAGGAAAGAGTCAGGATGCACCACAAGCCATCATCCAAGCAGAGAGTATGTGCACCAGGGCAGTCCCACATCATGACTAAGATCCAGTTCTCTTAGCTCTTTTCCACTAAGTGTGTAGGCTACACTTTGAAACAAGCCACGGTTGTTCCATCACAAATGATGTCTCTGAGGAAGGGTCATTGAAAACCAAAGCATTTCCTCCATTCAGCTGTTTTACTTTGCTTAATGCAACAATATTAGAAACACCAGGAATTAAAACATTACTGCTATTAGTTGAGTTTTAACAGCGCAAGGTTGTCAGTGTTCATCTGTTTGTTTTTGTCACTCAGAGTTCTTGCCTTCCATAAACACTTTGTACTTGTTCTTGCTTGTTTTCATATATCTTAAAGTGTGAAGATAACAGATACTTTTCCAAATTTGCCAAAGTTCAGTTATAAATATTAGAACATTTCTATTTGACTATTAATTAATACTGTCCTGGTTTCTTGCTGCATCATCAAGATGGGCTACAGAGTTTATTGTGAGTACAATTGGACCCATTACATAATTTTGTTTTTTGTCTTAGAGGCCCAGTTTTAAAAATAGAATCAGAGAATTTCAGTCACATATTAATGTATTGTTTTAAATCCTGGATGTGTTTACAGAATAGTTAACACTCACAAATAACTGTGTGTGTGTGTTTAACTTTTGGTCAAACACTGCTGTCAAAGTGACAGTTTTTCATTGGCAAAGTTAAGATGTCCCATTCTTAAACAAACACCTTTATCTCAATAGTGGGACAATGAGAGCTGATAAATTCAATCATGCAGTATCCTGGTTACTGAATATCAAAGTCAAAAAGCTAATTAAGTCATCTGAGAACACGTGTGTGAAAGCAAGGGGAAAACAGTCTCTAGGATAAGCACATAGCAAATTCCAGAAAACTTCCAGCTTCAGAGAAGTGCCAACATGCGCATTAAGATAAGTGCTGTTAAAGTATTAAGCATCAATTTGTACCAACCTTGCGTTTCTTAAATCTATAGGGACACCACAGTGAAGGAAGGGCATGTATGAACCTCAGGAACAAGAGATTCTCAGTATTACTCTTTTCACTGTCAATTTTGATAATGCGTATCATTGTAGAAAAGTCAGAATTAAAAAAAGAAAAAAGAAAGAAAAGGCTATCTCTATACTTCTACAATCCAGAGGTAGATATCCTTTGTTAACATTTTGGCAAACAGTGCTATTTAAGTGCTTATTTTTCAAATATCCATTTATATTTTAAAATTTGACATCTTTAGGAATATTAAAATACATCATAATCTTTTACTTTATATTACTTTGTCTTTGCAAACATCATTAAGTCCTTTTTTAAATTTCTTAAAAACTGTAATTTTACTATATTTGGGTAGTTAATTTAGTCCACTGGTTTGCTATTACAAACTTGAGAATCCCTGTGCACACATTTATGTACATAGTATTTCTAGAATTAGAATTAATGGGTCAAAGAATATTTCAGGTTTTTAGCACATATTGACTTTTTCTCTGGATAGCTTATGTGCATTTATGTTTCTGCTGGACAGAAATGTTTTACCACTTATTTACCTTCACTGGGTCTTATTAACATTTCTCTCAGACATTTTTTTTTAATCTTGGAGTTGCATTTTATGATTCTTATTTTTAAAAACTTGTTAAGATGTGGTTTCGGGCCCAGTATGTGGTCTATCTTAGTGAATGTTCCAAAATACGAATACCAGTTGCACTCCCATCAGCAATGTACAAGAGTGTTGTTTCATATCCTCACCAACTGTAGGTTTTAGTTTAACTCATTCTGGTGTATGCGTAAAGGAATATTACCGTGGTCTTAATTTGTATGCCTGCCTTAGGTTGAGTTTCTTTTTGAAAGCAGAACCTAAAAATATAATTTATATGCAGGATGCAATTCGAGGAAGTAAGAATGAAGGATTTTGGGGAGTGATTGAAAAATGAAAACCCAATGTAAGTGTGTGTTACCACATCACCTCTGTGGGAAGGTAGGGCTTGTCCAGGACCTTCCGAAGAGTGTACAGAATGCCACTCAGTATTGTCTGCTCAAGGATCAACTAGGAGGATAATTATTTACTGACTCTAGCTCTCCTTTGGTAGAGGGTTACCCCACCCTCTTTGTACTTCTGTACTTGCTCAGCAGGCTTTTATTAGCATTCTTGATATTGGAGAAGCCCTGGAGCAGATAGAAATACATGACACACTCTTAAGGCAAGATGCTGTCTGAGCAAGGCTGAAAGACATGGATGAAATTAGTGTTAAATTAGAAGAGATATAGGGAGGAGCACAATGGGCTCTATTGCAATTTCAGTGATAACTAATGGAGTAAAGCAAGTGTTGTGTTTATTGACCATTTGGACTTGCCTTCTAAAAAATGATACATGAAGCTTCTTGCATGTTGTTTTATGATATTTCCGTGTAGTTTACTTTTAATTTGTAGAAATAAATTGCAGTTTTAAGTGCTTTATCACTTACATGTATTGCAAATATTGTCTCCTCCTTTCAGCTTGCCTTTCTACTTTTTTTTTTTTTTTTTGCGGTACGCGGCCCTCTCACTATTGTGGCCTCTCCCGTTGCGGAGCACAGGCTCCAGACACACAGGCTCAGCGGCCATGGCTCATGGGCCCAGCCGCTCCGCAGCATGTGGGATCTTCCCGGACCGGGGCACGAACCCGTGTCCCCTGCATCGGCAGGCGGACTCTCAACCACTGCGCCACCAGGGAAGCCCCTTTCTACTTTCTTAACATGAGTTTTCTGAACAGAAGATCCTATTTTAATGTAGTCCCATCTATCAAGCTTTGTATTTGTAGTTAGTTATTTTCATGTCCCACTTAAGGAATCTTTTCCTGTCAAAAATTTATGGAAATATTATTAATAGAAGGTTTTTTCTTGTCTTTCATGATTAGCTCTACAATCCTCCTGTATTGATTTTTATGTATGATATATTACATCATAGATTAATACATATAATACATATATTACATATGTAATACATATATATATATATTCTGCTCAGACTCCTCTTTTCTCCTTTTACAGGGATCTCTTCTCTATCCCTATCCCCATATAAGTGGAAACCCTGAAATTAGTAACTTTCTTACAAGACCCAGATTTCCTTGCCATAATTGTTTGGACCAGTTACGGAGGCTTTTTCTAAATTATCGATTTTTTTTTCTGGTAGTGGATGCTGTAAAATGAAAAGATTGGGTTCTACCAGTGGCTGTGTTTTCCTCTGTGTTTAAGAGATAATGAGTAGACGGGCTTCCCTGGTGGTGCAGGTGGTTAATAATCTACCTGCCAAGGCAGGGTACATGGGTTCAAGCCCTGGTCTGGGAAGATCCCACATGCCGCGGAGCAACTAAGCTTGTGCGCCACAACCACTGAGCCTGCGCTCTAGAGCCCGCGAGCCACAACTACTGAGCCCGCGCGCCTAGAGCCCGTGCTCCGCAACCAGAGAAGCCACCGCATTGAGAAGCCCACGCACCACAATGAAGGGTAGCCCCCGCTGGGCGCAACAAGAGAAAGCCCATGCTCAGCAATGAAGACCCAACGCAGCCAAAAATAAATAAATAAATATTTAAAAAATCTATCCTTAAAAAAAAAGAGAGAGATACTGAGGACAGAATTGAGGGGGCGGTGGAAGAAGGGAGAGAAAGAACTGAAAATCTTCTAGTCCTTAGTTTCTCATACTTCCAAGGCAACCATCCTGCCTTTCTTCACATTTCATTTCTCAGTTTAGTTAATCAGTGAATCCCGCTTTGCGCCTAAGCTGGAGTTAGATTTCTGTCACTTAGAAGTTCAAAATCTGTGTGTTTATTTTTTTACAGACTAGATTACTAGGACTGCTAGAAGTAAACACACTGCTCATAACACATTCACATTTTAAATTTATAAGCCGATGTCCTTCCAGAGTGGCTTTCATAATCTGATTTCAATCGTGTTGAGTAAACTTTTTCCCTCATACCATTTACTACTTTTTTTTTGAATTTTAGAATTGTATTTATTTTTTTATACAGCAGGTTCTAATTAGTTCTCCATTTTATACATATTAGTATATACATGTCAATCCCAGTCTCCATACTGCTCTCCATGGTAGCTGTATCAATTTACATTCCCACCAACAGTGCAAGAGGGTTCCCTTTTCTCCACACCCTCTCCAGCATTTGTTTTTTCTAGATTTTCTGATGATGCCCATTATAACTGGTGTGAGGTGATACCTCATTGTAGTTTTGATTTGCATTTCTCTTAAGAATTAGATGATGTTGAGCACTTTTTCATGAGCTTCTTGGCCATCTGTATATCTTCTTTGGAGAAATGTCTATTTAGTTCTTCTGCCCATTTTTGGATTGGGTTGTTTGTTTTTTTAATATTGAGCTGCATGAGCTGTTTATATATTTTGGAGATTAATCCTTTGTCCGTGATTCATTTGCAAATATTTTCTCCCATTCTGAGGGTTGTCTTTTTGTCTTGTTTATGGTTTCCTTTGCTGTGCAAAAGCTTTTAAGTTTCATTAGGTCCCATTTGTTTATTTTTGTTTTTATTTCCATTACTCTAGGAGGTGGATCGAAAAAGATCTTGCTGTGATTTATGTCAAAGGGTGTTCTTCCTATGATTTCCTCTAAGAGTTTTATAGTGTCAGGTCTTACATTTAGGTCTCTAATCCATTTTGAGTTTATTTTTGTGTATGGTGTTAGGGAGTGTTCTAATTTCATTCTTTTACATGTAGCTGTCCAGTTTTCCCAGCACCACTTATTGAAGAGACTGTCTTTTCTCCATTGCATATCCTTGCCTCCTTTGTCATACATTAGTTGACCATAGGTGCGTGGGTTTATCTCTGGGCTTTCTATCCTGTTCCATTGATCTATATTTCTGTTTTTGTGCCAGTACCATATTGCCTTGATTACTGTAGCTTTGTAGTATAGTCTGAAGTCAGGGAGTCTGATTCCTCCAGCTCTGTTTTTTTTCCCTCAAGACTGTGTTGGCACTTCAGGGTCTTTTGTGTCTCCGTACAAATTTTAAGATTTTTTGTTCTAGTTCTGCAAAAAATGCCATTGATAATTTGATAGGGATTGCATTGAATCTGTAGATTGCTTTGGGTAGTGTAGTCATTTTCACAGTATTGATTCTTCCAATCCAAGAACATGGTATATCTCTCCATCTGTTTGTATCATCTTTAATTTCTTTCATCAGTGTCTTACAGTTTCCTGCATACAGGTCTTTTGTCTCCCTAGGTAGGTTTATTCTTAGGTGTTTTATTCTTTTTGTTGCAGTGGTAAATGGGAGTGTTTCTCAATTTCTCTTTCAGATTTTTCATCATTAGTGTATAGGAATGCAAGAGATTTCTGTTCATTACTTCTGTATCCTGCTCCTTTACCAAATTCATTGATTAGCTCCAGTAATTTTCTGGTGGCATCTTTAGGATTCCTTGTGTATAATATCATGTCATCTGCAAACAGTGATGGTTTTACTTCTTTTCCAATTTGTATTCCTTTTATTTCTTTTTCTTCTCTGATTGTCATGGCTAGGATTTCCAAGACTATGTTGAATAATAGTGGTGAGAGTGGACATCCTTGTCTTGTTCCAGATCTTAGAGGAAATGCTTTCAGTTTTTCACCATTGAGAATGAAGTTTGCTGTGGGTTTGTTGTATATGGCCTTTATTATGTTGAGGTAGGTTCCCTCTATGCCCACTTCCTGCAGAATTTTTATCATAAATGGGTGTCAAATTTTGTCAGAAGCTTTTTCTGCATCTATTGAGATGATCATATGGTTTTTATTCAATTTTTTCATATGGTGTATTACATTGATTGATTTGCATATATTGAAGAATCCTTGCAATCCTGAGATAAATCCCACTTGATCATGGTATATTATCCTTTTAATATGTTGTTGGATTCTGTAGAGGTAGACTTGTATTGCTATAAACTTCCCTCTTAGAACTGCTTTTGCTGCATCCCATAGGTTTTGGATCATAGTGTTTTCATTGTAATTTGTCTCTAGGTGTGTTTTTGATTTCCTCTTTGATTTTTTCAGTGATCTCTTGGTTATTTAGTAACGTATTGCTTAGCCTCCATGTGTTTGTGTTTTTTACTTTTTTTCCCTGTAATTGACTTCTAATCTCATAGCATTGTGGTCAGAAAAGATGCTTGTTATGATTTCAATTTTCTTAAGTTTACTGAGGCTTGATTTGTGACCCTTGATGTGATATATCCTGGAGAATGTTCTGTGTGCACTTGAGAAGAAAGTGTAATCTCCTCTTTTGGATGGAATGTCCTATAAATATCAATTAAATCTCTCCGGTCTATTGTGTCATTTAAAGCTTGTATTTCCTTAGTAATATTCTGTTTGGATCATCTGTCCATTGGTGTAAGTGAGGTGTTAAAGTCACCCACTATTATTGTGTTACTGTCAATTTCCTCTTTTATAGATGTTAGCAGTTGCCTTAAGTATTGAGGTGCTCTTATGTTGGGTGCATGCATATATTTATAATTGTTATATCTCCTTCTTGGATTGATCCCTTGATCATTGTGTAGTGTCCTTCCATGTCTCTTGTAACATTCTTTATTTTAAAGTCTATTTTATCTGATATGAGTATTGCTTCTCCAGCTTTCTTTTGATTTCTATTTGCATGGATTATCTTTTTCCATCCCCTCACTTTCAGTCTGCAGGTTTCCCTAGGTCTGAAGTGGGTCTTTTGTAGATGGCATATATATGGGGCTTGTTTTTGTATCCATTCAGTGTGCCTGTGTCTTTTGGTTGGAGCATTTAATCCATTCACGTTTAAGGTAATTATCGATATGTATGTTCCTATTACCATTTTCTTAATTGTTATGGGTTTGTTTTTGTAGGTCCTTTTCTTCTCTTGTGTTTCCCACTTAGAGAAGTTCCTTTAGCATTTGTTGTAGAGCTGGTTTGGTGGTGCTGAATTCTCTTTTGCTTGTCTGTAAAGCTTTTGATTTCTCCATTGAATCTGAATGAGATCCTTGCCTGGTAGAGTAATCTTGGTTGTCGGTTCTTCCCTTTCATCACTTTAAATATATCATGCCAATTCCTTCTGGCTTGTAGAGTTTCTGCTGAGAAATCAGCTGTTAACCTTATGGGAGTTCCCTTGTATGTTATTTGTCATTTTTCCCTTGTTGCTTTCAGTAATTTTTCTTTATCATTAATTTTTGTCAGTTTGATTACTATGTGTCTCAGCATGTTTCTCCTTGGGTTTATCCTGCCTGGGACTCTCTACACTTCCTGGACTTGGGTGGCTATTTCCTTTCCCATGTTAGGGAAGTTTTTGACTATAATCTCTTCAGATATTTTCTCCGGTCCTTTCTCTCTCTCTTCTCCTTCTGGGACCCCTATGATGCATATGTTGTTGCATTTAATGTTGTCCCAGAGGTCTCTTAGGCTGTCTTCATTTCTTTTCATTCTTTTTTCTTTATTCTCTTCCATGGCAGTGAATTCCACCTTTCTGTCTTCCAGGTCACTTTTCTGTTCTTCTGCCTCAGTTATTATTCTATTGATTCCTTCTAGTGTATTTTTCATTTCAGTTATTGTATTGTTCATCTCTGTTTGTTTGTTCTTTAATTTTTCTAGGTGTTTGTTCTTTAATTCTTCTAGGTCTTTGTTAAATATTTCATGCATCTTCTCGATCTTTGCCTCCATTCTTTTTCTGAGGTCCTCGATCATCTTCACTATCATTATTCTGAATTCTTTTTCTGGAAAGTTTCCTATCTCCACTTCATTTAGTTGTTTTTCTGGGGTTTTATCTTGTTCCTTCATCTGGTACATAGCCCTCTGCCTTTTCATCTTGTCTGTCTCTCTGTGAATGTGGTTTTTGTTCCACAGGCTGCAGGTTGTAGTTCTTCTTGCTTCTGCTGTCTGCCCTCTGGTGGATGAAGCTGTCTAAGAGGCTTGTGCAAGTTTCCTGATGGGAGGGACTGGTGGTGGGTAGAGCTGGGTGTAGCTTTGGTGAGCAGAACTCAGTAAAACTTTAATCCGCTTGTCCGCTGATGGGTGGGGCTGGGTTCCCTCCCTGTTGGTTGTTTGGCCTGAGGCGACCCAACACTGGAGCCTTCCTGGCTGTTTGGTGGGGGCTAATGGTGGACTCTGGGAGGGCTCACGCCAAGGAGTACTTCCCAGAACTTCTGCTGCCAGTGTCCTTGTCCTTACATTGAGCCACAGCCACCCCCTGCCTCTGCAGGAGACCCTCCAACCCTAGCAGGTAGGTCTGGTTCAGTCTCCTGTGGGGTCACTGCTCCTTCCTCTGGGTCCCGATGTGCACACTACTGTGTGTGTGCCCTCCAAGAGTGGAGTCTCTGTTTCCTCCAGTCCTGTCAGAGTCCTGCACTCAAATCCCACTAGCCTTCAAAGTCTTATTCTCTGGGAATTCCTCCTCCCGTTGCTGGACCCCTAGGTTGGGAAGCCTGACTTGGGGCTCAGAACCTTCAGTCCAGAGGACGGACTTCTGTGGTATAAGTGTTCTCCAGTTAGTGAGTCACCCACCCAGCAGTTATGGGATTTGATTTTACTGTGATTACGCCCCTCCTACCGTCTCATTGTGGCTTCTCCTTTGTCTTTGCATGTGGGGTATCTTTTTTGGTGACTTCCAGTGTCTTCCTGTCGATGATTGTTCAGCAGTTTGTTGTGATTCTGGTGCTCCCACAAAAGGGAGTGCCTCATACCATTTTCAAGCACACATATATTAGCTTTTTTCTCTATTATTTTTTCTAAAACTATTAGTCCTCCTAATCTCTGTGATTATTGCAACTTTAGCCATTGGTTCAATAAAGGTAGGAAGAAGCAGATGAGTCTTGGAGAAAAAGACAAACCAGTGCTCAGAATTCAAAAATTGCAAGATTAAGGAAGGTCTTTTTGTCCCACAATTGTTTTAATTGTCTTTTCTGACTTAAACACTGGAGTTTGAACAACTTGGGCCTAAAAATGAATAGAGGAGAATGATTAGAACTGGCTGGGGTTGACTAGTATAACTGTGTTGGTATTCAGTGCCCCTGGCAGCATAACTGGAGAAGTGCAGGGGCCATTGTACTCCCGTATGGTTACTAAAGCACAGCTACTTTTTAAAAGTTTAAGTACTGCTTAATAGATTTTGAAATTTTGTGTATTTGTTTCATATAGAGATTTAAAAATAACTCCTGTCTCCCATCTGATATATCTTCTCTCTGCTCAAGACCATAATTTTGGGAGATCCTAATATATGTTTTACATGTCTAATTTAATAAAGAAATAGATTTCAGAGGAATGGGTTGGCCTCATGATAGGCCCTGCTCACAAAAACTTCTACAGCAATAGCAAGCATTAATTGAATACCTATATGTTTAAATGGACCACACAATTTACATTTGATAATTATAGTACTTTTTACAATAGCATTAGGAAGTAAGTACTGTTAATTTATTCCCCTTTTACAAAATTCTTTTTTTTTTTCAGAATTCTAGACTAACTCCATAGAGATAGGTATTAACTTTTCAACAACAGATAGGGAATCAGAGGAAGTTGTACTGTTGTTTGAGGATGGAAGAATGAAGTTGTAAGTGCCCAAATGAGATATAAGGATGCCAAGTCTCTTATGACCCTGGAAATGTCACAGGAGGTAGGAACACTAAGGACAAAATATCTTAGGGTAGAGAATGGGTCTGGGCAAGTGTCTTAGTGCAGAAGAGAGACATCTGATAAATGAGGTAGAAAAGGAAAATTATTTCTCACTAATGTGATATTCAATGGTAGATAATCCTGAGTTGAGAACCGTAGGTCTTCTAATTAGTTGAGAATTTTTGTGCAAGTTGGTTTTCTTTGACTGCTCCTAAATTGACTCATCTTTAAAATGAAGAAGGTAAAACATACTGATTTAACTTAATGGGAGAAAACATCAAAATATACACATGTAATTTAGTCATTTATAAATACAAAGCAATGTGGAGCTAACAAAATTATGTTCAGTAGTTAATTAGAAGATGTCTCCTGATTTGGTATTCTGGAGCTATGGATAATTAACAATTTCTGACAAGTGGTTCATCTAAACAATATGATTCAATGGCTGTTAACTGAATTATGTCTACATATTTGTTACTTCCTTTTGTTTGTATCAATTTAAGTTCACAATAATAGATACTTTACATTAAAACTGCTTACCACCCTATGTCTGCTGGTTAAAAGTTTAAGTCAGGTTGAATGCAATTCAATTAATGTTTTTTATCTGGCTGCTGTTTGTCTGCTTGTAGACATTTTTGCTAATGTTTTAATGAAATTGGATACTGCCCATAGGTTTTAGGTATGGTGATAGCAGTCAGAACGCCTGGGCCCCCAGGTTCATTTCTGTCAATTAATGATATCTCACCGAGGCATACACTTGGGGGTATGGCAAAAACTTAGAGTGATACAAAAACAAAAACAAAACAAAAAAGGATGCAGCTTCCGGCTTCCAACAAACAGTATTTCGTACATACCCTGCCTTTGTTTTGGAAATCTGAGAGGGAGTGCAGAAGTCTGAGAGTTTGTCTTTGAGATCTGAAGAATTAGGATGGTTTGTTATGGAGTGGGAGATGTTCTACAGTTTTTAAGATTCTCCAAAATTCTGGAATCAGGTGGGGGGGCAGTTTATCAGCTTTTTATCATTTATCAAGAGTGAAACAATCACTATGTACATTTTTTATCCCACTTGAAATATTGAGTCAGTGTCAGTAGAGGAAGGAACCCAGAAATGACTTGGTCTTTTTATTTCTTCAGAATGAATCTTCGGGTATGCACAATAAATTGTTTCATAGCATAATTCACTGGGGGCCCTTGAGTTTCAGTTTGTATTATATATTCATAGCTTTTTGTGGCAGCCATAGGCCATGAGTCTTAGGCTTGACATGATGAGCCTACAGGGAGAAGGATGCAGTTTGTGTTACAGATGCCCTTAAGAGAGTTCCCAGCTGTGTACTCTGCTTTGAAAATGGATGCAAAATTAAACTTACCATAATGACTTCTGGTGGAGTTAGTGAGAATGTCTTCAGCTGTACAGGTGCTACAGATAAAATGACTTATTTAAACACTCAGATTTCTGCAAAGATGGAGAATTACGAAAATGAATATGAAAGTTTGTCTACTCTATCGTTTTTAATCCTTTCAATGAGTATATAAACTTCTGAAAAAGAAAAAGAAATCTTCACCTGAAGCCAGAATAAATGAGGGGAATGAATGCTTTTCCAAAATTCTTAAATTCTCAAAGGACGTTTTAGAGTCTTCCAAAGAGATTAGGTGCTACTTAGAGAAATCTAACTTAGGAGACTCTTTACACAAAAGGTATTATTTTAGGTTTAGAGAAAGACAACTCCATTGTTCCCCCCAACAGTGGGATTGATAGATGTTGTGGCATGGATAGAGTCTACAGATACTGCTTCAGAAGGCTCCTCTACTGGAGCTGCATGCAGCTGTAATAGGGTTGAACGTGACATTGCTCCTGTCAAGATCTTGGTCTTATCATAGTAGGGCCTCTTCCGTAACAGGCACTCTAGCAGTGATAGAAACAATCCTAGGGAGTATTCTTCTGAAGAAGTTCAATGGAATAAGGAATAGAAAATCAAAAGCACTGTTTAGTGTTACCTTGATCTTTGCTTCAGAGTGCTGGAAATTACTCCAATAATGGTGGAAACATCAGCTTGGGAAGGGAGGAAGAGTGCAACATTGAAGAACCATATTCATTACAAATGTTTTTACAGTTTCAAACCTAAGGTGCCACATTACTCTCAATTCATGTGAGATTATGAAACCACTATAACACCCTATCGTCTAACCATGTAATTAACAGTTTCTCTATTTTTAAGCCCATACAACTTTTCTCCTGGGCTGCGAATGTTGTTTGGTTCCATTACCAATACCAAATCCAGCATCAGCAGTGGATATCTGGAGGTAGGACCCAGAGCAGCCTTCCTAAAAGCTAATTCTTCAAGGCTTTGCAAAACAGCTGAAAACTAGAGCAGTATCCTATGTGCTTAAATTCAAATAAACAGTAGGGCTCCTGATCTCATCTTAGAAAGGATTCTGGCCAGGAATTCCTAGCTTGAGTATAAGCTGTGTGTATAAGCTTTGTCTGTATCCTGGGCAGACATATCTGGAACTTATAAGAGGTACTGATAGTGTTTGGGGCTCAGCAGAAGCCTGTTTTTATGAGAAGCCACTCAGAGTGATCTTGCCCCAGGCTGGATTTATTTGCCCTCCTGAATATCCTCAACCCTAGATGCCACTTTAGTCTTAGTTACTTCCCCTGCTTCCTGGATGAATGCCTTGGGCCATTCCAGGGTCATGAAGTCTTACCCCACATTGTGACCTTATCTCTTGTCATGATCTGTGACTCAGTCTTTCTGGCGGCAATGTTTGGGTTTTGGTGGGAATCACAGCAGTTCCCGAGTCCAGATTCAATGTGATAGGACATACAGAACCTTTGAATATCTCTGGTAAGCATGAGAGTTGGAGAAATACAGTCTAGAACAGGGGTTCTCTCTCTGGGGAAAATTTGGATCAATGGAAGAAAAGTGATATAAAGGAACTGGAAGATAAGGTTTTTCACTTTTCCTCCCTACTTACGGATTGTTTTAAGACACAGCAGTTCCATAATCTCTGTAGAGATATCTTGAATAACTGAGATATTGTGGCCGGTTTCACTATGTACAACTTTGTATTTATGCATCTTTTCCTGTTCATACCCCACTTTCCTTTCCCCCTTATTCTTGTTTTTTTGTTGTGGTGGTTTTTTATGTTTTTTTTTGTTTTCCGTTGAATTCTACCCTCAGTAAAGCACTGCCATCTGAGTCTGGCCTCAGGATCTGTTTTCTGGGGAATGAGGTGTAAACTAGTGCTTTCCCAAAGAAAGAGACAATCAAGTGGACAAGATTAACCTGGTAATTAAAGCTTAGTTTTAAAAGAAAAAATATGGTTTTAGAACGGCATCAGTTGCTTGCCAGTTCTGACTCTACTGTACATGTTTGCATTACCTGAAGAAAGAATGCAGTGGTGGGACAAGGGTCCGGATGAAAAATGAACCAAAAAACCCTTATTTCTTTAAAAACTGTAGGGCACTGGAGCATAAGCAACATTATTTTGAACCCACGTGCACATTGTAACTTTTAGCTGTAGAGTTACACTAAAATAGTTGGATTTGTAGTTAAGAACCTTTCTCTGCAGCAAACTCCAGATCAGTTGGCTTCAGTGGAGAATTCTACCAAACACTTTTGGAAGACAGTATTTCTACAGAAACAACAAGGTGTACTTCTTTGTGGACGGAACCCCTGTGCAGGTGGCAGTCCTCCGGCCTGTACAGCAGCTGCACTCAGGGTCTTGTCTTTTCCTGTAGAAGGTTAAAATTCTATGCAAAGTATTCTAGCTTCAAATTGCATATGGATCAACCCAACTCTCAATTTAAACTGACAAAATTATCCCCATTTAACAATCACATAAGAGTTAATTTGTGTCATAGAAATATGTGTTTTATCAGAACAGACTATAGCTCCAAATACAACTTATTCAATTTATATTTCTTATGGTTTCAGTGTTAAGTATGGGCCTGAGTGACCTTGACCACAAATTTACAAGCTTTGTAAGGCAGATTCTGCACGTGCTATATTTATTTACAGACATAGCATAGAAACATGTTTTGTACTTAAGCAGATGCTTTAAAATGCTTTGTTGGATGATTGTTTTGGTAGAAAAAATTTTTATAGTTCAAAAAAACCTAGTATCTCATATTTGCATAGTCACTAATTTCTTTCAATTACATTAACCCAGTGAATTAGGACATGTTTATTGTATGATTTTTACATATGTTAGTATCAGATTTCAGAGAATTCAATGACTAAAACTAGCATGAAGCATTGAAGTAGAGAGTAAAAACTCCCACATTATATCCTTCTTCTATACCATCTTGCCCTTTTATGATGTAAATTCTAGGTCTTTTAAGGATTAAATGCATTTAAGTAAAAGGGGACAGGATACTAGGGAAATAAATTACAGAAGATGCACTCTGCCTGAAACATTAAAAGTGGATAAAGTGACTGAAGTACATAAAACTGATGTGAAACTGAAAAATAAATAAATATGGGAAAATCACTAGATTTAACGGCTTCCTGAACCTGAATTGTTCTTTAAATATCTGCTGCCCAAAATGGTCCTTTATCAGTTGTCTTCTTAATTATGGCCTATTTTAAATGTCTGAAAAAGACTTTGGAAAATAATTCATTTATAAAAGTGTTTATATACAATGAAAACATCTTCCTCACACACACACAAACACACACACACACACCCCAACACCATATATTACAGTAAAACACTGTAACATGTAACACATAATTAAAGTCTGAAATAATTCAATTGCTTAAAATACAGGATGGTATTATTGTGACTTTAATTAAATGAGTCAGGCATGGCTGCACAGCTAGCTTGCCTGTAGTTCTCTGGATTTGGGAGCCAATTGTCAATTATTTTAAATCTGAAGTCATAGTATTTACTATAATGAGTGTTATCACAAGATTTTACTGTATTTATATGCAGTTTGGTTCTTATGATTTTTAATACTGAATATAGTATAATACTCATCTTTTTAAATATAATGTATATTTAGATAAAGAATTAGATTAAGTATCTGTCTTTCCAATTTATAGAAAATATTTTTAATTCTTGTTCATCCTTGTAGACATGGTGCATATTTATAAAAGATTTGGTTACATATTCAGATGGAAAGCATTCATATAAAATTTATTAAAGAACATTCATAGCTGACAACAGTTGTCTTATATCTTGGAACCGAATTGGGGAAATGCATATTTTTTGTTGGATTAATTTTTCATAGTATCTTAGAATACCAAATATTAGTGATAGGTAAATAAGAAAAATATTGAATATGGCTAAGTAGACTAACTTGTTTTACATAAAAATATATTAGCAAAGGAGAGGAAGTGTGAGGAAAGAGAGTGCTCTTTCTGGATGAATTTTAAAAAACATGAAGGGAAGATATGGGGATACTTTTGGGTGTGTAAGATTACACACCTACACACACAGAAATGGAAATGGAGAGAGGGAAAAAAAAGAGAAGGAGAGAAAATGAAAAAAGTTCTATCTGCTGGATTATTATGGAGTTCCATTCCCCACTGTCATTCTTTAAAGGATTTTGGGAAAGATGTAAGCCTCTATCTTTAATTATCTAAATTGTCAGAGTAATGCTTAATTGATTATTACTCTGTATCTGGATTAGTCCTCAAGATGCTTCAGCTTTATTCAGGTAACTTTTATTTTGTGGGTTCTCACCTCCAAGTCTGGACCTATAGTCAAGTATTTATTTGCACCTGAAATTTAGCAGATTAATCCTGAGCCAAGAGTACATTTTTGCCATTATCATCCAGGCACTAGCTATTATACCAAGAGATTAAAGCTGTTCAGACATGAATGTGAGATTTTTTTAAGACTAGTACAACAAAAATAGAGGAAAATAAAAGTCTCTGAGATAAAAATTATAATTTTTTTCAAATATTTCTATGTTTTTTTAACCACAAAGTACTCTATAGAAATTAAAATATGTCCTATGTGAGTTTATGAAAATGGAGGAAACCTAAGAAACACATGAAATCACAAACTAGACCTAATTTTTACCTAAATTTTACCTAAATTCAAAAACATCAGTTTCTTAATGCATATGAACCCCTTTAGGATAGATGGGGGAAGTGAAACTTAAACTAGTTCACAGACATTTTCTTGCTCCATTGAAACATCTCAGATCTCCTAGGGACTTTGTTGATGCTATGAGACTTGCAAACACATTTTAGAATTATCATTACTAGCTCAACCCAACAAAGGTTTGGAAGTTCTGCTAGAAGCTTAAAACAATAAAGGCTTGTTTGAATCCCAGTCCGCAAACTGATTGGGTTTCCCATCTCCATCTTGGAATTATACCATTTGGAATGCATGGTCTCCAATATCACAACAGCAAAGAAAAAGGGCCATGGGATCTTGATGAATTCTTTTCAAGAATGGGCCTGGAAATGTTTTAAATCACTTTTGCTCAGATCCATTGGTGTGATTCTATCAGGTAGCCTGAATGTAGCTAAAAGGGAGAGTGTCCATGAAGAGAGGAGTAGTGTAGAAATATACCCTGAATAGGTAGATACTGTGGGAAGATAGAGTCTGTCAAAAAAAAAAAAATTACTGTTGATAGGGAAGAGCAAAAGACCAATGACTAAGCCTTGGTATCTTTCATTAAGAGGTTACGAAGCAAAAGAGGAACCAGAAAGAGAGACTGAGAAGTAGTTGACCAGTGAAGTAAGAGAAAACAGAATGTGGTGTTCATGAAGTCAAGCCAAAAAATATTTTCAGAAGGAGAGAGTGGATTAATTGTGTCAGATGTTGCTCTAGGACAAATAAGACTAGAACTGAGATTTGACCATTCAGTTAAGCAATATCACACTTAGTGGTGCCTTGTCAATAGTAATATTAATGGAGTAGTGAAGTAAAGCTAATAAAGGAAGACAAAAATGAAAGATTGGGCAGAGAAGCTCTAGATATAGTTATGTAGACAGCTCTTTAAGGAAGGTTTACTAAAAAGGGATACAGTAAAGTATTGGAATGGCTGGAAAGGGAAGAGAAGAGATCTGTTTTTTATGGGAGAGATGGCAAATTTTATATAAGGTGATGAGAATGACACCACAGAGAACATAAATGTTAGGGTGTGGGGGAGACTAGAGTGAATTACTGGGTGATTATTGAGTTAGCAGGAGGGAAGCATCAAGTGCACGAATAGGGATTTGATCTTGGATGGAAAGTGGGCGTTTCATCTCTGGTAACAAGAGTGACGATAGAGCATATGAGCACAGCTGCTAGTGAACAGAGTGATGGGAGTTTATGAAAGTCCACTTCTGGTTATTTAATTTTATAGAAAAGTAGCAAGTATGCCATCATATAACTATGAGATTATTGGGTGGAATGGGTATTTGAAGAGCAAAAAGAAAGTGTGAAATGTTTATCTAGGAGAGTGGGAGAATGAATAGGCTAGGAGACATGGTATAATTCTTCGTCATTAAGATTCAACCTTCTAGATTTAAATGACAGAATGGATTTGTTTTTCTTTAGCCATGTTTAGCTACACAAACATTTGTGCATACTAATGGTAAAGGTAAAAAATACTAGGGCTATGGATTTTTCAAGGATGGTCTTTTCTAGAAGTTCAGTAAAGCCAACAAAGAACAAAGGAGATAGGAATTTGTGCAAAGAACTGACCTTAATGTTTGTCCATAGAATTTATTCTTCATGAAGTGGGAAAATACACATCAGGTGTGTAAGGTACAAAGGCAAGGCAAGCTGACTCTAAATGTTTGGCCCAGGTAAAGTTGAAGAAATATTAGAGCTGGAGTATGTGAGGAAATGAGCTAGAAAGTCAGCAGGAGATGGTCAGAGTTTAGGATGATTTAAATTGACATTACAGAGAACTTATACCTACTGGTAATGGCACATTTTAGTGTAGGGTCTTTCACCCTCAACCCTATTGTAATTTTAGACTGGATAATTGTGTGTGTGTGTGTGTTTGTGTGTGTGTATGTGTATGAAGGCTACCATGTGCAGTGTGTAAGATATTCAACAGGATGTCTGGACTCTATTCATTAGATGCCACTAGCTACCCTCTCTTCCTGACCCGGTTTGTAACTACCAACAGTGTATCCAGATATGTCCAGATATTTCCTGGAGACGCAAATTCAAGAGAGTAGGGACCATGCTTGACTCTTGCAAGAGGATAGATTCCCTCTTGACCCCTCTGCATGGACAGTAGAAAAAATAAGGAGGCTAGATCCTACTCTGAGTGCTATATATCTTGATTCCTATTCCAGAGGTAAGAGGTTCTAGGGAGACTGAATCTTACCCCAAAGTTTCCCACTCATCGGGAGGAGTGATCTTGAGCTGGCCCCACTCAATGCAGGAATCCAAGAGAAAACCAACTCAGTGTGGTAGAAGAGAAATACAGAGATGGGAATTGACTGGACTGTTAATGATAGTGGAATGGAATCTATACATACATTGGAGAGAGTCACAAATATTTGATCAAGGGAAGTGTTTAATGGATAAAAGAAAGGAAATTAAGTTCTTCCTTCATCTTTACAACTCTCACCCTCCAAATTAGAAAGAGTTGCTGTTAATGAGTAAATTAGGAAAACAGTTAAAGAAGCATGGTAGTTTAAATTTAAATCTACCTAATAGACAGTTCAGGGACTAAGAGAAAGAAAAGGTAATGAGCAGGTTAGATGAGCATTTTGGGCCTGAGGTAACTGCTGAGTACATGAGATGTGTATGAATGTGTGTGGGTATACATGTGTGTCTTTATGTGTGTGTGTGTTTGTATATATATTTATATTTGTATAGAAAGCTAGATAAATAGATCATAAATATATCAGACATACATTTGGAGTTTATGTATATATGCATACACATATACATACACACGTGTTTAGAAAAGGAGAATATAAATTTCAAGAAGTTTGAGTTACTTTGTAAATAGATTAACCTTATGAATTTTTCTGGTAAACTTTATTAAAAATATTGCATTATTTAATTGCTTTTTAATTATTTTCAGTATTGGATTGGCACTTCTAGTATTTCTTTGTCTGCGACTCCGTACCAGGCCTGTAACATGAGGTTACAATTGCTTACATACTTAGTGGTATTTAGAATACAACAAAACTACGGGATAAGAAGAATGTTAGGCCAAGTGACTGCCTTACTATGATTTAGTGTTTTATTTTATGTGTGTTTGTTTGAATCCCACACTTTTGGGGACATGAATTCAGCAGTATATCTAAGAAGTCATTCCCAGGCTAATTTGCATCACATCTGATATAAACCAAAGTTAGTTCTTCTGGAACTTATTTCACAACCAATGTCTTTATTATCACTCAAATCTTTTTTAAAACAACTCTTGTGGAGATTTTGATTAAGAAGCATGTTGTGGGATTTAGGTAAAGGCAGACTGAGGTTACATCATGTTTGAAGAGATACTGTGACATTTAATGATACTACATAGACTGGTATTGTCCAAGATTTTAATCTTAAACCTATATATTTTTACTTAATAGATGACAATGGGTGCCTTTGTCTGGGGTTTAGCCTCATGTTCTGAAAATTTGATTTCTCACAGGCATGTCAACTGTGTCAAAGATCAAAGTATTTATTATACTTACTAATGTTTTTGCTATCAATAGCTAAATACTATATCAAAACAAACAAAAAGAAATTGACTATAATTAGCATAATAACATCTTTAAAACTAGGTTACATTCTATAGCATACAGATATCACATCCAAATAATTATTTTCCTCACATCTTCATAGCACTTACCCTTTTTTTCCAATTCATGGATCATCATTTAAAAGATCCTGGGAATATATATCACCCTCATGTGCTTGTAGATACATTTCCAGTGAGTATGCTTTCTGCTTAGCCAGGATAAAGCCTAGGTTTCTTTCTTTCTTTTTTTTTTTCCTTTTCTCTCTCTCTCTCTCTCTCTCTCTCTCTAATTAGCTGATTTTTGAATTATTAAACTGTTTTCTAATTATGATGGCTTATTGAATTGCTGCTTCTGTTTTTTTTTTTTTTTTAATGTGTCTTTTTTGAGTGACAGGACAGGGGCCCTAATAATCAGATTTGTACTGTCATGTTTCTTCAATGATCAGAATCAAGAGGAAGAACACACCTAATGTGTTATATTTTCCAAGTGAGATCCAGGCACTGTTGTCTCCCAATTAGGACAAGACTTTTTCTTCTCTATGACCATCCCTTTCCTTTTCTTATCATTTGAATCCTGGAGCTCTTGGGAATATTTTACTGAATGGCTGTCCTCAAACTACCATGAGACTACTAGATCCTAAGCTGTTTCTAAAGTTTTAAGATTTAGAAAGACCCTTTTATTAGGAGGTAACTTAAAGAAAACAGGAATCGTTGTGTTATTTCTTCAAAGACATAAAGATCCCTAGGAAACATAGTACTTTCCCAGAGTCTCTCATCACCCTGGAGAGTTCCATATTATTCACTGTTTGGGATTACGGTAGTTTAGCTGCTTATGGAAATGCAAAGATTAATTGGAGGAGGTGTTTATAAATTCTTCAAAAGTTGAACTCGAATTTTGCTAATTAATGACCTTATGGAATGAAATGTGATGTGTGAATGGGCAAAACTAAGCAAGGCCTTGTTAATATAGTACTCACAGCCTGCAGAGTTCACTTCTCAGAGTGACTTGAAGCAAGGTCAGCATTACTGGCCTGGACCAATTGTGGGTTAAAGGAGGAACAGGCACAGAAGAAAGGAAGAGGAATAACTGAAAGGGAATGGAGAAAGGCTGAAATCAAAACACTTAACGAATTTAGATTCTCACCAATAAAGAATACAGACTACATGCAGTAGCGTGGGTGGCTTGGTTCCTCTGACTGACAATGCTTGAGGGAGTCTGAGGGCCACTGGGGATCTAGAGATACGAGGCCATCAATTTGCTAAACAAAATGTTTCACTTTCTACTTCCTAACACATGCCAGAACTCAGGGCCACTTCGCTGTGTACCCTTGGGGAAAACAACACAGATTATTCAGATTTTTTTCTCTCTTCTTCCTAAAAGAAAATAGAATGAATAAATAGATAAATAAATGCATAGATAGTAAACTGGAGGTACTGCTGGTTTCCGTCTTAATGAGTTCTTTCTGTGTGTGATGTTTCCTGTCCCCTCTCCCAAAACAACGTTGTACTTCAAGTAGTTAGATGTTCCTTGATGAGCTCTCTTCTTCCCCAAATCTTCTGAGTAGCAATGCAGAGTGTGTTACCAGGTGCATAGCAGTCAGCCTTGGACCATGTACGGGGGCTTGTTTGTCAAAGTTCACAGCTTAGCAACATTTACTGCTACTCTAACTTTCTCTGCAGTGTTATGGTTGTAATTATTTGGTGTTATTCTGGGAGTTAATTGCCAAGAAACAAAATTACGGGAGCATGTCGGATCCTTTTGCTCCTCTGAGACTACTGAAAAAGAATTGAAAAGAGGTGAGCCTTAATATCAATCCAGCATGGACCATTTCTCTCGTCACTGGTCTCATTGAAGGAGCTCACTTCAGGAAAGTCACAAAGAGGTCGGAGATTTTAAACTGCCAACTTAGATCTGCATTAGAACTTCCAAGGGCTTTCGGTAATTTGGTATGAATATGCTGGAAATCTAGCTCATTTCTCTATCTATCATGAGATTGCAGAATGAAGCCCTGGTTTTCATTGTGCTGATAGAGCAGCTCTTGGAGAAAGATTTAAATGAGGCATTTTAGTAGTGATTATCTTTTAAAACCATTATATGTTAAATTATTAGAAAAAAGGCTTTAATCATTTGAGATAACTGAATGACATCATTGATAAAATTTACTCGAATGGTGATTCAGACTGAGAATGTGTGAAATACATTTTAAGCCTGAGAGAGGATCACCTCGAACAGGACATTAAATTCAGAAGAGTTTATGTCATCACTAGTATATCCATCATCCTGGGGTTACTCAGAGTTTACTGAGAAACAGGGAAAAGTGCTACATCAGCTCATTTTCCCCCTCAAAGAGAGAAAATTGTTTCCTTATTGTCTGAAGTAGCAGTCCCTTGGTACTGCTTGTATCTGTTTGGCCGCCACCCTCACTGTCAATGACAGAAGGTACCTTCTGAGCAGCTCATAGCTGCCGTGTGCTCTTGCCCATGCTCAGCTGCTCGGCTTCTTCTTCCTCCTTCAACTTGGTATCTGTCATGGCATGAGCTTCTCCTAATAACCCAATGTTCACTTCACATTCAGACAATGAGAGAGGAAACTATTTGTCTTAATTGCTGAGCCTCCAAGAGATGTTTTGTTAATAGTGTTAAGACATCCTCATCTAAACTATTGCTTCAAGATGGGAAAACACTGCCTGGTGCTAACATTTAAATTGTTATAACTTTAAAAATGTTCACATTCTATTTTGAAGGGCAAATACACTTAAAATTAAGCCGTCATTGCTTAATATAGTAATATCTCATGAACTCGCATGATTTTTTAAAATGTTTTGCACATTGATAGAATTTATCACATGTCAAACTAGTACTACTGGAAAAAATTCTGTTAAGACATGATTTTAAATATTGACATTTGGGAGGGGAATAGAATCATTACTCATAAAATAAATAAGACTTTAGGACAGTCTTAAACTTCTTCAGCTAGTAAAGGCTTTTCTTCAGGCTATAATGTAAATTTTAGAGGGTACAATATTTTTATGGAATTCACTAACTTTTACAAACGAAATATTCAAGAACACACTGAGTTTTGTTTTGTTTTGTTTTTAAAGCTAAACAGTATAACTTCCATGTGTGGTCCTCCTCTCAAAAAAACATTTTATGGTGTGATCTGGGTTGGCTTATCAGATGGACCAGCAACACCATAACCTGCAAAGGTGTCAACTGGGGCGAGACACTGCTGATAATACTGAGAGGGGTTCTAACGTGTGGTGTAGTAAATCTGCTAGGGTCAGACAGGAGCCGTATATCACTCGATGTGGCCTCCCTTACTGTGAGACGAAGGGGTCAGTGCTTTCCAGAAACCATGAGTCTGGCATGGAGCAGTATCTCTGCATCAGAAGCAGTCTACGATGGAGGATTTGTTGCTGTGCTCAGGCAGAAATGGTCGTTCTTTGTGTGTGATGTAGGCTCAAACAACAACTTAATTTCAGTTGGTCTCATCAGAAAAAGGGCACTTAACTTGGGCATTTGCATGAAGAATCCAGATGGTTTGATCAGTAGCTGTGATTAGTTTCTGCAGTTCATGGCCCCAAAGAGGAGAGTATTATCTGCCATTCTGTAGTTTTCCAAGTAGCAGATGAAACATGACGTCATTGGCAATCACCCAGGCTTCAGTGAAATTGTAACACATTTTACCAAGGTGAGTGTTGGCCAGATACATAAAAATGGCCATGAGTTCTGTCCACTGAGAAGAGTGATCACACCATTTTCTATTCTTCACTGCGAGCCTTGAGGTTGAACAGATGCAGAGAAGCCCAGTGGATGCCATCAGTTTTCAGCTCAGCCAAACCATCCGTGAACTAGGCCCGGACATTTAGGGGAAACTCTGTGAATCGATGGACCCAACAGCTTTCCCATAAGGCGTTGCCCTGGGGAATGAAATTGCTCTCACCGTTGTTTCCACTTTTCAAGTAAAGTAGAGAGATGGGGACCAAGACCAGGCTAGCTGCACTGTTGAATGTAACATTTCCAATTATCAAGTGAGGCTTATTGGGTCCTTCACACCTTGTTAGTTGTTTAGTCCAAGTTAACCCACACCAAAGTCAGGCATTCAGCTTCAACAAGAACCCAGTGGAAATCTAATAACTACTTTTCAAAAGGAGTAATCCTGGCAGTCGATTCATGGATGCAGTGAGGCCAAAATCCAGGGGTTGCCTCTGCATTGAGGCTGCATGCTTTTGACAGAGGTCCAATTGGCAGTCATCAGTCATAGAGACTCATAGCTCAAAGAGGCCATTAGAGTTGTGGAGGCACAGAGACTGTGCCATAGTTTCCTGGATCACTTCTGATGCAGACTGTTGGTTTGGGTCCCCACAAAGGATGCTGACTTATCCATTGTTCAATATGAAAGACCGAGGAGAATGTCAATGTTAAGCACATCTTGTCTCGAGTACTGAGACTCTAAGAAGATGCTGGGCTGCCCATGTGGTGGTCGGGGGCTGAGGAGACAGCAGTTTGTCCTTGAGGGATGAAGTGTTTTTAATTCATTCACGTCGTCCCAAGACAGTTAAGTTGTCGGGCAGGTACCTGCAATATGTCAGGGTTTATTAGGTGCTCCTGCAGGTGGTAGTGTGGTAACACAGTCAAGGCTTTTGAGACCAAATTCTGACCTGCCAACCAACAAGATATCGTGTGCCTGGTGAAAGCTTTGAACATCAAGGGAAAAGGCTCTCATGCTAAATCCTTAACAACCACTGGTTGCAAATGAAAGGGGGATTTAGGGAAGTGATTTTCATGTTGCATTTTTCCTATACTTTTCCTAATCTGGAGAATCTCCTGTCATTTATGTGCTGGGGAAGTACACACACATAACATTCATTCCTACTCTACTTTTAGATGAGAAACAGCAACCCACCACCACCCACCGTGAGGTCATGTTAGCTCTTCTTTACCACTGTGCTCAAATCCTATTAGTTGAGTCTGGATGCCTTTCCCATCTGTGGTCTGGACAACACTGTGGTTTGGGCACACATATCCATCCATCAAAGCCATGACAGTTTGATTCTCTCCTCCCCTAAATCCCCCAGCATACTTAGAAGGGTGCATATGGTCTTTGATCTCTCTCTAGGGGTAATGGAGATACCGGCCTGTCCTCTCGTCATCTTTATTCTTAGAACAGCTGAGGTCGGGGTAGAGGGCATGGGAGGGATTGGTGACACATAGAAAGAAAGTGTTACCATGCCCAAGGATTTGCATTTACTTTTTGTTTTGAGCAGCGTGCTGACAGCTCATGACTCAACCAAACTTCTAGTATTTGAGCCTGCTCTGTGCTCTGCATTGTAGAGTGAGATCTTCCTGGCTGACATCATCTAGTCCAGCCTTTAAAGCCCTTGGCTCAACGTTTCGCTTCCACTGTCTATTTTTGGTTGAGATTATGGAGTTTCTGGCTGACAGGCTTGGTTCACATGAGGTGACTTTCTTTGAGGAGTTCACCTACAGCTGAAGCATCTCCTGCCCCATTGTGAAGGTAACAGTGTTTGAGTTCTGTCCCCAGGCTAGAGATGTTTTACAGATGCTGAGGCTGACTTCAAGAATATATCTAGATTTATTTGGGTCAGTTTCTCATTCTATAGAGGCCACCTTCATCAGTATTGAAAACTCAGGCAGTAAGGGCCCCTGAATATTAGTCAGTGCCTCATCTGTGGTTTCCTACAGGAGTTGGTCTGTCTCATGGAAATCTCCCAAATAGGAGCAAAGCTCCCTTACAGCCAGACCTATTGCAGAAAATTTTGAGACTCTTTACTGTCTTCTCTGAATGGATCTCAAACTGCCATAATAGACATGATGGATACCAGAGCTGTAGGACAACCCAGCTGTTTCCAGGCTTCTTTTAACAGTATTATGTGCCCTGCCTCCTCATCTCACCAGTGACCGAGACAAAACTCAGATGTTTCACTTGGTTTCTATTCATAGTTGTCCCATATTTCCCCTATTTTATGTTCAGTGTGGAAGCACGTTTTTGTAACTATTGTCCAAAAGCAAGAAGGAACCTGCTGTTCATCTAGGACACATTTTACGACTAATTGTTGCAACTGATGATAAGAAGGCAGTTTTTCCTTAACTACCAGAGGGATTAAGTACTTTGCATCCACTCCCGAAGAAATCTCAGGAAATTTAAATTGGATAGCAGGTCCCTGAATTTTGTCTGGGTTCATTAGCTAACAGGACACATTGACGAAGAAGTCCCCTACCCAAAGGACTGTTGGCCGTCACTGGGGCACAGTTTGGGCAGCTCTCTGGTACTCTGCCCATAACCACCTCCCCAACTCCCCCTTTCTTTAACTGGCAATAAGGTAGAGAACCATTTACTTCCCACTGGACTACACAATGTTGTCCAAAGGTTTGCTACCGATTCCCAAGGACTTCCCTTAAATCTCATTAATTGGTCCACAAGGTCCCAGTACTTCCTTTTTCAGAAAGTCATGTCACTCTCATAATTCCATCTTCATCATTAAATCTATCAAGAAAACAGAAAGGTTTGTGATTTTATTCTACTTTCAAGCACACAGTTTGTATACTCTACTTTCGTTGACGGCAATAGAAGACACAAACCCCAGGTCAGGGAAGAAAGATGGGTTATTACTCACAGCCATAATAATAGCAAGAGTATCAGCCTGCTTGTACCAGTTCCTCAGCCTCAGTTCCCTCAGGGTATTAAGATAAGGACCAGAGGATGCCTGTACTAAACTGCATTACAGGAGAGAAATCCTGAGGTTTGGGATTTCAAATCTTCTCTAAATAGCATAAGCATGACTTTCCTTTGCTGGAGGAAGAGATTATCTCTATTATACTAGAGAGTAAGAATATGTACCCTTTGCCACAAAAGGGTGTGCTATCTCTGTTTCTGAAGGCTGTTGCTATACCAGCAATCTTGTAAAGATAGACTGGAACAAAGAACAGTCAGGGCTTGGCTTGTAAGACTTGCAGACTGTAAGAGACCCATGGAGAATTGCCTTCCAACATTGAATAATTCAATTAAAAATCAACTCAAGATTAAATAATGCTTCTGGTAGAGGTAAGAGTAATCAGCAAGTTTTAAGTTCTCATTTTAACAAAATATATTAGTTTGATTGCCTTACATTGCCTCCTTCCAGCGTCTAGGCTTCGGTAGTAGCTCAAAACCTATTGGTTTCACAGATGCATTTTGTCTCAGGTTAACTGGCCTCCACTTAGGGTCCTCAAGCTCTCTGAGAAGGGCATTTTGGGAGCCTGGTGTTTTCATAATTTGAGTTCACATGGCCCCAGTATTAGGGGAACTTTTTAAAAGTAAAATGCCAATTTTAGAGATTTACATAGCAAGGACAAATTAATAACAACTCAAAAGTCAAGGAAATGGAATATTGGTTCATATGCAAACAGTACTAAAAGAAGGAACATTTTTTAAAAACTCTGTCTGACCCATATTGTGGCATATACATAAAGAAACTCTATTCTTACAGGCTAATCAGATTGTATTTTCTGTGAAAATCTGTTCCACAAAAATGAAGATATATGACAGGAAATGTCTCTTTAAAATGCTTATGCTTAACATGACTCAAAACCTTAAATCCTCAATTTGGAAGATAGCAGTATAGTTGGGCCTCATGCCCCGTTTCCTCCTTCATTAATTTTTGCTAAGGGGGTTTTCTGACATGAAGGAGAGGAGTCCTAGGGCTGCGCACAATGCTTTGCGCATATTTTAATACAAAACTGCCAGATGCTTCCCCTCCAAAGGAAGGCTGAAGGTCAATGGGTAAGTGTGCTTGTTGTGAAGCATTTTTACTGACTGCATTACGCCTGCCGTGTCAGCAGTACCCAGACTCACCTCTGAGGTTCAGCAGAGGGAGGATAAAGGAAAGGTGAATTTCAGGTGGTAATTTAGTGCAAAGGAATAGCACTCAGGGAATAAAGGTGGTGCTGAGAGCTCTTTACGCCCTTATAAAAGGGTCATCGCATAAGGGGTATCTGTCTCTCTCTCTCTTTTTTGATATCCCTCCAAAAGGAACAAAAGGTGTGTTTTAGATGCAAGTTACATTTTTCTCCTAGTTATTATTCTCCTTGACACCTCTGAATATCCTGATTTCCCTCCAGCTAATCCAGGAAACTTGTTTCCTTGCTGTTAAAGAAATACTTCATAAAATGATCATATCTATGTGTGCTTGTCTGTGTGTATGCACACGTGCTTGTGTGGCTGTATTTGTGTGTACAGTTGTGATCAGAAAGCTTGGAAGCACTTGGGGAGTTTGATTTCTCTTTTTTGTTGTTGTTGTTGTTTGTTTACAGTGATTGGAACTCTGATAATTGTCTTATATTCATTCTTTTGTCTCTTGGGCTCTGGAATCTTCTCTCATCTTCACTGTCCTGCTCTCTGTGGTTTATGGCCTGGATTTAGCTGAGATCAAGAGACTGGACAGTAATTATGAAGCAGAGGATGTGCTTGGAGCTAGAGAACCAATTAAAGTGAGTTTAGTAAGATTAAATAATGTTCAAGGTAGAAGAACATCTATTTAATGTAAATGCAGATACTATGGTAATCAACTAAGTTCTTTCAAATCTGTCTTTCTGCATATCAGTGTGACTGCAAATGGCATAATGAGACTATAATTTTCATTAGGATAAATGCTCACTGCCATTTCATGTGCATGACAGAACTGTCAAATTACAGTAGGCCACTGGGCGAGGCACCCAGCGGGGGTCTCAACCAGGATTGATCCCAGGAAATGAGCCAAGGGATTAAAGAGAAAAGGGTGAAGCAAAATCCTGAGATGGAAGTTAGGCAAGAGAAGCTTTGAAAATGAAGATGGGACTGCCAAACAGAGAAAATGGTGTCTGAGCATAGGCATTGGGCAGGGTTCAAGCTTGAGCTTTATCAAAAAATAAAGCAAAGAACAATACAGCTTTTTTTTGTTTTGTTATCGTTAATGCCTAAATTTTATTTACTTGCCTGAGTAGGGAACTCATGCCAATGAAGGAATTCTCTGAGTAGAACTCAAAAGAAAAAAAAAAATCAGGGTTTTCAAACTCTTACAAACAAGCTATGCCAGTGTTTAAGCCATTTAAGTTTTGAAAACTAGAACTTTTTTTTTTTTTTTTTTTTTTTTTTTGTGGTACGCAGGCCTCTCACTGTTGTGGCCTCTCCTGTTGCAGAGCACAGGCTTCGGATGCGCAGGCTCAACGGCCATGGCTCACGGGCCCAGCCGCTCCGCGGCATATGGGATCCTCCCAGACCGGGGCATGAACCCGTATCCCCTGCATCGGCAGGCGGACTCTCAACCACTGCGCCACCAGGGAGGCCCCTAGAACTTTTAATAAAGCAGAATTCACAGCTGGTTAATTTTTTTTTATTATTTATGGGTAAAGAACATATTTTCACTTAAGGTCTGACATACCAAGGTTACCCAGTGTTCTTGGTGCTTTATGATTTTCTACTGTTGGAACCAATTATGAAAAAACACAACACTTAGTTTTATTTATCACTCATGCAGCCATAAACGAAAAATTTTAAAGAATCACAAGAAAAATGAAATGAAACAGGAGGAGCATTTAGGTCATGTTGTAGGTTGGGTTTTCTAGAAGCAGATGCTAAAATGGGGGTTGGAATGCTTATCAGGGATCAGTTCCTTTGAAAAGGAAGAAAGGATTTGCAAGATTTGCAAAGGACAAGTCAAATTGCAATAGAGATCTAGCCAGACTTCAGCTGACCTGGGTAGGTTCTCAGATTTATATTGCCAATGAAGTGTTCCACATCAGACTGACACGGCCACGCCCTTTACCCTTGCCTTGTTCAGGCATTGCATCATGGAATTCTACAGGAATGGGTGGCCTCCAGCCAGTCGGCTCTCTGAAACTAAGGCAGACCCTAAAGTTGCTGGTATTTGGACTCTGTCTGCTGACCAGATAACCCATAGCTGGGTAGCAAGTCCTAACCTACTAAATGTAAGATACAACCCAATAAAAACATGTGAAAAGATACTTTACAAATGAACATATAGAATGTCCCGAAATGATAATTGCATACGTCACTATGAGGGAGTATATTTGCATATGTCATCATTAACTGGGAAATGTAAATTAAAACCACACACACAAAAATCAAATCACTACACAGCTACCTAGATGACTACTGTTACAAATCAGCTTCCAAGAGTTGGAGAAGGTGTGGATCAAAGAAATACTGGTAAATGGCTGATGAGATCTGTAGTTGTACACCTAGTACTGGAAAACAGTTTCATCAGAAGCTAAAAAACAAAAGCAAACTACCATATAGCCCACCAGTTTCACTTTTTGTATTTACCCAAGAGTAATAAAAGTAGCCACACATATGTGTGTACGAATGCTTATAGTAGCTTTGTTCACAGTAGCCAAATATTAGAAATCTGCAAACATCCACAAAATTCATCAAGAGATGAATGGGATATGAATCATCAATGCAAGAAGGAAAAACCTGATAAATACAATCTTAAAAATATGATATGCTGAGCCATTAAAAAGAGTATTGCATGGTTCTATTTATATGAAACTCTAGAAAATGATCTAATCTATAGTGACAAATCTGGTCAATATTTTCCTGAAGCCGAGGGTTGAGAAGGGATTAACTAGAAAGAAAGGAGTACAAAATAATTTGAGCTAAGGGAAATCTATACCCTGATTTTGGTAATATAAACATTTGTTACAATTTATCAAACTGTGTACCTAAAATAGGTATTTTATGTAAATTATACTTTAATAAAATTATTTAAAATAATCTTTTCTGACATTTTAAACATATTTGTTGTGATACAATTTACATACTATAATATCCGTATATTTAAAGCATACAATTCAATGTTTTTTAAGTATATTACAGAGTTGCACAACCATAGTCACAATCTAAATATAGAATATTTTCATCACCCTAAACGAAACCTCGTATCCATTAGTAGTCTTTTCTCTCTTACCTCTTTTTCATTTTCTCTTTTTCTCCGTATTTAGAATAAAAGTATGCATTAGTACAATGTAGTTCATATTTATACTATTCTGTAAGAATTTACTTGTGCCATTAAAATTATTGGTAAATCTAAAGGCTGTATAATATTGAACTTTTTGAATGTATCATAATTTATTTAAACATTTCTCCATTATGGGATATGTAGATTATTTTATTGAAGGCTTTTGAGAAAAGCATACATTGAGATATAGAACATATTAATATAATAGCTTTTGTTTAAGTGAAGGCAATTATATTATTTTTTGCTCTCTTATTAATCTAGAAAAATGATCCCAATGAATGATAATAAATAATAAAGAAGAGCGGATATGAGTACAGACTGTTGAGAACTATTCACATTTTAAATCAATACTTCTTTTAGTACTAAATTCGTGATTAGTGGGATTTGCATGGACTAGATCTTAGGGAGAGCTTTTTAAATTAAGGAGTCAGAGAAAACTATGAATTTTTTGAATCATTTGTTCATAGATAAATTTTGAAGTAGAAAAAATACAGCAAAACAGTCAGTAGAAAGTTATCTATTTGCCTTCTACGGAATCATTGCATTCCATCAGCATATTTCATGATTTGAAGATGTGAGAGTCATAAAGGACCAAAACACAAAACAAGATTTCTTCTTTTCTTTACTTGTCTGGTTCACAGTGTTTCAAGAGGAATAGTGGATGAACTTAGGGGAGGTATGTCATCCACAGGACCTCATCCTAATCACAAAGAAGGGAAGTTCTAAGATGCTGGCCTTTTGTCTCTACATGCTATTGAACTTGTCTTCAATAGCATGGCAGTTTTCTGCTTGAATGATCTCAGTTTACTAGATTTTTTCACATGAAACTTTTTTGAATTGTCAAGGAACTCTATGCCTCCTGCTACTCGCACAATACTGTTTTGACAGTATGAACGGTAATGAGCAATTGGTATTCTCCCAGGATATGTGGATACAAAATGACTTCTGTAATCAAAAGTTTGAAGGCCTGGGAAAATCTTTTTACTTAGAGAGGTAGAGAGCCACTCTTTAAGAAAACAAATCAATTATTTTCAAATAAATAGAAGATAAACTTGACATTGCTATCTTATTTGTAGAGACAGGTAGGATTTGTCTGTTCATGTATACAGGTCAGCCATCTCTTTCAGAATTGTCCCACTGAAGGGATAAACATTCTTCAGTTTATAATATTATTTGAAATGTCAATTGGATCAACCTTTTAATTCATGTGTTAATTTTGTTTGCAGTTTTAGTGTGCTTTATTGTCCTTGTTAGAGGTAGGGTGGTAGATACTTTAACCTATAAAAAGAGCTATATATAGGTTGTAAAAACCTGGATAAAGAGATTTGTTGATTAGTACTCATTTCCTTGAAAAATTAACACTTCCATCTAAAGGACCAATCCAATCCTGTTCAGTTCTCTGTGACTGGCTATGAATATTAAAATAAGCATATATCTAAGAATGTATTTGTAGTCTCAAATACTGTTTCTGAATTAGTTGATTCAAGACAGCTTTCTCTGTACAGTTTTTTGTTTTTTTCCTAGTCTAGGTTTTAGGGACATTTGAACATACATAAGGATTCCTTAAAATATTTCTCTATGCCACAAATAGATTCTAAAATGAATTTATAAAATTTAAAAATTTGATCTATTTCCAAAACCCAAGGGCCCTATGGGGAAAATTATGGTATTCTAGGAATAGGAATGCCTTTTTGAAAAAGGATTAATAAAACCCATGGTATGGCTATTACCTTTAACAATAAGATCAATTTGGAGATTTGATAGATATATAGTCAGAAAAATTGTCTTCAGCCTCCTTGAAAGAAGATCTCTGGAATCCCCAAAATTCATAAACTGTGGGAAGATTTTTATTAATGAGAATTAACAATCTTTTGTTTCTTTAGGAAAACTGAATTCTGAGTGTATGAAATAAATAACCTTTTAGTATCTTAAATTCAGGGAGATCTAGTGATAATATCTTGCCTTAGAACTTTCCTTAATTTGAAATGCTGTTATTGAAACTAATTGTTGTGGTGCTATTAGGGAACTTGATGTAACTCCTGCAGATTTAGGGAATTCGGTGATGCTTCTTTGCTGGAGTCATTTGTCTTCTTTGATCTTGGAGGCACTCTTCCTGTACTTCTCTCAGATTACTTCGTATGTTCTTCCTGAGGACTTCTCAGAGTTTGATGTGCATCACCTATGACAGCTGGGGGACATAAGTAAGGTGCATATTAGCAGTGGAATTTAAGGAGGAGTTCAGATTAGAATTCAGTAGATCTGGAGTAGGCACTGAGGACATGATCTGCATTTTAAGTAAGCAACCCTCCTGATTAGGTGGTTCACAGACCACTCTGGAGAAGCACTGTTTTGCCTTATGTTAGGTCTATATTTTACCTTTCCAATTAGGACTACCAGGTTCTTGAGAGTGCTTTGTGAAGAACTCAAGGCACTGTCCATGGTTGGCATTGAGAATGCATTTCTTAAATGAATTACTGCTAGATCCAACTTCACCAACAGCCTCACTTGCTGCCTATTCATGTACTGTGGGTTCTTCTTAGTTAAATACCTTCCTTCCTTCCTTCCTTCCTTCCTTCCTGTCTGCCTGTCTGCTTTTGTGGAGATAACAGAAGTAGCTTTTGAAAACCATGAGACTGTATAGAAATAGTAATTCCTTCCATAGTCAGTTTGTACCTGGTTATTGGAAATTTACCATTCAGGGGTCACTATCTTATCTGTCATATTCCACTTCAGAGCAATTATTTAGGGAGATGGTTTCTGTCTTGGTAGATAAGATGCAAATACCATAACATCTATTGAAAATTAAACGGGAAGACAGAGGTAAATTGAATAACTTAGAGGTGTGATTAGTTTGTTTGATTAGAAGTTCACAGATTAGCTCTGCAGTCTTGGGTGTTGAATGCAGGTTTTAAAGAATTAGATTGAGTTACAATACACTTGATGCAAGTTAAATATGAAGAATGGCATGTCATGATAAACTTAAAAAGCACTGCTTATGAACCATATTTTTAAAATATGGCAATTAATTTAATAGATTGAATTTCTCCCATATCCTAAGAAAAAGGCAAAATCCAATAGGATATTATTTTTAACCTACAAAGAAAGAAAGCAGCAAAACTTAATTCAGATTTAACTGAGCCATGTGAAATGTGTAGTTATGAAAAACTGGAGCCCCATTCCAAAACCTTTTTAAAAATAAAGATGGATGCTTATTTGTATTATAAATTGTAGCTGTTTTTCTTGAATTCACACAAAACTTTATACAAAATATTCTTTTTGAGTTCTGTAAATGTCAGTGTTGTTTGTAGTTAGATAAATTGAGAAATGATAATTACTGAATGTTCAGTAATTTAGAACTCTGAAAGCTAGAAAATTTTGTGAGGGATATTCTAAAATATCCAAATAATATAATAAGTCAATAGCATTTAAACCAGTCCTTATACAGATTTGGGTGAACATGTAAAATGTGAAAAAGTTAACACCTTTTGGCTGAAAACTTTTTGATGACTTCTCATTGCTTTTAAGATAATGTGCAAAACTTTCAACAAGGCTTTCAAGAAATTTTGTCAATTGGCCTCAGCCTCACTGCTCACATCTCAGTCTTTCCCTTCTTGACATCTTCCCTCCACCCCCAACCATTCTCACTTTCCCTCATTTCACCAAAAGAGCTATTCTCTTTGCCTCAGAACTTTGCCCATCCCTGCTCAGGTCCTGTACTTGCCCTCTTTCCTGTCTGCCCTTCCCTGACCCCTTTGTTGTGACCTCCAATCTACTTTGACTAATGAGTTTTATCACAATCCTTCTAATTATCTGCTCAATTGCTTGTCTCCTTGGCTATGGAAGAGCAGATTTCCTACCACTCTTCTTCATTGATGTGGATGTAACACAGTGTTTCACATGTAGAAGGTGCTCAAAAGGTATTTATTGGGTGAATAAAAATTTAGATACTTGAGTTACCGAAAACTGTATATCTGAAAAGATATATACAGCCTACCTTAACTCAGAAGTCCCCATACCACCCTGACAGATGGTCATGCTGCCTCTACTCAAATCATTCCAGCAATAGTTAATTATTTTCAACCAGCAGATTCCTTTTTCTCCCATAGAAACTTCCTTTTTTATACCCTCTGAGTTATGAGACACAATCTTTTTCACCTCCTAAACTATCTTGAGTATATACGTTTTCAGGTTTCCTTCAAGACTTACGGCATTATCTCCTTACCTGTATTCACTGCTTCTACATCCATGGATACTTCACTCTACATTCAAGGCAATTTTTCTAAACTGGCAATTAATTCTATTATTTCTTTGCTTAATTAAAAGAAATTTCCTATTATTTAGATGTTATTTTCTAAAACTCATTTTCATACCAATTTACAGTTTTTGCCAGACTGCATACCCTACCATCTCTACTACTAGTTTCCTTATTATTTTTCTTTAGAGCAACACCCCTTTTAACTTAAATTCATGTAAAAGAAAACTTTCTGTAAATACTACAAATGGAAAACATTTTCACTTATGCTAACAAAATGCAGCAGTTAAAAGAAAAGCAATGAAAACTTGACAATATTATTAAATTCTAGCTTGGAAATGCTGTTTGTTGATGACAGATAAAGTGGAGATTACTCCTTATTAAAAAAAATAAAGCAAATGCTAGTGAGGTGTTAATAGACATGTTACTAATAAACCAGAATATTTACTCTAAGATAATTGAGAATCAAAGGAGAATTGAAGGGGGAATAATTTTAACACGGAGATTTCATATTATTTGATGTTTTGACCTAATACTATGAATTAATATAGCCTCTCTCTCCAGTAGTAGTTTTCTCACAATTTAGGTCTTGGCCTTTTCCTCCACTCCTTCACTGTATGCTGTGAAAGACCCTTGATGATCTAAATCTAAATCTCACCTTGTATTGGAGCTTTGTGTCTCTACGTTATCTCTCATGTACCTGGTATGTCTGCCATGCTGAACTACTGCTAATCTTCTAAACCAGTGTTTCCCAGTCTGAACACTACTGACATCTTGATTCAGATAATTCTTTGTTTGAGAAGGTTGTTGTGTGCACTGTAATTATCATATTTCCAATCATATACAAAACTTAACTCAGAGTGGATCATAGAGCTAAATGTAAAAGCTGAAACTATAAAACTTGTAGAAAAAACACAGGAAAAAATCCTCTGACCTTGGAGCAAAGATTTCTTAGACACCACACCAAATAAGAATCCATAAAAGGAAAACAAAGTTAAACTTCCGCAAACTTTAAAAATTCTCATCGTAAACACTGTTAAGATAATAAGAAAACAAGCCACAGACTGGGAGAAAATATTTGCAAAGCATATACTTGATAAAGGACTTATATACAGAGTATATAAAGAAGCTTCAAAGCCTAATAAGAATCAAACAAGCTGATTTTTTTAAAAAAAGGGTAAGATATTTGGAAAAAAACCCACTTCACCAAAAAAGACATACAGATGGCAGATAAGCTAATAAAAAATGCTAAACATGGTTAATGTTAGGGAAATGCAAATTAAAACCATATTCTGACACAACTGAATGCCTATTGAAATGTCTAAAATTAAAGACAGATCATGCTAAATGGTGAGGATGTGGAGGAACTGGAACTCTCATGCACTGTTAGTGGAAATGCAAAAAGTTAAAATTATTTTGGAAAACAGTTTGTCAGTTTCTTAAAATTTAACCATATACTAATCTTTGATCCAAGTATTCCACTCCTAGATATTTAACAAAGAGTAATGAAATCATATGTCCATACAAAGACTTACAAAAATGTTCATAACTGCTTTATTTGTTACAGCCCCACTCAAATGAGAAACAATCCAAATGTCTGTCAACAGGTGAAAAGATAAACAAAGGTGATTATGAAACCATATAGATGTGTCTAAAAATAATTATTTTGAGCAAAAGAAAAAGTCCAGAAAGAGTGTACACTGAATGATTCCAAATATGTAAAACACTATGGTGTCAGTGAACAGATCAGTGAATGTCTTGGGACAGGTCGGTGAAACATTTGGGGAGAAGTAAGAGGAAGGGAATACAAAGGGACACAGGGAATCCTTTGGGTGTAATGGATATGTTTATTAACATAATTGATATGATGGCTTATAGGGTGTTATACATTGATAAAACTTATCAAATTATACATGTCAAATGCAGGTGGTTCAAGGTATATCAATTATACCTCAATAAGCTATTAGAAAAAACAATTTACTCTTTATCAGATCTCTATTAGACAATCTGGTGCATAGTCTTTAATTCTTCTGAATGTTACTGAAGGGTATACATTAGCATATTCCTTTTAAAAGTGAAGAAATAAAGTTCAGAGAGATTATATGAACTGCGGGTTATACAAGAAATGAGTTGCACATTTGCAATCAAACTCATGCTTTCTGGCTTCAAGCCAAAATTCTGCCATGCAGTTTTCTCTTTCTCAGCCTGAGCAACTCCTTCTCCCCCTCGTTTGCTGGCCACTCCTCCAGTCTTTTCAGTCTCCCTAGCTTGGGTGTCCTATCATTGAGCAGAGATAAGCCATTGCAAATATACTTGTTCCCAATTCTTGACCCACAAAATTTGTGAGCCTAAAAAGTGTTGTTTTATGCTACTGGTCTTATAGAGGTTTGTTATACAGAAATAGGTAACTGAATACTTATGAATCTAAAAGACCATGACTTCCATGTCAGCTGGGTCCCCCCTGTATTACCATTGCCTGAACACCAGGATTCAGGAAAGATTTCAAGACATCAACTTGAAAGACACCTAACTCCTGGTGGGGCTAAGAATAGACTTTACTGGAGAGAGGACAAATTAACAAGGTGAAGTCCCTAATGGAAGGGACACGTCCCGTAATTTTCCATCCTCCCTGGTGGCACATGCCAGGGCTAGTGTGCTCTGCTGACCAAAGGGTGTATGTCTGTGTTCCCGTGGGCTCACTCCTCTGCTATCCTACTGTAGTAGTTTGCTAGAACTGCCGTAACTAAGAACCACAAACAAGTGTATTAAACAACAGGAATTTATTTTCTCATAGTTCTGAAAGCTAGAAGTGCAAGATCAAAGTGTCATCAGACTTGGTTCCTTCTGAAGACTGTGAGGGAAGGTTCCTGGCCTCTTTCCTTGGCTTGTAGTTGGTCATCTTCCCCCTCAGTCTTCATATCATCTTCCATTTGTATGTTTGTGCGTCCACATTTCCTTTTATAAGGACACCAGTCATACTAGATTAAGGCCTACCCTTAATGATCGCATTTTAATTTAATTATCTCTGTCAAGACCTCATCTCCAATTATGGCCGTGGTCACATTCTAGAGTACTAGGGGTGAGAACTTCAGCATGTGAATGTGGAAGGTAGGACACAATTCAGCCCATGACATCTACTTTTTATTTTTTTAATCGTGCAAGCATTGCAAAGTATACTTTGTTACAAGGCAGACTGCATTTGAGGGACCTTTTTTTTTTTTTAACAAAAGTTCTTAGGGAATGCCAGATGTACTCGCCAAATTAAAGCCTCCCCAAATTTAGTATTAAATAAGATTAGGAATGTATAGATTTTCTAGCATCAGTGACAAAAAATGTATATGTCCTCATACCTCGAGGTGGAGAACAGAGCCCCAGACTTGGATTCCCTCTGGCCCTAACCAAGTTTGAATATAGCTCTTACACCCTTGGACCCAAGTAAACAAAGATACGCCACACAAGCTACAAACAGTAACAACAAATTTACTGTGGAATATAGGGATCTCTCTCTCACTTAATCTATCAGTAAACTCCTGCTTTCATTACTGATTCTCAGTATAACAAAAATTATATGGAAACTTTGATTATAACAACAAAATTAGTAATTTTGCAGAATTGAAATCAATAAAAATAAATTTTATAGAATGAATATACAATTATTTATGAATTTTCTTTGCCTTTCTTTTCATCCAAACATAGCCAGCCCATCAACAAAACCAAGAAAGATGCAAAATAGATGTGTTCCACTTTGATATTTTTCCAAATGTTAGTCAAATAGAAAACATTGCTTTATACATTTTGTCCAAATGAATGCGTGTTTGACAAGGTTGGAAGACGTAACATATTTTATTCAACAGTTTGTCTCTTGTTTTATAATTTTTAAAGCTAACATACTGTTGAATAAAATATGTTCTGGATGTTTTCTCTCCTTAAGTGCTGTTTTAGCATGTTCCCTGTTTTCCTGTTTGCCCTGACCTAGTAATTCTCTTTCTGGAATTTCCTTCTTGGTTAACCCTGGCTTTTGTATCAGCCCGTATAATTCTTTGTACCTCTTAGCTTCTCTGACAAATTTCTCAGGAATGTGTTCCAGAGCCAGACCTCTTAATTTCCTTGGTAACAGTCTGTTGTGAAGGGTGGAGAATGAGTGATGGGAAGAGGCAAGGATTGTCCTCCAAAATTTCCAGTTAATGAAATGAGCATACGTGTCCACCTCCAGATATATATATATATAATCAGTGCTTTAAACAATAAAAGCTTTTCTTTCACTCACACACAGGCCCACTGCTGGTCAGGAAGGGTGGATCTGCTCCATGCAGACCCTCATGGATCCAGGATCAAAGAGCGGTGATCATAACAGTCACAATTCCAAAGGGAAATATCTGCAGGTTCTTGCATTCTTGCATAGGCAGTTAAGTGTGTTGTCCTTAAAAGGCACTTTCACATGGCTAACACCCATTGGACAGAAGGAGCCACATGGCTCACCCATCTCCAGTGGGGCCAGGAAGATGGAGAGACAGGAATATTTGGAAAACAGCAGTAATAAATACCACAGATATAAACAAACCTTTAAGTGCCTTAAGTTTTCTTTTTAGGATGCCTTAGTCCCTGGGGAACCTCATTGCTTGACTAGGTACAAGCATAGCATGTCTTTACTATTTTTTGTTCCCCAAAGCCCTAGGTTGTCCCCAAAGTCAGGGTACCTCAGGTGAATTAACCTGGACTGTGAAATTTAAAAAGTGTTAAGATATTTATTTGAGGCATGTTGTTTTGTTCATTTTATCTCCTTTTTTGGGAGGAGGAGATGACAGGCATTACCCATAAACATGGTTTTTAAAAGTATGCTTGCTCTTTAGTTTGATTATTTCTTATATATATTTCAATTTTTATGTTACATAATTGAAAATTGTAGCAAAATGTATTTCTGGCTCTACTGAGGGCAGTGAAATTCCATCTGAGTATTTGCAGTATATCTTCTGATGTCTTAATTTAAACATTATGATTTAAAAACATTTTTAGTTTACATTTCACTCCAGCTAATGCAGTTTTAAAGGATGCAATTTGGGACTGATAATGCTTAACCTAATTCATTTTCTATTTATTTACATTTAAGTATTAATTTATTTCTGCTAGTGAGACCTAGATATGAACAAAATAGAGCTAATTTTCTTTAAATGAGCATTGAGTTCCTTGGCAGCATTTGATAGCATTGCCATATAGCTAAGTGTAGTAAGTCAAAAGGTGTTTTTGATAAAATAAAAAGTAAACAAACAAAAAATGCTCATCACTTTAATTTTTTGTAGGAAGGTGAGGAATATAAAAGTCATAGTAAAGCAATATGGAGTGCTGATAAAAGATGCTAACATCTATTACCAACATTAATCAACATCCATTATAGGCTTAGGCACTAATTAGGCACCCTATGTTTGTTCCTTACCTCATTTAACCTTCACAGCTGCTCAGTGAAGTAGGCATCTATTATCTCCACTTACAATGAAGTATGTAGTCACCTGCACTAGCAGATTACAAGAGTAGACTCAAACCAAGATGGACTGGACCCTGGAGCTTTTTTTCTTTTGTCAGATTATTCCCAATTTCAGTATTCCCAGTGACATTTAACTGGGAAATCTATTCCCTCCTTGCCTGAACCACAGAGGGAAATAACAAGCTCTAGACCGTCCCACACTGTGTAGGTATCGCAGAGGGTCTGCTCACACAGTAGTGGTGATGGGGGTTCCCCTCTTAGCAAATACAGCAAATCTGCAGACCCTAAAAGGACATTTATCTTGAGATATTTGGTCGAAACAGTGACTGGAGAAAATAAAACCTCTCCTTAGTTCCTGAGGAGAGTCTGTTTCTTCTGAAAATTGAAGTGGCTGGGTAGGGGGATAGATAGGAAGTGAAGGATAGATATGGATTTGCTACAAAGTGGCGCTTATTTTACTGAAGAGAACATTTCTTTCTTTTTTCACAAAATATGATGCGATAAGAATTTTAGCTTTTCCATCTGATACAATGCCTAAGCCACATTTTTCTTACTCTATGCTTCTTTGCTTTCTGTGCAGAAATAGCCACGGAGAATTTCTGTCACAGAATATCTAATTTCTGAGGTGCTCTAATGGGGAAGATGGAGGAGACCAAGTTGGATTATTCAGGGATGAAGATTCAGTCTCTCCCCTTTTCTTAAACCTTTTCTTGCCTTTTGTCCATTTCAATATTCATTAACACCTACATTAAAGGATAAGGAGGCAAAAGGAGATAAAAGGAAATTCTTTGCTTTCAGATGTTATTAATCGTTCACGTTATTAATCTTTCATTAATGATACCTCTGATCAAAACCATGTTTAACCTTCCCCTTTGCTGGGAAGCTGATGGTTTTTCTCAGTTTGTCAGGTATATTTCTATTCTACAACTGGCAGTTGGTTACTGTACTGCAAAATTAAAGTCATTTTACAGGTTCCTATATCTAATGTTTATTTCTTAATATGCCGCATGCCACACTGATTATTTGTGACCTGCTATTATTTATGCTAATGATTTGTTATCATAACATTGTTTCTATGTATGTTTCAGTTGGTGACTGTATGAGATGTCTCTATTTTAAAAAAAGTGTTCTTTGGATTACATACATTGAATTCCTTTTAATAGTTGCTAGAAATATAACACTGTCAGTTATTTGGAACTGAAACGAAAGAAAGGCTATAACATTTAATAAAAAGATATAGTGAGCCACAAACAGGTATATTTAATCTTATTCAGAAATTTCTGGACTTGTAAGGAAGAAGTTCTTTTGGCTGAGTTTTATGTTTCTGTGGATTAAGGGCTGACTTTCACAGACACTTGTGCCTTTCACCCATTGTCCTTTCTACAATGTACTATTCTCACTCTTATAATTAAGTAACATGTGGTAGGAGCGGAATAAAATATGTTGCTGATGATGATTTGGCAAAATAATTAATAATTATAATGAATATTTTACTGCCAGTGCCAAACACTGTGTTATTTGCAATTAATGCATTATTTAGTCTTCACAATTGATGTATGAGATTCGTATCATTATTGTTTGCATTTTATAGATGAGAAACTGAAGGTTAAGTGAATTTAATTAATCAAGCTGGTGAGCGCTGGGATCAGAATTTAAACCTAGGCAATCAGATTTCTGAGCACATGCTGTTAGCCACTGTGCCAAAGAGCCTGAGATGTATGCTAAAGATCACCAAGGCATCCTGTGTGGAAGTGATGACCAGATGGAATAGAGTGAGGTTAAGGTGCCTAACTTTAATAAGATTGTCTGACCACTTTGGTATAATCACTGCAGCAGTCAGTACAGAGTCTAGAAAGAGGAAAGACACAGAGCAAGGATTTATCAGTATTTAAGCAACACTTTAAAGAGATGATTGTCTGATGCTACGTGACTGGAGGATACTCATGGCCCTTGTACAGCGAACATCTTCCCAATTGCCTTCTTGTCAAGCCACCTTTCATATGTAAGTTGGTCTCCAAATTGGACATGCCTTAAAATAGAGTAACCTATGCAGATAAGTACTTTTGGATGAAAATAAGTTGACATGCTGGCTTATGGATGATTCTGTTGTATTGAACTCAAGTTTCTGGATCTGAGCAGAGGAGTTTGGGTTCTGATGCCTGGTAACTCAGTTACAGTCCTTCCCAATTGTGAAATCTTTAATACTTGGAGGGCCACATCTCCTGGTTTTTGATGTTTCTGCAGGCTGCAGGTACAATCAAATGTGTTTCTAATCTTGCAAAAACAAACAAACAAAACCAGCACTTGGAAAATACAATTTTGGTTTAAGTACTTGTTCCACTCTTGAGTGGGGCTCCAAGGATCATCCAGTGTATCCCCAAGTCTGCTTTTCTACCCACACATTTCAATTTAAACCTCTTATCGAAATGCCCTTTGCCAGCTCTTTTGAACAAGCTTAATAATTTTCATAAAAGAAGCTGGCTACCAGATGATATTTTAGCCTGGTACATTGGTTCTTAAACTTGACTGCAAATTAAAGTAACTCCAAGGAGTTTTTAACAATACTGATGCCAGGCCACATCTCATAGCAATTCGGTCAGTATCCCTGGGATAGAACCCAGGATTTCTAAAACTCCCAGGTAATCCCAATAAACAGCCAAGTGTGAGAAATACAGATCAGATTGAACAGATAGGAATATATCTTAAGTTAAATAGTTACTACTAACAGCTTTCCCCTCTTATATAGTAAAAAATTGAAACCAACTAATCTTCATTATTTTTTATTTACTCTTTTAAGGAAGTTAAAATGTGAAATAAATGTAATCAAAATAGAGCTTTGATTCGATTTTTCCAATTCTAATATTTGTGTTTGTTTGTTTAGCTCTTTATCCATTATATTCATTTGCAAATTTGGTTTTAGGAAACAAATCTGAATGGATTTATAGTACACTAAGGGATGTATATTCCTGTTGTAGCTCTGGCATAGCCTTTCTTTATGATTTGGAAAAAGCCATAATAGTAACACTCAAATCCCTAAAACTAGTTTGTGACTACATTTTAATAACAATTTAGTGAAATTATAAAAGGGTTCATACATTCATGTTTATATACATGCATTGCTGTTTTTTATTAATTATTCTGATACATTTTTTATATTTTTAATATTAATTTTATGGAAATAAAAATAAAGGGCAACCACTTTGCAGAATTCCAGGTAACATTGTTTACATCATTGCCTATGCAAATGGTGCCTTTTAGAATTATGCAAAGGAGAGTGAGGATAAGTAATTACTTTGGTTTTGTTTGTGTTTTGTTAGTGTTCAAGATCTTTCTTGAAAAAAAATATCCATGTGCCCTTTTGTAGATTTCCTTCTTCCTCTCTATTTAAAATCATACACCCATAGACACACACATCCCTCCAGGACTCAGTTACGAAGTCAAAGTCTAAGAATAATTGATAGTCAGTGGCTGCTCCCAGTTCACCTGCAAGGTATCTCACCTTGGCTTCTGAGACCTTAGCTTTATGGAATACCTCCCCTCAAGGTCCACACGAACTCTTCATCAGCTGAGATATTGACTTTTACATTGTCATATTTCGTAACTTCTTTGAAAGACTCGCCAGTGTCGGCCATCTCTTTCCTCAATGTCCACAGCATTGCCCTTTCCTCATTCTCCTCTGAAAATACTGTCTTCTTAACTCACTCCTCTTCCTCCTTCTTTTCTTTCTCTACACATATAATGATCCCTAGTTTACCCTTCTTTCATGAAGGTTTTATTCATCTGATTGGATGCAGAAAATTGCCATGTAGAAGACCTAACCTCTCTTTTCCTAACTCCAGTATGCCTCTAAAAATTCATACCTACGTTTACAACTTCTTTCTGAAAGCCAGCATCTACAAAGCTCTTCTGTTCTCTCTGCACCTAAACGTGTTTGAGAATCATTTATTAAGTTGAGCATAAAGTCCATCATATGCATTGACTAATTCTGTCTGTTCTGATGCACGGATGTTACATTTACCAGCATATGGCTGTATCAAGATCCAGTGGAAAGAAGAGTAAACCAAGAATTGAAGAGCCCAGCCCTGTCTCAGTCTCCTGTATTGTATAACTTTACACATATCTAACTTCTCAAAGTTTTATTTTTCTGATACGGAAACAGTGGTTGATTGGCAAAAGGAACTCTAAATGGGTAACTCTCATCTTGAACCTACTAGTATTATCTTAGAGAATTAATATTTATTTCTCCCCTTTGAATTTATCTTGTATTATCTTTTCTATCGCATGTAGGCATCTCTCATTTGTTTCAGTAAACTGGTGGGCTCATGACAATCCTCAGGTTAGTGTAGCTTCTCCACAAACTTCCTTTCATGGGTGTGGAATTGACTGGACCTTGTGCAAAAAGACATAGACTCCAAAAGTTTTTGAAAGTATTTTGTTCATTTCCTTACTTGAAAAGTACTCACAGAATTGCCTTCTTTACTGGCTTCCCCAGGAAATGCCCCTCATTATGACAAGGCTGAGTTGGACTCGTGAGGTCGGCACTTGTGCCAGACTGTCGGCTGCCCTCTCACGCCTCTTTAATTTGCTAAAGTGTTAGCAATTAGCACTGATTTGCTTAACGACGTGCCAAGCCAGCCACACCAGCTTTTATAAAAAGGGAAGCTCAAACATTGGGAGGTCTTTATTTTTCAACTTTTTTGCCTTCTTTTGCCAAAATTTGCCACGGGGATTTCTGGCTTGCCTCTTAGATTGCATGTGACATTTTGTAAGAAATCAGATAACCAGATAACAAATGGGAATTACATGAGCATCTGGAAGAAATAATTAATCTGAAAACTTTAACACATATACAATATCAGTGTTCCTCAAGTGTTTGAAAGAACAAAAAGGATTTTATTACTCTGAAAGGAATACATTGTAACATGCTTTTTATCCTCAAATAATTAAATGATCTCTGTTAATCCCCTTAGGCAGGTGGTCACTGAATTCCTAATCGTAAATATATTTCTCCCTGGCCAATAGCCAACCTACCACATGATATTCTCCTTAATTTAATATTTATTTAGTGAGCCGCGGTTATGTGCAAAGCATTATATTTCCAGGAAATTCTCTGGGGTTGCCCCTTTTCTTAGCCAGAGTCCTCTTGCTTCCTTTGTAGATCTGCACAGACACATTGTCTTTAAATTAGCTGACATGGGGGCCTTTGGACTCTCTGTATTGAAGAAAGACTATTTTCTGTTTATTAATTGGTGGTTTGGAGAGGAAGAAGAGGCTACCTTATATCAAGAGTGAGGGAGCTCAGCTGGTAACCAGTCATGCCTCAGGTGTTCACCAGACAGCGCTCATGGCCCCGCAGACTATATTACTTTAATGATTTCATAAACCGTGTTAATGAGGAATTACTAAACAAACAAACAAAAAAGAAAAAAGACATATTCCCTGCCTTTCAGTGGACTGATGCTGTGGTGTTTACAGCAGAGAGGAGGTCATTGAACAACAGGCTCCTTGTTTCCAAACTCAACACCCAGAAATCTCTCTTCTAGTTTGTTGTTTGTTTTTCTTATGTAAAAAGATTAGCTCAGGAAGTTTAAGTATTGGAGGAATACAGTAATTAACAATATTATGATTATACTAAGAGAGAATATTGAAGAGAGATAAGATTAGCAAAATTCATAAACAGTAATGTGGAGTTAAAGAAATTTATCAAATAACTTTTCAAGGTCCTAATCTGGATCACTGGATTACACTTTTGTCTCTTTTTTTCTCACTACCTTTTCTACCTACTACATACTCGACTCCCATTGCTTTGCCCAGGCAGATAGATACCCTGTACCAACTACAGAAGATGGCAGATGCTGGTATACTTGGGTAGGAAAAGGGAGAAAATAATTTTAATTGCCTTGTTATGCAGTTTATCTGTATAATAAGCCTTCATCGACAAATATAATCTCAAAAGAATGGATATCAAGATCTTATAAAAAGCCAGAGTGAAAAAAGTAATACTTACTGAAAATCTTGAAGGCTCTACAGCCAAATCACTGAGCTTGATACTTTATTTATTTATTATTTATTTATTTTTTTGATCTTGATACTTTAAATCATAGCCTTAAATCATGATACTTAAATCAAGCTGGGCTTCAGTACCTGAGTCGATCACAGAGTTGCCTTCACTAGATTATGTTTTAATGTTATCCACCGAGCTTTTATTGAAGAACACTACACCTCAAGAAGTGTATCAAAATCAGGAGTATACTTGCCATCAAAGTGTTAAGGGCTCTGTCCTCTGTGTCCTTCCTCATCTTCTTTGTAACGTCAGGAATGTCTAATAGGAAAGTGCTAAGAGCACCCATGCTTCCTACAGGACCTGGCTTTCTGTCTCCTGTCTGATTATGCAAGTAATCATCTTTCTTTTCACTTTGGCCACCAAAAAGATCAGAGTAAAATTTGAAACTGCAGTATAACAATTAGGTTTGACCTTTTTTCATCTGCATTTTAAGTCTTCTATTCCCTGGTTTTGATTTTTCTTTTTCTACTTTGTCATTATTTTCTTGAAAGCACTTGAATCACCTATGAACTAGGCAGTGTAGGTATCTCCATTTTCCTGAGGTAAATTTTTGCTATATGTTGATTAAGTGACTTTTCCAAGATTTCATTGTTAAGCTAAGACTGAAACATAGATATTTACATACAAAGTCATGTTCTCTTTACATGAAGCCCCATGAAGCTGGGGATTCTCAGTGGGAAGGGATGAGGAGGGTGATGTTGCTCTCCTTGAGACATTTGACAATGTTTGGGAATAATTTCAGTTGTCACAAACATGGAGAGGATTGATACTGGCATCTAATGGGTAACTCTACAATGTACAGGTCAGATCTCCCTGTCCCCTAACTATAAGGAATTATCCAACTCAAAATGTCAGTAGTGCTAAGGTCGAGAGACCCTGCATTAAAAGAGAAAAACAAATACCGTATACTAACACATATATATGAAATCTAAAGAAAAAAATGGTTCTGAAGAACCTAGGGGCAAGCCGGGAATAAAGACGCAGACCTACTAGAGAATGGACTTGAGGACACAGGGAGGGGAGGGTAAGCTGGGACGAAGTGAGAGAGTGACATGGACATATATACACTACCAAATGTAAAACGGATAGCTAGTGGGAAGCAGCCACATAGCACAGGGAGATAAGCTCGGCGCTTTGTGACCACCTAGAGGTGTGGGGTAGGGAGGGTGGGAGGGAGACGCAAGAGGGAAGAGATATGGGGACATATGTATATGTATAGCTGATTCACTTTGTTATAAAGCAGAAACTAACACACCATTGTAAAGCAATTATACTCCAATAAAGATGTTAAAAAAGAAAGAAAACCATAAAAATAAATAAATAAATAAAACCAGTAGAATAATAATAAATAAATAAATAAATAAATAAATAAAAGATTAACTCTCTTCAATAGTACTTTTAAAACAGTTTTTGTGTAAGTTGTTATGCCTTCTTTCTCTTTTGTTATTTTACTTTCAACACCTTTGTTGGTTGTCTACATTTTATTAATATTTTACAATGTACTAACTCTTTTATTACTTAATTTGATAGTGTTTTTCACTTTTCATTTTATTCAATTCAACTGGTTTACTTTATACATTATTTAACAAGAAAATGAATTTATAAAAGAGGAATATAAAGTCTTTTGACTCCTGAAATTGAGAATAATATCTCTGGTGATGGGAAGTGCACAGGGTCCTTCTTGTTCCGTAATTCACTAGACTAGGATAATATTTCTCCAGCAGGACTCCCAACTACTTGATTGTGATCTTCCAATTAAGCTCATCCCCTTCAGTGTTTAATCTCCAAAAGAATTGCTTTTACCTTGTTACCTTATAAAGAACACTGATTATTGAAAATGACTTCCAATTGAATTTTCTTTTTTTCTCATAAGAATTTACTCTCTTCAAAAGACAGTATAAATCTTTTGGGAAAAATGCCTTCCTCTCTGTGCTCTACACAAAAGGAGAGAAGGATATTGTGTTGAAACTACAATAAGCTAAAGCATAGATAGGTTCTAGGCAGAAAGATGAGATAGATGGATAAGAAAACTATATTTTTAAAGATGCTGGTTCAGTGAGAACACAGAATAAGGAGATCCACCCTTGGAATGGTTATCTGGAAAGTTCTCTTTACAAAGTGATTTTTAAGCTGGGAGCTGAGAGTAGAGTAGGAGTTGTAGATCTTCTACTGAAGGATGCTGGGAAATCATTTCAGGCACTCGTGCATGAGAATATGAGAGTGAAGACGTTGAGATGAGAAAACATTTGGTGAAATTAAGGAATGGAAAGATGGTTATTGTGACTGGAGCTTGGTGAGGATGCAACAGGATTTGATTTGACAGAGCTTGGTAATGGACTATTGTGGTGTCAAAGGAAAGAGAGATGTCGGCAATAACTTCCAATGTCCAAGTGCAGTGACTGGCTGGATAATACTGCCACTAACTGAGTTGGCAAAGACTAGAGAGAGCTTTACCCAAGAAGATGAAGTGGTCAGTTTGGGCTATGTTTTGTTATGTTTGTTTGCCCATTGTTTGGTTGGCTGTTTGCCTATTTTCTTTCTCTTTCTCTTTTCTGTGCTTTTTTTCTTTCTTTTTTCTTCTCCTTTTAGATATCAACATGGATATTTTAAATAGAAAATTAAATATATGAGTCTGAAGTTCTGCAAGGCAGCTAGACTACAGTTTAATTTTGGAGTCCTTGACATATAGATTCCATTATAGCCATGGGAATGGATAAGATCACCTAGAAAAAAGTTTCCAAAAGAATACTGACAGCTCAGAATGGAGCCTTGGGGAATTCTAACATTTAAAGCTCAAATACAGGATGAGAAGGAGAAGGAGAATTAAGAGGATAACCAGAAAGTGCATTAGCTGGTGATCTTGATGCTGAAGCCAATAGAAAGGAGTGAGTGATTAAATGTAATATATTTGAATAACATAGAACTTTATAGTGTAAATCTAGTCCTACAAGTGAAGAATCAAACTCTCTGTCTTGGTTGACAGATTATTTTCCAGTTTTTAAAATAATAGTATTTATTCATCTTACTGGTAATAAATTGATAGGGAGTATAAAGATGGAAATATAAAGCTGGACTGAGAGAAAAAGGAAAAGTAGATTACTGTTTAAATAGTAATCTGATAAAATATATTAATGAACACTTACAAACCCAAAGGAAATTATAGAAATATATTAACCATGGGTTATCACACTATTTATTCACATTTCTTGGTGGACGGAAAGGTTATACATTGAAAAATACATATCCATGTTATTTACGTATATATGCATTACCTAAAATATCATAGAATTAAACCCACACTTTCTGTTATATGCAACTTTTAATCCATAATAGCTCTTTGATATCAAGCTAGCCATCCCATATCAATCTTGATTGATGCTTTGATGTGTGTTTTTTTTAAAAAATATACATGGTTTGACTGGGGCTGTACCTCAAAGAGAAATCAGTCTTTTAATGGAAAAGAGCTTTTTCCTTGTTTAGAGGTAAGTATGTGGAAGTCCTAGACTAGTATAGATTAAAAAACAGTTCTCAGAGTGCCAGAAAATCAGACAGAGGGGCAAACTACGTAAAATTCTGAGGTCTAAATCCTAGTCAGCTTCCAAGAGACTGATATTTCTTTGCCCACATCATTTGAAAACTTTGAATCTTGGTTTGAGAAGAAAGTAGTAAGGCAGGATTTCTTGAGTTTGCTATTACATCAGGATTTCTGATTATCCTGAAAAGATTTGAGTACAGAAGCTCAAGCATTTGAAAATCCCTTCAGTTTCACACTCAAGAAGGTGAAATTCCCATTTTCCCAAATTTGTATATTGGTAAGTTCTGAGCTTGGAATGATTTTTTCTGATTCTTACTTACAAGGATCATTCTTTCAGTCCCTCAACAAAAACCAAAAATGCTTTCATATTGTTTCCTGAATGTCTAAGTAAATCAAAGTGTCTTGCTATTTACAAAAGAATACTTAGGCATCATAGAGTATAAAGTATCAGTTTTGCTTTTGAAGCAAGAACTATAGGTAAAAGTTTTTAAACTAACATTTTGGCAGTGAATGAAATAGTGTATTTTTTTTTCTGTCAGGCGGGTAGAATGCTTAGATAAATTATTTATTCAGTCATCTTAATATATTCTCTTATATCAATAATTATTTACATTTTTAAAAATTCTTCTCATGTGAATAGTTGAAATAATTTAAAATATGGCCATAAAATTCCCTCAATTAAGTATCATGGAGGTTCAATACGTATATTCTGACTTTTACTTAACAGCTATATCATCAGAAGACTCTAGAGACTAAAGTTGTTCTTCAAGAACATGGGCTGGACACCTGTTTATTATTGCAGGTCTATTACAGCAGCAATATTTGAAATATAAAGTAAAGCTTAGAATAAAACTTCCCACACAGGCTTGAATTGTCCTTGCCCCTTTCATTATTTAAGTCCAGAAAACAATTGCAAAAAGGATATCATAATTATGGTGAAAATTTTGTGGAAAACATGGGGATGTATATACAAATATCATTCTAATAGTAAAAATATGGGTAGTATATGTTGGTTGTCTAATTTGTGTTCCCAGGAGCTGTTTACTCTCTATCAAGGAACCCAGATTAGGATGGCTCTAATGATCAGTGATGTTGAGCATCTTTTCATGTGTTTGTTGGCCATCTGTATGTCTGCTTTGGAGAAATGTCTGTTTAGGTCTTCTGCCCATTTTTGTATTGGGTTGTTTGTTTTTTTGATATTGAGCTGCATGAGCTGCTTGTATATTTTAGAGATTAATCCTTTGTCCGTTGCTTGGTTTGCAAATAGTTTCTCCCATTCTGAGGGTTGTCTTTTCGTCAGCCATAAAAAGGAATGAAATTGAGTTATTTGTAATGAGGTGGATGGACCTAGAGTCTGTCATACAGAGTGAAGTAAGTCAGAAAGAGAAATACAAATACTGTATGCTAATGCACATCTATGGGATCTAAAAAAATGGTACTGGTGAACCTCGTGGCAGGGCAGGAATAAAGACACAGACGTAGAGAAGGGACTTGAGGACACAGAGGGGGAAGGGGAAGCTGGGATGAAGTGAGAGAGTAATATTGACATATATACACTAGCAAATGTAAAATGAATAGCTAGTGGGAAGCTGCTGCATAGCACAGGGAGATCAGCTCGATGCTTTGCCTAGAGGGGTGGAATAGGGAGGGTGGGAGGGAGGCTCAAGAGGGAGGGGATATGGGGATATATGTATATGTATAGCTGATTCACTTTGCTGTACAGCAGAAACTAACACAACATTGTAAAGCAGTTATACTCCAGTAAAGATATACACACACAAAAAAAAAGAGAAACAGAAAAAATAAAGTGTACAAAATGATGATTTGAAAAAAAAACCCAACAAATTAGGACGGCTATCTTCCTTTCATACTGCTTGCTACGGAAACTAGCAAAATTCACTTTGTTGGTTATGGTACTAAGGAGAACAAATCATTGAAGCATTGTGGTAATATTAGTTAAGGCTCCAAATTCATTATCTAAATCACACATGCCTCAGATTTTCCTTTTAATGCAAATGTGAACTTTGTGGATCCTTGAGATTATCCTATAGGTCAGGAGCAAAATACTCCTATGTCTGTATACATATATATTCACTTTCAAATGCAGACATCAGAGTAAAGCAACCACACCCAACATCAACAGTATCTTTTCTTTTAGTATAGCCATGGTTCTAAAGAAGTTTAAATAATATTTGAAAAAAAAAGTCTTTGTTCTCAGGATTTCTTAGGTACTTTGTGGAAAAATCCTCTGAATATTTTGGGAATACAATAAAATACTTTCTTTGGATATATACACATTCATTATCATTTTTTTTCCATTGGAATACCCTGAAGTTCAATACAGAGTTATATTTTAAATCTTAGCCAGAACTAAAACATTGAGAGACAATAAAAAGTTAAGTGAAAATCAACTTCATTCATTCTATGGTCAAAACTCTATTTTTTCCATAAGAGAACAACTAGGAACTGATCATATGGAAGGAAAAGCATTGAGTGAAAGGGCCTAACAGTCCATTGCTTTTGAAGAATAGAGTGCAAATATATTTGGGGCCCTGCCAACCTCCCACTTGAAGATAAAATTAGTTATGCCAAACAAATGTCTAACTTTCTCCTGTATAATTTTCTTTATGGGGAAATGACCTGACAGCATGGATGCTTAAAATGGGCTCTCCCACTTGACTGTTTTATTTATGATGCAATAGAGTACACATCTTTAAATGTAATGCTTTCTGAATTGAAACAGCAAAGGCAGATCTATAAAAAGAATGTCTGCACAAGCCAAAGACACGGAGTTAATGAGATATTATTTTACCACTCCTTAAGAAATGTGAACTATATTGACACCATGGAGAAGAGTGTAAAGTAAAAGAACAATGAAATAAAAATGAACCAAACTGAACGTACCTCTCTCCCAGCCTCAGAGATAGTAACTACAAAATCACATTACTCCTTTCAGACATCTGGCCCTGAAATACTTCCTGGGCACCTGGAGTAGTAAAGATCTGGTGTCGGGTTTTTGTCTTTGGTCAATTCATTAAGCTGCAAGGGGCCTAGAATATTAGATCACATTAGTCTCATAAAATTGCCACCAGTGTTAAACAATAAGTATATTTGGAAAGGGAAACACATTTCTTTTTTTATCCTAGAAAACAAAGCATTTTCCTTTCAGAGTTAGTCTTTGTTTTTTTAGCAGAGCCAAGAAATGGGTTCTATTTATCAAGCTATATTTTAAGTAGGATTTAAAAATATAATAAAATGAAATGTTTTACTTTCTAGTTAATAAATTTGCTTTTTTAAGTTAGAAGTAAATGAAGAGGACTTATATTTAGTCCAGACAGAGATAATATGTTGGTAAGAGTGTAGATTAAGAATTATGTTTAGGAAAATGAATTAACAACCTATTCCTGGCTACAGAGACAATGCCTTATTACATGTAGAAAGTGTATATAAAAGTAAAAGGGAGATGCTTTTTCTTCTTTTTGTTCCATTTTGTAGTACCATATCTTGTTTACGTGGTCAATACCCTTAGAATCCTTCTGATGTAAGTGGAAAGCATGGTGTCAATATAATGCTTGGTTTGATGTCGACAATTTGAATATGAGCATGTATTCTCCAACTCTGTGAGCATGAAGATGTAATTTGCCTGTTAGGAAATAAATGACTAGGCAGCAGGCCTGTAATACATTCTTTCTTATCTGGCCAGTTCTTAAAGCAGATGGTTCCTGGAGGTTAACAGTCTATACTCCAGGATTAAACTAAATGGTTTCACTGATTGCCTTAGCTGTACCTGATATGACAGAAATAGGCCAAAGAGGTATTTCAGGCTGTTGTAGACCTATAAGCAAACTGATTTTCAATCCCAATTTCTAAGTTGAACCGGGACAATTTACATTCTCATGTAATGGGATACAATATACGTTTACACATTGCCACAAGGGTATTTTTAATTCACTAGCCTAGTCCCATAATCTAGTGAAATGGGACTGGAACTTAACAACCATTATGAGGAACTTAGTGAAAAATAGGATGAGATCATAAGAATTGCCTTCTTAGAGGAAGGAGGGCAAAAGAGTTAAAAACATAGCTACCTATAAGACAAAGGGGGTCTGCCTGATAAATTCATTTAAAATTCAAAGCTAAGACCAGTCTTTGAAATTTCTGAGGATGATGTGGGCTGCTGAAATTGGGAGCATTCCTCAGAAGGTGGACAGTAAGTTGCTACATGTCACAGACCCAGCCCAAAAACAAGATGCTCAGAGCCTAGAGGGCTCATTTTCCTCATCTAGAAGCCCTTTCCTTTTGCCCAGTTGCCTTGCTATATTGTTGGCAAATAAGCCCTAAATAACTAGATAGTAAAGAACACACTTCTAGATAATAAAGAACACACTTAAGTGGAACCCTTATTTATAGAAATTCCTGTGTGAATGTAAAGTGGGTCATGTAGATGCCCACAAGAGCAGAGTCACAGTGCATTGTTGTCGTACCTGATGAAGTGGCTGAAGTGATAAGAAACTGCATCCAATGGCAACAGGAAAGAAATCACTTAGAAATGGCTGGAAGTAAAATTCCCCAAGGACAACAGTCTGCATGCAACTTGCAAGTGGATTATATTGGACCTCTATCAGGGACACCGGGAAGCTACAAATGGGTGTTAACTAGGTTTGACACCTATTACGCTCTCAGATTCACTTATCCTGTAACAGAAGCAACTTTGAAGAACACAGTGAGAGGTTGGAACATCGATTCTCTATTATTCAACCAATCTGGACATAATATTTCTGATTAATCTGGGCCTTTTCCTCCTGCTAACATGCAGGATGGGCAAAGAATACTGCATGGTCGTGCCTCGTTCCTTATTCCCCGTTAAGCAAAGTGGGCCATCAAAACAGGCATTAGTCAAAACATCTGGTAAAAAAGTTTTTAAAGGATTGGTTTAGTTGTTTAAATAACATGTGTCTCAGATTGATTATGGGAGGACTTGGAAGTTTTCTAGGATTAGGAGATGGCAGGATATAGGGGAGAATGCAAATAAATAGCTGCAGGTATTACTGACTTACCAGATTTTACTTTTATTTACCTGATATGATGTTCTCAAAACATGGGGTAAATGATTTTCTTGCGTAAACCACACCATATACAATACCACTATATTTGACACTGAGTTTTGCTCAAAGTATTTTGGGTTGTCATAACTTCACTGCACCTTCAGTAGTCAAATTAGTGCTGACTGTGACTGTGGCCCCTCTTGTGAGTACTGTTATTCTTTATCTGTCAAATCCTAGGATATCTGCCTGGAGTTTGAGCTAAGAAGAACCATTAGCAAGTCGGCTATTATTGTTGGATATTAGGTTAAACACTATATCTGAGTGGGTAACCCTAACTGGGGGGGGAAAGTGTGTGGGTCAAAACAGGTAATAAATAAAAAATGGGGGTGGGAATATACCAGATGGACTACATCCACTATACATTAGTGGACTACATCCTACTATTTCCATGAGGGCGCTCTAGGGCAAGAGAATGATGCCCTGGCTTAGATCTGGAGCTGAGCAATTGGCAATGTTGGGAGAAACATCCAGAGCTATTTTCTCTGGAGAATGGAAATTGAATTCTTGCTGCTTTATAGGCTCCAAATAAATAGTTAATCTGGATAATTTGAAAAAAAAGAAGTGGCACAGCACCTACTAATGATCCAATTTACAAGGAGCTGACCAACTAAATGAATGCAGTACCTAATAGTGAACGACAATTGGATTTCCAGGTGATTTCTAAAGAACACCAGAAGCTGGATATCAGTGAAATAATACCTGAAAAAGCCTGGGAAAAAAATCACTTTTAATTTTAAATGCAGAAAACATGTTTTAAAAGAACAAAGGTGATATATAGACATTTTCAGATAAAAACAGAGAGATTTCACTACCAACTGATCTTTACTAAGTGAAATGTAAAAGTATGTGTGTCCTTCAGGAAGAGGGAAAATTGTCCCAGGTCTAAGATGGAATTATGAGCAACGAAATAGGCAAATGTGTGGATAAACCTAAGCAAACATTGACTGTATGCTATAAAAAATAATAAAGATGTCTACTTTGGACGGCAAAAACATTGTAAAACTATAACCTTGCACAATCATAATATTTGTTATTGGTTATGGGAAAACTGGAACGAACTTTTTGGCCAACCCAATAGAAAGGATTGATCACAGTTTATTATTCCAAGACTCTTACATTGTTAAGGGAGAGTATATTTATGAAAATGCTGTGTTGGTTATGCAACTTAGAATTTAAAGATAACCTTTAAAGCAATCAAAATAGGGCTCATGAGTTGCAAAAGAGTAAAGTAAAAATATGTAAAACAAAAATAGTGAAAGTAGATAAAATGATACCAAAATTATTAGAGTGTTTATATCTGGATGGTGTGATTATGAGTAAATATTTTTATACATTTTATCATTTTGATGTGTGATTCAAATTTCCTACATAGAATATATTCCTTATATAGTGAAATATATGTATAAGTTCATCAAAAGTTATTGAGGACTTGGATGTTCTAGGCAGTGAGTGAACCTTACTTCAGGGATTTAAGGTTTTAAACCAATTTGTCAGTCATATTTCCACATCACAAAGAAACTACCTAATTTCAAACATAATTAAAACATATAAAATGTCAATCAACAGTTTTAAGTGAGTCTGTGTTTCAAAATGAGAAGGATTTTTTCCATTTAAAAATTGGACCCTGGGGGCTTCCCTGGTGGCGCAGCGGTTAAGAATCCACCTGCCAGTGCAGGGCACACGGGTTCGAGCCCTAGTTGGGGAAGATCCCACATGCCACGGAGCAACTAAGCCCGTGCGCCACAACGACTGAGCCTGTGCTCTAGAGCCCACGAGCCCACGAGCCACAGCTACTGAGCTTGCGTGCCACAACTACTGAAGCCTGCACGCCTAGAGCCCGTGCTCCACAACAGGAGAAGCCACTGCAGTGAGAAGCCTGTGCACTGCAACAAAGACCCAACGCAGCAAAAAATAATAAAATTAATTAATTAATTTAAAAAAATTGGACCCTGTAGATAAGAGGGCTTTTAAAATAGTGTTAGAATGGACATCCATTCAAAAGTATTATTTCTAATATATTTAAGTTCATATAATATCAGTCTTTTGTTTCTCCTTTATGGACTAAAGGACAAGCTTCATTGCAAGTATTTTTGTTTCTGTTTTTGTTTATTTGTTTGGACTCTGTAGTCATCAAGCTATTATTTATAGAATAAATATTATTTATATATGTATGTGTATATTATATTACATTATTTATAGAATAGAATTTGGTGAGTTTCTGGTTTTTTCTAACTATATTTCTATATGTTTATTTTATTTTATTTTATTTTTTTTGTGGTACGCGGGCCTCTCACTGTTGTGGCCTCTCCCATTGTGGAGCACAGGCTCCGGACGCGCAGGCTCAGCGGCCATGGCTCACGGGCCCAGCCGCTCCACGGCATGTGGGATCCTCCAAGACCGGGGCATGAACCCGTGTCCCCTGCATCAGCAGGCGGACTGTCAACCACTGCACCACCAGGGAAGCCCTCTATATGTTTATTTCTGTTTCTAACTATATTTTATTCTCAAATCCTGTGCTTAGAAAAGACGTGTTTATTCATGACTGCTGATGAACAACTGATTTACCTGTTAAAATGTGTTTTTTCCCTAAAAGAAAACAGTTTCAATGACCTTATTTCTGTGTCCTTAGAGCATTTCTTCTTCCTGCATATTGGTTTCTCTTGTTACCTACGATATTTCCTGCGAACAGGAAAGTCTAGCACCAGAGAGAAACATTGTTTATACACACTGCTCTAAGGGGGTTCTCTGGCTTTATTACTTTATTTCATATTAATGAAAAGGAAATCATGTCAGTGAAATAGTACAGATATTGATGTGCTATTCTGTTATAGTCTATCCACCTTGCATTTCAAAATGAAGATTTTAAAGTTTGACATTGGTTGTCACTGTATTGTTGGAATGAGTATACCATGGGCCTCCATCATATACAACCAATCAATATTTACTGTGTATTCTATGTGGTCATGCCTATAATAATCACTGGGATTAAAAAAAATAATTACTTTGAAAGGACATAACTCTGCCTAGTAAGGTGACAAAAATGTAAATGAATAGTTGAATTAATGATTTCTTTAAAAAAGTATGTCCTGGGCATATTATAAGATATTTAGTCCATTTATGATGCATTAATGGCTAAAATAAACTGAAAAGTCAACTGTGCAGAGGTAGCATTTATAGGAAAATGAAGTAGAAGTTTTCAAAAGAGCATTTTTTCATGACCTCAACCAAATTGTTTAGGAATATAACCTAAACATTTCTTCTAGACTGTTTCCACTGTTTGGGATCTTGAGCTTTTATAAATTTTTTCATATTATATAATGTAGTATATAATTTTTATCTTCATATGGTTGCTTTTATTGGAAAGAAAATTTGCCAGTTTCACTTTATTTTTGAGAAAGATACAATACATATATCGAAAATTATGTTAAAAATTGATAAATTACAAAATATTTTATGAGAGTTTCCTGTATGACAGGCATTGAGCTAACAGCTCCTAATGATTTATCTTAATTTAATCCTCAATTTTCAGAAAGAAAATTAAGGTTCAGAGATTGAATCAAAAAACAGTAGGGGTACAAGTCCAAACATTTATAATTCAATAGCTTTCTTTATCATGATAGTGTACTGGTATGAATTTTGAGAATTTGCCATCTCCATCTTTCCCAGTGTGAAAGGTGCCATATATTAAAGTTTTCCTCACTTGGCACCTTCTTTATTCCTTTGATCATTAAATTTCCTTTTTCTTTCATCTTTGGAAGAAGAAGAATATTTGCAATATTCCATGAATTTTGTAGAGTGACTTTATAATATTAGGATATCATTTTATCCATTTATTTCAAATATGATAAGCATGTTTATTGCCCATAAAATAATTTATTTTGCTATAGGAATTAAAATTCTACAGGACTTTAAAAATTTTCTTGGTCGGTTTTTGTGCTAGTCACTCTAGTACATTAAAAACATGGAAATTGTCTAGGGATGTGTTAATATACTGATGGGTCAGAATATTCTAGATGGTTGTTAAGTATGATCTTCCATATGTACTTTGTTTCTCAGTAATAGTGGTGGTAGTAGTACGAGTAGTAGTAGTAAATATTTCATAAACATGGGATGTGTATGAATGCAGCCCTTCTTTCATAAAATTAAGCATATTATTGCCTAGCTTTCAGTAGGAAACATAACAACTTCTAAACAAAAGCTTATAATGCTTTTATCCTGAGGGATAAATTGAAACTACCTAGGTAGGATTAGAATAATATTGATGCTTGCATGAGAAATAAAGACATAGGAACTCATGGCTAATTTTCATTGGCATTATTTACCACATATGAAAATAAAATAGATTTGGCATGAGAAAATAAATATCTGTCAGTGCCCTAGTGTTTTTAGTATATTTGGATAGCTTACCATGATGAAAATTTACAAAACTATCTTGCTCAGAAGGAAATGCCCTCCAATTTCTGGCACCGTTGGCCAGCATGAGATGAATTAGATTATCTTCGGAATCGAACTGAGAAATAAATAGAGTGAGACATGCTGCAAAAGGTAGTAATAAAGATGTAGAAGTAAAGATGCATACTTTGAAAAGGTGACTTTGAATTATTTGGGTATAACTATACATAAAGAAATAGACATTTCTGGGCCTCCCTGGTGGCGCAGTGGTTGAGAGTCCGCCTGCCGATGCAGGGGATACGGGTTCGTGCCCCGGTCTGGGAGGATCCCATATGCCGCGGAGCGGCTGGGCCCGTGAGCCATGGCCGCTGGGCCTGCGCGTCCGGAGCCTGTGCTCCGCAACGGGGGAGGCCACAACAGTGAGAGGCCCGCGTACAGCAAAAAAAAAAAAAAAAAAAAAAAAAAAAAAAAAAAAAGAAATAGACATTTCTTTTCACCATATTATTAGCAAGCTATGTGATTTTCAGGTAAAACATATAGGTGTGTGTATATATATAAATAAATATATATGAACAAAAATATATGTATGTTTTATATGTACATACACACACACAAGCAAAAAGAGGAGGAGGAAATAGAGCTATATAGGTATAAAATTACTATATCTTACTGGAATTCGTATATATTATATGTAGATTTTGTAAATTAAGATGAATCCAGTAAGCCCTAGAGCATCACAAAATAGAATGAAAAAACAGCAAAAAATTAAAATGTCATGTTAGAAAAAATTCAGTTCTTACAAAAAAAAAGCAGCAAAGGAATAAAAGAGGCACAAAAGTCATGAGACAAATAGAGAACAAAATGTGAAATCAGGCAACCTTACTTGCAACTATGTCAATAATAACATTAAAAGTGAATGGATTAAACACCCAAACAAAAGACGGAGATTGTCAGACTGAGTGAAAACTAAAATCTAACTTTATGATCTTTATAGGAAACACACTTTAGAGTCAAAGATACAAATAACTTGAAAGTAAGAGGATGGAAAATGCATCATGCATCAGAAAGTTATAACATTTATAAACACATGTGCACCTTAAAACAGGGTCCTAAAATACATGAAGCAAAAAAAAAGGCATGATTGAGGGAAAAATGTAAAGTTCAACAATAATTTTTGGAGACAAATACCCTATTTTCAATAATGGATAGAACAACTAGGAAGATCAAGAAGTAAACAGAAGGCTTGAGCAACATCATACAAAAATAGACTTAACAGACATCTAGAGGACACTCCACCCAACAACAGCATTATACACATTTTAAGGCCATTTAAAAAAGCCTCAATAAATTTAAAAAGATTTAAATCATACAAACTGTGTTCTCTGATTAAAATGGACTGAAATTAGATAAAAAATGGAGAAATTCACAAATATGTGGAAATTAAACGAGACACTACTGATTAACCAATGGGGTTAGAAAATAAATCACAGAAGAAATAAATCATAAAAGAAATTTTAAAAAATACTCAAAAATTAGTAAAAATGAAGGCACATAATACCAAATCTATGAAGTACAGTAGAAGCAGTGCTCACAGGGAAATTTAGAGTTGTAAAGCTGTAAAGCTCTACATTAAAAAAAAAAAGAAAGATTTCAAATCAATAACCTAAACTTCTACCTTAAGATACTGGAAAAAAAGAGGAACAATTAAGCTAAAGCAAGTAGAATGAAAGAAATAACAAGTATTAGAATGGAAGTTACTGAAACAAAGATAAACACAATAGAGAAAATCAATAGAACAAAAAGATGGTTCTTAGAGAAACTTACTGACACAATTGATAAACCTTTAGCTAGATTGACCAAGAGAAGGGAGAGAGAGCAAGAGAGAAAATTCTCATCACTAGAATCAAATGAAAGAGAAGTTATTACTACCAACTTTACAGAAACAAAAATAACTATAAAAGAATATTATGAACGGTTATATGCAAACAAATTAGATAAGTAAGACAAAATGAACAAATTCCTAAAAAGACACAAATTACTGAAACACACACACATAGCTCTAGGCATATTATAGTCAAATATCTGAAAATAAGAGAGAATGAGAAAATACTGAAGGCTGGAGGAGAACAAAGAACATTAGATACAGAGCGGCAAATATAAGCATATATCCAACCTTTAATTAGAAATCATGCAAGTTAGAAGACATTTGAGTAACATCATTAAAGTGCTGAAAGAGGGCTTCCCTGGTGGCGCAGTGGTTGAGAGTCTGCCTGCCGATGCAGGGGACACGGGTTCGTGCCCCGGTCCGGGAAGATCCCACATGCCGCGGAGCGGCTGGGCCGGTGAGCCATGGCCGCTGAGCCTGTGCGTCCGAATCCTGTGCTCCACAACGGGAGAGGGCACAGCAGTGAGAGGCCCGCGTACCGCAAAAAAAAAAAAAAAAAAAAAAAAAAAGTGGTTTCAGATTGAGGAATTTGGAAGCAAAACACATGGAAAATGGAGAAAGTTCACAAAAGAACAAGACATGTGATATGAGCAAAACTGGGCAGAGTGCCTAGAGTGTCCACTGAAACTCTCTTGAACTTACTGCATCAGAGATCATTTTCTGATTCTACACATATTTATTGACTATTTGCTATGTGTCTGGCATTAGACTGAATGCCGAGAACACGAGATAGTTAAGGACAAGTTCCTGTCACTGAACAATTTATAATTTGGTGGGGACAGGGAAGGAGAAGAATGTGTGCAGAATGACAATCAATGCTATAACAGGTCATTTTTCAGGAGTTCTAGAAGCACAAATAAGGGGTACTAGTTGACTATGGGGTAGGGTCTTAGGGAAGATTTCTCTGACGAAGTACCTCGTTGAAGTATGAACAGGATTATTCTAGTAGTTACATTCTTTTTCTCATTCTTTTACTGTCAAAATTTTTCCACACTCTAACAATTTAAAGTTCTGCTACGTGGTTTCCTGGAGCACAACTCTCCTAAAACCTACCACTCATAGGTTAATTGATAAACGACCCAATGATCTTTGCTCAGCTGTTTTTTTAAACATCAGTTTCTCTGTAGCATTTTATATATATATATATATTTTAACACTCCAGTCATCACAAAACTCTAGTTTTGCTGGTTCTGCCCTGCCCTGGCTTTCTTTGTGCCCACCTAATCTGCCTTTTGCCCAGATTTTTTGTTCTGTTTTATTTACTTCTTGTGTGTCATTTACTAAGGTTTAATCTCCTGCCCTCTGCTCTGCTTGCTGGTGTTTGGTTTTCCCCCTTGAGTAGTCTTTCCTTGTGCTTCAGGAGTCTTCATAATGATCAGGTCTAATTTTTTTTTAAGCTTTACTCTGTTCTTTCTCTGAAATCTTAGTTTAGTTCTACACACTACACTTTAAAGAAAGACACAGTCAAAGGGCTAAAAGCACATCAAATGATGTTTAACCTAGAGAAGAGAAAGTTCAATGGGACATGAAAAGTGCCTGCAGTTATAGAGGGGCATTTTGTGAAAGAAGGATTAAATTTATTTTTTGTTTCCACAGGGAACAGCTAGCACCATAGCCTAGCATTTTAAGGAGACACATTTTTTAATTAGTATAAGGACATTTATAAAAATTAGATTCGCAAAAGTACAATGAATTGATAGCAAAATAGGGAATTTTCCTGTCATTAAAGGATGTCAAACATGAGTTGAATGACAATTTGTTAGGAGTGATGTTGAAAGGGATTGAAGCCTCAGGTGAGGATAGAGCCTTGTAGGTGTTAAAGTCCGTTACAACTTGGAGATAATATCGTGCTATGATCCCCTTGGGTTTTCCATTGTTCTTTCAAGCCAAGCAAACCTCAAATATAATTCATCACGTTCCTTTTTAAGCTGGCTTTCCAGATGACTTCCCATCTGCCAGTCAAACTGTCTTCCCACAGATCATCATACACGCTTGACACTTCACCACCATCACTGGCTCATTTTTCTCTTTTGTTTCTCATTTCTAGCCAGTCTTCCAGTCCAGTCAGTTTTCCCTTGGTAAAATTTCTTTGATTCATCCTTTATTCTTCCCGGGGTAACTTTTGTGATTGAGCACCTTACCTAGAACTCTGGCAAGGATAAAATTAATTTTATCTTACAGCATTTTTGGCTCCAGAGTCTCTGTCCCCACAATCTACTGTGTAGAACATCCCTCATGAACTTTAAAAACTTCATTTTCTGTAATAAATAAGCGGGATATAAATAACAACTATGCAAATAAAATTAAACTCCTTTAAACTGATTTTAGACCATACTAAGTATCATTTTATCAACTTCCCCTTTAACCAATGTTCCATTATGTTAAGAGCATAAACCTTCCATTAAACAATGTTTGATTATTCCCTAAGATGAGCTGGCCTTTCTATTAAGAATTGCAAGAACACTGTATCTTGAATACATCTTTCTAATTCTTTCATCTGTGCTTTAGTTTCAATCCTTTTTGTACTTTATCTCTTTGTAAAAACAAATTTCGTTTCTATTTTTTCCCAGAAAGTAGCTCTCACTTCTCCTTAATATATGCTCAAAAAACTAACCTCTTGAGAGCAGTACTCTTGTACTAAGCACAGTGCCCAGTATTTCAAAACCATTTGTTAGAATATATATGTTACAGTTACAGATTTAACATACTGTTCACATGGTTTTTAATTAATATTAAGTGAGTCAGGCACCAGCTTCTCCTTTATCATATCAGGTACAGCTGAGGCAATCAGGGAATATTGTTCACTGAAATATTCAGACTTGCAATTATTAGTGCTTTGTGGCTCCACATTTCTATTAAAAATCCACACATAAATTAAATGAAAAAGTCATAATATCTGACTCTGTCCCCTATTTTCCTATTTGGCATAATATATTTGTTTTGTTTTGTTTTGTTTTTTGCGGTACTTGGGCCTCTCACTGTCGTGGCCCCTCCTGTTGCGGAGCACAGGCTCCGGACGCGCAGGCTCAGCGGCCATGGCTCACGGGCCCAGCCGCTCCGCGGCATGTGGGATCCTCCTGGACCGGGCCACGAACCCGTGTCCCCTGCATCGGTAGGTGGACTCTCAACCACTGCGCCACCAGGGAAGCCCTATTTGGTTATCTTTTGACTCTATGAATAATAACATCAAAAATCCTACTGATGCAGGAGGAAAAGACGTTTAGTTTCTGTTTTACTTTGTTTTATTTTGATAGTAGAAGGCTCCCTATCATGATGGATCTTAAGCCCATTCTGTAGCTGCAGGTCTTTGGGATGATCCTTACAGAACTGGTGTGGGAAGCACACAGGTTGGTGTCATCACAGAGACCCACCAGCTAGGGCTCACTTGGCTCTTGCAAAGCACCACTAGCAATGCTCTGGAAGCACAGATCTCTTTTGAAGTCCTGGGCAATTTCCCCCATCACATGCCGGAAGGGATGCTTCCATCTGATATTAAGGAGGTGTCACAGCACTAGGCTGTAAGAGATGCCTTCACTGCTTAGCAGAGGGTCACCTTTGCAAGCAGCTTTTGTATCTAGGCCCTTCCTGGTTACTTCAGCCTGTTGTCAATGACATATTTCTTCAGTTTTTTGCTTATTCCTTTTTCTTTCAGTTGCACATCAGCTAGTGAGGTACCTCAGACTCTGGGAGGCAAGAACAATGCAAAGAGTGAAGTAAATTGGGGACGTGGTGCTGCATGCAGATAAGCACCCTCCTCTCATCTGGCCTCCTGGGCTTCAGCTGCCCAGAGTAAACCTGACCAAAAATAATTACTTAACAGCAGCAGAATCAATACTCCCAATACGTATCTAACTGTTCTTCCTACCCAATTTTTAAATCTTTAATTAAGTGAATATTCTTTAAAAGATGAACACTTGGAAATGAAAAATTTCAAGAAATACTGTTTTTATGTAGACATGCCAAATTGTTCAGAGCTTCAGATTCTCCACCTTTAAATAGGCTTGATACGGGGCCATGTTTGTTACATTCTGTGGCCAAAAATGTGCATTAAATTGAAGAGAAAATTTAGTACATGCTCAAGCAGATTGGTAATTTTCTTCTTTTTTTTTTTGGCTTAAACAATTTTTTTTTAATGTTTATAGAAGTTATCAGTTTAATCCTTGATTTTTGAAATAATCTTAAATCCAAGAAAATTATTTTCTTAAAAATAGGTTATTGCTCACATAGATCTATAGAAAAAGAATCTTGTTTATTGCAGTTGGATTATAATATTAAAGCTGAATTAATAGTGTGTTCTTCAGCTCTCGAGACTATCCTGTGAATAATTCATAGTATCCAATATACCTCCTTTTAATTTGGTATCACCAGGACATTTACTTTATGGACTGAATATGAAAGCAGCTTTTTCTTATCTGAGGATTAATTAACTATGAATGGGAAATGATCTTGTAAGTTAACTTTATGCTTTATTTTTTTCCTTTATCATTCATAAGGTAAGGAAATGACAAAGGATTATTTTTTCCTTTTGGTCATCATTTTCTTTTTTCAAAAATATAGAAATATATATTCTATGAATGATTGCTATATTGTGGAATGTAAGGACTCTATATCCAAACTAACCTTTACTTGTCTTTGGTCTTCTGTTAGTAATTTTACCCTCAAGAAAAACCTATGTCTGCAATCCAGGATCTTTTTATTTCTTCATTTTCATCGTGGTTCTTAAATGCCCATGGTGTCCAAAGGGTTCCCCAAGAATATGTAGTTAAAAAGTTACTTTTCTTTTCTTCACAGATATTCTTTTAGCAAGTGTGAAGATAAGGAGCCTTAGGGGGTTTTCTACTCCCTCTAAAAAAATACTCAAAGTTCTTCATTTGATTGTATAATTGTGAAGATGATTAACTTCACAGCAACAGCAGAACTTTAATCCCAGCACATGAATAGTACACTTTGATCTTATTTATGACTATAATACTCCACCCATTCATTTAAATATCATAGGAAAATCAGTCGACTCATGGGAACATGAGTTTCCTTCTTGGACTGATTATAATAGGTATGGTATGAATTTAATGAGTTTAAAATATTAAACATATTTTTTAAGTAAAGATTTATTCTTTTGTTCTCATGATACAAGTAAATTTTATAGTATTTTCTTCTGAAATATTTTTATCCATTAACTTTTTCATTAGGACTTTATCTTAGTATCTTTATAAATTATGAAAATCCTAAGAAAATATGTTTGTCATCAAACATAAATAATATTAAAATCAGGGCTTCCCTGGTGGCGCAGTGGTTGAGAGTCCGCCTGCCGATGCAGGGGACACGGGTTCGTGACCCGGTCCGGGAAGATCCCACATGCGGTGGAGCGGCTGGGCCGGGAGCCATGGCCGCTGAGCTTGCGCGTCCGGAGCCTGTGCTCCGCAACGGGAGAGGCCACGACAGTGAGAGGCCCGCGTACCGCAAACAAAAAAAACAAACAAACAAACAAAAAAAATTAAAATCAGTGTTCTCTGACAAACTACTTTTTATCCAACAGTTTAAATTCCAATACTTCCTATGGGCAAACTAAAAGGATCATTATGAGGTCAATATATTATTTTTTAAAGAAAAAAAAAGAAAAGGTTACACTGGACAGTAATTCTTGGGGATCTGGGACCAGTAAATGTTAGAAGAGGCCTACTTGAAAAAAATTTTCTTATGAAAATAAAAATTTTGGTATCTTCTGTCAATAATTTTAAAAAAGGATATAGCAAAATATTTTTCCAGAATTCTATTCTTTTAATAGTTGAAGTAAGAGGCAATGTTGATATCTATTGGTTTAACCTAGGAAGACTAAACAGAATTAAGTACAATCATCAAACATAACACACAAGAAAAAATGACATTGAGGCAAATACCCCAAGAATAACTGGTGCAGAGAAAGGAGTAGGCATGTAGGAATCAATTGAAATTTGGAACCTGACTCCTGTTTGTCTGTGAGAATTTAGTGTCCTTGCTGAGACTCAATTTCACCACATGAAAATTGGAGATAATCATTAAGGATATCCGTGTGTGTGTGTGTGTGTGTGTGTATGTTATATTTGTGTATGCGTGTAGCAGTGATCTTTTCCAGTATGCTGTAAGGTGTTTCTCCCAAATCATAACCCATCTGCAAGATTTTTTAATAGACTATTTTTTAGAGCAGTTTTGAAGTCACAGCAAAATCAAGTGGAAAGTGCAGAGTTCCCATGTACCCCGTGTCCCATACTTGCACAATCTCCCCTACTATCAACATCTCATCCATTGAAGCATGTGACTGTGTCCAATATGCATTTAAGAACTTGTGAACTTTTATCTGTGGATCCTGAATTAATAGGCTCTTTGGTTGAAACAAAGAATAAGATATAATCTTCTACAGCAGTGACACTTCTGGCTTATATTATGTATTGGTGACTTCTGTTTTAAAGAGCCTGTTTGGTAATATTTAAATCAAATTAAAAACCAAAATCTTCTCTATTGCATTCAAGAAGATTTTACGTACGAGGTATGTTTTCAGGCAATAAAATGTGTTTTGATTTCTTTAGCGTGGTGAAAATACAAAACTCTTGTTTGTGTAGCTGTTTTATTTCTGTTTTACTTCTGACTTATTGAGGCCATATTTGGATGTCTAGTCACATGGCTGTGGAATAGCTTATCACCTCTCACCACCAGTAGGGGCTTTCTGCATGCTTCCAGGCATAAATAACACATGCAGGGCAACAAAGATGTTCCACAAAATAAAAATAACAACAGTAAAGAAAGATGGGCATGAAACCAAACGGATATTAAATCAAGTACCTGAAGTTCTTATTTATAAACAGAGCTCAGTATGTATTGTTAGATTTGTTTTATAAAAACCATTTAAGCATTATAACACTTGGTTATTTAAATTTTCTTTTTCTTTCTGAGGGAGGGTACTTTGAAAAACTCAAACTGGTGTTTTCAAGCAGGAGAAAGAGTGTCTGATAAAATGTTCATCCTTAAGCTAATTGAAAATTAAGTCATAAGTCACTGTGAATTTACTCACAATGGATTTGTGAATTCTGAAATTAATTAAGGGCCCTTATGTGTAGCACTGCTCTTGGTACTAAAGGCGAGGTATCTTATTAGTTCATCATTTAACAAATATGTTTTTAATATTTAATATATATGCCAGACACTGTGCTATGCACATGGTATTCATAGTGGACTTTAAAAACAAATTCTGTTCTAATGGAGCTTACATTCCAGGGGCTGAAGGGAAACAGCAACTAAACATATAAACACATCAACAAGATAATTTCAGAGAGAGAGAGATGAATGCAATGAGGAGAATATAACAGAATGCTGTGATTGAGGGGGACAGGGAATGAGTTGGGGCTTGTTTATGTGGAGTGAATTGAGTAGAGTGGCCATCGGGGAAGATCTTGGGATGAGAGAGCTCCAGGCAAACAGAACAACTATAGCAAAAACCCTCAAGTGAGAACAAAGCTGCACTGTTTGAGGAGCAGCAGAATGGCCTGCGTGCCTGGAACAACAGAGCAGAGGACTGTTGTGGTAGGATACACCCTCTGAGAGATTGTCAGGGTCCAGATGAAGGACTATGGACTTTATTCCAAATACAATGAGAAGACAGTGTTGACATTTCACTTAGGCGAGAGGAAACATCTGATTTATATTTTTAAATGGCCACCCTGGCTTCTGCAGATTTAATGGATTGTAAGGGAGAATTCTAAAGAATAGAAGGAGACAACTGCAGCAATCCTTGGAGGGTAATGGTACCTTGAACTCTGGATCATAGCAGTAGAAATGGAGAGAAGTGGGCATAATACATTTTGAAAATAGACTTGACAGAACTTGTTGATGATTTGGATTTGAGAAAGAATAAAGAAAAAAGAAAAATCAAGAACAGCTTCCAGGATTTGGAAACTGAGAGAATACTGTTTCCATTTGGTGAGTTGGCAGTGGCCGTTGGAAGAACAGATTTGGGTCTGGCAATCAAAAGTTCTGATGTGGATACAATAAATCGCATCTCTGTGGAGGTTTCTAGTTGGAAGTTGGAGAAATGAATCTGGATTTCAATGAACAGGATATAATATTACAGTTTAGATCAGGATTAAGAAGACATTTTGTGAATTTATTTTTATAAATCTTTCTTTTTTAAAGTTTAACATTGTTTCCCTAGTTTGGTATCAAAATATTATAGCCTTTGAAATAAAATGACTTAAGGCAAAGTCTTCTACAACAGGTAGGTCATTAGAGCTTATCCATGGGTCATAAATTCATTGTTAATGTATTATTAGAGCAAGGCAGACAAGAACACATTTACTGATGAAACACAAGACATTTTCTTAAGGAAAATAAATAGTTGAAAGGAAATAAAATAAATGTAAGGGCAAGAAATTCTTTTGATACCATTTGGATGGATCTTTTTTGAGCTGCCAAAGGGATTATTAAGTAGCACCTCAAGTTTACAAGGAAGATAAAATGTAGGTCCCACACATTGTCCAAAAAACTTTTTCATTTGGGTGTTAGCGATTCATTGCTACTATCTTGGCCAAACCTGTATTAAGAGAGATGTTTTCTCCCAAATGCATTTACTTTCTTAGAATCTTGTCAATTTTTAAGCTTTGAAGAACTCAGTTTATAATGTATGGATTTAGATTAGAAAGCCTGGGAAGGAAATAAAATTATATTTGTCACAGATTCAATTTCTCTGAAAGAAAGTCTCCCCAAAAACCAAACAAATAAACAATAAAAAAATCAAACAAACATAGATTTGCAGCTTCTTTGAATATATATTGTCTCCAGTTTAGAAAGCATAATCCTTAAGGGCAGTGACCCAGTTCCATCAAAGACTATCCAAGAGTTACTATCAAACAAGTCAGGATGCTCAAATGTTATTTTGGTTTCCATTTTCAGGTCATAGAAAATTACCAATCCTCTGGAAACAGTAAGTCTTATCTTTATGACTTGCTTAATGTGCATTGGGCTTTCTTCCCACCCTGTGGAAATGTGCTTTGCTAGGCTTCTAAAAGAAGCCAGGTACAGAAAAACCAACCAAGGTTTGCCACCCTCAACTTGAGCCTGTAGGGAGGTGTCATAGATTTTCAGGTTATTAGAAATCAATGCTAATTGGAATTCTTTTCAAAGCAGCAAAAATATTACCTGGAGCAGCCTTGCAGACATATCTAGATTTAAGTTTAACAGTCCCAGCACTGAACTAAATATTGTCTGGAGAGAAAGACTTTTGATCATGCTTAAATTTCAAAGGAAGCTTCCTACTCCTTGAATTTGTATCATATTTCTAAGAGTCTGTGATCCTAGAGAACTAATCATTCCTGGTTGATGGGACACAGAAAGCAATACGATTTGCTTTGCAGTAACATTCAGTTGATGTTTTCCGAATCAGTGATGCTCAAATAACAATGCCTATTCAAAAGATTACATGTGCATATTTGAAAGCAAAGTTGACCTGATTTCTACTATCACAAATAGTAGAAATCCTCAAAGTCTTTCCTGAAAATTCATATACTCCTGCACACATGCAGGCATGCACAGGCACTTCAGGAACTGAAGCTTGCCTGGTAAATCATTCGGTTCCAAATTCATTAGCCCCCCAAAAGGCTGAATTCATTTTGAAGTCCAGGAATGTTAGAAGAAAGCAAAACCAAAAACTGCCTGCCCAACTTTAAAACAGGGTTTTTAAAATTAAGGATACATCAGTCAGTGGCTCATACCTTTAACCTTTCACTTCTGGAATAACTTTCTGGTGCAGGGCATCACTGTGCCTGTTTCTAGCACAATGTATCATTTCTAAACATGTAAATTCCTTGGCTTCCAAGAAAGGAGTCCTGGAGGAAATGAATCCTGATTAAATCTAAAGGCATTCTAGAGTTGTGTAATTACTATGAATTATAAAATTATAGCTGTTTATGTTCCATTCTTTCCGAGTAAGAGTAAAAGTGTGTACTAATTCTTAGGCTTCTTCAGGTACTGCTGGGGTGATATATTTATGTTCCAGAATTATACTAAAAGCCATAAATGGCCAGGGAAATCACCAGAATGACTTCAAATATCACTTAATTGTGAACATGCTTATAGGAGAAACTTATGTGAGCAAATATATTTTTTATTACCATGCCATTTTTACTTTTCCAGGTGTTTACATCCTAAGGTATGCTACAAAGGATTTCCTTAAAGTCTTATTTTATACACAGTGCTTACTTTTAAAAATTTAAGTCAATATTAGCCTATAAAATTTTAGAATGTTTATATGAAACATTCTCCGTATAGATACTGTGCTTCCTGACGGTGGTTCCTTAAATGTTAGGGAGGTGATGAGCACTGCATTGACCTCACTGCTTATGGTTAGAGGTTTTACAGCCTCTAGCTCTGAGATGACAGTATGGGCTATAGGTTCCTGTCCATTAAGTATATCTATCCAAGAATATAAAAGAAACCTGTTTCTCATTTGTGTAATCATTTCCCATGTCTGGAACCATGTACCATGTGGCAGACTGAAACCTGGAACTTCTGGCTCCAGCATTTTGGTCTGAGGACAATTAATGTGACTATACCAATAATCTATTAACTACAAAGTTAAAGAAATTGTGAATTGTGAAATTGTGAAAAAGACTGTGAAAATCCTTTTAGTGTCATTCCTGCTTCATCTGGCAAAGGCATGAACTTTCTGTAGCTCTTTGTACTCTAACTTCATGGGCTGCTAGGTGTCTGAATTAATAAGATGAAAAACCTATGCTCTTAAGATCACTTCATTCCCCTTTCTGGGTTCTTATATTCATTCACAAATATTTAATAAACCAGTTTTGTGTCATATTCTGAAGCTTTCATGGTTATCAAAAGCAGACAGTATGACTGATTACATGGAGCTTACCGTCCAGTGGAGAAATCAAATATTAATCAGTTGATCACTGAAATAAATATAAAGTTGAAAAGGCACTAGGGAGGACAGTACTATGAAAGCATATAATAGAACAAGCAGAAATCATCCAAGGCCAGGAAAAGCTTCCCTGAGAAAGTGATGGCTTAAACTGTGATGTGAGAGTAGGTAGGAATTAATATATTCAATGAAAATATAATAACAAAAGGAAAACATCATGTCTTGTGTGATGCTGATTTGTTTTCTTTTAAAAATTATTTGTATTAGAATAGTTTTAGATTCATAGGAAAGTTGTAAAGATAGGCTAATCATGGGCTAAACGCTCCATGATCTTCACAAACTCTTGACAGTTCAATGACATCTAGAATCTCTTCTAATTCATGTAAGAACATTACTTCTTTTAGACTGTGAGTCTTTGGCCAGTGCTTGAGAAGTGCCATCACCACTGGTTCAGTGAGCGTGCTGTCCTTTTCTAAAAACTGAACTACACAGTATGCCAGTAGAGGATGGTAAACGATCAGAGACTTCACTTTTTCCAAAGGTAATAACACCTTCAATAAGAAAATCTTGTGCTCTTCTTTTCAGTGGCAAGGCAAATCCTTTTTTAAATATTTGATTGAAGTACAGTTGATTTACAATGTTGTGTTAATTTCTGCTGTACATCAAAGAGATTGTTATACACACACACACACATATATTCTTTTTCATATTCTTTTCCATCATGGTTTATCGCAGGATAATAAATATAGTTTCCTGTGCTATACAGTAGGACCTTGTTGTTTGTCCATCCTATTTATTCTAGTTTGTATCTGCTAATCTCAAATTCCCAATCCTTCCTTACCCCACCTTCCATGCCCCTTGGCAACCACAAGTCGTCCTCTATGTCTGCGAGTTGTTTCTGTTTAATAGATACATTCATTTGTTGTTTCTGTTTAATAGATATGTCATTTGTGTTGTATTTTAGATTCCATGTATAAGTGATATTATATGGTATTTGTCTTTCTCTTTCTGACTTACTTTGCTTAGTATGATAATCTCTAGGTCTACCCATGTTGATGCAAATGGCGTTATTTCATTCTTTTTCATGGCTGAGTAATATTCCATTGTATATATGCACCACATCTTCTTTATCCATTCATTTGTTGATGGACATTTAGGTTGTTCCATGTCTTGGCTATTGTAAATAGTGCTGCTATGAATATAGGGGTGCATGTAACTTTTTGAATTGTAGTTTTGTCTGGGTCTATGCCCAGGATTGGGATTGCTGGACTATATGGTAACTATTTTTAGTTTTACAAGGAGCCTCCATGCTGTTCTCCATTGTGGCTGCACCAATTTACATTCTCACCAACAGTGTAAGAGGGTTCCCTTTTCTACACACCTTCTCCAACATTTTTTACTTGTAGGCTTTTTAATGGTGGCCATTCTGACTGGTATGAGATGGTACCTCATTGTAGTTTGAGTTTGTGTTTCTCTAATAATTTGTGATGATGAGCATCTTTTCATGTGCCTATTGGCCATCTGTTTGTCTTCTTTGGAGGAATATGTATTTAGGTATTCTGCACATTTTTCAATTGGGTTGTTTGTTTCTTTTTGTTACTGAGTTGTATGAGCTTTTTGTATATTTTGAAAATTAAGCCTTTGTCAGTTTCATCATTTGCAAATATTTTCTCCCAGTTCATATGTTGTCTTTCTGTTCTGTTTATTTTTTTTCTTGCTGTGCAAAATCTTATGTTCAATATTGATGAACCAATATTAAAACATTATTATTAACTAAAGTCTGTGGTTTACTCTTTGTGTTCTACAGGTCCATGGGTTTTGATATATATCTTGTCATGTTTCTACCATTATAGTATTATACAGAATAGTTTGCCTAAAATATCCCTTCTATTCCACCTGTTCCTCCCTGCCCACTGTCTCTGATAACCACCATTTACTCTCTGTTGCTATGAGTTTGACTTTTTTATATTCCACACATAAGTAAGATCATGCAGTATTTGTCTTTCTGTGTCTGGCTTATTTCACTTAGCATAATGTCCTCAATCTCCATTCATGTTATTGCAAATGGCAGGATTTCCTTCTTTTTAAGACTGAATAATATTCCATTATAGGTATATACATATATGTGTGTGTGTGTGTGTGTGTATGTATACACATACCACCCATTTTCTTTATCCATTTATCTGTCAAGGGACACTTAGGTTATTTCCACATCTTGGTTACTGTGAATAATGCTGCGATGAATATGTGAATGCACATGTTTCTTTGAGATAGTGGTTTTATTTTTCCTTTGAATATACACTGAGAAGTAGTATTGCTGAATCATATGGTAGTTATAGTTTTAATTTTTTGAGGAACTTCCATACAGTTTGCCATAATGGCTGTACCAGTTTATAATCCCACCAGCAGTATATAAGGCTTCCCTTTTCTCCTCATCCTCAACATTTGCTATCTTTGACCTTTTGATAATATCCATCCCAAGAGATGTGAGGTGATATCTCATTGTGGTTATAATTTGCATTTCCCTGATGATTAGTGATAATGAGCATCTTTTTATATACCTGTTGGCCATCTGTATGCCCTCTTTAGAAAAATGTCTATTCAGGTCCTTTGCTCATTTTGTAATTGGGTTATTTGTTCTTTTGCCATTGAGTGTTATGAGTTCCTTTTATATTTTGGGTATTAACCTCTTACTGTACATACAGTTTGTAAATATTTTCTCTCGTTCCTTTGGTCGCCTTTTCATTTTGTTGATTGTTTCCTGTGCAAAAACGTCTAGGTTTGATATAGTCCTACTTGTTTATTTTTGCTTCTGTTGCATGTGCTTTTATTGTCATTCAAAACAATCACTGCCAAGAACAATGTCAAGGAGATCTTGCCTCTGTTTTTTCTTCTAGGAGTTTTACAGTTTCAGGTCTTAGGCTTATATCGTTAATCCATTTTGAGTTGATTATTTTATATGTTACCCTTCTTTTCTTTGCTCGAAATATAAGCATTCTACCCTTAATGTATATTTTGGCAACAACTGTATTCTGTAAATTCCCCACTTGTATTTGTGGCCCTGGTTTCTATTCATTTAATACAAATTCAGTCGTAATTTTTGTACATTTGTAACATTGACAATAGAATTAGGTTTAAATTAACATTGAGCCAGCTACGTTTTCACAAGGCACCACAGTGGCTGAAAGCCATTTCTTTTTCTGTATTAGGTAAAATGTTTTTGTGAGAAAGTGCTTTTCAGTTCATGGGTGTTTATACTACTTTCTATTGCTCAACACACTTGTTTTAATCCTCTAGTCATGGTCTAAATGATATAATATGCTAGCCCACTGGGCAGAGCTAGACTCGAAAAAAAACAGTTTCATGCTAGATGTGGCTCATATGAGCCTTTACTGCTGGACCTTTACAAAATCATCACAGAATATCTGCTTATTCAGTAAAGATAATTTGTCCTAACATCTCAAAATTTGAAAAGTTATCAAGAAGAACATAGTGCATGAAAGTCATAATAATTCTGCCGTCTGAAGGATACAGGTTAGAGGTGAACTTTATGATTTTAATAAGAACATGCAAGTTGTCCCTTTTTTTTTTTCATAGAGCAATCTCCAGCTTTCTACGTTTAATTACACTTGGCTTTGGAAGACCTCATAGAACTTCCGAAATGCTGTGCATCACACCTCTGTGGAACTTGAGGAAATGATTTTATTTTCCCTTTCTAGTTTTATTCCATTGGGGTAATAAAGACTTTAAATTTGAGATTTATGACTGCCTCTTTAAGCAGTGCTGGGACTTCTGTTAATGGTCTGACTTACTAGATTGAAAACTTTATAAAGGGCTATATTTTTAAAATGCATGATTGTAAGACTGTGCTGTACATTTATGCACACATGAAAGAAAAATGCAGAGCTAATAAGGACATCTGTGAAATGCATACTCCTAGAAACACCAATCCTCACAATATGGACAGAATTCTTTATTTTCCTCTAAACAGAGTTGGATCACTGTTTTATAATCCTTATGGATAGCTGGCTTGTCCTAATTATCTTCTCAGTCCTGAAACATGTATTTCTCATATAGCAGGTATTCCATTTAATAACTTCTGAAATAAATTTTATATAAATAGAATTTTCTCCAAATACCAGAAGACTTAGAAAAAATGGGAGAAATTATGCTGTTCCACAAAATATTTATGTAAAAGGAAACATTTGAAGGAAAGTATACTTAGTGCATTATCATGAAATGTAGAAATACAAAGTTGGAATGTTAAATTATTGCAAGGATTTGGAAGTAAGTCTGACATATTTTGTTTTAATTACATGCCTCAATACTCATCACATAAGACCTCCCACTGTGTTGATCACATGATGGTCAACATTATTATCAAATATTTTTTATTGCTAGGCAAAATATGAAATAGAATCTTGAAATTATCTAAATAATTTAGTGCACATAGACTCTAAATTCAAATATGTCAGGTCAATCTAAATAATTTAGTGCACATAGACTCTAAATTCAAATATGTCAGGCCAAATAATACACTTTTGACATTTTATTCATTAAAGTATTTCTCAGTCTCAGCTGTACTCAGTGATGAAATTAGCATAAATCATCTCTTCTGACTTTTGTCTCAAGCCTTTTGAGAAAAGCAATTGAATAAAAAGGGAAATTGTTTTGCTAGATTCAAGTAAGTAATGTAAAATATTATTCTGATTCTCATACATTCTCAGATATTTATGACAGCATGCAATGAAATAATAGATGTAAGATGCTTAGTCCTACACTGATGCAAGGCAAATATGCAATATTTGTTTGAAAACATTATTGTTTTCAGTTCTAAGTGGAGCTATCCTTCCTTTAGAATTAGAATTCTAAATCATTCCATTAAAAATTAGAGACAATACATTGGAACACACATCAACTCCAACCTGTCTTTATAAAAACATCTCTATACTTGCCTTTTGATCTGCTGGAAAGGGTTTTCTGATATACTGTATATTGATTATCCATAAAACATATTCAATATATTAATTTTCTCCTTCTTTTAATAAAGAGGTTATTTTCTACAGTTGATTTAAAATTTTAAATTGACCAGTAAATATAAATTTAGTTAGGATTTCATCTTTGCATAGAGAAGACTAGTCTTACAATCTTCACAACTTGAAGTATTTTACATTTGTATAGGTACCAACCAAGATATGTTGCTTTATTATCAGTAATTTCAGCTTGAGTTCTCATAAATTCATAATTTCAGTTGGTAGTGTCTAAGAAATATTTGTATTTTTTGTCAGTTTCAACTGATGATAGACTATAACAAATTAATAACATCACCAGAACTATGTACAAATATCAAAAATATTATTTAGATATAAGAGAAATTATAGATACAGTCATGCTGCCAAATCGTGTCACACAAATTCAAGGTAACAGTCAGCATGTATATGTGAGGACATCCTTACAGCACTAATTCCATGTGTCTATAAGTGAAATCACTACACACAAATATTCACATCAAAGGTAGTGTTTTACTTTGGTAGCTGAGATATGTTAGTGACGTGTCGTTTGGTGTGCTTTTCCATCTTACCTACCTGTATTATGATTTTGCGGGGAGGGAGGAGGAGATATAAAAGTTTACACTTATTGTGTTATATGATGGCATCTTGTTCTAAATGTGCAGCTCTTCCTCTCTTTCTAACCCTTACGTTTGAAATGCATTGTTGAAAACAGCATTTTTCCTTCTCTTGCCTAAGAGGCTTGGGGACTAAAAACATGCAATTCCAAGTAAAGGATTAGGAGAGAAATGAAGTATTTTTGAGCTGAAGGGTATCATTAACTGAGACGCTGCTGAGATTGCAGCAGTTCAACACCACCATGTCAACCAAAAAAAAAAAAAAAGTTTCAGATACTGTAAAGGAATCAGCCTTTAAAGGAAAGATGAGCAATATCAGAAAAAATTCTGAAAAATGATATAACTATTCTGGTTGATAGTACAATTGTGAATAAATCATATACTGCAAGGAAAACGTGAAAATAGGTTAGTATGTAGGACGTTGGATGCTGAATTCCTAGAGAAAAAAAAGGTGATAAACATATTGTTCCTTGCATTTCCTACAGCAGTAAAAGGAACTAATCTGTTGAAATTGTTGACTTCTATTGGACCCTAATAGGAATATGTTGTTTTCTGAAGGCTAGATTACTTATTTATGTTTTAGAAATGTATTCTCTGTGGGTTTAGTCAATGTCTTCTTTTTTATTAATCCCCAAATGATTGTACAACAATGTCAAGCATGTCCACAGATTTGTTGGGTGACACTCAAACCAAAACTTGCTTTCAGTTAATGATTGAAGTTATTAATTACTAATTAATTATGAATTTCCAATATTGATATTTTCAACTTTCTAAATGATCACATAACCAAAGGTATGAATTTCAACTCAGAAAGTTTGGAGAAAGAGTATAGAAAATTGATATTTTCCCTATTCAGGAAGGAGTATGGGATAAGCAAGAGTCTCACAGGAAAGTGAGATGAAAATGCTGGAATAATTTCTATATCCAACAATTAGTAAACACAGTTAGAATTCCCTAATTTTATTTGTAATTGGATTAATTCCTATTATTTCATAAATGTCAGTACTTGTATATACACCCATGTATGAAAACTCAAATCCAAATGATGAACTTCCCACAGCATCTGCATAAGCATATTTTGTTGATTTCCCTCTCTTCTCCCCACCCTTAGACTCATAACTCTTTGATGCTTCCTCTTTACCCCGTTCTTAAGCATTTGACATAGCCACCAAATGTCAATAGCCCATGTGTATATTTTGAATAAAATGAAAACAAGAGCTGAAAATGTTCCCATGACTGCCGCAGCTCATTATGACAGAATTGTGTAGGTGTACCTTTTTGACATAAATAGATGAAAGTTGAGTATGTGCCAGGGCTTGGTTTGAAGCCATACCTTCTTTCATTATTTCTTATTCTGGCATAGGAAACTCCAAAAATTAAGCTTCTATACCGTGTCCTAAACTATTATCCTTCTCAACTATTCCAAAAATTTGAAGAGGAAGGAACACTTCGGAACTCCTTCTATGAGGCCAGCATCACCCTGATACCAAAACCAGACAAAAATATCACAAAAAGAAAGATTATGGGCCAATATCACTGATGAACAGAGATGCAAAAATCCTCAACAAAATATTAGCAAACCAAGTCTAACAATACATCAAAAGAATCATATAATGTGATCAAGTGGATTTAACCCAGGGATGCAAGCATGGTTCAATACCTGCAAATCAATCAGTGTGGTACATAACATTAACAAATTGAAGAATAAAAAATGTATGATCATCTCAATAGATGCAAAAAAGCTTTTAACAAAATTCAACATCCATTTATGATAGAAACTCTCCAGAAAGTGGGTATAGAGGGAACATACCTCAACATAATAAAGACCACTTATAACAAACCCACAGGTAATGTCATACTCAATGGTGAAAACCTGAAAGCATCTCCTCTAAGATCAGGAACAAACAAGGATGCCCACTCTTGCCCATCTTATTCAGTATAGTATTGGAAGTCCTAGCTACAGCAACCAGAGAAGAAAAAGAAATAAAAAGGAATCCAAATTAGAAAGGAAGAAGTAAAACTGTCACTCTTTGCAGATGACATGCTATACATAGAAAATCCTAAGACAGCATCAGGAAAATACTACAGCTCATCAATGAATTCAGTGGTTTCAGGATACAAAATTAATATACAGAAATCTGTTGAATTTCAATACACTAAAAACAAACTATCAGAAAGAGAAATTAAAGAAACAATCTCATTTATAATCACACCAAAAAGAATAAAATGCCTAGGAATAAACCTACCTAAGGAGGTAAAATACCTGTACTCTGAAAACCATAAGATGCTAATGAAAGAAATTGAAGATGACGTAAACTGATAGAGAGATATACCTTGTTCATGGTTTGAAAGAATTAATATTGTTAAAATGACCGTACTACCCAAGGCAATCTACAGATTCAATGCAATCCCTTTCAAAATACCAGTGACATTTTTCACAGAACTAGAACAAATAATTTTAAAGGTTATACAATTTTAAAAGTTGTATAAACTAACACAACATTGTAAAGCACCTATACTCCAATAAAAATTAATTAAAAATTTGTGTAGAAACACAAAAAGACCTGAATACCCAAAACAATCTAAAGAAAGAACAGAGCTGGAGGTATCACACTACTTACTTTCAAATGATTTAGCAAGATGATTGATAAATTAATGGCTGGCTGGCTGGATGGATGGATGGATGGATGGATGGATGGAACGAGAGAGCACATATGGAAACATGCATTTAATTGTTGAGTCTAGTGGTAGGTACTTAGATTATTATATAATTCTTTCCAATTTTTGGCATGCTGGAAAACTTTCAAAATTGTAAAGCAAATACTAAAGGAAAACACAAAAAATGCTTTATATTGGCCTTATTAGTAGCAAATACAAGACAGGGATTTTTGAACAAGTGATATATATAAGGGAGTGCTCTTATGCAAAATCTTTGAGAGGGTGAAGGAAAAATATATAGATTGATGCTAACAAACTTAAAGGTTAATGATTTTAAAGTGGCTATTTGTTTTTTGCATAAGAGAGTATAGGTAATGAATTAATAAAATAAAAACTAAAAATTTCTGATGAAACGATTTTTATACTTCCAGTTTTTGCTTGTGAGTAATCATTCTATTCAAGAAATTATAATTCTTCAAACTGACCCCCCCTTTTAAAGTGTTATTATATCCAAATATGATTGGCATTAAATGTTGGCTGGAACACTCAAAGCTCACATATAGATAAAACAGTATCATTTGCCTGTTTGCAAAGCATCATATAGCACACACAAATCATACAATTCAGAACTGCATGAAGTATGCCACTGTTTGAGTATAACATGGCATTTTTCGAGTTGGGATTATTAGATCATCTAGTAATAGTGGTTCTTGAAAATTGAGGGTCTCAGAGGTTAAATGAATTGCATAAAACCAGTCTTTAGTCGTTAAGTCAGAGTTCAGATTCTGACTTTTGGGCTGAAGATCTCATCTAAATCTACTCTGCCACCCTTCATTCCCAAGTAGTTTGGATCTGGCTGGACCCTGAATTAATAAAATTCTCATTAGATCTTTTCCCCTCCCAGCTACGAGAAATTAATTTGAGCTACTGGAATTGGCAGGGACAAATCTCTTTCCTCCCTATAAAAAGAAGATCAAGTTGATATTACATTTCTGGGCTTGAAATAAATCTAATAGTATAATAATAATCAGATTGAAAACAAATAAATGTTATATTTAAATGATTGAATTTCACTAAGTTAGAAAGCTAAAACATAATCATTGCCAAATAAATCCTACAGCTTCCCTAAGAATCTTGGATATTTAGATACATATTAACTGTTCAGCTGGAGAGAATGTTCTTTTTTCTTCACCCATATGTATGAACTATTGAAGTTATTATCTGATAAGGTTACTTTAAAAAATCACTATACTTCTGAGGTGGTACACTTAATATTGAAAACCTGGAAAATTATTATTTGCAAAAAAATATAAAAGCTAAGTACATTTGCTGTGATTTAGGAAATACTGTTAACTATCCCTGAATAAACTGCTTCTATAAATATATTTTTATTTTTTTTGCTTATTTGTTTACAGGTTGAATAAAATAGTTACACATGACACAAATCTGTTTATTTTGATAGCTGAATCATGACTTAACTACTTCTAACATTATACTAACCAATGCTTGGCTATTAAGGTTGCTGTTTATTTCACAAAGTGTAGGTTTAATTCACTATCAACAAGGTTGGTTCATTCATGTACGGCATTACGTAAGATTCTAGATTCTTCGTTAAAAAACGTAAATGGGACTTACTGCCTTCTCCATTTTAGGAAATGCAACTATTTTCAGCCTCCCTTTCTGAAGACTTGTTATCCTTATATTGTATTTATGTTATCAGTAGGGAAGATGTAGATAAACATTTGGCTTTGGGGTAGAATGGAAGGGGTAACGGGTGGTTCTAAAGGTTTTCTCTAGACTCAGGGATACCATAAGCTTTCAGTCTTGGTCTATTCACCTTGTAATGTGAATCCAAGAGATTATTAGGAGCACACCTATATACCAGATTCAAGATCAGTGAAACTCCAGTTAAGGAATACACACCTGACATTGTACCTGGTGGTCATGATTGTGTATTAAGTCCTGAGAACCAGCACTGATGAGACCCAGATACCTAAAGGGTGGAGAGTTGTCTGTATTTCATAGACTGTGTTAAGGGCCCATTATGGACACCTGTGGGGCTACATGACTAAACAGGTTTAAACACTAAAGGGATTCCAGAGCCCTGTGTTGGAATTGTAAACACACACTCAACCCCATTTCTCATGTCCAAGCACATCCCAAATTCCTATTGACTTGAGCATCACAAAATGGGCTCAGGTTTCAGAAGACTCCTGTTATGACATTTCAGGATGTACCATGATGTTTTCTGTCTTCCATCCTGTCTTTTCAATAGCTGTCTTTGGTGCTGAGTACAGCCTGTTGTGCCTTATCAATGCAATTATAAATCTGAATCCAGACCATACTACTAAATCAAGCAGAGTTGGCGTTCAGGAGAGCTAAGATTTTTTTCCCTATACATTAGAATTTTTTTTTCCCTATACTGATATTTTCTTACCTTATTGAACATTCTGTTCATACTATGACTCCATGTTGGATAAGCACCACTTACTCCCTTCCTCAAAACATGCACATAAAATCACATACATGTATGCCCATGCTCTGGAGATCTGCTGTAATTTGGAGTAACTAAAAAAATAATGTACCTTGAACCACATCCAAATGTGTTTAGTCATCATGCTATTGGAAAGAACAGTGACTTTAAAAATTTAACAGTCCTTACAATCAGCGGAAGTGTTTTTTCAGCTACGTGGCCACATCCTACCAATTCTTATTCTTTATGGGTGAGGACAGTGAGGTGCTTTTCTAACAAGCACCTTCTGTGATTCTTATGAAGAACCTCAACATGCATGAAGTTGCTTTCTTATGCTTAGTTTTCTGGTTTACTCTTTTTATGTGGAACACCTTAAGGATTTAGGGGGGAAAAAAAGAACAAGAGATGATTTCCATGTACATTCTTAATGTGACATAAGATGGCTTTTATAGATGTGAATTCAATACTCCTCTTTTAGTCTTGGGATGAAATGTGGCTGTAAACTGTGGTATATAAAGATAATTGCATGTACTAGAAATCTGTATAACTTTGGAAAGAAGATCTAAGCTTCCTTTCTCATGGGAAGTATTAAGGACTGTATTATCCTGTAAAATGGATAGGAAAGGGATCCCAATAATATGTTATGCTTGCTCTTAAAAGACGCAGCAAGATCCTCAGCATAACATAACTGCACAGAGACCCACAAACAGTACAGAGTAGGCCGCTGCAGTGGGCGTATAGATACCATCCTAGAAATAAATAACAGTGGCCATTCTACTCTAGAATCTACTATCATGACTAAAATTATAAACTAGCAATGTTTAATCCAAATACTATTTAAAACTTGAAATCTTTTTCCTAAATTGTATATTTACAATGGGCAAAGTAATTCAGAATGGCTGAATATGAAGGACAAATATATTCAAATAGCATAACAAATTAATATTCAGTGTTTTTGAAATAGATTGTGGTTAACTCTTGCCTTTCTTCTTTTATAAGAGTGTTGATTTGATCATTTGCATTTAGAATCTTTTTGCATCATATCTGATATATCTCCATATGAGAGTAAAGACATTTAGAGTGAGGAGGGTTGTTGGGAGGCAAAGGAACAATTGGTTGCCTAAAGAAAGGAAAAAGAGACTATCTATATTCTTGGTCAAACATAAAGAGTACTCTATCCCCGACTATAGAAAATATTTGTGTTAAAATAAGTCATTTTTGAAGTTAAAGTATCCCACCTTTTCTGCATACAGTAATATACTATTTTCTATAAAATCTGTTGACTTACAGGAAATTCCCAAATACTCACAATTGGGAATCACTAGGGAGAAAGATGTGTGGTCAGTGGCTATAATTTATTGAAAAATATATATCAGTACACACACACACACTCCATATACATCCAACCCTCCAAAGCACCCTGAGGAGTAGGCATTATTAATCTTCATTTTATAGATGAGAAATCCGAGGCTCAGCATACTTAAGTAACTTGCTTGTGGTTACACAGCTAATAAATGCTAGTACTGAGTTAACAGAAAAACAGGTCTGCATGGTCCCACACTTATTCTTTTTTTCCCCATATTTGTCATTTTATTTTACTTTATTTTTAATCTTCATTGAAATATAGTTTGTTAGTTTAGGTGTACAGCAAAGTGATTCAGTTATACATATATAAAAATATATGTATTCTTTTTTTATATTCTCTTTCATTATAGGCTATTACAAGATATTAAGTAGAGTTCCCATGCTATACAGTAGGTCCTTGGTGGTTATCTATTTTATATATAGTAGTGTGTATATTTTAATCTCAAACTCCTAATTTATCTCCCCCCTCCCCACTACCCACTTTGGTAACCATAAGTTTGTTTTCTATGTCTGCGAGTCTATTTCTATTTTGTAAATAAGTTAATTTGTATCATAAGTGATATCATATGATATTTGCCTTTCTCTGTCTGGCTTACTTCATACTTACTCTTCACCATTATATGCTGTTCCCAGAGACAGAAACAGATGCCAAGAGGTAGAAACAGAGGATCTGAGTCTCATTGTTGACCAAGAAATCCAGAAAACAATCCCAGACAGACATAGAACCATATTACTGTTGAGGACCCAAATGATACCTTAAAATAAGACCCCTTTAAATGGGATAACTTTAGTGAGTTTCTCTTCTTTGGAAAAAAAAATAAGTAAATAAAATAATTAAAATGAGGCATACAAGTGGGAAAAAAACTTTTTCCATTAATGCCTTTCCATCAAAGACACATGTAAACAAATAATTCCAATGCCATACTTCACATAACAGAAATCAGTATTTTGGGATACAGAGAAGAGGAAAAATCAAAAGGCTGTATGTGACTGTCAAGGAATATCTTGAAAGGTACCATTTCAGGTGGGTATGCAAGTAAAGGTAGGAATTTGTCATTTGTAGGAAGGGGGAAGTCATTTTCTTGCTAATGCAAGAAAAATGATGTGCTGTATTGATATAATTAAGTAAAAACGTTGTACATAATTTGAGGACTCCTTCACCTTTACAAATCATTTAAGTGACCCTACATTTTTAGGGGCTTCCATAACTTCTGAACCATGAAACCTGAGTGATTAACAGTTTGAAAGAATTAATTTACATTTCCAAAGCAAGACAGAGGTTTTTATTTTCATTTGTCAACTTCCTCTATTAAAATGGACCCCAGCCTTTCAGAGATCACTTCATGGTTTTGCCCTTTTTCCTGCTGATCCATGTTGCCTTATACTGAATTTAAAGAGACTCAAGGTAGGTTAATTAAATTTGCTGAAGCTCTTTGCAAAGCCACATTGGGGGCAATTTAATTTTTTTTTCTGTTTAGCTGGTTGAGAAAAATTCAGGCACAACTGTATAAAATACTGTTTTAATTAGATCCAAAGAGAAATGTAGCCTTGGATTCTTATTAAAGTTCCTTAATTATGAAAATTAATTTTAAAAGACATAGTAACTTTGTTTTACAAAAGTGAACATGTTTGTTCACTTGTTTGTGACACGTTTGTAACATGAAGTTACTTTGCACTGTCCATAAGAAAAAAGGTAATGAGTCAAATTTTGTTCCTTTCATTATTTTTGTCAGTAAACAAAGTCTCAAATCAAGACAGGGTAATTTTCAGGAACTCCTGAAAAAATAAAGAATCAGACATAAATTCACATATCAAAGTGTTAAAATTTTCCAAAGCAAGAAAGGGGAGCCACCCACTATGTATCCAAATGAATTTCTGAAGAAATACTTGAGCATATTTTTAGGCAATTAATATATATATAGTTTGGTCTCTCTTTTCTAAAATATATTTCTTTTTAATAAAGTAAAAATCTCAGTAACCAAAATCAACGGTAAATAAATTCAGTGCTAAATATTATAATTATCTCTCACATCTCTTCAGATGTCTAAGTAAATTATCATTGAAATTGTCTTTTCTCAATGAGATTGGTGAATGATTTCTATGATTTGGCAACTTGTACTTCCTCATCCCAACACACAACAAAGAAATATAGATCCATATGCCTGATAAGTTGCAAAACTCTAACTAGTTTTATGGTTTCCATATATAAAATTGACTTAACATTAAAATAATGAATTTAGAACATCTTCACCATATCAATGCACTGTGATGGAACCAAAATATTGCCTGTGATACTCCTGTATGCACCATAGCCAGCTTAATTGTTTGAACAAAGTCAGTAACTTTGTCATTGGTTTAAACATCCAATGTAATACAGTATACAATCAGTGTATAATACAGTATTATATACTGATTGTATACAGTAATATACAGTATACAATCAGTATATTACAGAACTAGAAACACATTCAAATAGAGATAGAGAGAGGGATAGATTTCAGAAAAATGTTTACACACTTACTTATACTAACATATTCTCTCTCTGCTCTCTCTTTCACAGACATACATACATTACAAATACATACATACCCTACTCTGTTTTCACTTTGCATACTCCGATTTGCATTGTGTGAATTGTGCTACAGTTTGAAGATTAGTTATACTTACTAAATTCACTGGATAGATAGATAGATATATAGATAGAGGTATAGATATAAATATAGATAGAGATGTAGACAGACATAGATGTAGATGTATACATAAATATTGATTTTTTTTGATTAGCTACTTGAATTTATCCATATAGATAGTTTGAGATAATGGATTTCTATATTATTTATCAGATATAAATTTTTCATACTTTCCAATAATTTTGTCCACTGTTTACTATTTATGGTTATAATAAAATCTTGTCAAAATAAAGCATAAATAAAATATATTTCATTTCAAATTTCTATTAATTTTTGAAAATCAAGATTTGGCATATAATTTAACAGACTACCTGGTGGAAAGAGCATAGGCTTTGGAGCCACATCTAGACTGAATATATGCTTCGTCACTTAGAGCCCATGTAATGTAGAGAAAAGTTGCTTAACAACTCTGGGATACAACATCCGTATCTATAAAAAAGAGGATAACTCATACTTATCTCACACTCTATAAATATGTTATTGTTTGACTCAGTACCACTTATTCTCATGTTCTTATGTTTAATTCTTATGTTGAATATAAACATTTATAATTGTAGACATATATTTATATTTTTCTATCTATCTCTCAAATTCTTTTTCAATTCATTCAATGCTAAATTTCATTAGTGAATGATGCAACCGTCATATTAAAAGAGAGAAATATAAAAACACTGAGCTGAACTGTGTGAGTTTTAAGTATTATTTTGATGTTTATATTTGTTTTACTGTTGGGGAGTGGGAAATTATCTAATGAATATAGTCTGAGGAGAGATTGATAGCACATCATGGTAACACACATTTAAGTTTCTACCTCATCTTGTTTTCAGTATTAAAAAGGAACAATGACCAAAAACAATTCCTAAAAGTGGTTTTCTTAATTGTTCACTGTTCATCATATCTATAAAATCTCCTCTAGGATTGAATTTATTACTTTGCCTTTGTGGATTAAATTTGCTTTGCCGTATCTCCAATTTTTCATCTTGTCTTTTAAACAGTTTGCTATCAAATTTTGTGGCCTAAGCTCACGGGGCATTATCTTCATGAGGAGAGTTCACCTCTGTAACACTGGAAAGTTGTGGAACTGAATTCAGGCAAGATGAGAAAGAGGCTTCAGGATTGTGTATTAAATTCTAATGTATTTTCACAAAATAACTTGCCAAGTGTTCATAATTAGGATATCCTCTCATTGTTACTGGGTACATTATAAGAGACTATCTGGTATCAAGCTCAATGAAAACAATCGTAACAGTTTCTTTTCTGAAGTATATATATAGGTTAAAAATAATTTATTTTTTCTTATACATTAAAGTTGCATAAGTCACTTAATCCAAGAGTTCCTTTCACACATTTTATGTAATTTTCTTATACTCAGACTTTTCCACTCATGTCAAGTTAAAGTTTCAAGTTGAACATATACACTGTTGACCTGAAACAAATAGACTGCCAGTTATTTCTCCAGCAAAGATGGGTTTATTTGGGATTAGCAGAGAGTCGCAATTCAGGGTCAGCAACCATGGTGAGCCACTTGTGTGTCCCTGCAGGGGAAGGGAAGGAGGTCATTTTACAGAGGGGAAAAGGAAGTTGGAGGGCTATGGTAAACAGAGTCCATGGCTTTTCATTGGCTGAATCCTTGCCAGGAAAAAAGGGTAGTCTTTCGTCATGTTGGGCTTGGCTGTTGTCACAGGATGTGAGAGTTCCCCTTTCTGGTCTCCCAACACCATTTAATTGAGGTTTCTGTTTATTAATTTTTACAATACTTTCCATAAGCCAAAAGGACCATGTTTATCTAAGTAATAGTTTTCTAAGAAATAAGAATAAACATCTTAAGCTAAGCTGGAAACGTAATTAAAATTGAAACCAACACAACCTTTTTTCTCATTCTAAGAAATTTCTACTCAAAACTAGGCATGTCATTTTAAGGCAAAGCTATGTTGATATTTATGCAGAATATTTTGAACACTAGTTTGTAGTCATTTTGCCAGAATGGCAGTAATGCCATTGATCTAGTGAAAGAATTTTGTCTCATTTTTATAAATTTTTATCATTTATTTGCTTAATGTAGTGATAATCTGATGATACGAATATAGCCAATTAAAAAGCATCCATTTTTTTTAGATTTACCTTCATAAAAAGTGAAGAATATGTTTTGACATTTGCAAAAACTTCACTAGTATTTTGTGAGTGAAGTTAGCAAGAGGCAGAATTCTTTTTTGCTGAGTTATAATTGCATATAAAATAAATATAAATATGAAAAAAGTAAGAGAATTCCAGAAATGCTGGAACTCTTGGAATATTCTTGGGTGTAAGCTTGTACAAACAGTGCTGCTCTGTTTGAGGGGATAGGGATTGCTTTAAAACCATTCCTTATTCAATTCCAGAAAGATAACATCTAGGGGGGTATATATGTTTTCACTTAATCTCCTTATGCTAAGTGAGTAAGAGAAGAAATAGTCAATGTGGGCTGTTATGTGCTCAACACTCACAATGAATTAGTTCAGGATGCATTTTGAACTTTAAGAAATAAAAATGATAGCTACCACTCTATATTAATATACTTTTTAACCATTTAAGTGGCATGCATTTTCAGTGCTAAACAGAAGGCCATAAAAATCAACACTAGTATATTATTTATGCTTAGGTATTAATTGCTTGGGGATATAAAATGTCTTTATTTATTTTTATACCAGCTAACTGATGTGCAAAAATTAGATAATTCTCACAAGCAGAATTCACATTTGCTTCAATTATGTGGATACTTCGGATGAAAAAAACTTTTATGTTATAATTACTTCATCTTTCAACTTTACTTCATGTCTTGTCACAACTTTAATATGTCAGTTCCAGTTCTACCAATGCTAGGGTTTTTTTTTTTTCTTAGCACAATATGTTGTATTTTGCTGAGTATGTTCTAAAATTAAGTATGGAAGTCTTAGGTATCAAAAGGCATTGGAAGAAATAGGATAACAGCTTCAACGTTATCACAAGAAGGTGTAAATCTGTGGTGACATATACAAATAAGCATCTTAAAGATAGTCTTTTTAAAATGGACTCTTTTAAAGGTCCTTGTTTAAAGTATCTAATGCAACCAGATCGAATTTTGGAAGTAAGCATCATCAGTTACTTGGTAGAACATGTGGTTTAAAGATTTCTTATACAAGGCACAATATTGCACAGCTTTACAAGGGCATAAATATAATTTAACACACAGTGATCTAAACCTTAACTTGATTTATGACTGCTGACAGCATCTAAGCACAAGAAATAAAGGCAACAAACTTTCCTCCGTCGTTGGAATGCTTAGTGTTAATTTTGTGTGCACGTAATTGGTTTTTTTTACCTTGTACCATAAAGAAGGTTTTCCTCCATTATTTTTGGTTTTCTCTATATCATATTTCAAGGGCATTAGTATTTGAGGCACATTTTTGCTAATCGCCTTTTCCATGCTTGTCCCTATCTAGGACAAAGGACACATCTTCTCCCAAATCTTGGGAGACTAGTTTACATTGAAGTCAAAGTGTTCTTATATAAAATAAGATAAACGAGTTAGCATTAACTGTTCTATTTTTACTTAGAACTTTAAAAATTGAGAGACTGGTTAAAAACAAAATTGTTATAAATGACTGTGATTTGGAGGAGAAAAATATATATATTAGAATATTCAGTATTCATTCAATAAATATGCCTCAATTAATGACTGCAGTATACAATAAATGTTAGTATATCAATCAGGTCACCAAAGAGAATTGCATTATTAACATTCATTAACTTTGTAACAGATAACTTAATTGTACAAATAACCCAAAGCTATGTAATTAGGATGTGATTATATTCACATTTCTTTATGACAAAATGAACTTATAGTTCAAGTTACTGGTTCAAGTAAAAAGGAAAATGTGAAATGAGGTTATAAATCAACTATTAAATACTTATTCTCCTTTGCTACTGACTAGGTACAAAAGGATGTTTTAATTCTCTGTGTTTTAATAACAATTTTCTATTAAGTAATTTTGTAGAATTGAGCCCAATAATAGTCCCTCTTTTCACATTATAGTCAAAATGTTCCCTCTTTTCTCATTTTTTGGGAAACGCGGGACTGTTTTCTTGTTGCTTTAATTATTTTTATATTATGTGTATATTCATGGGCTAAATTAAGGAAAATTTAAACATTAGGATATACTGCCTTTTTTTCAATCTTTATTATACATCTTCATTTCTTGCAGGGAGGGAGAAGTAGTCATTTATGGGTGGTGTGGGAAGACGCGGAGTTAGCATCTCCCCACAACTAGTGTTCCTGCCGGCTGCTGGTGGGGAACTCTGACACCCAAGGAGATGGGAGGAACCCCAAAGTGAACTGGTAGGATGTAGGGGGACTGAGGGGGGAGGAGAAGTGGAGGCCAGACAAGATCGGCGCCCCTGAGGCCAGGGAGATCAGGAGAGGCAGGCGGGAGGGACTCTCCAGGAAGAGCAGGAGAGGAGCAGAGGGTGATTGCCTGGCCCACTCAGTCCGGGGAGCCTGCTGAGCTCCCAAGCCAGTACCCTCCCTCCAAAGCCTCATCCAGGCCACGTGGGTCCTCGGTGCATAGGAGGGAGGCTGGGAGATCAGGAGAGACAGGTTGGAGGGGCCCTTTGGGAGGAGCAGGAGAGGAGTGGAGGGTGATTGCCCCACCCACTCAGGCCCAGGGAACCTGCTGAGCTCCCAAACTGATCCCTTGTCCTCCAAAGCCCCATCCAGGCCCCGTAGGTCCTTGGGGGCATAGGAGGGAGGCTGGGGAGATCAGGAGAGGCAGGTGGGAGAGGCCCTCCCAGACTGGAGGAGCAGGAGAGGAGAGGAGGGCATTTACCCTGCCCACTCGAGCCCAGGAAGCCTGCTGGGCTCCCAGGTGAGGTCCCCTGCCCTCTGAGACCAGGGGTGGGGGGCACACCTGGGTCCCTTCTGTTCCTTGAGCCTAAGCCCCACCCCCCACAGCTCCCAGGGCCTTTTCCAGCCCTGGGGGTCCTAAGAATTGGCCCCGCCCACTGCTCAAACCTCACCCTTGCTTAGTCCCTGCCCTTCACAGCCAAGGCCTTTTCCCCACTTTTTTTTTTTTTTTTTTCTTTTCCGTCCTCATTTTTACTATTGTGGTACTGATGTATGTTCCAGTTGTTGATTCATCTATATTTCAATTTTTATATTCTTCCTAACATATCTGTTAGTTTCCTAGTCTAATTTTATTTTTACTTTGTTCTGCTTTTTAAAACTTTTTGCCACCCCAGGCAGCTTGTGGGATCTTGGTTCACGAGCCCGGGGTCAGGCCAAAGCTCCAGAGGTGGGAGCTCTGAGTCCAAACAATCAGACAAACAGAGAACCTCAGACCCCAGAGAATATTCATCAGTGTGAAGTCTCACAGAGTTCGTCATCTCAGCACCAAGACCCAGCTCTACCCAATAGCCTACAAACTCCAGTGTTGGAAACCTCGGGCCAAACAACTACCAGTAAGACAGGAACACAATGCCATTCATAAAAACAATAAAAAAAAAATGTGACGGCAAAAAAATATGTCACAGATGAAGGAGCAAGGCAAAAACCTACAAAACCAAATAAATGAAGAGGAAATAGGCAATCTACAGGAAAAAGAATTCAGAGTAATGATAGTAAAGATGATACAGAATTTTGGAAATAAAATGGAGGCACGGATTGAGAAAATACAAGAAATGTTTAACAAAGATTTAGAAGAACTAAAGAACAAACAGAGATGAACAACACAATAACTGAAATGAAAAATACACTAGAAGGAATGAATAACAGAATAACTGAGGCAGAAGAACAAATAAGTAAGCTGGAAGACAAAACGGTGGAAATAACTGCCAGGGAGCAGAATAAAGAAAAAAGAATGAAAAGAATTGAAGACAATCTCAGAGACCTCTGGGACAACACTAAACACACCAACATTCAAATTATAGGGGTCCCAGAAGAAAAAGAGAAAACGAAAGGGTCTGAGAAAATACTTGAAGAGATTATAGTTGAAAACTTCCCTAACATGGGAAATGAAATAGTCACCCAAGTCCAGGAAGCACAGAGAGTCTTCTCTGTGGGTGGGGAGAGAATAATATAATAATATAGCATCTCCCCACAACTAGTGTCGGATAGGAAGGAGGGAAGGGAGGCTCAAGTGGGAGGGGATATGGGGACACATACATGCATGTGGCTGGTTCGCTTTGTTGTGCAACAGAAAGTAAAACAGTGTTGTGAAGCGATTATACTCCAATCAAGATCTATTTTAAAAAAATCTTAAGTTATTTGGATGCTTCAGAATGGAGAAATGGTATGAGTAGTCCTTAATTTCATAGTGATTATATTTGTTTCATTCTGGGGTTTTCTGCTTCTAGTTTGTGTTTGTTGAGGACAACAAATAACCCACCAGTTTTTCATTATGTTAAGCCCCTGGGAAAGGAAAACCATTATTGCATCTTTTTCTTCTATTTCTTAATTTCCAAATTACTTTTTTTGCATTCATGGGAGATAGAGCCCAACTATATTCTGGATGAGTTTTATCATAACATACAATTTCACCTCGACCCATAACAAAAGAAACATGCACTGAGAGCTAAGTTACTGAATATAGCAGGGCTACTTAGAGTGGCTTTTAAAATACCTCTTCCTGGGCTTCCCTGGTGGCGCAGTGGTTGAGAGTCCGCCTGCCGATGCAGGGGACGCGGGTTCGTGCCCCGATCCGGGAAGATCCCACATGCCGCGGAGTGGCTGGGCCCCTGAGCCATGGCTGCTGAGCCTGTGCATCCGGAGCCTGTGCTCCGCAACGGGAGAGGCCGCAGCAGTGAGAGGGCCGCGTACCACAAAAAAAATAAATAAATAAATAAATAAATAAAATAAAATACCTCTTCCTTCATTCATATTTCTACAACCATTATCTTATCTCAGTTCCTCATTAATTTTCATATTGTTTTAATAGAACACTTTACTACCTCAAACCTTCTTTCCAGTTTCTCCAGCTACTAATCTGTTTGCTGCTTTGCTTCCAAATGGTTGTAGTGTTTTGCTGATTTAGTTTGCACCATTTGAGTCTGAGAGATGTGTCATAAGTATGTACATGAACAAGTTTATGTGCGTGAACAAGCTAATCCTACTTTCCATGCACACTTTGTGGCTGCTTTATTAGAAGTCGTTTGGGGATGCTGGCATTTGTGGGGCTTGCTTTTTTATAGAAAGTATAAAAATCACCAGAATCAACCCCATTGGTTTTGACTAATTTCCCTTCACACAAGCTCCTGCTGCCCAATCTGACTATGAGTTTTGCCACTTCTGCCAGAAGTATGACTTCTTCTCTGTTTAGGAGCAATTCTTTCATACAAGGAGGAGTATTTTTTCAGGAGTAGTAGAAAGGGATTCATTCTAACTTGCTTTTGTTACTGAGAGACCACCTGTGACAATTGAGGACAGGGATGGAGGCAAACAGCACCCTCTCTTTGTCCCCCCATTCCCCACTTGCTTACAAATAGTTGAGACTATCTATATGCACCATCCTGACCCTGTCAAACTATCATATTGGCTCATGTGGGTCAGCAGCACAGGTCTGGCTTCCTGAAAAACAGTTCTGAACATGTTAGCGACCTCAGAAAACTTCAAGATTTATCTCGATTTCTCAGACTGCTTTCAAGAATACTCCCTCTTTAAAGTGCATTTCAATCTCACCTGCAGTTATTCCTTCTCTCATGCTAAGCTCCAGCCAGATAAACCCTCTCGCCATCTCTTGAGGATCCTTTCTGTTTCTGCATCTCCAAATCTTTGCTCTAATCTGATTTTGGCTTTAAGTATCTTTCCCTCACCATCTTCACTTATCCAAATTCTATGTCTCTTTCAACTTCAGAGGAACTGACATCTTCCTGTTCAAGTGTGTGTTGGTCTCCCCAGCTTCAAAGATTATGTTCTTTCAATTTGTTGAGCATATTTTTTTCCACCCCACCGTACTTTCTGTGTTCTCATAGAAGATTTGGTTATACAAGTCTTGACCACAAGCACATTCCTTCCATTAATTTCTAACAGCATAGTTTCTTGCATGTTGTGGAGTTCAACAAATATCACAGTATATTGTTTAAGATCTTCTTTTTTCACATTATGCTGTCTCTGAAATATGGATCGTTATTTTTCAATCAATGACATCTTGCAGTCACAGTGGCTAAGGAATAAGTGTGAGCCAGCTGTCCTTGCTTATGCATGCGAGAACTCCATCAACACTGGTCATGTTTTCATCACTTCAGTCAAGTTGTGTGCATTGTTGTCACTTTAAGTGTTGATTTTAATTGCCATTTAAATCTTCCAAAGATTACAAATTGCTTTAGCACTGAAACAAGAAGTTATTGTGTTCAAAGAAAGGGAAAGAAAGAGAGCAGTGGGGCATCACATTGGTAATAACGAAACAAATAGTCTTCACGGGGGGAAATGACAGCTATTCCATATTGTCCTGCAAAGCTACCTCCAGTTGCTTTATGGCAACTGAGAAAGGAAAATACCCACGAGCAGATAATGTTTAACTATCAATACACATGGGAAATGATCGCCAGTCCCATGCCAGGGAATGCAAACTGAATACAGTTAAAAATTACAAAATTCCTTTGACTAGATGAAAGAAACCTTAGTGTAATGAAAGGATTGTGTAACCAATTAATTTATTACATGGGCTTATTGTTAACGTATGCCAGATTTGAATTCACAAGGTTTTTTTCTTAGTGATTCATAAAGTAATGGCATATCTTATAATTGATGGTTTATTAAAATAAAAGGTGAAGGAATGTGTGCTAAAAGATTGAACGAAAACATGCAAGGATAAATGGTAAAATCTCATCTTGGTACTATAATTCTGAAATTATGTTCCTAATACTGCAAGTCTTCAGTCCAGGACATAATTTGGGCTATACTTTCTCTGATTAGAAAAAATATAGGAAAATCAACATTTATTCGGACTAAATAACTCTTTTTCCCCACAAAGAAATCAAACTATTCTTTTTGAAATGTAGTTTGTTCAGTAACACACACACACCCGCTGTGTGTGTACATATACATGAAATATGATTGTGGGTATATTTTGTCAATAATTGATTGTGCTGTTACTTTACAACATGGAATAGAGATGAGCCATTTTTTTTCCCTTAATGTGAACATTTAGAAATCAGGAGATGTTCCTCTGTAGATGATACACCTATTTTCATAGTGGCCCAATACATATAAAACATACTGCCCAAACTCCCCAATTCAATGCACTCTACCTGATAACTACAAAACATGCTGGTAACTCTATCACAGCTAAAATACTCTTCATGAAGAGATGAATGATAGAAAATGAAATTTACAACTACATGCCTAGTTGACATATTTATAATAAAAATATATTTGTCGAGGGGTATCTTTGTTTAAAAAGTTGAACTAGACTTCGTTGTCCCCTAAAGCTGCAGCCCTACTGAGAGTTGCTTGAATATTTTTCCACTCCCACTTGAATTTTAGAGATGTAACATTCTCCTTTCCCCCTGTTTAGTGCTAACATTTATCTGTTTTCCCTCTGAACTTAGTACTAACTCCAGACTTGTGGGGAGGGTCGAATCATGTATCACTTTATACATACAACCAAAACCAAAATCGTTGTAAAAGATCACTCTTGAGTTAACCTCTTTACAATTCATTAAAATTATTTTAGTGACTGAGGTAAGAAAGAAAGTGCTAAAATGTGAAGAGTTTCAAAAAAGAAAAACACAGTTAAATTCTCTGCATTTGAAATTTAAGAGAAATTTCAGGTAGGAGGCAGAGAGAGGAAAGAGAAAAGAGAGATTGACAGGACACTTGTGCACTTGTGCACTTTAAGGCACTTTGTGCCTTAAAGACATTTAACAACAGAAGTGTCTGATAAAAAGTTGGTTATGCTTCTGCAGAACATCCCTCTCCCCATCAGTGTTCACTCTTCCTTCCCCAGGCTCCATTCTTCCTCCCCTCCCTTAAGCCACTCTCCATCTCAGCTACCTCAGTGATTGCCAGGAAATGCCATTTTCCTACAGAGAAAGCTGAAGGGTTGTGTGTGTTTGGAAATGGAGGAACGTGGCTAGGATTCATATCTGGGTCTAAGGTGAAGAACTTTACATACAAGAGAACAGACAATCCATAAGCTAAACTGATTCTGTAGCAGTAGAAGAAAAGCTCCAGAATTCATCATGAGAATGTAAGCCTGTCTGCAGAAATCTTAGGGTAGGCACTGATCTTCTATTTGGTGTAGGATTTGAATGGTTCATGATGGTTGAGGTTAACAGACTGGAACTGAACTTACTTGAGTGTTAAAGGCAAATAAAGAAAGCTCAAAAGACATCTTGGTTATATTTGCATGACAGGTGCAAGAAATCAGGCTGAACTGGCATAGCTATACCACCGATTTGTCTTTGCCTATATCAATCACCTTAGAAGATTATCCGTGTAGAGATCAATTAAGCCAATCACATAAACTGACCAAAATTCTCATTACTTCTTTTGATAACTTGCAGCACAAGATGGGTATTTTTCAGTAACTGAAAATAGCTAAAATTATAACTCTTTGTCTGTTTCTGAAAATTTCGACCCCAACTATCTCTGCCTTGCTTTTAGCTGGCTTGGGTGGTACCTGATTTAGGATAATAAGTACGCAATTTTCACATTAAAATTAGATACCAATTAAATCCAAACCTTCCCCATTTCTAATCATGACTTCTCTTCTCTGTTTTCAATCCTGTCACTTCCTGCTTTGCTCAAAACTTCACATATTTAAGGAATAAAATTTATTTTATAATTTTTCTGTAGTCTTAATTTTTAAGTATAGGGAAGAGAAAAAAACTTTACTTGGACCTAGTAAAACATGTGTCAATGTAAATGCATTTTTAGGGCACAGTGAAAAACATCCAATGAGATTGACATATTAAAATGAATGAATTCTCTCCAAGGTGGTAGTTTATTCAAAATATCTTAATTGACTTAAGATTGACTGACAGGATGGAGGAGCATCTGCTTGCTGGTAACTGAGGTTAATTTTAGAGTTCCATTATTCATGTAATCTCTCAGCATCATCATATAACTTTGCCATAATTCTTGTGTTTGACTTCATATATGAAGTTAGTGTCCTTGTTGGTAGTGAAGCACAGATGATAAATTTTCTATTGTCCCCATAGTCCTTTGACTAATTTAGACTTAATATGCAGTAACTTATTTCCTAGTTTTTGAAAAATTGAATTAATTGCACAATTGACCTTTTTCAGAATTCAGTGCTATTTTAAGTAACTTCTTTCTGATTTTAATACCAAATTCTTATTGAAAATTTTAAAAGACCACTCTTTAAAGGAAACTATATGTTATTTGGAATGAAATTTAATGCCATAGGTTTCCTTAAGGAGCCAATTTACATATTCTGGTTTCTGTTAATGCTACACAGTCAGACTTAAATATGCTTGCGTATTTCTTTCCAAAAATAATTCTGACTCCTGCCAAGTGGCCATAAGTTAATCTATTATCATTTACTCTTGTGTGTTTATTATACGTATATATGTATATATATAGTGTGTGTTTATTATATGTATGTATGTATGTGTACTCTGCAGTCATCCCTGTAAGCATGCTGAGGTTCTATGTTTTTTCATTTTTTCTTCCATGTGTAAGTTAGGATAATTATAGCTTTATCAAAGGGAGAGTCGTATGAGAACTAGCAATACAGTGACCACAATACGTAAATATGGTATGTGTTGGCATTTTATATTAGACCAGACTTTGAACTGAGCTGTTCCTCCCAGGGAAACAAAAAAGCATAAAATAGTTTTTCTTCTTTGGAGGACATAACAGGTAATTACTTGAATTAGCAGCAAATGCAATATTTTAATATCTCTGATGTATCTTCTTCATGATACCTTATCAGCATGTTGCTGCAATTTAGCCTTGAAAAATAAGTAGTAATGAAACTCATGATTGGAAAGAGACAAGGTATTATTAAGAAGATACTGAAATGGGGTATGTAATTATAACCAGGTAATGTTATTGTGATGTGAATATAAGAGTAAAAAAAATAACAGTCTGGAAACTAAATACATACTAAGAAAATCACTCTGTGTTAGCATGTTGATTTAAAAGGTGATAATGTACATGTTTGCGTATATAGTGCTAGAAAAAATAAGATAAAAACATAATACTTAGAAATAGTGCATTTAGTTTCCCTTTTTAAATTAATGAATTACTTTATTTATTTTTGTTGTGTTGGGTCTTCGTTGCTGCACGCGGGCTTTCTTTCATTGCATCGAGCTGGGGCTACTCTTCATTGCGGTGTTCCGGCTTCTCACTGCAGTGTCTTCTCTTGTTGGGTGCACGGGCTTTAGGCGCGCGGGCTTCAGTAATTGTGGCTCGTGGGCTCTAGAGTTGTGAGCACGGGCTTAGTTGCTCCGCGGCATGTGGGATCCCCCCCTGGACCAGGGCTCGAAGGCATGTCCCGTGCATTGGCAGGCGGACTCCCAACCACTGCACCATCAGGGAAGTCCCTAGTTTCCCTTTTAAATTTGAAAAATTGTCATCATTTTGATATAATTTGACAGAGAGGGTTTTGTTTTAACTGCTCTTTAGTTTGTCTTCTTTAAATAATTACTATAATGGAGAAATATTATAAGGTGTATACACAAAAAATAAGATAATAAAGCCAATAAGGTAAAAATCATAATTTTCTCATTTCTAATGTGTTTTATGTAAGCAGATTGGGTATACAGAATCTAAGATATATAAAGGAATATTGGCTCTTAGCATAACATGTAAAATATTTTACAGTAGTTTCACTTACACATGTAGACATCTTTAAAAAATAATTATTTAACTCTTTTGATTGATTTTAACCAAGAAACCAGGATTACCTCTTTTAAATATGTGAATATCCCCCTAAAAATATATGAATAAATTAATTAATTACCTTTAATAAAGATATTTCAGTATGTTTATTACAATTTGGAAACTTTTAAATGTATGGTACTCTAACTTATTAATAAATTAATCTTTCTGATCATTTTAATATTTCTTTAATAGCAATAATATATTTTTTAATGTAATAAATTATAGCTAGGATTTAGATAATATACAAAACAGAAATCAGAAAATTGACATTTTCAGTAATATACATTGATAGAGAATGTTTTCATTGTCATTAAAGAAAAAGGAAAAACGTTTTCATTAATTCAAGCATATTAATGAGAGATTAAATTTATTTCTATAATGCTGTCAGCAGTTACTAGGTTTTTAACATGTTTTTATTGAGGTGAAATACATATAACATAAAATTTAACATTCTAACGTGTACAATTCAATGGCATTTGTTATTTTCACAATACTGTGCAACTACCTCCTCTATCTGATTTCAAAACATTTTATTATCCCCAAAGGAAATCCTACACCCATTAAGAAGTTTTACCCCATTCCTCCCTCCCCATAGCAGACTGACAACTACCAATCTGTCTTCTGTCTCTATGGATTTACCAATTATGAATATTTCATATAGCACTTTGGTGGTTCCTCAAAAAGTTAAATATAGAATCACCATATGACTCAGTAATTCCACTCCTACTATATATTGAAAACAGATAGTCAAGCAAATACTTGCATAGACATGTTCATAGCAGCACTTCTTACAGCAACTAAAAGGTGGAAACAACCTAAATGTTCATCAGTGATTGAATGTATAAACCAATTGTGGGATGTACATACAATGGAATATTATTCTGCCTTAAAGAGGAATGAAATACTGATATATGCCACAACATAGATGAAACACTGAAAATATTATGAAAACACCATGCCACTTGAAAGAATCTACTACAAAACCTCACATATCACATATCTTTAAAAAAAAAACTATGGTAAGAACAGTTAACATGAGATCCAACAACACATTTTTAAGTGTACAATACAGTATTATTAATTATAGGCATAGTGTTGTACAGCACATTTCTAGAACTTAATCATATAGTGTAACTGAAGGTGTCAAAATATATCAAACTGTACATGTTAAATAAGTGTTATTTATTGTATGTCAGTTATACAAATATGTGTGTAAGCATATATATATTTGTATGTCATTATTGGCACATAATAATCAACAAATATTTATTACACAAGAGGAAAAATAAAAACAAGATTCTCATGAAAATATAAACTGAATATGTGTCAAAGATTTTATTCAACTCATTAATTAATGAGGAAATTATTAAGCTGTTAAAATGGATTCAAAATGCATTTGAGGAGCTGAATATTTATAAACAATTAATAAATGTTAAGTTTGCTGAGTCAGATTCAAAACTGGTTAATGTTCTGCACAGTCATAACAGTAAAATGTGGATATTTAGAGACAAAAAATATTTGCATTTCCACTAGACAAAAATCTGTAAATTCGCATTAGCCTTTACAGAGCTATGAAGTAGCCTAGTCAACAGTAAGTGAATCAGAGGCACAGCCCAGAACAGCACCCAAAGAACCTCCAGTAATCTTTTGTCTATTCCAAGTTTCTCATAATTTTTCTACAAATAGATTTCTCTCTAATATTTATATTGTAAAATGCTTCAATTCATAATTCGAAGCATTTGCTATAAACAAAAAAAATAGAATTTTGAATAGGTTCAACAGAATTCTCAACAGTTGTTATTGTGTTTTTCTAAAATGTTGTCTAGTTCATTTCTCAGGGAATAATACATTTGCCCTTAAGGCATAAAACAAGAAAAATATGTTAATAGTCTTGATCAAAAACCGTAAGGTAGGGGCTTCCCTGGTGGCACAGTGGTTGAGAGTCCGCCTGCCGATTCAGGGGACATGGGTTCGTGCCCCGGTCCGGAAAGATCCCACATGCCGCGGAGCGGCTAGGCCCATGAGCCATGGCCGCTGAGCCTGCGCGTCCGGAGCCTGTACTCCGCAATGGGAGAGGCCACAACAGTGGGAGACGCGTACTGCAAAAAAAAAAACCCCAAAACCCTAAGGTATAATGTAAATACATTGATAGGACCTATTAAATAATACCTTGTTTATTTAGATGAAAAATTCTTTGCTTTTATTTTCTTATATTATAAATCTTTAATTATGTTGATTTGCTTTCTGCTAATCATCTAAAATATAAAAATTAACTCATTTCCCATCCTATATATATGTCAGCTACATTTTTCCTTATCAATGTAATACAGTCTATATCCTGCTGAAACTCATTTAGTGTAACTGTGTATGCTTCACTTGTCTAGAATTCATCTGTGTATAACATTTCAAAGAAAATAGTTATGTGGTAAATTACTTTTTATCCTCAGATGAAATCAGTTTTTATAAGTGAAAATTTCATTTCCTCCAATTGTCATATGCTTTATTACTTCAAAAAATACAATTATGCATGAATGAAGAGGGAATTTAAATTAATTTGTGTAGTAAAGTTAAGTGAAAGTCTTGACCTCACACTATCTTTGAATACTTCCTGAAGTTCCACAATATGTTCATTCACTTAACAAATATTTACTTATGTAATGCGAGCTATGTGCCAGGCATTGTTCTAGGCTGAGACAATAAAAGACCAAAGCTCCTTAGAAACTACATTCCAGTGCATGGAGACATATCATATACCAAATAAACTAGTAATTAAATAGTATATCAGATGGTCCTAAGTATAAAAAGAGGAAACAAAAGTGGGGAAATATTAGGGATGCAGATTAGATAGTTGTAATTTTATTTATATATTTAATTATTCATTTTAATCTGAAATGAACTTTATTAATTTTTAAATTTGTCTTTTAATTGAAGTAGAGTTGATTTATAATACTATATTAGTTTCAGGTATACAACATAATGATTAATATTTTTATAGATTATACCCCATTTAAATTTATTATAAACTAATGGCTATATTTCCCTGTCCTGTACAATATATCCTAGTAGCTTATTTATTTTATGCATAGTCGTTTGTACCTATTAATCCCCTACTTCTCTCTTACCCCTTCCACCTTTCCATCTCCCCACTGGTGACCACTAGTTTGTTCTCTACATCTGTGAGTCTCTTTCTGTTTTGTTATATTCATTTATGTCTTTAAAAATTGTACATATAAGTGATAACATACAGTATTTGTCCTTCTCTGTCTGACTTATTTCACTAAGCATAATACCCTCTAGATCCATCCATGTTGTTGCAAATAGCAGAATTTCTTTCTTTTATGGCTGAATAATATTCTTTATTCATTTATCTGTTGATTAACACTTGGGCTGCTTCCATATCTTGGCTGTTATAAATAATGCTGCTGTGAATATTGGAACATTGGGTCCATGAATCTTTTCAAATTAGTGTTTTCATTTTCTTCAGCTATACACTCAGGAGTGGAATTGCTGGATCATATGGTAGCTCTATTTTTAGTTTGTCAAGGTAGGTATCACTGAGGAAGTATGATATTGTGATTTATAATAAGAAGTATATAGTTGGTCTTCCTCCCCATTTCTGACACAGAGCTCCTAAAATACTTAGCATTTCCTAAGGGCTGAGAGTCATAAAGGTGTTCTTCGTAACGTTAATGAATTGACTTTTGGAACTCCTCTAAGGATGGGGGCTGGTTGCCAGTGAGCCAATCATGTGATTAGAGGGATGGAATTTTCAGTCTCAACCCCTGGCCTCCAAGGAAGGGAAAGGGGCTAGAGATGGAATTCAATAACCAATGGCTAGTGAATTAATTACTCATGCCTATGTAATGAAGCCTTCATAAATACCCAAAAGGATAGATTCAGAGAGCTTCCCGGTTGGTGAAAATGTGGAAACTGGGGAGACTGGCATGCTAAGAGAGAGTATGAAAGCCCTGTGCCCTTTCTCCGTACCTTGCCCTATGTATCTCTTCCATCTCCCTGTTCCGGAGTTATATCCTTTTACAATAAACCAGTGATCTAGTAAGTAAAATGTTTCTGTGTGTTCTGTGAGCTGCTCTAGCAAATTAATTGAACCTAAGGAGGGGGTCATTGGAACCTCCCGTCTGTAGCCAGTTGGTAAGAAGCACGGGTGACAACCTTGATTTGGTGACTGGTGTCTGAAGTGAGGAGTCAATCCTGTGAGACTAAACCTGTAACCTGTGGAATCTGATGCTATAGCTGGCAGATGACGTCGGAACTGAGTTGAATTGTAGACACCCAGCAGGTGTCCAGAGAATTGCTGGACTTGTGAGGGAACCCCTGACCCCACACACACACACATTGGAATTGGGTGTTCAGATCCCTTTAGTAGGTGAACTTTCATTTAGTTAAAAGACCCTAAGTAAGTAAAGGAATGGGCTACAAGAATATGCAGGAAAAGTGTAAAAGCAAGAGCTAGTTCAAAAACCATGAGTTAGGAACAGGCCTTGATGACTATGAGTGGATAAATCAAGCCTTTGTTAATAAATGATTAGTTTTCATATCTTTAAAGACAGGGAATAATCGTTGAATTTTTGTTAACTAACTCATCAGCAATAAGAAAATTCAAGAAAAGAGGATTTGGATTTTATCCTATAAAATATTGTATCCTTCTAGCCAGGAGCAATGCCAGACTTAACCATAACAGATGTCAAAAGCAATCTCGATGGCTGTAGGTGTTGTATGCATAAACACAGGACACGGCGTCTGTGGCGTGTACTTTATTTTTGAAAACATTATCTGTAAAGCACTCATGTAAGTAAGTTTCAGACCAAATGAATGAGGGTTAGAGATCATGTAGCCAGCTCATCTTTGGTCATGTTACACTGCTCTTCCTGACACACTATGAAAACTTCATTAACATTTTTGAATAAATGAATGAAATAAAGTCCAGATTTAGAATTTGTCAACTTTCTCCACAGATTGTCTCTACTCTCTTTCACTCTTATGTTTATTATTTCCTTTCATCTAATTTATTTGTGCTTAATTGATGTTTGTAAATAATTCTTCATTTACTTGATATAAGCATTTAAAGGAAAACATTTCCCTTTTAAGGATTGTTTTAGTTGCATCCCAAAGATAATTTGATTTCTCTTTTAATTTTGTTGTGATGAGACAACATACTCTAAATGAATGCAGCCTTTTTAAGTGTGTTGAGATTTGTTTAATAGCTTAGTATATGGCATGTCTTAGTGAATGCTCTGTGGGTTCTTGCATAGTCATGCATTCTCTGTGTGGTGTAGTGCTTTAAAAATGTCAGTTTGGTCAAATCAAATGGAAGTGTTATTCTTCTACTTCCTTACTGACATTTTTATCCATGTGTTCCCTCAATTACTAATAGGTGGCTGTTAAATCTGAAAGTATGATTAAAGATTTGCCTATGTCTGCCTATAGTTTTGTCAATTTTCATTTCATGTATATTGAAGCTTTGTTATTATGGGCATACACATTTAAGATTTTTATATTTTCTTGATGAATTTTCTTGACACTTTTGTGATTAGAATTAAGATTTTTTTCTCTTTTAATGCTCCTTGCCTTGAAGTCTCTGTCTTACATTAATATAACCATACCATGTCTAAAAAAAAAATTTACTGGAGTATAGTTGATTTACAATGTTGTGTTAGTTTCAGCTGCACAGCAAAGTGAATCAGTTATACATATACTATATCCACTCTTTTTTAGATTCTTTTCCCATATAGATTATTACAGAGTATTAAGTAGAGTTCCCTGTGCTATACAGTAGGTCCTTATTAGTTACCTATTTTATATATAGTTGTGTGTATATGTCAATCCCAATCTCTCAATTTATCCTTCCCCCATCTTCCCCCTGGTAACCATAAGATTGTTTTCTACCTCTGTGACTCTATTTCTTTTGTAAATAAATTTTGTAAATAAGTTTTGTAAATAAGTTCATTTGTACCATTTTTTTAGATTCCTCATATACGCAATATCATATGATATCTGTCTCTGTCTGACTTACTTCACTCAGTATGACAATCTCTAGGTCCATCCATGTTGCTGCAAATAGCATTACTTCGTTCTTTTTTATGGCTGAGTAATATTACATTGTATATATGTACCACAACTTTATCCATTCCCCTGTTGATGGAAATTTAGGTTGCTTCCATGTCTTAGCTGTTGTAAATAGTGCTGCAATGAACATTGGGGTGCATGTATTGATATCTTTTTGAATTATGGTTTTCTTCAGGTTTATGCCCAGAAATGGGATCGCTGGATCATGTGGTAGCCTATTTTTAGTTTTTTAAGGAACATTCATACTGTTCTCCATAGTGGCTGTACCAATTTACATTCCCACCAAGAGTGTAGAAGGGTTCCCTTTTTTCCACACCCTCTCCAACATGTACTGTTTGTAGATATTTTGAGGATGGCCATTCTGACCAGTGTGAGGTGATACCTCATTGTAGTTTTAATTTGCATTTCTCTAATAATTAGTGATGTTGAGCATCTTTTCATGTGCTTTTTGGTCATCTGTCTGTCTTCTTTGGAGAAATATTTATTTAGATCTTCTACCCATTTTTTGATTGGGTTGTTTTTTTTGTTATTGAGATGCATGAGCTATTTATATATTTTGGAGATTAATCCATTGTCAGTAGCTTTGTTTGCAAATATTTTCTCCCATTCTGTGGGTTGTCTTTTTGTTTTATTTGTGGTTTCCTTTGCTGTGCAAAAGCTTTTAAGTTTCATTAGGCCCCATTTGTTTATTTTTGTTTTTATTTTCATTGCTCTAGGAGGTGGATCAAAAAACATCTTGCTTCGATTTATGTCAGAGAGTGTCCTGCCTATGTTTTCTGCTAAGAGTTTTGTAGTATCCAGCCTTACATTTAGGTCTTTAATCCATTTTAAGTTTATTTTGGGTATGGTGTTAGGGAGTGTTCTAATTTCTTTCTTTAACATCTAACTTTCCATTTTTCTCCAACACCACTTATTGGAGAGACTGTCTTTTCTCCATTGTATATTCTTGCCTCCTTTGTTATAGATTAGGTGACCATAAACCATTGGTCTTATCTCTGGACTTTCTGTCCTGTTCCATTGATCTATATTTCTGTTTTCGTGCCCATACCATACTGTTTTGATGACTGTAACTTTGTAGTATAGTCTGAAGTCAGGGAGCCTGGTTCCTCCAGCTCTGTTCTTTTTCTCAAGATTGCTTTGGCTATTTGCAGTCTTTTGTGTTTCCATGCAAATTGTAAAATTTTTTTGTTCCAATTCTGTGAAAAATGGCATTGGTAATTTGATAGGGATTGCATTGAATCTGTAGATTGCTTTGGGTAGTATAGTCATTTTGATAGTATTGATTCTTCCAATTCAAGATCTGGTATATCTCTCCATCTGTTTGTGTCATCTTTGATTTCTTTCATCAATATCTTATAGTTTTCCGAGTACAGGTCTTTTGCCTCCTTATGTAGGTTTATTCCTAGGTATTTTATTCTTTTTGATGTGATGGTAAATGGGATTGTTTTCTTAATTTCTCTTTCTGATCTTTTGTTGTTAGGGTATAGGAATGCAACAGATTTCTGTTTATTCATTTTGTATTTCTGCACCTTTACCAAATTCATTGATGAGCTCCAGTAGTAGTTTTCTACCATACCAGTTTTCTTGTACTCAGTGTTTATTATGCATTTTCCCATTCTTTTACTTTCAACCCATCTGTGTCATTATATTTAAAATGAGTCTCTTATGAACAAAATGTAGTTGGTTTTTGCTTCTTTATGTTGTCTGAAAAGCTTTGTCTTTAATTAGATATTTTGTCGATTCACATTTGATGTATTAGTTAATATTGTAGGTTTATAGCTATCATTTGGCTATTTGTTTTCTTTTTCTCCACTGTCCCATAGTCCTTACATTTTCTCTTTCTTTTGGGTTAATTATATATATACACTTTTTAATTTAGTACTCTACATGTTCCACTGGTTTATAAGCTACACCTATTTGTATGTTTTAAAGGTTGTACTAAAGATTAAAATATTAATCATCAACTCATCTCTATCTTGATTAATTTTAAGGTACTTCATGTAAAATATAATGAAGTACCTTACTACAGTGTAATTTTATTTATCTCCCTCTGTCTTTTGTGTTATTTTCATATATTTTACTTCTACGCTTATAGCAATCCCAAGCCACTTATTTTTGTGCTTCTATTGTCTTTTGAAAATATAGTAACCAATAGAAAATAATCTTCTAAATTTATCAACATATTTAACTTTACAATACCTTCATTTCTTTCTGAGACCTTTTATATAGTTTTTTTTAACATCTTTATTGGAGTATAATTGCTTTACAATGGTGTGTTAGTTTCTGCTTTATAACAAAGTGAATCAGCTATACATAAACATATATCCCCATATCTCCTCCCTGTTGCATCTCCCTCCCACCCTCCCTATCCCACCCCTCTAGGTGATCACAAAGCACCCAGCTGATCTCCCTGAGCTATGCAGCTGCTTCCCACTAGCTAGCTATTTTACGTTTGGTAGTGTATATAAGTCCATGCCCCTCTGTCACTTCGTCCCAGCTTACCCTTCCCCCTCCCCGTGTCCTCAAGTCCATTCTCTATGTCTGCGTCTTTATTTCTGTCCTGCCCCTAGGTTTTCAGAACTTTTTTTTTTTTTTTTTTTAGATTCCATATATACGTGTTAGCATACAGTATTTGTTTTTCTCTTTCTGACTTACTTCACTCTGTATGACAGCCTCTAGGTCCATCCACCTTACTACAAATAACTCAGTTTTGTTTCGTTTTATGGCTGAGTTTATATAGTTTTACTTTAGCGTGAATGGCCAATAACTACATTTCTTGATCTCTTGGCAATGAACCTGTTTGGCTATTGCTTTTCTGAATGTGTGCTTATTTCATCTCATTTTCAGTACGTTAAAGCTGTTCCATTTTTTTCTGGTTTCCATTATTTCTGATAATATGTTAGCTGACACTTTTATTATTAGTCCTTTTCATATAATAGCTCCCACTGCTGAGATGCTTTCCAGATATTTATATTTACTTTAATTAGAATTTTTGAATGTGCTGTCCTTAAGCTTATTTTTCTATTTATTTATCTTATATGGTTTTGTTAAACTCTTGGAACTATATGTTGCTTTTAAACAACTTTGAAATAATTTTAGCCAATATTTCTTCAAATATTTGTTTGTCCCTTCGCCACTTTCAGCTCATTTTCTCTAATGCATATGTAAGTTAGACTATCTTATACACTTACAGATTATTGAAGTTTTATTTTTTCTCAGTTGTTTTTTTCCTTGGGGAGGGTTGTTTGCTTGAAGAATTGCTCTCTAGTTTTCTGAACTTTTATTCTGCATTGACTAATCAGTTGACTGTTCCATGCAATGTAATTTTTGATTACAGATATTTTATTTTTATATCTAATATTTGCAACTACTTCTATTTTCCATAGTTCTCTTGATATTCCCCATTTCTTCTTTTATTATGTCCATCATTTTCTACAGTTTTTAGGATATATTTTTGATGGTTATTTAAAATCTTTGTCTTCTGATATAAAAATCATCTCTGGTTCTCTATTTGCATTGTTTGTTTCACATCTGATTATCTTTTTATCACATAATGGAGATTGTAGATGTTACCTGGCAAAGAACCTGGATATTTTGTCTTCCTCTGTAGAGCATTGATTTCTCTTCTAGCAGGAATTCCCTTACTGACAGATCACCTTGATAATGTAGAAGCTTAGTTTTATGCTTGGTTCAGCTGGCATATTTCGGTTTTTTCAAATTATCAGTGCTGTGAAGTGATCCTAAGGCATGACTCTTTGATGATTTTGATAGAAATCCCAAGGTATTTATCCAGCCCCTCAATTATTTAGACTTGAACTTCAAATTGTAACTTTTATAGAATGGAGAAGCTGTTGAAATCTCTGCTCAATCTTTTTAGCCTCTATCTATTATTTTTCTCAGAACTTCTTGGATTCATGTCCTTCATATGTGCAATTTAGGCATCAGCCAAGACTTTGAGTCAATCTTGTACATAGGATCTTTGGGCCTCCCCACTGTGGCATCTTCTATTTTGGGATTTCTTCCCTAAATTTGTAGCCACTCTGCTTCACCTAAATCTTTATTTCTATTTTTCAATCTAATAATATTCTCACTTTCTGCATAAACTATATTACTTGAGAACTATGCTGACCAGTGAGTATTTCCAGGGGGAAATTAGATTAAAATTGACTATTTAAACACTGTGAATTCTATCCTTCAAGGGCCTTCAGTTTCTACCGGTATGCTCTCTAGTACTTTCAGACAGTTGATTTTTTTTAGACTTTTTAATTGTATTAGTTAGAATAATAGTCTGCTACAAACTACTCAATCATTACCAGCAGGAAGAATATAATGTACATGTTTGAAATAAGGAGATACATTATATGTGTTTAAGCTTGTATCGTTCTCATTGAATTACTAGCAGTTTGTTATCCTGTTGGGTAAAGTTTTCACATTTGATCGATCGATGAATTGTTTTAGAAGTGTGAGAACTGGGCAAGGAATTTTATTTTAATCATGTCTTTTCTAAATTTTGGAATGCTGTGTGTAGAAAAGACAAGATAATGATTTTCTCCTCATCCAATCACAATATCATTTTCACATAATGGCTTATGCAAGTCTTATAAAAAGTCACAAGGGATTTATACAAACATTTAGGGCTATTGCAAATAAACTGTTGGGTGAATTCATTTTGCAAGTGTAATTATTATGATGAAAAAATATAATTGAAGATTTTAGTCACATCCTTGAAAGAGAATTTTATTAAAAATAGATACTTATCTATATTTTAAAAATCAGGTTCATTTTAAGTTTTTGTTAGCAGAAATTGGAAAAAATGTCATTTTATCTTTTACAACTACCCTTTCACAGTCTAATATCAACAGCAAGTAGTTTGGTAGTTCTCAAAATATAGTCTAATTGTGAGAGCTGGTTAAAAATGCAAATATGTAGAGTCTAGGATTTTGAATTTATAAGTTCTTCAGGTGATCCTCCTATACAAAATTTGAAAACAACTGGTTGAATAATAGATTATCCAGATTAGTGACAAAATTCTGATTAATTTTCAAATTACTTCCTTTCTCAAGGAGCTTCTAAAATTTCTCATATCTTATTTATAAAATATGGAAATAATAGCACATGAGCCAACCTTATAAATATGAATTAAAAACAGTTGGCTCCTGTGGAGCTAATAAAAATGGCTTAAAAAGCAGGGCAAAAATAAGAGTGTCTTGCTTTACATTAAATGTTGTTCTTCATGAATACAACACAAAATGACTACACTGGCTGAGAGGTCAAGATAAGCAACATAGCCAACAATATTTTAGTTACCTGCCCAAACAAGAAATGATGAGAAATGAAAACCATATAATATAGTGTAAACAATATAATAAAAGTATTCAAAGTAAACTTAGTACAGCAAGGAGAACCTGGCATGTGGCACAGATTAAAAGAAAGCTAGGGTTTTGCTGGTGGTGCAGTGGTTAAGAATCCACCTGCCAGTGCAGGGGACATGAGTTTGAGCCCTGGTCCGGGAAGATCCCACATGCTGCAGAGCAACAAAGCCCACGAGCCACAACTACTGAACCCACGTGCTGTGACTACTAAAGCCTGTGTGCCTAGAGCCTGTGGTCTGCAACAAGAGAAGCCACAGAAATGAGAAGCCCGCACACCACAATGAAGAGTAGCCCCCACTTGCCACAACTAGAGAAAGCCTGTGCGCAGCAACGAAGACCCAACACAGCCGAAAATAAAAATTAATTAATTAATTAATTTAATTATTTAAAAAAAAAGAAAGCTAGACAAAGCTCTGAAGACTGACTTAGGTGGCCACATTAGGGTGAAAAGAGCTCTACAAGCTCCATATTCTTCAGCCCACTAGGAGAAGAGTAGATGGGAATCTGATTTGGGTATAAGTGATAGCTAGGACTACAGAGCATATTCTTACCTAATATACCCTGAGGCTTTATCATGTTGGTCACTTTGTGCAGTACTCACTAGCTAGACATGGGTTCAATATGCCTAGATATAGAGGCTTGAATTCAGGAAAACAGGTTTAAGTATTATCTTTTGTATGGGGCACTTTTGACCCTTTGTGACATCTTGACTAAAATTCAGTGGAAGACATGAGTTTTTTAAGGAAATTAAGAAGGTGTAATTTTTATATAGAATTTCATATAGAATTTTTGTTGTCTCTTCTCTCTTTATTTAAAGATAACAATGCTTTTTTAAAAATAAATTTTGATTACAATATATGGAAGTGAATATATGGACTATATGGAAGTAGCATAAGTCCAAAGTGTGGTAAATAATGGTAATTTCTTAGGGTTTACATTCATTTTTATGACATCTGCTGTCATCCTTAATGGTTATGGATTTCTTACGGGTTCTTATAGGTTCTGTTCCATGGAATGTACCTCACCCACTTGCTATATAGAAGCAGTAAACCTTAATGTAAAAATTGGTGAAATCCATATAAAATTTCTAGCTCAGTTATAGCATTAAATAAAAGTTAATTTCTTAATTTTGACAAATGTGCATAGTTATATAAGATGTTAACCTTAGGAGAATTGGTAACGGCATATGGGAACTTGCTATACTATCCTTGAAACTCCTTCTGAAAATCTAAAATTACTTCAAAATAGAAAGCCTTAAAAACGTATCACGTAACACTAATGAAAATTTAGTTAGGAAATTTCTGATAATTTTCTTCGAAAGAATAGGAGCAAATTTTCACAGCTGTCCTCCACTCCATTTTTTTTTTTTTCCTTGACGACCCTTTAAATCAATGATTGCCCCCTGGTCCTCTTGATGCTCACGGAATAGGCACCGGATAAATGCTTTCTGAATGAATCAGTCCTTTTGATGTATTTAAAGAACATTTTATTATTGGGATTTGTATTGCCTTGAAAGGTGCTCCTAAAATTTTCTTTTGACTCACTTAAGTTTGAATTGCCCCTGACCTGCCACATTGTGTGCTTTTAGGTTCTCTTCAGGAAAGATACCCATGATGGTTTAAAAAATACGTACTGCACTCACCCGTCTCCCCACTTCAGCTGTCATAATGGATTCTTTGAACTTTACTAGTTATCTGCCCCTACATGGATTTTATTTTACTATCTCATCTTTGACGAGAAATGATAAAAAAGTAATCATTCTTTTAAGTTAGTACATATCAGTACAGATCAAAATAGGATAAATTAGGTCATTGACTAGAGAAAGTAGAAGAGCCTTTTGGATGCAATAAGACTTTAAGTCCTTTTGAAATGCTCTCTGCATTTTCCCATAGTTTTCCAATATTTTTTATCATCTAGGTGAATAGTATTTTGCATGCTTGATGTGCAAGTTTATCTGCATACATACGCTCCTTAGATTACTGAAGTTCAGTCCTTTTGCTTTCTGACTCCAAACATTTCTGTGTGTTCTTGATCCATTCACTCACTTTCCTGATTCCCTTGCTATCTTAAACCTTCAATTATTTTTCTCTGGTCTCATCTTTTTTTAAAAAAATTCTTTTTTCAGTCTTCTCATTCAGCTATTTAAAAGTGCTCAGATCTCACAGATTGTGAGAAAGACACATTGTCCTATCTGTGTTTTCTACCTCAAATGGAAAAAAAAAAATCTCTATAGCAGTTTCTATGCACTATCTTGTACTCTTTAGCAACTACTGAGTCTTTAATTCTCTAGCATTTATAGCACCATTATTCTACTGAAGCTACTCTTTAAAAAGTTCCATTTACTTATTAGCAACCAAATTCCTTAGTGCTCCTGTTCATTGATGTCTCTGGACAGTTGGACACTATGGAACCCCAGCTTCCTAGAAACCCTTCTCCACTTACTTCCATAACATTCTAACCTGGGACTATTCTGACTTCCTCAACTGTCCTTTTTATCTCCTCTGGTTCCACCCTTTCAACCAACTTTTTAATGGGTTCTGACTTTGACATTCATATTACTCCTTGCCTATACTCTTTTCCTTGTCTTTACAACTATGCACTTTGGCTTTACTAATCACCCGTACGTAATGACTCTGAAATCTACTTCCTTCCTTGATTTTGCCCCTGAGCAGCAGTCTTACCTTACTGAGCTTACTTCTATATAGTTTTACCAGGATCTTCCAAAAATATTTCAAACTCATTTCCAAAATTAAACTCATTCTCTTCATTCCTCAAACCGATCCTCTCCCATGTATTTATCAGTGTCAGTGATACCAACGTACTTCTTTCTGTAGTTTCAGTCCTTCTCTTCAGCTTGCTTTAAACAGTTCTATATTTAAGATCTGTCAACTTTACCAATTTTTTGCTGCCCTTTATGTTTTCACTTCCACTAACGCTTTCCAACACTCACCTCTTATAGACTCTGGTGGTCACCCATTATTGGTAGATTCATCTGTTTGTAAGCACGTGGTAAACTTAGGAGAATTTAGCTCTAACCCTAGTTAAGAGCACTTGCTGCCCTTATTTGGATGGTGGCTTGTATTTGCCATCAGAGTTTCAAGGTCTTTATTGAGATGCACAGCATAGGAATTTATGTTATTGCTTTTCGTTGAAAATAAAAGAAACGTACAAAAAGCACAGAATGTCTTAAGTGTGATGACTCTGAACATGTTGTTCGACTTCAGTCCTATCTCTAACTTGCTTCAGCTTCTGTGCTCATCTTTGCGCCCTTGACACACGCTTCTTAATTTACCACCAATTCTCCGTCAGTGCAACCAGAGAAAACTTGACATGGACTCCACCCACACCCCCAAGTTACTGTATTGGCTCCGGCCAGGCTGTGTGTGGAATAGCTTGCACAAACAAGGTCTGAGGGATGAGGACATGGCATTGTGGGGAGAGAGGCCAAAGTCAGAGACAGAAGAAACAGTTTAGGGTCTCAGATTCAAGGAGAAAGTGCAAATCCACGGACACTGGAAGAAGTCAGAATTTGAAGGGATTTGAACGAGCTTGAAAAATAAGTGGGTGTCTGCATAAAGGGAAAATATTGAGGAGTCAGGACAAGTAAAAATGCAAAAATGCTCATCTAGATATGGGACTAGGAGGTAAGTTGGCTGAGAGCTGCTCAGGGGAAGAAAGATAAAAGTTGGCCCTGGGTTTTTCTACCCTTTGTGTTTTTAATTGATGTACTAGATTAATATTATGTTTCCTGGGACCTAAATTGGATTTATTATCAGTGAACTAGTGAACCCAGTTTAAGCTATCCAGCCCTTAAAGCTTTGTCCTTAGATGCTAAAGTTGAATTAATATCCTTAGACTTATTCTTATTCCAATATAATTATTTGGTTTTGAGAGTCCCCTTCATTAAATTGTTTCTGTAAGGTCTATTTTCTATGTCCAGGAGTCTTTAAAACTTCAAATACCACTTCCCTATGGTGTAAGAAGCTTGAGCATGAAACTCCATGGCTCTGTGAACTCTAATATTACATGCATTTCTGAATGACTGTGCAAATGTGCATGTTCCTGGGTGTCTGCTTAAATATTTTAATAGACCCTTAAAGACACAGGAGATCTGAAAAAGCTGTTGTCCCAGAGGTTTATCAATGTGAGCAGGATGCTGGAAATCTCTTAAAATATAAACCTGATCATGCCCTGCTCTTCTGTTTTATGACAGTTTGGGTTTCCCTTGGCTCTTGAACGAAGACCAAATCTAAGGAATGTGACCTATAATACTTGAGGGGTATGTCAATTCTGAAATCTCTAGACTAGGTTTGCATTGCTTTTTTTTCTGGACATGTGGCTTGAGAATATATTACTTAATTTCAATTCCTTTAGCAAACTATGCTTCCTCTCATCTCAGGGTCTTGCATATTTTGGGGGGGAAGGAACTGTCCCCATCATAATTTCCCAGCCTGCTTCCACCAGCCCTTTCTCTCAATTACCTTCTATCTTACTTCCCATCTCAGCTTAAACACTGTTTTCTTGTTAAGTCTTTCCTGACCGTTCTGACAAAATTGGGTTTTACTTATTCATATGTTCATAATTGCCCTCTACTTTTATGTCATGATATTTATCACAGCTTATAATTATAAATTTGAGTCAACATTTTATTCATATTTATTTTTTTGTGCGTGTACACTCAGAGTGCAGGGAAATGATAGTTAATTTTCATTGTATTATTTGTAGCACCCAGGATGGAGTTTGGTACTTAGTACATGTGCAGTACAGATTTGTTGAATGAATACATGCTTTGATTTACTATCTTGGAGCTCGTCATTTGAGTGCATAGTTACATTCATACACCCCACAGCATCCTTCACAGAATTTTAGTACATAGTAAATCCTAATTAAATAATTGTTGACTGAATGACAAGATGCTTTCCTAACAGAGAAATGCTGCTTTCCTGCAGTTACCTTAATCATGTGTTCTTCTTTTTATTTCCCATATGTAAAAATGCTAAATGGTGTAATTTCTAGGTCAGTTGCTTAAAAAGGTATTTCCAAAGTGATGAACTCTAATGATCATGTTTAAGTCTTCATGAATTTCACACATTCTCCATACCTCCCTACAGTATTTGTGTACATGAATACGTGGAGAACTTATCATTTGATTTTTCATATTCCGTAGTTAATGTGAGTTGATATGCAAATTAGACCATATAACTTTCTGCACATTTTAAAGAATTATATTCATGTGCCTCATTGTATGTTAACTGATACATGGAAGCAGTAAGTACTGACAGCACTTAATTGCTTAAACCATCATCCTGGCACAGTGAACCTTAATTCTTGATAACATGTTTCTGATTATTTGTTGCCTGAGTGCCATATCGTAAGAACTTATGCGAACGTAAGGGTCTATGTGTAGTCAGGTCATATGCCATTTTATATAAGTGAGCTATAAACCAATTCGATTACACTGGAGTTAATTTTTTTTTTTTTTTAAACAAGATGTTGGGGGTAGGAGTTTATTAATTAATTTCTTTATCTTTGCTGTGGTGGGTCTTCGTTTCTGTGCGAGGGCTTTCTCTAGTTGTGGCAAGCGGGGGTCACTCTTCATCACGGTGCGCGGGCCTCTCACTATCGCGGCCTCTCTTGTTGCTGAGCACAGGCTCCAGACGCGCAGGCTCAGTAATTGTGGCTCACAGGCCTAGTCTCTCCGCGGCACGTGGGAATCTCCCAGACCAGGGCTCGAACCCATGTCCCCTGCATTAGCAGGCAGATTCTCAACCACTGCGCCACCAGGGAAGCCCCTGGAGTTAAATTTTTTAAAGGTGATTCATAAATAGAAATGAATGTTTTCACAGTTATGCTTCTCTAACATTGTGAAAGCATAACATTGTTATGCTTCTCTATTACTATTTTCAGTAATAGATGCCTTTACTGATAAGGCTAAACTTGTCCAGAATATTCACAACATTGTAATATTTGAACAATTATTTTTGTCTCATAGAAATGACTTTGAGAGGTGTTGTTAGCTAGACAGTGCAATGCATACTGATAAATTAGAGAAAGTATAAGAAATGAAAGCCCACAGGAGATGTTTTATCTGTTTTAAAAATCACTTTGTAGTCTGACAATGCCTAGTAGCTAAACTCAGTGTCCCAGGATCTATTGGAATGATAGAAAGTGGAGCTTAGCAGTTGCACTCTCATAATAAGACAGTTGTCAGCACGCTAGAATCTCATTTTGACTGTGGCTTGAGGAAAGTTGCCCGCAAAGGTGTGTAGTAGCTCTATTGAAGACACCCACATATGCAATACCACGTAACTGAGCTAAGAATCGAGTAGTATGATCCTGGACTTTCAAAAGTAAATACACTCTCATTGATTACCTCTCACCCAGCGTCCCTGTGGCAATGGAGCTGGAGCACTTGCACTTCAATTAGAACTTCGTGGCAATTCATAGCAAAGATGAAAGATTGAACATGAATATTGAAAAATAGAAGCTAAATATGCTTTTTCAGAATAAAATGGTATCTAAATGTATGGAGAGCCTATTATGAGCCATAAATTGTGCTGTAGATTTTTACATGGACTATCTGAACTCTTCACAGCAAACCTATGGAATAGGCACTATTATTATCATTTCTGTATTACTATCAAAATTAATAAAATGAGGCTCAGAGGAGAGTTATATAACTGGCCTTCTGGCTACATTTACATTTTAAAGAATTAAGGAAAAAGTAGACATTGTGTTTGTAGTTTTTTTTTTCATGTAATTATGTTCAAGCTAGGAATACATTTTTCTCAATTTTTTGATACTCTCCCCTGCCCCATCGCATGACCTAGACACGAAAAGCTCTATAATCTCCTTCACTAATTTAGAGAAAACCATAATTCAGTTGTTACAAGTATAATTCATGCCAGAGAGCACTGAGAATCACTAAGCAACTAATTCAAGAATTTAATGATTTAGGGACTTCCCTGGCAGTCCAGTGGTTGACACTTCGCGTTCCAATGCAGGAGTGCGGGTTCAATCCCTGGTTGTAGAGAGAAGATCCCACATGCCTTGTGGCCAAAAAAAGAAAACATAAAGTGGAAACAATATTGTAACAAATTCAGTAAAGATGTTTTTTAAATGGTCTACATAAAAAAAATCTTAAAAAAAAGAATTAATGATTTATCTTTTTCCTAAAATTTTAAACTTTAGAGGAACAAGATGAATTTTCTGGACTACTATGGCTTTCTGTGTTTTTCATTTGCATCCATATTATGATGTAATTTGGGTTCTAGATATTGAGGAACCGTGCTTTGGAAACTGTTGGGGTGAAAGTATCAACAATAGTTTAAAATATATGTAAGTGAAATTACTGCACTTTTTTAGTCACTAGAGAGTGAAACAATGTTTCATAAAACTATTTCTTTGCATTTGAGAGAAAGAAAATTTAAGGAGGTAGGATTATGAGTTAATACCTGATATTAGTATATGCTAACAATGTTGAATCCATAATTTGATATTGATACTTCTACATATTTCTTCCTGACCTACACCATTAGCATGGTGTGTGTAAATGCTTACTCTAAGTATAATGACTATAGTTTACCATTAAAAAGTAGTGTTCTTTATGGAGAACATATGCACTTAGTCTGTTTCCAGAAGCTATAAATTCTATAAGAAATATGTTTAATCCTTGATCATAATGATTTTATTCTCTAAGTGAGGAAATGAGACATATATGAAACAGTCGATAAACAGTTGGATATGCTAAATGCTACAAAACAGTTAAGTAAGAACAGAGTGATATGAGATCAGGTTGTTATTGCACAGGTTTGTATATGTGTCAAAGGAACAAGGCATGTGCCTTTTAGGTCTGGCAGCTGGCTATCTCTCTTGGACTCACAGGGTGTAATTACCTTAAAAACCAGAGGCTGCAAGAGAAATAAAGCATCTTCAGTAAGAATAAGTTTGGGAAACACTGGCTTAAATAATGTTACGTGTCTTTAGCAAGACTTTTCTTTTTCAAAGTAGGCTCATGTACATTGGGATATTTGAAAAGTAGACATTGTCTATAGTAGTAGGCATAGTACTTTTTAAACCTTTGTTTTCACCTGATACTCCACAGAATTCATTTAAAAAATGCACTTAGTGAATTTCCCATGGTTCATGTTGGCACTCAATCTTGATGCTTAGGCACTGAATTTCATCATTAAGCAGAAACTGGAACCATCTTTTAGTAATAGATATGCATTAACCAATTTCCTAAGACTGATCTATGAAATCAGAATGCCAACAATTTAATTAAGAATGAGAAGTATAACTGCCAGAGAAACCAAATACCATCTTCTGAGTAATGTTTTCTCCCCCATAGGAACACAGCATGGGAAAATAAGTTATAATTAGGAGACTGGTTGGTGAACATGAAAACAAAACACAACAAGTTAAGAAGATGTAGGTTTCAAATGTGTAACGTCCTTGCACTAAAGTAACCTAATGTTGTCATCACCCTTAAAAGGATATGCCCGTCATTAACACCGTACAAGTTACGTCCTTGGTCCTTGGGGTACTTCCCTGCGGACACTGTTCTAATTGCATTGCCAAACTTTTATCAGTCACTAACCTTTCTCCTTTATGGATAACAACTTTCCTCCCTTTCAATGGAGCATTCTGTGATTAGCTACTTTAGTTAATCTATTTGATTAGATAACTTTCTAGTCTTGTTGACTTGTGAACTTATTCATTTACTTTGTCCCTTTAAGGTGATTCTGTCTACATATGCTCTGATAAATGAAGATACAGTAAGTTAGTTTTAGAATACATTGAGTCAGTGGTACTGGAAAGTCTGATTCTGATTTTCCAGGAAGAACATGGAGAGATGAGACTCAAGAGCCAGGTAGAATTTAGAAACGTATATTTCGGAGTCTTTTGTGTAGATATGGATGGGATTGTCTGTTTGTTTAGGATAAACAAAAAAATGCACAAAGAATAGAATATTGGAAAATACTTACATTTAGTAAGTGGGGTATCCAGAAATAGAAGATGGAATATGGAGAGCCATAATTGTGTAGCACAGTACTTGTTAAGGATGTATATCTATATCTGTATTTATACATTTATATCTGTGTATCTGTCCCTATCTATCTATCATCTATAATATCTATCTATTCCCCCCTCCTTGCCCCCCGCCCCCGCTCCTTTCTCACCAAGTTCCTTTAGGTCTGGGATAATACAGAATGTCACCTTAGAACATCAGATTGGACTAAGGAGAACATAACTAGTTGAGTGGGGTGAGGAGACACTTTTTTCTGCTTAGTGATTGGAAGTGGGACTAAATCCAGAAAGCCCAAGTGAGCTCTCAGGGTTTGGCTCCTTTTATTTTTGCAAATCCAAATTCAGCAATCAGTCATGACACTGGATCTTTGCTGGTCTAACAAAGCTTTCCCTTCCTCACACCAACATCTCTTGGGGCAAATTGGTGAAGGAAGGAGAGGCTGAAATCTGCACAGAAGCCAAGGAGCCTCCAGAAGGATATAGGATTGAGGTTGCCCCTTTCCTTTTGTGATTCAATAATTTAGAGCTTGGTATGTTTCTGACAGAGGACAGCTGGAAAAAAAGAGGGATCTTGTGTTTTCCAAGGGAGCCCACCATAAGGGGATCCAGATTTAAATTTGATCTAAGGACCTAGAGATTGATGGGGTTCCCCCAGACTCAGCTTTGTGTCTGTACTTTGGGAACGATGGTTGAGCAGTGTGGGTGTTCTAAGGAGGCTCAAACTGGCAGTAAAAGGATTAGGATAGAATGAGCACCGAGCCTGCAGCATGATGGCTGACGTTTGAAAGCAAGAGTATACCCAAACCCCTAGGGTGCAGGAGAAATCTTTGGGGAGGACAGCAGGACTTCGGAGAGAGATTCTCAATTACACACACATGAGAATTAAGCAGTGACTTGGAGAAATGAAAGAATTTTGTCTGTCTCTGTTCTGTGAGTTGTGGAAGAGATTCATATATGTTATAGCAGTGCTATGCTGTGAAAGCACGAGGGGAGAGCACTTAAGGAAAGCATGCCCACAAGACAGTTTTTGTAGAAGTCAAGAAAATGAGACCTGAAGAAAACATCAGTCATTTGAGCATTTAGAAGTCAGTAGTATTTTAAGAGACGTATTAGAACAACAGAGTATGTACATAGATGGTTAGAGATTAAGCAGTTAGGATTCTGGGAAAAGAAGGAATTTTATCAAGCAGAGACCACTTGTGGGGAGGTTTTTTGGGCTTAATGGGATAATATTTTAAAATCGTTATTGCCTTTAAAAAGACAGAGCAGGCAATGAGAAATAATATGAATTTTTCTAATAAATTCTATTAATTATTGAGCTTCTAGTATGCACTTAGCACTGTGCTGTTTGCTAAATAGAAATGTTAAAAGAAAAAACATGCATGAAAATGGCTGATGAAACCAGCTACCAAAAAAGCAAGATGGAATGAAATCAAGTTGACATTCTAAGAATTTCTAGATAGCAATGAAAGTCCAGTTGAATTTGGAAAGAAGCATTTTTAATTGGAAGCGTTGCAGTGCATGGAAATAACATGGGCTTCAAAATCAGGTTTATGTGAATACTGTTCTGGTAGGTTTTTATAATATACTGGGAATTTCACAGGGAACAGTTGGACTCCTAGGACCAAGATAAGAGGAGAATGATATAAATTTCATCTAACTGATGACAGAATATCCTGATTTTTACTTTTCTAGTAGCTATGAGAATGATGGAGCAAAATGTCTCTATGTTTTGAAAGGTAATATAGAGACATTTTGCTCCATCATTCTCATAGCTACTAGAAAAGTAAAAATCAAGATATTTAAAAGGTAAGTACATATATACATAAGAAATAAATCAAAATGTAAGAAAATATTAAATTTATATTCAAAAACTTCTAAGTAAAATTTTGAATTTTGCATGCTAGGATTGCTCAAAGTGTAGAAAAACTTTCCATCATCTCATTACTGAATTACTAGACTTTATAACTTAGTAATTTTAATCATTGCAAGATTGAAAAGGACTCTAAGTAAGCATTTCACACAACCCCCTATTATAGAACAAAAAGTGAAGTCTTAAAACATTGAGTGGCTTCCTCTAGTTTATTCATTTTGAAAGAATTTTTGGCAAATTCAGAATTGGATCCAATACCCTGACTTCCAGTGCAGTGTGTTTTACTGAAGCAAGCTTCAGGTGTTTTAATGGGTGTAATTGTTTTTCTTTAGCATATAATATTAAATTATTATTTTCTATAATTTTTTGGAAGCAACATACATTACACATGAAGGAAAATCATTATGTTCTATTTTTGTGAATTGACTTGTTTATTTGTGCTGATTTTGATATTCCCATATCTGTAACAAAATTTTTTCAGAATGCATAATAACATGCAAAGCATGGTGATTTTTTTTCTTGACTGGTTTTCATACATGATTAGAGTATCTTTTCAAAATTCTGGAACTACATTTGAATCCTGTCAGAAATAAATGAACAACCTCAATGAATACTTTAGTCTCCTTTGAGCTCTTTGAATTAGATTATCCCTCTCTGCAACTTTCAGTTCAAATGGAAAAAACCAAGGAGATGCAACTAGATTGTAATAGTAGAAGTGGTCTGATTCAGGTACAACTGTCCGAACATTCCTCTCATTATAGTTCCTTCAAATTGACTTTGCAAGATATATGGTAATTTTTTTAGCTATATATGTGGGCCAGTTTGCAATTAATACCAATAAAGGGAATAGTCCATTTAGAGTCAGTCTTTCTGAATGCACAATTCTATATTTATGACCTTGATTGCATAATGTAACATAAAGTGGGGTTATTCTGCAGTAGTTTTATTTATATGTTTCTTTTTTGTATAAATATAAGAATGAAGAAATTTTTCACTTGAAATGTTGACTGTGGTATATACAGAATATCAAATCATTGTGATGAATATATCACTAGAGAATTAAAACAATACTACTGGGCTTCCCTGATGGCGCAGTGGTTGAGAGTCCGCCTGCCGATGCAGGGGACACAGGTTCGTGCCCCGGTCTGGGAAGATCCCACGTGCCGTGGAGTGGCTGGGCCCGTGAGCCATGGCCGCTGAGCCTGCGCGTCCAGAGCCTGTACTCCGCAACGGGAGAGGCCACAACAGTGAGAGGCCCGCGTACTGCAAAAAAACAAACAAAAAAAAATACTACCCATTTGTTTATTAATCTGAAATATGATTATTGAATCGCTTTACAGATTCTGACTATATCAGGAACTTCTGACTGTTTCCACATACAAACTGGTATTGATCACTAGAAAGTTGTCCAAAGCTGTATTTAAACTACTAAAATTGGGGGATTGTGAAACCCAGTTTTTGAGTTCACATAGTTATCTTTATGAATTTTTATTTTGTAAATATATAGTTTCTCCATTGATTGTTTCTTTGTAGAGTTTACATCAAATAAGGCCATAAATTAAATATCACGTTATGATAGCCTCTGAATAATTTCACATCCATTTTTCTTTATATATGTATTTCATTTGATTTTAAGGAGTGTATGTGTGTGTGTGTGTGTTTGTGTGTGCATGAGAGATGGAGAGAGAAAGAGAATTTTCATAGGTACCTACCCCCGTTTGTATAAAATAGACTATCCAAGATATAAAAATGATTCTGACACAACATTTACTTTAATTTACAGCTAATTTTACCTATTTAAAATGTTTTTATGATGGTATACTAAAAGTGGGGGGCTGTGGAATAGATTGACTTGGTGTTAAGGAACCAATCAGAACAAAATTTCCTTTGTTCAAACACTTACAGGAGGAATTAAAGTTGAAGGAATCACTGAGCACCTACTATGTTCCAATCTCCTTACCAGATATTGTGCATATATTATAGCATTTAATCTTTACAACTGTATTTAGTTGGCTTTATTTCCACACTTTAAGGAGGAGGAACTGAGAATTAGGCAAATAGACCAACTAACTTGCTTTGTGATACCAAAATGAGTGATGAAACCTAAGATCCAAGGCCATGCTGAATAATAGATCAACTGTCATTCCACTTTGTTTAACTGATTGTATATTCTGACACTTAATGGTTCAGTGGGGAGAAGCTATTTCCTTTACTCTTCTTAAAAAATGTTTCTATGTTGCAATGATTGTTTCGTTTCTGTAAACACCTTAAAACTTCATAAAACCTGAAGCATTAAGAAGATTAGGTATACTGTTTTGGTTTGGTGAGCAAAAGGATTAGATATATAATATAAGTGAATTCCAAAATGAATGAATATGAATAGAAATAGAGAAAAACAAGAGGAGCAAGATAATTGAGAATAGGGAAAAAGCAAGTATCAAGGCAAAGAGAAAAGTAAAAGCAACAATGTTTATTTACAGGTGGCTCTTGTAGAAGGGTCTGGAAGCATGGGGCTGCACGCTACTCTCCTTCATCCATACAGTTGCTTTTTCTGAGAGGGCTCTGCAAATCTGAGCACTTTGTGTCAGGTTACATCAACTGTGCAAACCTCCTTGTTTGAACTGGATAAATATAAAGAGATCTGACTTTTGAACACAGACAATGAAAGAAGAAAAATCCTATTAAATCCTGTACAACAGTGCAAAACTCGAGCCTTTATTAAAGCTTCCTTACTCAAGGAACTATGCAATACTTCCACAGGGAAACAAAATATCAGACAAAATCACAAGGAAGAAAAGCTGTCATTGTCAACAGAGACTTTAATTTCAAGTATATTAATAAATGCACCATGAGCTCCCAAGAAAGAAAAGGTGCCGGGCAGTCACCTGAAGGCTGTTCTTCTCATACTTTAGGCTCCTGTGCCACTTTTCAAGTAGTTGTGAAATTTTCCTTGTTGATGACAGTTATTGCTCACCTTCCTAAAATTGGTCTTTAAAATGACTTTGTGCTTTAATGCAGACAGAAAAGTCCTTCACTCTGGTGATCAGTTCCAAAACCTTAGAAACAGTGCAATCAATCACATGTAGTGCCTGATGGATGTGTCAGGCGATAAACGTAGCTATAGCTGTTTCAAGGCCACTGACTCGGAATCTGCAATCTGACTCAATTTCTTTAAAGCCTATGGCTTTGGGGTAAACCAAGGGTCAGCAAAAGTGTCCTCTTGTGCACTGATCATTTGAAACACTAGAATATCAAGTTAAGAAGATCGAATATTGATTTAGAAAGCACTTTCAGGTTATTAATGATTTCAATAATTCTGATAATGAAAAAATTAAATTTCATTTGATGACAGCATTTTAGCTGTGTTCATTACTTTTCTCAAATACTTTTATAATGATAAATTGGCAACTTCCATAAAATCAACAAATTCCTTGAAAAACATAGCCCAAATTGTCAAGTAGTCTAGTAATCTTTTTAAATATATACTTTAAATTAAAAAAATATATGTTTAAGGCATAAAACATGATGATATACTAGATAGTGAAGTGATCACTGTCAAGCTAACTAACAGATCAAGCTGACTAACAGATCATCTTCTGACATGGTTACCATTTCTTTTTGTGATGAATGCATCTGAAATCTACTCTCAGCATATTTCCAGTATTCAGCACAGTATTATGCATGTGTTGATAACTCACACAGTTATCATGCCTGTCTATGGGATCTCTAGACTTATTCACCTTACATGACTTCAAGTTTGACCAGCATCTCCCCATCCCACCCTCCCTGCCCCCCACCCGCCCCGAAGCCCCAGCTCCTGATAACGACCATTCTACTCTCTGCGTCTATGAGGTGTTTTGTTTTTTTTAAGATTACAGATATAAATGAGATCATACAGTATTTATCTTTCTCTGTCTGGCTTATTTCACTTAGCAAAATGTCCCCTGTGTTCATCCATATTATTGCAAGTGGCAGGATTTTCTCATTTCTCAAGGCTGAATAATATTTTAGGATTGCGCTCTCTCTCTCTCTCTCTCTCTCTCTCTCTCTATATATATATATATATATATATATAATCATATCTTCATTCATCTGCAGGAGGACACTTGGGTTGTTACTATATCTTTATATCTTGGCTATTGTGAATAATGCTGCAGTGAACATGGGAGTACATATATTGCTTCGAGATAATTTCATGATTGTGGAAAGAGTTTATTACACAGCATTTCCAAGAACATTGTATTTGATCGTGACAGATAGTTTACTACACTGAATTCTGTATCATTTCTATGAACAATGTCAGAAAACAACTATTTACATTGTCCTAGGCTTGTGTTTAGAGCCAAATTAAGCCAAGACTAAAGAACAACAAAATTCAAAATGAAATGAACAAAAGAAAAAGAAACAACAAAAAATATATATGAAAGCAATGTTTAAGTTTGAAAAATCTAAATAACAGAAATATCAAATCTATTTATTAGTTGAATCATCTGTTAAATTTTTCATTGTTTTTATAGATACCTCTGATATTTTAAATCACATAATATACACAATTACTTATTTTTATTGCTTCATTTTTTCTGTCTTTAACTTAGCTTTTATCATTTCATTAAAAATGTTTATTTTATGCCTGGTGTGCAACAGACACTGAAATACTACATTTTAGCCTCTGAGGCCAAATGACCAAATATTAGATGCTGTGCATATAAAATATTCCTGTGGAGAGCTCAGTTAGAACTTAAAATTACAGACAGATTTTGCCAACAAAAGAATCTAGTCATTAAGCACTGACAACCCCTATTGTTATTCTAAAACCAGGTGAATCAATAAGAAGTTTTACATCCTGCTTAGAGAAAGAGCAGTAACCTTTAAATCAGTGCTCCACATGAAGAAGTAATTAGGTGCTCACTTTTGGAGAGGTCGAACCATCACCGATTGTAGAAATGCCTGCCTCTGAAGCTGTATTCATTAACGTAGTAATGAGCTGTTGAAATAGCAATGCAGAGCAAATCTAAAATGCAGGGAGACTAATTGGCTTATGGATACTTTCAGCTACCCTGCTGTTAGAGACACAGACACTTCTTTATATACAGTGGACATTTTGAATTCCATTATTGGTGAAACATGATGCTGTGTTCACAGGTCTCAGACTCATGAATTTCTGAAACCTTGAATTGTGGCTCTCTGATGTTTTTCAGAAATTTAACCAAAATGCCCCATGAAACTTCCTTAGTGTTAGCCAGGGACGTCTTTTTGCTGAACAAAGCGGGATCTTGGATCTCACATTTACAGAAGACTCTGCTCACAGAATGATCTCATCTGTTTTGTCCTCAGCTGTGAAGTTGGTTAACAGAGCCTACCTCAGCTCTGTTACACTGCACAGCCCCAGGTCATTACAACAACGCTGACAAGCCATCTTGTAAATATAAGTCATCTACTAAGAGTTCCAAAAAAAAATCGGTAACATTTCTGCATTATTCATGGATAAAAGAAGACACCTTAAAGAACACACAACTCTCATGGTGGCTGAATGCCAAACCCTTTACATTATTATTATTATGGCATGAATTGACACCCAGTGACAGCAGCTTTGTTCCTGCATTCTGTCTTGAAGTACCTCATCTGGTCACATAGACATAAATTCCATTGGATGCTTAAATTTTAATACTAACTTATTTCCCTGAAGTTGGACATTTAGAAATAAGCTTGCTAGGAGCTAGATCCTTATATGAAAGGCCTGACGTCTACTTCGCCTTCCTACGTCCTTCCCTTTCGAATCTAGAGCTCCTAAGTGCCAGTTACCTCTCCATCTAAGAATCAGGTAATTGCTCCCTATCATTTATCTCCTATTCTTTCCCCCACTCCAATTTCCTATTTTTGAGTCACTTTATTTCCCTTATTACTATGTAGATTGATTTCACATTTGCTAATCCATAGCTTATGATACACACTGTGCCGTAGGCTGTAAATCAGTTACATAGAACTTGGTCATAGTGCTTGAGAAGCTCATAGCCTTGTTTCCTGTGTGCAAGGATGACATAATCCGGTGGTTGTTCTGCAAGAGTCTCTAAATTTGCACAGAGGAGGTCATTTATGTACATTCTGGTGTAATGGATTAATGCTCTTCTGTGCTCCCAGGAAGGATGACTTCCTATACAAGTGCTCCCATCTCCAGATTAACCCTGATAACATGGTCTTCCTGGGTTTTTCAGATGTGATGCATTTGGCCACCATCCAACACCTAGATAGGTCATTGTGGCCCATGTGTAATGGGAATATTGAATGCAACTAAAAATGATTAAATAACAACATTATGTTGCAGGCCACCATTAAACCTTGATGTAGCCTCATTATTAACATGTTTCCTGTCACTTTTGCTTTGTATTTTATAGCAATAGCCTGCCAGGGCTTATTTTGCTTATTAATTATGCTATTTGCTGATTTGATGAATGATGAAATAGACTGAAGATTAGAATAGAAAGAAAACGAAATAATTGGAGAACCAACCACAAAACAGTTCCTTTTGAATTTCGCTAATTAGCACAACTCTATATACTTTGCAGTCATTTGTTTCCTACAGTTCAAAGTCAGGTTTGTCATAGTACTTTTAAGAAGTAGATCTTAGTTACAGATCTAGAAGAGAAGAAAAATTAGGAATAATTTCTATGTAGAATTCATATTCTTGACTTTTTTCATCTCTAATAAGTTAACTTCTAGTTTGTTGAGTTACTTGCTTTAGTGAAAACATTGGCATTTTGGTTAGATGTTTATCATTTCTTTTTTCAATTCTTTTATGTCTATATTTTATAATGTTTTTGTCTATTAAGTCTCTGATACTGAGACCCTGTGTTGTTTAAAAATAATTTTCATAAATGGGGGGGAGGATGGTGGTGGTGGGATGAATTGGGAGATTGGGATTGACATATATACACGAATATGTATAAAGTAGATAACTAATAAGAACCTGCTGTGTAAAACAATTAATTAATTTAATTTAATTTAAAATTTTTTCATAAATCAATGGGACTCTTCCTTTATGAAGTAACAATGTATATGCAAGGCACAAGTCAGAGAAAAAGAATCATATTAGCTGAGAAAGAGAAAGGGGAATTATACTTAGTATTTATTGCGCTACTTCAGCCCAAAGTATAAGTGCAAAGAGACCTAGATGATGGTATTCTCTTCCCTAAAGCACCTAATTTAAATAATGCTGACCTTACCTACTACTTTCCTATCTACCCACCTAGCTATCTACCCACCCCCATAAAGAAGAGCCTGGCAAACACTGGCATCAGACGTGTTGCATAATATGTTTTCTCTGATTAAGAACCATTTTTCTTTGGAGTATATAACTTTAGATAGGTCAGTAATAAAAGAACAACAGCAACAAGGGTATTTTTGATTTACTGTTGTGGCCTAGAGACCACTAATTACAAAACACATTATTTCCTTCCCTAAATTATCAATAATAAGCTTAGATTCATTTCTAATTTGAGCTACAAAAAGAGTTATATACTGGCCCAAGAAAGTATTTTAAAGATAGGTTTAAATAACAGTGGGGTAAAATTAACTTCCCTGCAAAAGAATAACAAGGTTCAATTGACATGGAATGCATTAAAAACTCTGCTTCCTGGCTTTCTCTTGGTAGCAGTTTGCCAGAAATCCATGTTGAAAAATATTGTCATCTGCCTAGCTTCTGTTCCTAGAAAGGGTGTATGGCTATGATGTAAACATTTTTATACTATAAGCTTTTAGCAAGAAAAAGGTGTAAGATGATTAACATCTTCTCTTTACTTCTGGGCTAGAGTCTCAAAGCTTAGCTGCACTCCCCTGCATTTCTCTTGAGTTACCCCAAGTCTGTAACTCTATAACTCTATAAATCTATAAAGTCTGTGAATCCATCATCACTGATGAACTGGATTACTAGCACATGGAGATGATCAATGCATTTATGATTTTAAGGTAGTAGAGATACAGCTTTTAAAGGTTCCATTTTGATTTTTGAAAGCACATTTTCAACAATTTTTGTAGCTCCTTTCAAAGACATATTGTGGCCTAATTGAAGTTGCATCTTTTACAGGAGAGTGCAGCAATTAGTTGGTTCCCAATAAATATCTGTTGAATGGCTAGATAAACTCTTCCTCATAAACAGCTAAGTTGACAGAACCATTGATACCATTTACACAGAACACAAAGTTCAGCCTTCTCCTTGTTGTTTCATGAAGTATGTTCTTTTACATTAAGTGAGAACCACCATTCCATAACAGTGTTAAATGAATATGACATCATCTTGAAAATTATAATTAATAATATCTATTTGAGAAGATAACATCAAATAGAAAACAAAAGACATGTGACAGGCACTATTATATATAACTGTATTAACTATGATTTTCAATTTGAATAAGTCAAGTGGAAAACAAATATTTGAATCATGAGACTAGAAAGAACCCAGTCTTTTATTTAGGTACCTGTTTGAGCTCTTTCTTAGAAAGGCAGCTCTACTTTGTGATCTCTGGCTACTTCATTGAGCTTACTCGTGGAAATACAACAGACTCTCCCTTAAGGGAAGTCAGAGGGGAAAGCTGTTCTCTCATGTATAAATGAATATTGCACCTACATTTATCATGTATTAGTAAAAGCATCTCTGTCAGTAAAATATCAATTCATTTTCTTCCACTGCTTATACTGTGACTCCTGTATTTCATTTCTACTAAAATAGACTTCTGTCAGTGATGTGATTAAGTTCATCTGTTTATAATTTTATCTGTTTATATTATTTCAGTTAAAATAATCACTCATCTGTTTACAATTTTATCTGTTTATATTATTTCAGTTAAAATAATCACTGTGTTGACAATTGAGATGTTGAATCAGAGATTGTGTCTGGGTTTTCTTGATATCAATATCAGCACCCTTAGTACAATTCCGGTTGCTTCTCTTAAAAGGAAAATATTACTTATGCTTTATAGCTTTCATATTGGACTGTGATGTCTAATCCAGCATACCAAGTGGCATGCTCAGTTAAACCTCCTTAATCCTGCTTTTATCATATCACCCAAAGCAAGATTATTGAGTGGACTTAATAGGTTACTGCAACATAAGGTCTCTCTTTACTTTCTAGTTTCTGAATAGAGATGATTTCTACAGAATAATTATAAAACAGAATAGAGTCTGTCATATTAATGGAATACCTGTGTAAGACACAAAACAGGAAGTAGTTTTAAACCTTTCCAAGGAGATTGGAAGCTGGGTAGAATTAGTGGTTCTCAAGTAAACAACCTAACTTTACACCTAAAGCGATTAGAGAAAGAAGAAGAAAAACCCCCAAAGGTAGCAGAAGGAAAGAAATAATAAAGATCAGATCAGAAATAAATGAAAAAGAAATGAAGGAAACAATAGCAAAGATCAATAAAACTAAAAGCTGGTTCTTTGAAAAGATAAACAAAATTGATAAACCATTAGCCAGAATCATCAAGAAGAAAAGGGAGAAGACTGAAATCAATACAATTAGAAATGAAAAAGAAGTAACAACTGACACTGTAGAAATACAAGGATCATGAGAGATTACTACAAGCAACTATTTGCCAATGAAATGAAAAACCTGGAAAAAATGGACAAATTTTTAGAAAAGCACAACCTTCTGTGACTGAACCAGGAAGAAAGAGCAAATATAAACAAACAAATACAAGCACTGAAATGGAGACTGTGATTAAAAATCTTCCAACAAACAAAAGCCCAGGACCAGATGGCTTCACAGGTAAATTCTATGGAACATTCAGAGAAGAGCTAACATCTATCCTTCTCAAACTCTTCCAAAATAAAGCAGAGGGAGGAACGTTCCCAAACTCATTCTGTGTGACCACCATCACCCTGATGCCAAAACCAGACAAAGATGTCACAAAGAAAGAAAACTATAGGCCAATATCACTGATGAACATAGATGAAAAAATCTTCAACAAAATACTAGCAAACAGAATCCAACAGCACATTAAAAGGATCATACACCATTATCAAGTGGGGTTTATCCCAGGAATGCAAGGATTCTTCAGTATACGCAAATGAATCAATGTGATTCACCATATTAACAAACTGAAGGATAAAAACCATATGATCATTTCAATAGATGCAGAAAAAGCTTTCAACAAAATTTAACACCAATTTATGATAAAAGCCCTCCAGAAAGTAGGCATAGAGGGAACTTACTCAACATAAAGGCCATATATGACAAACCCACAGGCAACATTGTTCTCAATGGTGAAAAAACCTAAACCATTTCCACTAAGATCAGGAACAAGGCAAGGTTTCCCACTCTCACCACTATTATTCAACATAGTTTTGGAAGTTTTAGCCACAACAATCAGAGAAGAAAAAGAAATAAAAGGAATCCAAATCGGAAAAGAAGTAAAACTGTCAGTGTTTACAGATTACACGACACTATACATAGAGAATCCTAAATATGATACCAGAAAGGTACTAGAACTAATCAATGAATTTGGTAAAGTAGCAGGATACAAAATTAATGCACAGAAATCTCTTGCATTCCTATACATTTTTCCTAATGATGAAAAATCTGAAAGAGAAATGAAGGAAACACTCGCATTTACTATTGCAACAAAAAGAATAAAATACCTAGGAATAAACCTACTGAAGGAGACAAAAGGCCTGTGTGCAGAAAACTATAAGACACTGATGAAAAAAATTAAAGATGATACAAACAGGTGGAGAGATATACCATGTCCTTGGATTGGAAGAATCAACAGTGTGAAAATGACTATACTACCCAAATCAATCTACAGATTCAATGCAGTCCGTATCAAACTACCAATGACCTTTTTCACAGAACTAGAACAGAATATTTCACAATTTGTTTGGAAACAGAAAAGACCCAGAATAGCCAAAGCAATCTTGAGAAAGAAAAACGGAGCTGGAGGAATCCGACTTCCTGACTTCAGACTATCCTACTAAGCGACAGTAATCAAAACAGTATCGTACTGGCACAAAACCAGAAATATAGATCAATGGAACAGGATAGAAAGCCCAGAAATAAACACACGCACTTATGGTCAGCTTATTTTTGATAAAGGAGGCAAGAATATACAATGGAGAAAAGACAGCCTCTTCAGTTAGTGGTGCTGGGAAAACTGGACAGCTACATGTAAAAAAATGAAATTAGAACACTCCCTAACACTGTACACAAAAACAAACTCAAAATGGATTAAAGACCTAAATGTAAGACCAGACAGTATAAAACTCTTAGAGGAAAACATAGGCAGAACACTCTATGATATAAATCACAGCAAGATCCTTTTTAACCCACCTCCTAGAGAAATGGAAATAAAAACAAAAATAAACAAATGGGACCTAATGAAACTTCAAAGCTTTTGTACAAAAAAGGAAACCATAAACAAGACGAAAAGGCAACCCTCAGAATGGGAGAAAATATTTGCAAATGAAGCAACTGACAAAGGATTAATCTCCAAAGTTTACAAGCAACTCAATATCCAAAAAACAATCCAATTCAAAAATGGGCAGAAGAGCTCAACAGACATTTCTCCAAAGAAGATGTACATATTGCCAACAAACACATGAAAGAATGCTCAACATCACTAATCATTAGAGAAATGGAAATCAAAACTACAATGAGGTATCACCTCACACCAGTCAGAATGGCCATCATCAAAAAATCTACAAACGATAAATGCTGGAGAGGGTGTGGAGAAAAGGGAACTCTCTTGCACTGTTGGTGGGAATGTAAATTGATACAGCCACTATGGAGAACAGTATGTAGGTTCCTTAAAAAACTAAGAATAGAACTACCGTACGACCCAGCAATCCCACTATTGGGCATATACCCTGAGAAAACCATAATTCAAAAAGAGTCATGTACCACAGTTTTCATACAGCTCTATTTACAATAACCAGAATATGGAAGCAACCTAAGTGTCCATTGACAGATGAATGGGTAAAGAAGATGTGGCACATATATACAATGGAATATTACTCAGTGATAAAAAGAAACGAAATTGAGTTATTTGTAATGAGGTGGATGGACGTAAAGTCTGTCATACAGAGTGAAGTAAGTCAGAAAGAGAAAAACAAATACCATATGCTACTACATATATATGGAATTAAAAAAAAAAAAAGGTTCTGAAGAACCTAGGGGCAGGACTGGAATAAAGACGGAGATGTAGAGAATGGACTTGAAGACACGGGGAGGGGGAAGGTTCAGCTTGGATGAAGTGAGAGAGTGGCCTGGACTTATATATACTACCAAATGTAAAATAGATAGCTAGTGGGAAGCAGCCACATAGCACAGGGATATTAGCTCAGAGCTTTGTGACCACCTACAGAGGTGGGATAAGGAGCGTGGGAGGGAGACTCAAAAGGGAGGTGATATGGGGATATATGTATATGTATAGCTGATTCACTTTGTTATAAAGCAGAAACTAACACACCATTGTAAAGTAATTATACTCCAATAAAGATGTTTTTAAAAAGTCAAAAGCAGGGCTTCCCTGGTGATGCAGTGGTTGAGAGTCTGCCTCCCGATGCAGGGGACACGGGTTAATGCCCTGGTCCGGGAAGATCCCACATGCCACGGAACGGCTGGGCCCGTGAGCCATGGCCGCTGAGCCTGCGCATCCGGAGCCTGTGCTCCACAACGGGAGAGGCCACAACAGTGAGAGGCCTGCATACCGCAAAAGAAAAAAAAAAAAGAGTCAAAAGCAAATTAAATTTAAAAATTTGAATGCATATGTGTAATATGCAACTAGTGTTTTGTGGTTTAATTATAGTAAAACAATGACGACAATCATGTGTAATTGAATTAATGACTTGAATGATTTTATTAAATAGCTTTCATTACTTCATCATATTATTATATTAGTAACTATATGAAAATTGATTTTTTCTTTTAGTTATGTTTACTTTTGAAATATTTTGCTTTCATTACTGTGAAACAGCTGAAACAATGAGCATCCTGTGCCAGCTTTTATATATGAATATTTTAAATAACATCATAATGTAAAAAATTTTCAAGTCTACAATGAAGTTTTCCATCAAATTGTCTTATTTTAAGAGAGTTCTAGAATATTATAATACAGTTGCCAATCCTCTATCTGTAGATACATCTTTAGTTTATTGTTATGTATCAAGGCAAAGATATGGTCTTCTAGCTTATGAGTAGTGTTCTCTGGTCTCTGCCTAAAGAAATTGCTTGAAAATTATCCACAAATTTCTTTATTCATTCTCAAAACCAGTATCTATTTTGCATATAACTCAATATTGGAGACACAAAGAAAAGGGTAGAGTTTCTTGTCTCAAGAAGTTACTTTTTCTCTCAGAAAACAAAAGTCCAGGACTGGATGGCTTCACAGGGAAATTCTACCAAACATAAGAAGACCTAATACTCATCCTTCTCAAACTATTCCAAAAAACTGAAGAGGCCAGAACACTCCCAAATTCATTCTATGAGGCCATCATTACCCTGATACCAAAACCAGATAGACACTATGAAAAAAGAATATTACAGGCCAGTATCTTTGATAAATAGAGGTGCAAAAACCTCAACAATATATTAGCAAACCAAATCCAACAATATATAAAAAGGATCATACATTATGATAAAGTAGGATTTATTCCAGGGATGCAAGGATGATTCAATATTTTCAAATCAGTTAATGTGGCATAGCACATTAACAAAAAGAAGATAAAAAGCATATGATTTTCTCAATAGATACAGGAGAAGCATTTGACAAAATTCAACATCCATTCATGATTAAAACTCTCATCGCAGTTGGTTTAGAGGGAATATGTCTCAGTATAATAAAGGACATTTATAACAAACCCACAGCTAAAATCATGCTCAATGGTGAAAAGCTGAAAGCATTTCTTAAACAATCAGGAACAAGACAGCTGCCACTTCTCACCACTTTTATTCAACATAGTATTGGAAGTCATGGACACAACAATTAGACAAGAAAAAAATAAAAGGAATCCAAATTGAAAAAGAAGAAGTAAAACTGTCAGTGTTTGCAGATGACATGATACTATACATAAAAAATCCTAAATACACCACCAAAAATTATCAAAACTTATCAATGAATATGGTAAAGTTTCAGGATATAAAATTAATATACAGAAATCTGTTGCATTTCTATACACTAACAATGAACTATCAGAAAGAGAAATTAAGGAAACAATCCCATTTACCATTGCATCAAAAAGGACAAAATACTGATGAATAAACCTACCTAAGGAGGTAAAGCATCTGTACTCAGAAAAGTATAAGCTATGATGAAATAAACTGAAGATGACACTAACAGATGAAAAGATGTACTATGTTCATGGATTGGTAGAATTAATATTGTTAAATTGATCATATTAATCAAGGCAATCTACAGATTCAAAGCAATCCCTGTCAAAATACCGATAGAATTTCTCATAGTAATAGAACAAATAATTTTAACATTTGTATGGAAAGACAAAAGATCCCTAAATAGCCAAAGTAATCTTGAGAAAGAAGAGCTGGAGGTATCACATTCCCTGTCTTCAGACTATAAAGCTACAGTAATCAAAACAATATAGTACTGGCTCAAAAGCAGATGCATAGATCAATGGAAAAGAATAGAGAGCCCAGAAATAAACTCACACATTTATGGTCAATTACTTTACAACAAAAGAGGCAAGAATATACTATGGAGAAAAGACAGTCAGCTCAATAAGTGGTGCTGGGAAAACTGGACATATACATGTAAAAGGGTGAAATTAGAACATTTCCTCACACCATATACAAAAATAAACTCAAAATGGATTAAAGACCTAAATGTAAGTCCTGAAACCATAAAACTCCTAGAAGAGAACATAGGCAGAACACTCTTTTACATAAATCGTAGCTATAGTTTTTGGCTCTCTCTCCTAAGACAAAAAATAAAAGTAAAAATAAACAAATCGTATCTGATTAAACTTAAAAGCTTTTGCACAGCAAAGGAAACCATTGACAAAATGGAAAGACAACCTACTGAAAGGGAGAAAATATTTGCAAATGATATGACCAATAAAGGGTTAATGTCCAAACTATAAAAACATCTCAAACAACTCAATATCTATAAAACAAACAATCTGGTTAAAAACCAGGCAGAAGACCTGAATAGAAAATTTTCCAAAGAAGACATACAGATGGCTAACAGCTACATGAAAAGATGCTCAACATTGCTAATCATTAGGAAAATGCACATCAAAATCACAATGAGATATCACTTCACACTTGACAGAAAAGCTGTCATCAAGAAGTCTAAAAATTACAAATGTTGGTGAGGTGAGGTTGTGAAAAAAAGGGAACCCCTGTACACTGTGGGTGGGAATGTAAATTGGTGCAGTCACTATGGAAAACATTATGGAGCTTCCTCAACAAACTGAAAATAGAATTACCATATGATACAGCAATTCCACTCCTGGTTATATATCCAAAACATGAAAATACTAATTCAGAAAAATACCTGAACCCGAATGTTCATAGCAGCGTTATTTACAATAGCCATGATATGGAAACAGCTTGTGTCCATCGATGTATATATTTACAATGGAATATTAATTGCTCAGCCTTAAAAAGAATGAAATTCTGCTATTTGCAACAATGTGGATGGACCTAAAGAGTATCATTCTTAGTGAAGTAAGTCAGACAGAGGAAAACAGTGTATGTTATCACATATGTGGAATCAAAAAAAATAAAAGAATCGAATGTACATAACAAAACAGAAAAAGACCCACAGATATAAAAAACAAACTGGTTACCAGTGGGGAGAGGGAATTGAGGAGGGACAAATAGGGGTATGTGACTAAGGGATCCAAACTACTATGTATAAAATAAATAAACTACAAAGATATATTGTACAGCACAGGGAAATATAGACATTATTTTGTAATAACTTTAAATGGAATATAACTATAAAAATATTGAATCACTATGTTATACACCTGAAATTAATATAATATTGCAAATCAACTATACTTAAATTTTTAAAAAGTAAAACAAAAGTTGCTGTTAAGTTGGTCATCAATTTTACTACAAGATGAAAGGAATCATTATCCTTTAATGGCATGGTTATGCACAGAATCTTGTTGGAGCTCTTATTCTACAAGGGAAGTTCTCTGGATTTTGCTTCTGTTCTTCCACTGGGTGTACTATCTAAGACCTAATAAGGTTCCATCTCTAGATCATCAGTATGCAACTATATTGTCAGTTATTTCAATCCTTCTGGTCTCAGGCAAATCAGAATATCTCCAAGATGCAAATATTTTAAAGTTTTGTTTTGTTTTGGTATTTTAAAAATTACCAGGCAGTGTTGCATAGTAATGTTTTTCCTATAACATTAACTCACTGCGTCTCTGAATCTTTTTCTAAATTATTATTGACAAAAGGATAAAAGGCAAAGGGAGCCAGATAGCAGAGGTATTTCTTTATGAGAAGTGAATATTTCAGATCATGTTGACCTCTTTGTGTTGCCTATTTGGAGCTGTGCTGACATTGCCATAGTATTTGTGCTGCTAAGTGTGAAGACAGAATCAACCAAACCCTCAGATGATTTGTCCTTTGGGTGATAATGACCTTGAATCTCACAGTGATTCTAAATTTTCCATGGTCACTTCACACCCCCAGGCTTTTCAGCCACAGCAGTTGAAATAAAACCTTTAGAGTCTTAGTTATCCTTTTAGGACTTTGAGTTATATTTTTTGGAAAATATTCACATTTTCTGACCCCAAAATATAGAAAATATATGTTCAGATTTTAATAAAAATGAGAGTCATGTACAGTTGGAATTTGCCTTAATCGACCTCAATGCAATGGATTCACTGAATCAACAAGTGAACTCCATTTCTTCTGTAAAGCATGTGGAATGATGCTCTTGGCGGGCTGTGTTCTCACTCCTCGTGCTCCACTCTCTAATATGTTGGTGGCCTCCGCTGTCATCAGTTGAGCTGTATGTTTGAGAGTTAGTCATATTTGTTCCCAAACTGATTAATGCCTGCTGTTCTTGTTATTGCAGTTACATAACTTAATTAAATCTTACATGAACCAAATAAAAAGAAAGAGAATAAATGTTTCCATAAAAAATACCAAATCTTTTGGAATTCTTGAAAGGTCATGGCACTGAATTTAAAATCATTAAACCAGTTGTGCCATACAACTATTAAAGGATAAAAATGCACACACTTACACAATACTTTAAAGGATGCTGAATTGGAAACTGTAGATGTTGAATTATAGGTGATTTATGCTAGAAAGATGAGTCAGAACTGTAATCAGCAGTAGTATTACAAAGAAAAAGTCTCCTGTATTGCATAAAACACTGTTATTTTGTTGAATAAACGCACAGATGTTTTAAGTTATAATATTTGAGGTCTCCGGATATTTTTCATGATTCTCATCTTTAACTGAATTTTGATAAACTATCTGTTATTACCAGTCCAAGATATTTTAGATAATATGTCATTATTGTAAACAAGAGGGTGGAATGCTGATAATAAGAAGAGACTGAGACTACACAGTGCAAGTATTGGGTTGGTCAAAGAGTTCGTTTGGGTTTTTCCGTAACATCTTATGGAAAAAGCCAAATGAACCTTAGGGCCAACCCAATACAACTATATTAAATGAAACTATTTCTTTTAAGATAATAAAATTATAGAATTGGGAAAAATGTTTTTGTCAATATTAACTCAATTGAGTGCCTACTTAAAGTGGAAATTGCTCTTTTGAGACTGCACCATCCTTCCAAATTCTTGCAAAGATAAGGTCTGGAGCGTTCTGGAAATGGAACCACAAACATCATATCTTTGATAATACCATCCTGATGCTTTTATTTTTTACCCAGTTTATATATGTGTATATATATATGCAAAATATACATATACATGTATGTGTTTTATATATATTTTCTTCGTTCTACCAGAGCAGAGGCATTAGTCTGGCATTTTTTAATGAACTCAATATTTAAATAGAAATTAAATGTAATTGAAACTCTGTAAGATACCCAGAGAAGCATTATTTCAATAGGATTCAAGAATACTTACAAAAACCTTAAGTACACTCAATAAAATAATCAGTTTTTTAATTATAGTTTATAAAAATAACACTCATGAAAATAATAAAACATACATCACGTCAAGAAAAAGGAGATAGCAAGGTTATGAGTAATTAATTAAAAGTAACATACAAATTCACAAAATATTAAAATCAATGCACCATGAAAATATTTGTTTACTAATTAAAATGAGGTCAGTATACTCTCCTGGAATTCAATTGAGTGGAACATGAGAAAAACATATCTCTGCAGTTCAACACACATTTATACAAGAGCAAATAATTTCTGTTTTCTTATTCAGAATCAATGAAACAAAAGATTAAAACAAGTCCTTAATTTCTACCCATTTGATTCAATGTACTGTATCCTATATTAAGTGATAATTTCTCCTGGTCTAAATAATAGTGTTGAGTTAGCATTACTTTTCTTAGGTTTATTCTTTATTTTTTAACAAACCAAGAGTTTCTAAAAGGCAAAAAGACATAGGAGCTTAATTATTAGATAAATGTAAATTATTTTTCTTAACTTGTAATAAGTTATTTTCTGTATCTTGTGAATATTATTGAAACTTCGGATGCTTTCACCCAGTGTTAGTTATATGCTTTGGAATACATTTTTGAAATATAGCATATATGCATAAAAGTTCAAAGATCAGAAATGTCCAGTTGTATAAATTCTTGAAATGTTGAGCACAGCTGTGTAACTAGTATTCTAGTCAAGGAAAACGATATTCCACTGACCCATAATGCCTCCTACTCCACTGGAGTCACTACCCATTGAAAGGTAAACACTATGCTTACTTCCAACACTAAAGATTAGGTTCTCCTGTTTTAAAATTATATATAAATGGAACCATGCAGTTGTTAACCATTGTGCCTGGATTCTCTTGCTTACGGTTTGAGATGGATCTATGTTGCTGTGTTTAATGCTAGATCATTAATTCCCATTACTGTATAATATGCTACTGTCTACTGCTGGGAGGCATTTTCTTATTTCCAACTTTTCGCTATATAAATATTCTAATATTATGGTGCATATTTTTAGTGACAGTTCGCCTACAGAGATAAACTTAACGTTATAACTGGCATGTCAGTTTGCTCAATAAAATAACATAAAGTATTTGTCAGTAAATTGACTCACTCATGTGTCTCTATTATTCATGATAATATTGTAAATAATACACTTTGTCTATGTTAATCTTAAAAATATATTTGTATTGGATTAGGTACCACCAGTTCTTCGATATTATTGTCCTGATTAGTATCATAACGTTAGTAGCATGGGAAGCAATATCTGAAAGAAATCAGAGCACATTCCATAACTTATGTACACTACTTAGGGAAGTCTCAGATTAACCTGACGCTCTTGACGATGACAACCCACTTAGGGTGATACGTCTATGCCAAATGCTCTTCATCTTACATGAAATACTGACTAGAAAAGATGCTTTACTTCTTATGTAAGTTAATAATATGATATTTCTGTGGACTTCATTATTCTATGGTGTTTTTGAATGATTATATTAAGCAAAAATACATCTGTAACTGACTAACACGGGAAATTATGCCCTCATTTCTACATTATGAAGGTCAGAAATAAAGGAAGAAAACTAACATTACTGAATTATGTCACCTTAGTTTTCATTCTTGATGGAATATGAGAAATTAAATTTCATTATAAGCAATGTGTACAGGGGGTGGGTAGAGAGTTGTGCACAGACACAACTAGGCATATAAACAAGTTGAGCTGATTATAGACATAGTGTCTATAAGCAAAATACAGGGCATTTTTATAATATGTAACTGGTGATATTTTTGGAGCTTCTCAATTCATAGGAGGGATTGAGCTAATTAAAGGAGCTATGCTAAGAAGTGTGTTTCTTATTTATAAAATCATTAGGTTTTTCCATTATTGAAGAAAGGTTTCCATTTCCGTTTCCCCCTCTTAAACATTCACAGATTTGCCAAGGTTATAAAAAGATTATTATTTGGATTATCTGAAATAGGTAAAAAAATGAGGCTTAATTAGTCTTTTTTTTTAATATGTGAACTTGTTCAGGAAATTATTATTTGATATAATGGAAAATAGTTTTCCAGTGTGCACCTCTAGGGAATGTTAGGGGTAATTTCTTCATGGTTATAATGAGACTAAATACAAACTAGTGAAAAAAAAATTTGCTATGATAACTAACATTTCATAATCAACTTGAAAAAATAGCATTTTGTTACAGAAAGATAAATGTTAAGAAATTTAAATCATACACACACACACGTAAACTCCTCACTTATCCTGAAGGCTAATTTCTGAGAACTTCATCCAAGCCAGCCACTCATGGATTAAGTTAAAAGATAGATTGATTGCTTACTACGTGAAAGTCATTCTGTTATGTGGTAGGAGTGCAAAAAAGGAAAATGCATGTTTTTCTTACTCTTAATGTTCCAAAATATCATTCAAAGAGATAGTTACATAATCAGATAATTATAGTTCAGTTTGTAATGCTGCAGTCCAATAATAGGGCTATGGGCAAAGGTTTCCGAAGTCAAGCAGACACATTAGAAAGTGTTTTCTAGAAGCAATACCCCAAAACCGAGTGATAGCTAGAGGAATAGTAGAGAAGTTAAAGGAAACTGGTCTTGATATTAGACAGATCTGGGCTCATAACCCAGATCTAACCATTTAACCCCTATAATACTAGTGAAAACTACTGAAGCTTTGTTTCCTTATCTGCAAATGTTGACAAATCACATTTCTGTAGTGAGAATCAAATGGAATGAAGTATATGAAGGACTGAGCAAAAAAGTAGTACTCAATAGCTACTTCAGATGGGTCAAACACCCTTCTCAGCTCATTTCATGGTTAATTTATATAATTCATTCAACACATCTAAAAATAGGAAGTATGCCTGCCCTATGCTTCAAAATTGCACTTTACAGCCTAGAGGGAGTCCCAGTTTTAAAGAAAAGATGCAATTAACCCTTTACAGTTAACCCTTGTAAACCCGAATTTGTATGATTTCAGAAGTAGTATAAGAATTAATGGATTTTGGGCTTCCCTGGTGGCGCAGTGGTTGAGAGTCCGCCTGCTGATGCAGGGGACACGGGTTCGTGCCCCAGTGCGGGAAGATCCCACATGCCGCGGAGCAGCTGGGTCCGTGAGCCATGGCCGCTGAGCCTGTGCGTCCGGAGCCCGGAAGATCTTCCCAAGTTATATGATGTAAAGGAGAAATCAAACAAGTTAACCTAACTTCAAGATCAGTATGTTTATGATTTTATGAGTTACAGAATCTTAATGAGAGAATTCTCTAAATCACAGAAGCAGAAGTAGAAACATAATGGTACCTGTTATTTATTTTGTTCCTGTGTTTAAATAACCGTAATCATCTTGTAACCCCCCTGTATTTCTGATTTATCCAGTATAGTCCTTGGACACCTGTTGGAATTTTCAAAATCTTTGGTTTACAGTAATACTCTCAAGCAATTAAAGCTTTGTGCACATATTGTATTTTTAAAGACCTTTGTATCTAAAATACTTTGCTGTTGGATGTGGGCAACCTCGTTTTGAGGTCTAAGGCTGCCTCTAATGTGTTTCCATAATCTGTTGTCCATTGACTCACATCCAGACCTGCTGTTCTGCTCGGCATGTCCCTTCGACATGATGTAATGTTATTTATCATTCTTCTTTGATGTTAAGTCTCTGGCTTTGTAGTCTCTTCATGTACCTGGACATGTTTCTTTTCTGTCTCTCTCTCTCTCTCTTTTTTTTAAACAAACACGAGACAATGCCTTTGTAATTCTATCAGAAAGTTTTTGTTTCAAGGAAAGATTGTTTCCCTGATGTTTATTTTAGATTAGGGCAAAGAAAATGAGCATATAATGTTTAAATTCTACTTCCATTTTTGAGAACATTACATATTATACCCCTAGAATTAAATGCTTGATATCTTCCATTTGCAAAAAAAATTATACCCTAGTATTATTACAGTTAACTACTATTTGTATCTTATTTAGCTTTTCAAAACTATGTGGTAAATTCTTGTTTTAATAATGTTCACTGAGGCATTTATTTTGCTCCTGTTTTTCTACATCTTGTCTTTAAAATAATATTAAATTTAAACTGATGTCCACTTAAGCCCCTATTAGTTGATACATGTATATACATCTGCATCTCCTTAACCTTACTTAATTTCCAAAGAATAAAAATGACAAGGTCATAATTCCACCTAACATGATACAACTATTTTGTGTACAACTGAAAATGTACTAATCCCTTCCCCAGAAGATGAGACAAAGTTCTTGAGTGATGTTTACCCTTCTCCTGGATACCTCATAACTTAAATGCTCTGATGTAAAATTAACAAAACTTAAATACTATGATATAAAAACAGTTCATCTTATGTTATATGATAAAGAAATGAGAGGAAGGAAAACAAAGATACAGATAGATACATACACAAACGTATTCATAGCAGAATAAGGAAGAAATACTCATGACAATTATAGTTTTTGTTTCTTTAACTGACATGTGGTCATAGCTGACATTTACAGTTACCTTCCTCCACTACGCATTCTGATTCTCTTTGCCTTTAGCAAGCACTTCCGCTGGTCATTGTTCTTTACCTGGTAGGGTGACCCAAACTTGTATTCCTGAAGGGTCTGGGCCATTAATAGTCCTGCCTGGATTGCACTGTTGTAGTTTTCCATTGACCTTAATCACAGGACATGGTAATACAAAAGGACATCCTAAGGAATCTCCTGTATTCCAGACATACTCTCTCTTACCTCTGCTGTGGGGTAGTAGTCTAATATCTCCTTGGTAGTCAGAATGAATTACCCCAACCCACATCATAATTCCCTTACATTTCAGTTCAATGGAATCATTGTCGTGTCTCCTGATAGAAACGTTATCCCCTCTGGAACTAAGACATCTAGGCCAGCATAGCAGTGAGTCATGAGAACAAAAATTTTGTTAGTGGGTCACTAGGGATAATACTGAGTAGTACTACTCCCATTTCACCTTTTGATTTCTGGCCCTGTGAATCCTGGCTATTGGAGAAATAGCAGTGTATATTGGAAGCTGATTCAGAGCATATAAAGACGTTTGGAGAATGATGCTCCAGCTCTGCAAGTTGTTGCAACCTAGCTGACACTATGACTGAGTCTTCAAAAGGTCACTCTATTATTTTATCAAAACAGCTGCTTCAGGTTGGTAAGGAGCATGGTAAGACCCGTGAATTCCATAAGCGAGGGCCCACTGCCACACTTCTTTTGCTGGAAAATAAGTTTCTCGATCAGAAGCAATACTGTGTATAATACCATGACTGTGGATAAAGCATTCTGAAAGTCCATGGATGGAAATTTTATCCAAAACATCGTATGTAGGGAAGGCAAATCTATATCCAGAATAAATACCAATATATTCCAGTAAGAATAAAATGTTGTCTCTTCCATAATAGAAACGGTCCAATGTAATCAGTCTGCCACCATGTAACTGGCTGAACACCCTGGGGAGTGGTGCAGTATTAGGGACCTCAGTGTTGATCTCTCTTGCTGGCAGATAGGGCACTCAATGGTGGCTGTAGCACATTGGCCTTAGAGAGTGGAAGTCCATGTTGCTGCACCCATGGATAACCTCCATTCCTGCTACCCTGGCCTCTTTGTTCATGAGCCTACTGAGCAATGACAGGGGTGGCTAGGGAAAGAGACTGGTTGGTATCCACAGTACAGGTCATCCTGCTAACTTGATGATTAAAGTCTTCTTCAGCTGAGGTCACCTGGCTGCTTGTGCCTCTTGTGTACACATTACTTTTTATAACCTATTTAGATGATGCAAGCTACCATAACTCCTACTCAAACTTCAAGTCACAGCTTCTACCACTTTTTGCTGGAAATCTTTCACTTTCTGCACCATGTCATTGTTTGGCCAGTGTGATCCCAAACCAACTTCTTACATCTATCATTTGTCACTATTTTCTGTTTCTGTTCTTGACGGGTGTTTCACAAATATAGGTCCACACACTGCTCAGAATCTATGTTGAAGTTATTATTCTTTTACAAATAAATGAACAAATAAAGACAACCTAAGGAATTTTCCATAAAGCAGTACTCGGAGATAAAATGCACCATCATTCATTCTCATCTTAAGTCCTCCTAAATATGTTTCGGTCATTAAAATGTCTAATACTTTATAAAATGATGATGATTGTGATAGATGAATTTTTTCCCCTTCCTCCCTCCCTCTCTTCTTTTCTTCCTTCCTTCCTCCTTCCTTCTTCTCTGCCTTCCAAATCCCAAATATAACAGAATAAAAAATGTTAGCAACACTATTTAGACACGCATTTTTAACTTTTTTTTTGCTCTAAACTTGGAATTGAATTTTTAAAAAATTGTCACTATTTCCGTGGCACCTTTATCAGTGTTCTGAACACATAGTAGATGCCAATATACCTTGAATAAATGAGTGATTACACCCTCAGATAGGACAAGGCGAGTATAATCTAAGAAAGTTCCAGACAAGGGAATAAAATGGGTACAGATACTGTTAGCGCTCAGGTTCAGGGGATGCTGCTTGGTTTGTAAGCTAAGTAGGCTCCTGGCCTGAGTATTTTAATTAGCGCCTAGTAGCTTCCCTGGTGATTCCATTACTTACTCTGCTCAGCACCCTAATGAACTCAATGCCCCCATAATTAAAATTCATTGTTTTTATGACAGTCCAGCATATTCTGTGCTGCACAGCTAGTGATCTGCATACAAACTACTGAGTTAGATGAACATTTTTAAACTTTAATCCAGCACATATTTAAGCCCCACCTCAAAACCTCAAGGAAAAGTAATAATTATAGAAAAGGGGCAGTAGACTGTTTTGGATCCGACATGCCAGTTCAAAATCAGCAGCATACTAAAACAGTGATAAAGTGTGACCTTTGGTAGCACTTATAAGGTGGTACTTAAAGATCATTCTCTAATTGTTTCAGTTTTGGCAATCTGTTGAAAAACATCCAATATAAAACAGATAAAGTGATTAAATTACCCTTTGGCCTCCTGAAGAGCTATTTTTGTGCTGAATTTGACTCCACCTACAGGTATCTGTCTGTATGTCCATAAAAATAGGAGATGGAATCCTTTGGGAAAGTACAGAAAAATTGTGCAGACACTATAAACCACATAATAGAGCGAACTCATTACCTATCGTCCACCCCACTGAAGCAAGGTGTAAATTCAATTTTAAGGAAAGCTAACACTTTTATTCTATTTTGAAGCAATTTCTTACCTGGCAGATGGGTAACTCTGTCTTCACTTACATTTCTTAAGGTGCAAATTAATTTTTGGCTCAGATAGTAACTCATCCTGTGTAAGGAAATTGTAACAGTGAGGGCTGATCTCTTCTTCTCAGAAGGACAGTTGAGTCAAACATAGACATACCAGATTCTAGAAATGTTTGCATTGTTTAAAAATTTGTCTACCCCTAGATTATTCCCCAAAAGGTGATCATATTTTATTTGCTCAGCATACATTGCGATTTATTTAATTAGTTTTGAGGTATCGACAAAGCAAAAACACATAGGAATTTTTATTGTGAATTCATTTGGCTAATGCAATTCTGAATTTTAAGGAAACTATATTATCATTTATACTGCAATAAATATTTACCCCATTTATATAATCAGCTACTGACAAGGCATATTCAAATAGTTATTCTTCATTCTGAGTACATTTAATATATACAATTTTAGTTAGCAATTTGAAAGGATTTTTTTTTCAGTGTAATTTCAAATGAGGCATCATTCACTTTATACTGAAGTCGGAGGATTTTTGATTGGAGGAGGACAGTTTCCAGAAGTGAGTATCCACAAGCAGATGCTGTTAGATATTGTGATATTGAAAACATAATAATGTTCCATGTATTGCAAATTTAGAGTTGTGGAATCTCAATGCAATATTTAGTTTGGTTGATGTTAGAAAGACCAAAAGTGAAGGATCAGATTATTTCAAAATTTTGTATATAATGGAGAAAGAAAAATAAATTACAATGGAGTTAAGTCTGTGTTAAAATGCCTGGCACCAAGTAGACCTTTTCACCATATTAACTCTCCTTAGGAAACTATTTGGTTTTATAAAGGAAAGCAGTGAAAAGTGTATATTAACTTTCAGAAAGTTTCTTTATTTCGAACTGGATGAAATGCACCTATCCTATTATGTGAGAGGTACATTTGTTATGAATAAATTTTAAAATGATAAATGTCACTCACCTGCTTAGAAACTTTCATCTGTCCATTACCCTTAGAATAAAAGATTAGTTCCTGAACACTGCTTGCATGATATAATCTCACATGCGCTCTTATCTCCCCACTCATCATCGCTCTGCTTCAGCCACTTTGGTCTTCCAGTATGCTCAGGGATGTTCAAAGCTCAATGTCACTTTCTCAGAGAGATTTTCCTTAAGCCCACTAATTTCAATTATTTTTCTCCTATTCTCTCAAAACAATCCATTCTTCGTCGTACTTACCATAACTTGCATTGAAGGCTTATATATTTGTTTGTGTAACGTCTGTCTCCTCCATTACCTCTTTTCCATAATGGAAAAGATCATATTCATTGGTTTTTCCCTATAAACAACAATGAAAAATCATACACTGTAGTTACTTCTTAAATATTTATTGAATACAAATTAAAATGTTTTACCATATTTTTACTATTATAAAGAACACGTATGATAAAAGAATTATTGAATCTCTATTTATTTTCTTAACTTGTAGTGTTCAGTTTTAGCACATTGAGTGCCGCATGCTCTCTCCAAATGTTCCAGTGAACTTTCATCAATACATAAAACTTAGTTCTGTAACAGTTGACTATAAACAGTATTAAGGCAGGATCTTTAAATGAACACATCATGGTTTTAACCTATAATGATATGCTCCCTTCTTCAAATAAATGATAACATTAAGATAATTCTAAGAAAGACCACCATGACCAGAACATAAGTGAATTTTACATTGTCAGTCTCTGAGAGTTAGCCAAGGGAGTCAGTGGATCTACTCAATAGAAAAAAGTGAGTAATTGATGTTAGTCATGAATTCTTGTATAGACGTGGTAAGATTTTAGTTGTGATTATGTTGTAATTGTGTTTATGTAGTATTCTTTCAAATTTTTTCATATTTAGAAATGTGTAATAATCTAGTTTTTGAAATAGAATGAAAACCATTGTCTACTGTGGTCTGGGTACCTTCATTAAATAAGAATTTGGGGCTTCATTGGTCTGATAACTGCTGTAGGTATGTGATTTATTTTATTCTTCAAGAATCCTTCCATAAGTATTAATCAAAATAAGAACAAAAAGCCTCAGGCATGAAAATTATATATAGATAGGAGAATATACCAATTTGTCTTGTTTCCCTTAATTTGAAGAATGAAAACTAATATTTGTTTAGATTCTGCTAAGAGCCAAGTTACTGTGTTGGGTGTTTCTTAAACTCTGTATTAATCCTTACAGGAACACTGATGTACCAATAGCTTCATTTTGCAGATGGCCAAACTAACTTTAAGGTTTAAAAGATAAACTAATATTCCCACATGCACAAAAACTTATATCTAGTAGAAACAGAATTGAAAACATTGGTTGTCTGGTTGCAAGGTGAGAATTCTTTCCTTCTTGCCTTGCTCTCTCCAAATGGCTAATTGAAACAAAACAGGTGATTTTCACTTTATAACCCTCTGTATAGAGTTCCACAAAGAAAAATTGCCTAATACATTTAAATAGAAATTATTGTTCTAATAATGTTAATATGTTACATTTATGTTCTTCATTTCAAGTATTAAAGTGCATTTTTAAATGCTTCTTAAGTAATGCTGAATTGTCCAATGACTATGCAAAATAATCTCTATTGACTAGTTGGTAAAACAGCACACAAGCAAACATAAAAGATTTTTCTTTATCAATATTTTGAAAATATCACAGAACATTAGCATTATCAATCATCTATTTTTTGCCATTTTCATAACAGCCTTAGGACAACTGGATTAGTAGTGCCCATTATGAAGATAAGGAAAGTAAGACTCTGAATGGTTATATAGTGTAAGAGTGTTTAGCAAATATGAGATTAAAAAACAATTATTTCCTACCACACTAGAGCCCACTGTTTTTACCTTATGTTGCATCTCAAAATAGTGTTACTTCTTTAAGCAAAATTTGAACCAGCTTCTAAGTATTAATGGAATAAATCTGCTATACTATTCCTTGCTACCAGATGGGTTGCAGAAAAGTTCCTAAAATGTACATAAACCTAGACAAATATAGGCATAATGTTTTAATGACTAAGGTAGGAAAACATGTCTAGCTTCCACAAAGGCCTTGAATGCCTGCCAAATCTAAAATTAAGAGTAAAGACCCCTGCAATGATCAAGATACCTTTTATGTTTTTCTAGGATAGTTCTTGCAGCAATCCTATACTACTTCCATATTCTTTCAATATGGCATGTAAAATACCAGATGAATAGAGTAGTAACAATTTGAGCATTGGGGAAGAATATAATCTAGAGACAATCTGGTGTTTCTTTCAACTGAACTGTGCTTTTAGAACAATAGTATTGTCAGTCATTTAACTAAATTGATTAAAATAAAGAAAAAAGAACTATTTGTCTTTTATTATATTTCAGAACAAAGGAACATCTCTTCAGCCAGGTACTGCTGTGACTTCATAAACAGTAAGTTAATTCCTAAGGTTGCATTACATATTTGAGATATGTAATTCAGGATTTTTTCCAGCTTCTAATTTGCTAAATTCAGTACTAAACCCTTCACAAAATAATTCAGCCAAATTGCTCACAGTTTGATATCACCAAGTCTTTAGTACATACTCTATTTAAGAGGCCACATTAATATATCCACTCCTTCCCCATCAGGGTTTTCACTATTGAAGATATTTCATTGTAGACTGCAACTCCCAGAAAAAGAAATTAGTTTTTGTATATGGTGCCTGGGAACAACTTCCAGAACCATCTTCACTGTGTATTTTCTATTGGAAGAAATCAAAGGCTTTTTTGACTCCAAAAGGTCTTGGGTCTCACTTTGGTCAATATTGATGGAAACAATAGAAATTACTAAAAATCAAAGAAAATATCCTATGAAATAAAAGTTATTTGCATAATCTTTTAAAATGAATTCTACTTTCAATATAATAACAGGAACTCGAAAGAATTTCATTAGCCAATATTGTATAGGCTGCTAATTATCCATTGTGAAAAATATCTTGATTAGAACTAAAGGACTGAAAAGAGATGGATCAGCACACATTAAGTACTGTAACACAAAGGAGCTCACAGGGAACATCATAAAATTGTTCTACTCTTTCTTCTTTTATACAACCACACATATGCACACATGTAACACACACACAAACACTAAATACAGCACAGGCCTTACAGAAAAACTTAAATTCTTGTACACTGAGAAAAGGTTTCTTAAAATTTGTTATGGACTTTATATTCAGAGTTATTCAAAAAATTTGGTTGACATTGGCAACACTTATAAACTACAACTTTAGGTAAATGTTAGAAGAAACTTGATTAAATGACTCTATTTAATAATATTAAATAAGAAATTCAGTCCCATTGGTATAGACAGATACATTTTTCTGAATTATCAGGTTAGTCATCTGTTAAAAAGAATAAATATTCATCTCACAGGTTGCTGTAACAATTAAATCAATGTGCTTGGACATAATGTCTGCTTAACAGGCATTCAAACTATTACAGCTAACATAGCATTAAAAAATATCTCACCTTTTGAAAGTTGAGATAGAGGCAATATTTTGAATCTATTGATCTCTTGTGCCTAAATTAATGTTGCTGCATCATGTAAGTGATTGACCATGTCATCCAACCTTTGACTCACAGATTTGAGATCAGAATGAAAATTTATAACTGCATGATACCCTCCTAAGCAAGACTCTAAGAAGCATAATAAAGTGTCTTGGTAGATAACCCTACTTACCTATACTTTAGTGGCCACATTCCAATTTTGTTGGCACTGTTCTCAGCTCTCTCTCTCTCTCTCTCTCTACACACACACACACACACACACACATTAAGCTTCAGAACCTCTAACTGTTAGAGTTTCTGCTAGGGTGATGGATGACATATAAGAAGTTTTCTGGGTCCACATTGGTCATTTGGAAAATATTGGTTCACTTAGTTATGAAGATCTCTCAGATGTTGACACATTTCACAATACAGTATAGAATAACCACATTATGTAATTTACCACTGTCCACCTCAGAAAAATCTTTAAGTATTATGCATTTCTCAAGGTCATAGTGGGTGGACCTTATGACTTGTTTCTGAAGGGTAGAATACATAAAATTATCCCCTCTATTTTGTAATTCTCTCTCTTGCTGACTTTGATGGAACAAGCTACTATACTGGGAACTGCTCTGTGGAGAGGCCCACATCATGAGTAACTGAGGGCAGCTTCCTGCTGAGACGCAGCAAGGAACTGAGGCTTGTACATCCAATATCATGTAAAAAACTAACTCTGCCAAGAGGCATCTGAGCTTAGAAAAGATCCATTTTCAGTAGAGCCTTGACATGAGGCTGCAGCCCTGGCCAACACCTTGACTACAGCCTATGATACATCCTAAATCAGAGACACATCAAAGCCATGCCTAGACTTCTGACCCACAGAAAATGTGATTTCCTTATGATATTTTTTTTTTTTTTTTTTTACGGTACGCGGGCCTCTCACTGTTGTGGCCTCTCCCGTTGCGGAGCACAGGCTCCGGACGCGCAGGCTCAGCGGCCATGGCTCACGGGCCCAGCCGCTCTGCGGCATGTGGGATCTTCCCAGACCGGGGCACGAGCCCGTGTCCCCTGCATCGGCAGGCGGACTCTCAACCACTGCGCCACCAGGGAAGCCCCCTTATGATATTTTTTTAACAGCCGTTCTAACAGGTGTGGGGTGATATCTCATTGTGATTGGCATTTCCCTGATGATTAGTGGTGTTGGGCACCCTTTCATATATCTGGCCATTTGTACGTCTCCTTTGGAAAAAATGTCTATTCAAGTACTTTCCTCATTTTTAATCAAATTCAGTAAAATTTCAGGATACAAAATAGACATAACAAAATTTAGATGTGTCTCTATATACTAACAATGATCTATCCAAAAAGAAAATTAAGAAAACAACCTCATTTATGATCGCATCAAAAGATACTTAGTAATGAACTTAACCAAGGAAATGAAAGACTTGTACATTCTGAAAACTACAAAACATTGATGAAATAAATTAAAGAAGACATAAATAAATGGAAAGACAACCCATGTTCTTAGATTAGAAGACTTGCTACAGTTAAAATGTCCATACTACCCAAAGCAATCTGCATATTCAACTATATCTCCATCAAAGTCCCAATGGCATTTTTTACAGAAAAGAAAAAAAAAATCCTAAATTCACATGGAAGCAAAAAAGACACTGAATAGCCATAGCAACCTTGAGAAGGTGGAAGCATCACAGTTCCTAATTTCAAAATACATTACAAAGGTATAGGAATTAAAACGGTACAGTACTGGCATAAAGACAGACATACAGACCAATGGAACAGAAGAGAGAGACTAGAAATTAACCCACGCATATATAATCAATTGACCTTCAACAAACGTGTCAAAGATATACAATGGAGAAAAAATTATTTTCAACAAATGGTGTTAGGAAAACTGGATATCAATGTGCAAAAGAATGAAGTTGAATGCTTATCTTATTCCATACCAAAAATTAACTCAAAAAAGATTGCAGATTTAAATATAAGACCTGAAACTCTAAAATTCCTAGAAGAAATGATAGGGAAAAATATTCTTGACATTGGTCTTGGCAATAATTTTTTGGATATGCCCCCGAAAGTACAAGCAGCAGAAGCAAAAATAGACAATCGAGACTATATCAAACTAAAGCACTTCTGCACAGCAAAAGAAACAATCAAAAAATTAAAAAGGCAATGTACAGAATGGGAGAAAATATTTTCAAATCCTATATCTGATGAGGGGTTAATATTAAAAACATAAGGAACTCCTACACCTCAATAGAAAAAAAGAGCAAAAAAAAAAACCCAACAAATAACCATGCTACCTTTTAATATGTTTATTTTTTTATGTGTTGCCTCTATATCTTACAATTAAGACAGGATAATGTATAATTCAGTGATGGTGGCCAGAATATTCTCAACACTAAATTGACAGCTTGACATCTGAGCCATGACTTTATGTATTTAAACATTGATATTTATACGATGGTAACATAGTACAGCCTGGAATTTAGTAATAATAGATAGGATCTTAATATATACATTAAAAATTCTAGAATTCATGGTCATCTGTAGGTATAAAGTTAATGCATATTAATCTTAAAAACACTAGAACTCTTCTAGAATTTCCTTCAGATATTTTAGAGCATGCTTTTGAATATTCATTGTTGAAGCAACATTTCATATTTTGGGGGAGAATTTAATTCTTTTTAATACCCTTTTGGATCTAAATCTGGCAAACAAGGTGAGCAATCACATTGAGAAAATCCATTTGGAGTTTAAAATTAGGTATGAATTTAAAGTAATTGAGATTGATTTTCTTAAATTACCAGTAAAATGTCTCTGAAAGTGTTTCCAAAAGAGGATCCCACATGAGATTTTGAGCTATTGCAGCAAAATGAGAATAAGTTTTGCCTCTTAAGTCAATATTTGGCAGGAAAATTGGTATGTATGTATATTGCATTATGCTATTCCTAAAACTTTGTCAAAATTTGGCCTTTATCTTTAAAAGTATAAAATATTAGCCCCAGATATTTATTTGTATTTTTGTATTTTTTATGTCTTCTAAATAATAGTTCCTTAAATCTAGCTCAACTGATACGTGTGTGTATGTATCTATAAATATACTCACACAAAAATGTATATATATAACATATATACATGTGCATATCTATAATATAATTTTTTACATTTTTTTCATATATATATATATATATATATATATATATATACAGCTCCCATATATATAATGTGCATATTTGTGGTATGAAGATATTGAAAGAAAATATTTTCCTAGATTATTAGGAGAATTTGAGTTTCATTATGTCATTTGCTACCCTAAACTGAAGACTTAAAAATATTTATAGTACCAGCTTTTTGTATTCATGTATTCCATCGGTAAATTGCCTTAAATCATTGCAAATTTTAAAGTGTAATTTGAAGAACATATATTTTTCACTAGTTAGAACATTACAAAATACTCACAAGTTGTTTAAATTCACTCATTTTAAAATATTGGGCTTATCTCTGTATAAAAGCTCTTACAAAAGAAAAGGCTATAGAATGGTATTTAACCTGTATTTTGTTAAATTCAGATTTTAGGGGAGATTAGAGGAGGAAAGGCTATCCTTTACCTGAGTTAATCATTGTTTAAACCCTCCAAATATTCCCAAGCCTCACTATCAGACTCAGATCCAACAAAAAAAAGCCCAGGGGACTGTGAAACCTAACTTTATTAAAGATAACTTCTCTAGCTCGGCTTTCATTTTTTTCTCTATTTCATTTTGTAACTCCATGTAGAAACTGATATACTCAGAAAATCGTTTTTTTTTTTAACATCTTTATTGGAGTATATTTGCTTTACAGTGGTGTATTAGTTTCTGCTGTATAACAAAGGGAATCAGCTATACATATACATATATCCCCACATCTCTTCCCTCTTGCATCTCCCTCCCACCCTCCCTATCCCACCACTCTAGGTGGTCACAAAGTACCGAGCTGATCTCCCTGTGCTATGTGGCTGCTTCCCACTAGCTATCTATTTTACATTTGGCAGTCCATGCCACTCTCTCACTTCATCCCAACTTCCCCCTCCCCGTGTCCTCAAGTCCATTCTCTGTGTCTGCATCTTTATTCCTGTCCTGCCCCTAGGTTCTTCAGAACCTTTTTTTTTTTTTAGATTCCATATATATGTGTTAGCATATGGTATTAAAATAGAACTACCATACAACCCAGCAATTCCACTACTGGGTGTATATGCTGAGAAAACCATAATTCAAAAAGAGTCATGTACCACAATGTTCATTGCAGCTCTATTTACAGTAGCCAGGACATGGAAGTAACCTAAGTGTCCATCGACAGATGAATGGATAAAGAAGATGTGGCACATATATACAATGGAATATTACTCAGCCATAAAAAGAAACGAAATTGAGTTATTTGTAGTGAGGTGGATGGACCTAGAGTCTGTCACACAGAGTGAAGCAAGTCAGAAAGAGAAAAACAAATCAGATAATCTTGTATAACATCTTTCTGTGAGAACTTGAAAACTCCCCCTTACTAATTATTCTCTCCTTATTTCTGCATGACCATGCTCCATGGACAACATTTTATAAATGCTCATGTTTTCAACTTCACTTTTATTGAGACTGAAGTAATTTTGGTGTTTTTCAACTTGTAAGTCTTTATTTACAATGTGCAGTGGAAAACCACCAGATGTTGCATTGGTACATCAATAATCCCATGTAAGAGACTGAACTTTTATTTTTTCTGTTAAATATTCAATTATCCTATGTGCTGTCTCTCTTGCAATGCTATTATATAGATAAGACTGAAATGTCAAAAACAGTTCTATAGACATTTATTGAAAGTGCATGTAATAATGAATATGCCTCTTCATACATTTTCATATATTCCTTTATCTCCCACATTTAATAATTCACAAATTTCTGCCATTTTTTTCTTTTGAAATATATCTCAAATCATTTTCTTGAGTCATTTCATTGTTATTAGGTTAGTTTAATATCTTATAATTTTCACTTCAAGAATTTTAAGTCTCTCTTCTCTCCTTCTTCTAGTTGATTCACAATATTGTGACTAGAGTTACATTTCTGAAACACAAATTCAATCTTGTCATTATTCTAATTAAAATCCTTTGAATAATCTTCATGGTAGACAGAATAAAAATCAAACCCAAAGTCAGATACTCAAGGCATTTTGATCTCTGTCCACAAAATAATGTTCTATATTTCATTTCATGGACACTTTTCAAATATAAGCCACAATGAGATTTAGTAGACTTTACTATGTGTCTCCTCTACTTAGAATGATCAGTCATTTCTCCACCTGGAAACTTCCTTTTTAAAAATGACCTCAAATATAATTTTCTCTTAGAAGGATGTCCCAATTTTTGTATCTACTGTGATGCCTCACTATCCACAGGGAACTGGTTCCAGGATTGCCTGTAGATACTAAAATCCATGGATGCTCAAGTCCCTTATACAAAAAGGTGTAGTATTTGCATATGATCTAACCTATGCATATCCTCCAATACTTTAAATCATCTCTAGATTACTTGTAATACCTCATACAATGTAAATGCTATGTAAATAGTTGCCAGCACTCAGCAAATTCCAGTTTTGCTTTTGGGGACTTTACGGATTTTTTAAAAAATGTTTTCAATCAGCAGTTGGTTGAATCCATGGATATGGAATCATGGGTATGGAGAGCTGACAGTACTTCTGTCAAGCATTTACACTTTGTACTGTGAACATTTGTTTAAATGTTTGTTTATTCTTACAGATATGTTGGCCTGCCTAATCCTTTACAGCTTTGCTTCATTAACAATACCTTTGAAGTGCTATTGCCTTCCATTATCCTTTATACAAAATCTGGAATATGTTACTCATAATCTGCCCTGAGATTTCAACCTGCTTTTTGCCAGTGTTTCATATCTCAGAGACACCTCAAAATGTGCACATCAGATGAGCTCGTTTGTGGTGAGAAATATAAACTCTGTCCCTCAGAATAAAAGTGTCCAATAATGAGTAAGGTATTCTATTTGCATATTTTCAAAGAAGCTATTAGTATCAAGTATAAACCTCTATGGAATGCTTCTGTGTACCAGATACTGTGATTTAGGTGAACTAGTCTGAACATTTAGATTTATTGTAGTTTAAGTTGGCAAGACATCTGGGACGTTTAATTCTACTTGCATATTCACCTACTAAATTCAGATATGAAAAGTGGATTTCACCTCTGTATGTATAATTCAATGTCTGCAGTGTCTCATTCATGAATGTCCAAAAAGACAAATTGTTCTCATCTATCACGTAGGTCTTTGACAAAGAACTGGCAGTAAAACCAAAAGACCTGTCAAAGTTTGGACTTCGCATAACTTTGTGCCTCCTTCAGATTCTATTGTAATCTGTCACCATGCGTCATTTTGAATGTGTTTCCTTTAGGACTAATGTGGAATCATACTGAGGGAAAAAATATAACATTTATTATTGTTATATTTTATACCCTATTCAAATGAGTAAGAAATCCAAAAAGACATTGGTGCTGAGAATACATTTTCAAAGGTGACACTTAGGACGAGAGTTTTTTTGGTTCAGAGCTCAATTAGTGAGCATATTTGCTAAACATGATTAGGAACTGGGAGCTCATGGGTAGTCTGAGTGAATGATTCACCAGCTGTCCAACTAATACTGGTAAGTGCAGGATATTTTATATCACAAAGATAACTACTTTTATGTGCTTTGTCTTATTTAGTACTTAAAGCCAATCTAGAGGGAATACAATATAGTTATTAAAACCTCACTTTTTTTTTTTTCTGCGGTACGTGCTGTTGTGGCCTCTCCCGTTGCGGAGCACAGGCTCCGGACGCGCAGGCTCAGCGGCCATGGCTCACGGGCCCAGCCGCTCCACAGCATGTGGGATCTTCCTGGACCTGGGCACGAACCCGTGGCCCCTGCGTCGGCAGGCGGACTCTCAACCACTGTGCCACCAGGGAAGCCCTAAAACCTCACTTTTAATGCAAGCAAATTGAAGCATATCCTTAATTGACTATCTCAGGAATCAACTAATTGGGGGCAAATCTTGATAATGATGGAGTATTTCTTCCTCAACATTATAGTTGGTATAACTTTTAGTTGTACTGAACTAAATATATTATCAATAGCAAAAATTATATGCAAACATAAACCATATGCTTTCATTATGCAGAACAGGTATTAATGAGTCACAAGTACTTAAACTTCTGAATTAAAATATCACATGAGTATTCTGGCATATATTTATACCATCTTAAGACTCCATTTATGAAGTACCTAATTATGAGCGGTCATTTCTAAGCAATGAAGGTAGTTAAGAAGACAAAGCCTTTAATCTGTGAAGCTTTTAGTTTAGGGATAACCAAACTTTGTTAATGAAAATGTACAGGACACATGACAGCAAAAACAGCAGGGTGTATATTTAATGCCAGAGTTAAGTAAAAGCAGATCAGGCCTCTGCTATTGAACAAATGCTTCCAAACCTGTGAATATTCTGGAGAGTCAGCTAATTGTTTTTGTCCAACAAACAAAATTTACAACCCACAGAATATTTCCAATTTTTATCTAACGTGTATAAATGAGTGTAAGCCCAAACTGGTTTCTGGCAATGCTTACTGATATTTTATATGACTTCTGACATGCAATTATTGAAGGATACAAATAGATTTGTTTATGTGCTTTTTTTTGTTAACGTCTTTATTGGAGTATAATTGCTTTACAGTGGTGTGTTAGTTTCTGCTTTATAACAGAGTGAATCAGCTATACATCCTTCTCAATGGTGAAAAACTGAAAAAATTTCCTCTAATATCAGGAACAAGACAAGGTTATCCACTCTCACCACTATTATTCAACATAGTTTTGGAAGTTTTAGCCACAGCTATCAGAGAAGAAAAGAAATAAAAGGAATCCAAATCAGAAAAGAAGAAGTAAAACTGTCAGTGTTTTCAGATGACATGATACTATACATAGAGAATCCTAAAGATGCTACCAGAAAACTACTAGAGTTAATCAATGAATTTGGTAAAGTAGCAGGATACAAAATTAATGCACAGAAGTCTCTTGCATTCCTATACACTACTGATGAAAAATCTGAAAGAGAAATGAAGGAAACACTCCCAATTACCATTGCAACAAAAAGAATAAAATACCTAGGAATAAACCTACCTAAGGAGACAAAAGACCTGTATGCAGAAAAGTATAAGACACTGATGAAAGAAATTAAAGATGATACCAACAGATGGAGAGATATACCATGTCCTTGGATTGGAAGAATCAACATTGTGAAAATGACTATACTACCCAAAGCAATCTACTGATTTAATGCAATCCCTATCAAACTACCAATGGAATTTTTAACAGAACTAGAACAAAAAAATTTCAAAATCTGTTTGGAAACATAAAAGACCCCGAATAACCAAAGCAATCTTGAGAAAGCAAAATGGAGCTGGAGGAATCAGGCTCCTAGACTTCAGACTGTACTACAAAGTTACAGTAATCAAGACAGTATGGTACGGGCACAAAAACAGAAATATAGATCAATGGAACAGGATAGAAAGCCCAGAGAAAAACCCATGCACATATAGTCACCTTATCTTTGATAAAGGAGGAAAGAATAGACAATGGAGAAAAGAGAGCCTCTTCAATAAGTGGTGCTGGGAAAACTGGACAGCTACATGTAAAAGAATGAAATTAGAACACCCCTTAACACCATACACAAAAATAAACTCAAAATGGATTAAAGACCTAAATGTAAGGCCAGACACTATAAAACTCCTAGAGGAAAACATAGAACACTCCATGACAGAAATCACAGCAAGATCCTTTTTGACCTACCTCCTAGAGAAATGGAAATAAAAACAAAAATAAACAAATGGGACCTAATGAAACTTAAAAGCTTTTGCACAGCAAAGGAAACCATAAACAAGACAAAAAGACAGCCCTCAGAATGGGAGAAAATATTTGCAAATGAAGCAACTGACAAAGGTTTAATCTCCAAAATTTACAAGCAGCTCATTCAGCTCAATATCAAAAGGACAAATAACCAATCCAAAAATGGGCAGAAGACCTAAATAGACATTTCTCCAAAGAAGTTGCCAACAAACACATGAAAGGATGCTCAACATCACTAATAATTAGAGAAATGCAAATCAAAACTACAATGAGATATCACCTCATACCAGTCAGAATGGCCATCATCAAAAAATCTACAAACAAGAAATGCTGGAGAGGGTGTGGAGAAAAGGGAACCCTCTTGCACTGTTGGTGGGAATGTAAATTGATACAGCCACTATGGAGAACAATATGGAGGTTCCTCAAAATCTAAAAATAGAACTACCATATGATCCAGCAGTCCCACTACTGGGCATATACTCTGAGGAAACCATAATTCAAAAAGAGTCATGTACCACAATGTTCATTGCAGCTGTTTTTACAATAGCCCAGAGATTGAAACAACCTAAGTGTCCATCATTGGATGAATGGATAAAGAAGATGTGGCACATATATACAGTGGAATATTACTCAGCCATAAAAAGAAATGAAACTGAGCTATTTGTAATGAGGTGGATAGACCTAGAGTCTGTCATACAGAGTGAAGTAAGTCAGAAAGAGAAAGACAAATACCATATGCTAACACATATATATGGAATCTAAAAAAAAAAAAAAAGGTTCTGAAGAACCTATGGGCAGCACAGAATAAAGCAGGAATAAAGATGCAGACGTAGAGAATGGACTTGAGGACACGGGGAAGCAGAAGGGTAAATTGGGACGAAGTGACAGAGTGGCATGGGCATATATACACTACCAAAAGTAAAATAGATAGCTAGTGGGAAGCAGCCAGATAGCACAGGGAGATCAGCTCAGTGCTTTGTGACCATCTAGAGGGGTGGGAGGGAGACGCAAGAGGGAGGAGATATGGGGATGTATGTATATGTATAGCTGATTCACTTTGTTATACAGCAGAATCTAACACAATATTGTAAAGCAGTTATACTCCAATAAGTATGTTTAAAAAAATAATAATAATGTCAAACTACAATTTTCTTTTCATGGGCTGTGCTTTTGGTGTTAATTCTAAGAACTTTCTTACCAAATCCAAAGTTATCTAGATTTTCTCCTATGTTCTGTTCTAGAAATGTTAGTTTGTATTTTACATATAGGCCTATGATCCACTTTGAGTTAATTTTTGTGGAAGGTATAAGGTATATGCCTAAGTTCACTTTTTTTTTTTTTTTTTTTTTGCCTATGGGCTTCAAATTGATCTAGCTTCATTTGTTGAAAGATCATCTTTTATCTGTTGAATTCCCTTATATCATTTGATTATGTTTGTATCTATTGCTGAACTCTATTCTATTCCATTGAGCTATTATTTTTCCAATATCAGTGTTTTAAATATTATAGCTTTATAGTAAGTCTTAAAGTCCTATGCACTTCCTTTCTTTATATAGATCTGAATTTCTGATTTATATAATTTTTATTCTTCCTGAAGAACTTCTTTTAACATTTTTTGCAAGGAAAGTTGGTAGTGATGAATTAATTCCCCTTGTTCCTGTTTGTCAGGTAATTTCATTATTTCTCTTAAATTTTGAATTATAATTTTATTAGATTCAGCATTCTAAGTTGGTGCAGGTTTTCTTTTCCTTAATATTTCACTCCTCTCCTTGTTACTTTTGTGATTTCTGACAAGAGGTCCATTGTAATTCTTATTGTTGTATATATGTGTATGCTACATCTTTTGAAATTGCCCCATAGTTCTTGGATGTTTTGCTCTGTTTTCTTTTTCTTTTTTTCAGCATTTTTTGGGGCTTTCTTCTAAGAATTTCCATCTCCTTGCTTAGAGCTGATCTTGCATGCCATGTATTTTTCCATTACATCCCTTAATATTAAATATATTAATATTAGTTACTTTAAATTCTCTGCTTGATAATTCTAACATCTATGTCTGGAATGAATCTGTTTCTCATTATTATTGTACTTCTTCAGAGTGAGTTGTGAGACTTTTCTTTTTTACTTTCGGAATGCCATTTTATTTTTTGTTCACAGCCAGACTTGAATTCAATCACAGAAACTGAAAGAAATATGTCCTTTTAATGAGAAAATTTATATTAATCTGGTTAGGTGTTGTCTCTATGTTATGTTTTCTATAGTGTAGGTAACAGAGGCTTTAAATTCCTCAAGTATCTTCTACTTTTTTTGTCTCCCTTCTTGACTTTGTGCTTTCCTAAGGACTCCTCAGATACTGTGTCATGAAGGCCTTTTAGCTGCAGCTCACTGTAGTTATACTAGTGACTTGTTGTTGTGGCAGGATGTGGGGGAGAACTATTCTATATTCTTATGATTAAATATCAGACTTTCAGTGAGTGTCTGTTCCTGGACTGTGACCTTCACATGTGTTCCTCATTAGTATAACTTTTTTTTTTTATCCTTAAGATACAGGAAGGCTAGAAGGGCCTAGAGAGAGAGGATACCCTTCCTCCAGGAGAGAGAAAGTTCTGGTATAGCCTGATATAGCTCTGGTGTAGTCTTTTTCCTTGCAAAATTGATTATCACTGTGGAGAATTCTATGGCTATATTTTACTGTGATCATTCTTTCTTACCCTCCCAGCCAGAGCTATGAGTAGATCTTTTCTGGTTCTTCACTGTGAGCACCTAATATGGCCACAGGTAGTAAACTCCTTGAAAGTGTAGGGACCCTCTGAGTTGGAAGTCCCAAGATTTTCTCAGATTCCAGTAATTTGTAAAAATTACTATTTAACTGTTTCTATCCGTACATGGCTCCGAGGGCATCTTCTCAGGTAAACATCATTGCTGTGACTCTGGATTTGCTCATATCTCCACATTTCAAGATGGTGGTTTGCCCTATGACCTCAGTCCTCTGATGTATCCAAGAAGTCACTGATTTTCAGTTTCTTTAACCTTTTATTGTTGCGAGAATGGGAGTGATGACCCCCAAGCACCTTAAGCTACCAAAGATGAAACAGGAAGTTCGTGATTCGTTTTTGAGCTCTTTATACAAAGCTGGTCACTGGAGAAAACTAAGTTAATTTACATAAGTATCGCTGGGACCTTCTGTAAGGGAATTAATAAAGGCCCTGATATTTGTAGAAAACTTAGGGACCCCTTAAATTTAGGTAATAGGCTTTATGCTAATAGGGCAATTAGGGGCAAACAATTAAGTTAAAAAATTGAAATATGTGAGTATAATGTATCATAAGTTTTGGAGATGTATGAGACTGGTAAGAAAACAATTTCAGTAAATGAAAAAATATGTAAGTGCCTAATTATACTTAGCATCATTTAAAATTAAGATAAAAATGTGAACACACACAGAAAAGGAAGGTATGAAATAACTTCAAATTTGACATTACACAGTTTAATTTATATTATAAAAATTATTTTACACCTTTGTTTTTTATAGCTTGTTTTACAGTTATTACTAAATTGAATCAAGTTCTGATTGAGTAACAAGGGAAATTCTTTGGATCATTGAATTATGTTATTTCTTCATAAATTCATACCTCATTTTAATTAGTAAATTAAAAAAATGAATTAGAAACATGTATGATGTCTTCTGGATTTGAACGTGAAATGATAATTCCTTTTATTATTTCTGTTTTTTGTGTCCCTAGTTCTTAAGAAGGTTATGGAACTGCAGCCAGAATGTGAACATCATATATTCCCCTAAAGTACTTCCAAGGAAAAATTGTATAAAGCACCTAATTTCTTGATGACACAGTTCCTTCTTACTTAAAGTGATGATAACAATCTAACTCAGGCTCAAGTGAGTCCAGAGTCTGAACATACAGCTGCTCATTATTATTGAAACAAGGAATAGATTTTTAATTGAAAATTTTCCCCTTTCAGTTCCCTTTGAAAATTATTTTAGATATTTGTGAATTTTGGCATTTGAATTTCAATATCTGTATAAAAATATAATCTGATGTGGAATTATATTTTTAAATGCATTAGGTTGTACTGGTATCACTTAGGTTTAGTATTACTTCTGAGCTTTTTTTATCAAGTAAGCAAAACAGTTTTGTAGGCTGATACCTATCCAATTAGTCATTACCCAATTAAAATTAATGCATTCATCTATTAAAGTAACCAACACACTAATTGAGATAAATTAGACCATAATCTAAACTATTTATGAAAGACAGCAGCTAATAATTTATAATTCAGTTGGTGACAAAGAATGGATCCTTTGTTTTCAAGGGAAATATTTTTTAAATTATCATTAAGTTCAGACATGTAAAATAAATAATACAGGTCACATTCTTTCACAAGTTTCTTTTTAAATTTCTTTTGTACAAATTAGCTAATAAAATTCCTAATCATAATTTGTCTTAAGACCACCAACAATTTAATAATAATCAAATATAAAGGAATAAAAGATATTCCTTTTAGAGAGGAAGACGTTACAAAGAGAGGTGACCAAAAATCTTTATGTCTGAGAGACTCCTATTTAGCTTCAGTTGAGATACATGTGAAAACCATGAAAAAATCGCCAGCAGGAATATGTGAATGGATGTATTCTGTTATCCTTCAGGATAGTAGACTCACCTTTCAAACAATGCCAGGCACTTGTCTATATTCCTGGAAGTTATTATTGAGACATGCATTCTGGTTACCTTCAGAGTGAATTTTTAGCACTAGTAAATTTTCTATGAAGTTAAAAAACATGAAGATATTCCCATCACTGAAGGTGACAATTCATAGTCCCAAATGTGGCTTAATACTAACCCTCAGATCTCTAGAGCCAAGAGCTGTTTTATGCCCATCATTCCTAGTAGGATATTGCTACAAAGATCTTGGTCAAATTCCTTTACCCCTTTGACAATGAAGAAGCAAGGGCATTGAAGTCCATGACTGATCTGGTACCCAGGGGCTGTGATGCTGCTAGGTGTTGTTCCTCTTAAAGGAAGAGGGCTGAAGGAGCTCTCCAGTAGCACCAGAACAAGGTGCCAACCTGTTAGGAGCAGAGTTCAACTTACAAGCTTTGGAACGTTGGATATTGTCTCTTGCTCTCCTTATAGGATGGTTAAGCTAATATGAAGAAATAGGTTCTAATCTTAGCCTTGCCCAAAAGACCCAAGACACGATATGGTATGATCTCACTGATGCCACAACCTAGAAAGGTTTGGTCTCCCCTTTTCAGGAATCTTTAATCATCTCATGCCCTTTATTCTGAATGTAAAATGACATGATCCAGAAAACAACAGCTCTGACATTTGGGCACAATTGACAGTAGCTTGAGTGTGTAGGTGTGTACATGTCAGATAGGCTAATTTACATGAATTGCTCTAGGATACCAATCATATCTTATAATTTGGTATTAGGACAAGTCAATGTTAAGGTTCAGGGCTCTAAAAACGCACCGTAGTATAACTAAGGATGGAGTGCTTGTGTGTAGAAGAAGATGATATAAGAGTTATTTGACTTTAAAATATAACATTAGGAAGTCCAACAAGACATGAGTCTTCCTAGATCCTAAACACAAGTCAAGATTCTGCTTAAGACTTTGCTACTCAAATTATGGCCTGTGGGTCAGCAGCAACATTAACATTCACCTGGAAGTTTGGTGGAAAGGCATAATCTCATCAACCAGAACCCAGTTTAAAAATATGCTCAGGCGATTCACATGCATATTAACATCAGAGAAAAAATAAATAAGAAAAAAATGATCACTCAAAGTATATTCAACAGTAAAATTTTTGTCTAAGTGACAGTCTGCATAAGGCTGCCTAAGCTATACTGGGGAGAGGGGGGTCTCACTTGTTTTTCAATCCTAGAAGATTGGTAATGTTTTGTCACTATCTGCCCCATCATTAGCAGTGATAGTTTTAGTTTAATCAGAGAAAGTGTGGCCCTTATGTCCTCACCATCATACTAAGTAGATGTTCTGAACAATGGCAAAGGCTAACATTGACTGTATTATTATTCTACCACTCTCCAATTGCAGTGTAAATCAAACTTACTATTCTCAACCACATAGTAAATATTTACCTGCTGTTCATTGGTTCCACAGATAGGTCCAACACCATTCTTATATGCTTTCTACCGCAGCTTTCAGGAAGATGGGATTAAGAGCAGGATGTACTTGGGACTTGCACAAGTCCTAATTCACAAGACAGGCTCTCTTTGTGTCATAATAATGACTGACATGATTGACAAATGATTGAACTCTTGATAAATTTGATTTAATATGTGTGTATGCATGTGCACGTGTGTATACCCTAAATGAGTCACTGGACATGATAATAAGCAGAGACCCTTTTAATCTTATCAGTTGCATTATTATGATTAAGATTATATAATTAATCAATTGAATAATTGTAATTATTCTTTATCTTTTCCTTTATCTAAGCACCTTAATTCTGAGTGCTTTATACACATTTACTAATTTAATTTTACAAACAACCCTCAGGTAAGGTATTATAATAATTACTTTTATATAAGTGAGCATGAAGAAATGAAATACTTCTCTAAAGTTACACAGGTAAAAAGTGGTGTATTAGGACTAGAATTCAAGTCCTATTTAAGAGGCCATGTCTTCAACACTAAGAAATAACATAGATCTTAGTTTTGGAAGTTGTGTGTCCCAGGAAGCAGATTCTGGACTGAGGTTTGTGTGCAGCAAGTTTATTGGTGAGTGACCGTAGGAAAGACATTTGTGAAGGTGTAAGGGCTGCAGGATTGGGCAGAAGGAAACAAACTGAGTACAGTCATCCTGCAACTTCCATGGGGGTATTGGTTCCAGGACCCTCTGCAGGTACCCAAATCCTTGTATGCTCAAGTCCCTTATACAGAATGGCATAGTACAGTTGGCCATCTATATCTGTGGGTCCCCCATCCACGGATTCAACCAACCACATCCTTGCCAACACTTGTGGTTTTCTTTTTAATAGCCATCCCAACAGGTGTGAGGTGATACCTCACTGTGGTTTTTCCCTGATGATTGGTTACATTAAGCACAATTTCATATAACCTATCGATCATTTGTATGTCTTCCTTGGAAAAATGTCTATTCATGTCCTTTGCTCATTGTTAGTTGGGTTATTTGGTTTCATTGCCATCAAGCTGAGAGTTCTTTATGTACATTGGACATTAACCCCTTATCAGATACAATTTGTGGTGTGATATTTTCTCCCATTCTGTAGGTTGCCTTTTCTATGTACTGATTGTTTCTTTTGCTGTGCAGAAGGTCTTTAGTTCAATGAAGTTCCACTTGTTTATTTACTTAGATTTTCAATGAAAAAAAATTAGATTTGCTGATTTAAGAAGTGGATTAGTCCACCTTAGTTCAGTTGTCTTTGATTTGTTCAGTTACCAGTGCAAAAGAGAAAGATTCACATAGTGTAAAAGGGCCTTCAGGGCTGAGAGCAGAGGCAGATTATTTTAAAGGGAGTTGTAGAAGGGAGCAGATTAACCTCTCTGATAGACCTATCAGTCTAGATATTTGGCATTCTCTGCTTTGGCTTTAATAGCCTCTACAATGATTAAAAATTAAATGCTCTTTTGATTCTCTATTAACTTTGGTGTCGGTATATTTTCCTGTCAGGTAATACTGTTTCTGCTTGGGAATTTTAAACTGTTATAACTTGAAAAACTAGATCGGTCACATATTTGAGGGTGGAGACAAGTAGCTCAGCACTGAAAGGTCAACTCCAATATTGCATTTAGGTTTAGCCATGGTTATAGGTAGGCCACAGATCTGTATGCTGTAGACGCAACCATGTACAATATGCTTGCAGAATTTAGAGAGTTTTAGGAGTGGAACCAACATGGCAGAGTAGAAAGATGTGCTCTCACTCCCTCCAGTGAGAACACCAGAGTCACAACTAGCTGCTGGACAATAATCAACAGGAAGACACTGGAACTCACCAAAAAAGATACCCCATATCCAAAGACAAAGGAGAAGCCACAGTGAGATGGTAGAGGGGCGCAATCACAGTAAAATCAAATGCCATAACTGCTGGGTGGGTGACTCACAGACTGGAGAACACTTATACCACAGAAGTCCACCCACTGGAGTGAAGGTTCTGAGCCCCACGTCAGACTTCCCAACCTGCGGGTCCAGCAATGGGAGGAGGAATTCCTAGAGAATCAGACTTTGAAGGCTAGTGAGATTTGCTTGCAGGACGTTGACAGGACTGGGGGAAACAGAGACTCCACTCTTGTAGGGCACACACAAAGTAGTGTGTGCATTGGGACCCAAGGGAAGGAGCAGTGACCTCAGGAGACTGAACTAGACCTGCCTGCTAGTGTTGGAGGTTCTCCTGCAGAGGCAGGCAGTGGCTGTGGCTCACTGTGGGGACAAAAACACTGGCAGCAGAAGTTCTGGGAAGTACTCCGTGGCGTAAGCTCTCCCAGAGTCTACCATTAGCCCCACCAAAGAGCCCAGGTAGGCTCCAGTGTTGGGTTGCCTCAGGCCAAACAACCAACCAACAGGGAGGGAACCCAGCCCCACCCATCAGCAGTCAAGCTGATTAAAGTTTTACTGAGCTCTGCCCACCAAAGCAACACCCAGCTCTACCCACCACCAGTCCCTCCCATCAGGAAACTTGCACAAGCCTCATAGATAGACTCATCCACCAGAGGGCAGACAGCAGAAGCAAGAAAAACTACAATCCTGCAGCCTGTGGAGCAAAAACCACATTCACAGAGAGACAAGACAAGATGAAAAGGCAGAGGGCTATGTACCAAATGAAGGAACAAGATAAAACCCCAGTAAAACAACTAAATGAAGTGGAGATAGGCAACCGTCCAGAAAAAGAATTCAGAATAATGATAGTGAAGATGATCCAGGACCTCGGAAAAAGAATGGAGGCAAAGCTCGAGAAGAGGCAAAAAATGTTTTGCAAACACCTAGAAGAATTAAAGAACAAACAAACAGAGATGAACAATACAATAACTGAAATGAAAAATACACTAGAAGGAATCAATAGCAGAATAACTGAGGCAGAAGAACGGATAAGTGACCTGGAAGGCAGAATGGTGGAATTCACTGCTGTGGAACAGAATAAAGAAAAAAGAATGAAAAGAAATGAAGACAGCCTAAGAGACCTCTGGGACAACATTAAACGCAACAACATTCACAGTATAGGGGTCCCAGAAGGAGAAGAGAGAGAGAAAGGACCAGAGAAAATATTTGAAGAGATTATAGTCGAAAACTTCCCTAACACGGGAAAGGAAATAGCCACCCAAGTCCAGGAAGCACAGAGAGTTCCATATAGGATAAACCCAAGGAGAAACACACTGAGACACATAGTAATCAAATTGGCAAAAATTAAAGACAAAGAAAAATTATTGAAAGCATCAAGGGAAAAGCAACAAATAACATACAAGGGAACTCCCATAAGGTTAACAGCTGATTTCTCAGCAGAAACTCTACAAGCCAGAAGGGAGTGGCATGATATACTTCAAGTGATGAAAGGGAAGAATCTGCAACCAAGATTACTCTACCCAGGAAGGATCTCATTCAGATTCGATGGAGAAATCAAAAGCTTTACAGACAAGCAAAAGCTAAGAGAATTCAGCACCACCAAACCAGCTTTACAACAAATGCTAAAGGAACTTCTCTAAGTGGGAAACACAAGAGAAGAAAAGGACCTACAAAAACAAACCCAAAACAATTAAGAAAATGGTCACAGGAACATACATATCGATAATTACCTTAAACGTGAATGGATTAAATGCTCCAGCCAAAAGACACAGGCTTGTTGCATGGATACAAAAACAAGACCCATCTATATGCTGTCTACAAGAGACCCACTTCAGATCTAGGGCCACATACAGACTGAATGTGAGGGGCTGGAAAAAGATATTCCATGCAAATGAAAATCAAAAGCTGGAGTAGCAATACTCATATCAGATAAAATAGACTTTAACATAATGTTACAAGAGACAAGGAAGGACACAACATAATGATCAAGGGATCAATCCATGAAGAAGATATAACAATTATAAATATATATGCCCCCAACATAGGAGCACCTCAATACATAAGGCAACTGCTAACAACTATGAAAGAGGAAATTGACAGTAACACAATAATAGTGGGGGACTTTAACACCTCACTTACACCAATGGACAGATCATTCAAAATGAAAATAAATAAGGAAACAGAAGCTTTAAATGACACAATAGACCAGATAGATTTAATTGATATTTATAGGACATTCCATCCAAAAACAGCAATTACACTTTTTTCTCAAGTGCGCATGGAACATTCTCCAGTATAGATCATATCTTGGGTCACAAATCAAGCCTCAGTAAATTTAAGAAAATTGAAATCATATCAAGCATCTTTTCTGACCACAATGCTATGAGATTAGAAATGAATTACAGGTAAAAAAACATAAAAAACACAAACACATGGAGGCTAAACAATATGTTACTAAATAACCAAGAGACCACTGAAGAAATCAAGGAGGAAATCAAAAAATACCTAGACACAAATGACAATGAAAACACGACGATCCAAAACCTATGGGATGCAGCAAAAGCACTTCTAAGAGGGAAGTTTATAGCTATATAAGCCTACCTCAAGGAACAAGAAAAATCTCAAATAAACAATCTAACCTTACACCTAAAGGATCTAGAGAAAGAAGAAGAAACAAAACCCAAAGTTAGCAGAAGGAAAGAAATCATAAAGATCAGAGCAGAAATAAATGCAATAGAAACAAAACAATAGCAATGATCAATAAAACTAAAAGCTGGTTCTTTGAGAAGATAAACAAAATTGATAAACCGTTAACCAGACTCATCAAGAAAAAGAGGAAGAGGACTCAATAAAATCAGGAATGAAAAAGGAGAAGTTACAACAGACACTGCAGAAATACAAAGCATCCTAAGACACTACTACAAGCAACTCTATGCCAATAAAATGGACAACCTGGAAGCAATGGACAAATTCTTAGAAAGGTATAACCTTCCAAGACTGAAACAGGAAGAAATAGAAAATATGAACAGACCAATCACAAGCAATGAAATTGAAACTGTGATTAAAAATCTTCCAACAAAAAATAGTTCAGGACCTGATGGCTTCACAGGTGAATTCTATCAAACATTTAGAGAAGAGCTAACACCCATCCTTCTCAAACTCTTGTAAAAAATTGCAGAGAAAGGAACACTCCCAAACTCATTCTCTGAGGCCACCATCACCCTGATACCAAAATCAGACAAAGATACTACAAAAAAAGAAAATTACAGACCAATATCACTGATGAATATAGATGCAAAAATCCTCAACAAAATACTAGCAACAGAATCCAACAACACATTAAAAAGATCATACACCATGATCAAGTGGGATTTATCTCAGGGATGCAAGGATTCTTCAGTATATGCAAATCAATCAATGTGATACACCATATTAACAAATTGAAGAAGAAAAGCCATATGATCATCTCAATAGATGCAGAAAAAGCTTTTGACAAAATTCAACACCGATTTATGATAAAAGCTCTCTAGAAAGTGGGCATAGAGGGAACCTACCTCAACATAATAAAGGCAATATATGACAAACCCACAGCAAACATCATTTTCAATGGTGAAAAACTGAAAGCATTTCTTTTAAGATCAGGAAAAAGACAAGGATGTCCACTCTCACCACTATTATTTAACATAGTTTTGGAAGTCCTAGACACGGCAATCAGAGAAGAAAAAGAAAAGGAAAACAAATTGTAAAAGAAGAAGTAAAACTGTCACTGTTTGCAGATGACGTGATACTATACATAGAGAATCCTAAAGATGCTACCAGAAAACTACTAGAGCTAATCAATGAATTTGGTAAATTTGCAAGATACAAAATTAATGCACAGAAACTCTTGCATTCCTATACACTAATGATGAAAAGTCTGAAAGAGGAATTAAGGAAACTCTCCCATTTACCCCTGCAACAAAAAGAATAAAACACCTAGGAATAAACCTACCTAGGGGGACAAAAGACCTGTATGCAGAAAAGTATAAGACACTGATGAAAGAAATTAAAGATGATACCAACAGATGGAGAGATATACCATGTTCTTGGATTGGAAGAATCAATATTGTGAAAATGACTATACTACCCAAAGTAATCTACAGATTCAATGCAATCCCTGTCAAATTACCAATGGCATTTTTTATGGAACTAGAACAAAAAAAAATCTTAAAATTTGTCTGGAGACACAAAAGACCCCAAATAGCCAAAGCAGTCTTGAGGGAAAAAAACGGAGTTGGAGGAATCAGACTCCCTGACTTCAGACTATACTACAAAGCTACAGTAATCAAGACAATATGGTTGGCACAGAAACTTAAACATAGATCAGTGGAACAAGATAGAAAGCCCAGAGATAAACCCACACACCTATGGTCAACTAATCTATGACAAAGGAGACAAGGATATACAGTGGAGAAAAGACATTCTCTTCAATAAGTGGTGCTGGGGAAACTGGACAGCTACATGTAAAAGAATGAAATTAGAACACTCCCTAACACCATACACAAAAGTAAACTCAAAATAGATTAGATACCTAAATGTAAGACCAGACACTATAAAACTCTTAGAGGAAAACATAGGAAGAACACTCTTTGACATAAATCACAGCAAGATCTTTTTTGATCCACCGCCTAGAGTAATGGAAATAAAAATAAACAAATGGGACCTAATGAAACTTCAAAGCTTTTGTACGGCAAAGGAAACCATAAACAAGCTGAAAAGACAACCCTCAGAATGGGAAAAAAAATATTTGCAAAGGAATCAACGGACAAAGGATTAATCTCCAAAATATATAAACAGCTCATGCAGCTCAATATTAAAAAAACAAACAACCCAATCCAAAAATGGGCAGAAGACCTAAATAAACATTTCTCCAAAGAAGACATACAGATGGGCAAGAAGCACATGAAAAGCTGCTCAACGTCACTAATTATTAGAGAAATGCAAATCAAAACTACAATGAGGTATCACCTCACACCAGTTAGAATGGGCATCATCAGAAAATCTAGAAACAACAAATGCTGGAGAGGGTGTGGAGAAAAGGGAACCCTCTTGCACTGTTGGTGGGAATGTAAATTGATACAGCCACTCTGGAGAACAGTATGGAGGTTCCTTAAAAAACTAAAAATAGAATTACCATATGATCCAGCAGTCCCACTACTGTGCATATACCCAGAGAAAACCATAATTCAAAAAGACACATGGACCCCAATGTTCATTGCAGCACTATTTACAATAGCCAGGTCATGGAAGCAACCTAAATGTCCATCGACAGATGAATGGATGAAGAAGATGTGGTACATATATACAATGGAATATTACTCAGCCATAAAAAGGAACTAAATTGGGTCATTTGTTGAGCCATGGATGGATCTAAAGACTGTCATACACAGTGAAGTAAGTCAGAAAGAGAAAAACAAATATCGTATATTAACGCATGTATGTGGAACCTAGAAAAATGGTACAGATGAACCGGTTTGCAGGGCAGAAATTGAGAGACAGATGTAGAGAATCAACGTATGGACACCAAGGGGGGGAAAGTGGCTCTGGGGTGGGGGTGGGGGTGGGTTGAATTGGGAGATTGGGATTGACATGTATACACTGATGTGTAAAAATTGATAACCAATAAGGACCTGCTGTATAAAAAAATTAAATTAAAAAACTAAAAAAAAAAAAGAATTTAGAGAGTTTTAATTTAATGGTAATATCCTAAATTGTAATCACCCATGTTTCAAGAAACAGATCCACAGTTTAACATTGTTTTGGCAAACTAATTACAGAAATGTGCTTTAAAATTTTGTAATCATTAAAATTTTTAGCAGTTTTTACTTTGTTAATATTTTTCAGCAAGGCACTGAGCTTTATTGATGGAGAAAGATTTAAAATATTTTTTTAATATTTTAAGTGAGAAAAAATGAAAATTGATTTACTCAAATCAGCAAGACAGTTATAAAAGTAAGTCACAGTGTAACTACTTTCTATGTTAATAAATATTAAAAACATCTTCAAACTATCATTGTTACCTCTGTTATCTAAATAGAAAATTAACTTTAGCTGCATTGACAATCCCTTTCATTGTCATTATCCTGAATATTAGCTGGTAAAAGGGATGTTTCGTTTATTTAGACACTCTCACATTGACCCTATCTTTACAAAATAATACAAATAATGCACAAAGAAGCAAGCAAACCCTGTTATCATGCAGCCAGTGTTTAGTATAATTTTACAGTCAGTATTCCAAGTATTTTGACTATGTACATTTTATTGGTTCTTTACCTGCTGTACTCTATTTCAGCCATAATACAAAAGATAATTTATTCTGTCAACAGAGTGAAATAATACTACTAGGTAATAGTATCTGAAATGTTTATAAAACTATAAATGAAGACTGCACCATTAATATGAATGAATATAATCAAATGCTTTCATGATAATTGCTACATACCTAGCATAGCATAATTTAGCTATTTTTAGTACATTAGTTGCAGGTTTTATAATCAAGGAAAAGCTATCAGTGCTTACAAGCACTAATTTTCATGTTACAAAGGATGTTCTTTTAAAATCTTTTCATGTCAACATTAAGGCAATTATCATAGGTTCCTATGGTTCCTTATGAACTCAACCAGATCTTGTATCAGAACATATCTAACTTAACCATTTTGAAAAATAGACTAGCCAATTTAGAAAAACTACCCAATCAAGATGTCAAGTCAGGTAGGATCCTTGATGTTGGATCCTAATCACAATGCCATGATCCTCGAAAATTCATAATATCACATAAAATGTATGAAAGAATACTCTGCTGTGGTAAAGGGAATCTTACAAGACTGGGCTCAGCAAGAAGAGATGAGAAGCTTTGGTTCTGCTGTGATGTCAGTGTAAGGCCCCAATGATACCTGCTTTCAGGGGAGGACTCCTTCCCCCAGTGCAGGGAGTGGTATCAGCTTTCAGCTCTCAGCAGCTGTGGGGATTGGGGATTGCAGAAATTGTAGAGAACCCCCTCACCTGACGCCATAACCTTACTGGAACTGCTGACATCCAGTCACTAGAAAAGGCATGACTGGGGTGCCAGATATTTACAGGAATTATCTGGGAGACCTTGGCAACTGTAGAATATCGCCACCCCCATCCACGTAGAGGGCAGAGCTTGGGTGCTGCTCCAACATCTAGATAAATATGTATACTTGGATCCAAAAAGCTGGTTGTTTAGTCATTCCACAGTAAACACTCAGGATCCTTTTCAGATATTGCTCAGTGCAATACAGTTTTTTAATTGAACCAGTACGTTTATTCACTGAAAAAAATTATAAAAAATTAATCAAGCCAGACATAGATGAAGAAATAAAGAATTTCAGGTTCACCGATTTAAGCATAGAAAGGTAGATAGATGGATACATAGAACATTTACTCTTTGTTGAAAACCTAAGAATGAAAAGGAAATGGTAGTAAAAGTACAAGACATATTTGAAGATTATTTTAGTAACAATAATCATGTTGCATAACTTTCCTTATGTTAATATATCTGACTTAACTCTGGATTGCATGGTACACTATTACATATATCAGTTCTAAGCTCCCTTTTCTAAAGGTCTGATTCTCCAAACATTTTGTTTGGTCTTCCCTTGATAGTGGGTAGAAATCGATGTTAAATGACTTTTTTTTTTTAATGTAAATTCACTGGGGCAAGGGGAGTAAATGGCAATATATCAAAATAAGTGACATGGGCCCTGGGGCTGGTCTTTATGGAAAGCTCTCACAGCATTTTGTGACCTTAAGCTGTAGGAATTTATGAGCCCTTGGTCTCTGCTTGGCTACATCTATAAGGCACTTCCATTCATGTCAGGTTTAGTGAATAATAAACACAACCTCAAAGGAAGGAAATCAGGCTTTATACTGTGAAGTACACATTGGATTTTTTTGCACTAAAAATGCATAGAGAAGAGAATCATTATGCATGGCATTGTTTTCAAAATAGAAAAATTGCATCTATTGGGGCATTCTTTAGGCTTGTTCAAAATGAAAATGTTCTTCTCTCTTTTTAAGTATTAACAAGGGAAATGATTTCTGACTGTCTTGTTACTGTAGAAAACTATATTTTCAGCAGGAGAGAAATAGGATTGCTTTCATTACTTTAATTACAAGACAGTTTTCCCAATGCAGAAAAGAATTGACTTCAGAGACTTAAAAAGCACTCCTACAAAGCACTCATATGTAATGAAAACTCCTTGACACATTGCAAATGCCTATGATATTGTCCTACCTTTCAAAAAGATGTGAAACTTTCTGCAGCTGTTTCACATAAAGTATTGTGACACTGAGTAATTTAACTTTTGAGATATTTCATCCTTAAAAAAATGTTTTTGGAGACAGAGTTATAGATAACCCAACTGTATTCATTCATATTTACTGTTGCTTTTGTTGAATGCAAAAATGACTTGCCCAACTGTGTAATGAAGTTTAGTCCAAGTTTTCCCTAAACTCTCTGCATTTTCCTTTTGAATGGGATAGATGAGTTATATAAAATCTTCAGTTTATGTGCAATGAGGTAAAATGCTAACAATGAAAGTGTTCTGATTTTACTACAGGGAAAATATTTAGTTGGGGGCAGGTAGCTATTCTGTTTGTATCCTCAGTTTTCTTTTTTAGGTGCTGTTTTTATTATCACACAGTAGCACTGAAAGGGTAAATGGTAAACATTCATCATCTAAGCATTGCATTTATTGATTTTCTTTTATGTGGCACTTTGCATACTTAGTGATATATGTAAGAAGCCAAGAAAAAGGAAAGGTTATAACTGTTCACTGATTATGAATTGCCCATGAGAGTTTTTTAAAAAACTCTGTAACAGTTCATTAATAGGAAAATACTCATTTAACATGTTTTATATGCCTCATCTACAGCTTAAAGGGATAAAGAATTTTGTGCATGCTAACACGCGCATGCCTTTACCTACTGAAAAGCCTCCACATCTATTTCATATTTATGCACACACTGCCATTCTCAAACAAAGTAAATAACTGTTTGTTTTAGGTGGCAACGATTTCTTGATGTTTTAATTTTCCATAACATAATTAGATATTGCGAGTAGCTCTGTACTTTTTGTTTTATTGTATTGGCAGCTGAAGCAGTAACATAGCAATCTAAATGTGTTAATGAAAGCTTTTTGCTTACAAATGGATTTACATGGATACATGACTAGGCTTCATGAAAATGGATTCCCATTTAGCTTTGAAAATTCATTGAATTACTGTGCGTAATGGATGCACAGTAGAATTAAGTTTAAGTATTGATTAGTGATTGATAGACATTAGGGCTAAAATACTACATAAAAGTTCGTTTCTACCATTTGTCTTGTTAACTAGCTGTGTCCAGTATGATTAGCATCTTTTAACACACCATTAAGAAAAAAAAATCTGTTTAATGTTCTCAAATTATGCAAACTAGACTTTTTTGAGTATGTTTTTCAAATGCTATTTGTAATCTATATAAATGAGGTTAAATGGTGGAAATTCATATATTCTAAAGTTCACAAACTCAGGTTGACAATAGGAAACTACTGTTAATCAGCGTAGGTAGCAGTAGCTGAGAATCAAAAGTCCTCAGTTTATAATTTTGGATCCATCATCCTTTCTATGATTTGGGGCAAATCACTTTCTTCATTTTGCCTCTACTTTATACTTTTTAAAAGGTAAAATATTTCTCTATTTCACATAGTTCTAGATTTTAGTGTAGTCACTTTGAAGGCAGAAATACTGCCTAAATGGAAGAAATAGTACTATTAATAAGCACACTTAACTGAAAAATAAGAATCTAGTACATTATTTGTATGAAGTGTAAAACCAAGCTAATTTAAGTTCTGTCCATCTTTCCTATCAGATGCTGCAACATGCATAAAATGTCAAGGCGCTAATTTACATGCTATACATTCTCTGAAAAGGTCAGTATCCAGTGCTATGCCACTTATCCAGTGGCTTGTTTTCCAGAAACTTCATTTCTCTGTAACAGAGTCAAATGTGAGAAAAGATGTCAGTCACCTAAAATAGCTCTTGTTAGGCCCACCTATAGAGCTATGCTATTGTTTTCTGTCTTCACGCAGAATCTTATTGACTATAGATAATTTAACATATTGTTTGCAGTTTGGGCTATTTTTTTTTTCACAATCCACAGCAAGTAAGAAACAGTTGAGTACAAATACCTTGGGAATGATGACACCTGGAAAAGCTCAGCCCAGGGATAGATCAGAAATGTCAATTTGACAGTCAGGTATCAAAAAAATATGACAGAAAAGTTATAAAAAATTGAAGCAATATGGTGAGTTTTCCTACTGTTGACCCTGAATCTACAACAAACCAGAAAAATGAAACCATCTTTGATGTCTTCTGATTACATAAAGTTTATAATCCATTTTTTAAAAGACATCATAAAACCACAGAAAATTAAACCAGGGAAGGAGGTGAGAGATTATCTGAGACTATAAATCCTCATTTTGCAGGTAAAAAACTGAAGCAATATGAGTCTTATAATTTACCTAAGGTTATGAATAAAGATTTAAAATTAATAAAATTTTACTTGGGGTAACCTTTAGTTATTTATAAAGTTCTCTATGTAAAATAGTTTATTCCTTAGCAATATGGTGTGTATGTGAAGTTGTATAGCTAGATGTATATATTCATATTTATTTATATACCAACATATGCATCTTTCCAGCAACTATATATGAGAAACGTCTGTCGTAGTTGTCAAATATAACATTCCTCCAATATTTCTACAATATTTTTTAAACTCATATTTGAGGTTGAACATATTTATGCTATTAGGATTCACCCTAAATTTACAAGTCTATATCTGGAAAATAAACCTGATTCAGTCCAGAATTGCTTAATTGGTGTTGGAATGGGAGTGAGGAAGTGTTCCCTGTTGGGTCCTATTATCTTTCAGATAAACAGGATAACAGATGCAATTCACTTAGGTAAATCTGTTATGTATATGCTAAAAGACAAGCCAGAATGGCAGAGGTAGAAAAAAACAATGGGGTATATAGGAGACCTTCAACCCATGTACAGACCTTTATTGTAGAACAGTTCATCTTTTCCAAATGTGATTTGTGAGCCCTTGCATGAGAATCACTGCCATCGTGTACTGATGATGTAGCTCTTACACGTGTGTAGGGAGAGAAGGAAGGAAAGAGGCATGAATCGGAAGCATCTCAGATTGCAGTGCAAGTCTGAAAACACTGTGACCCAGCCAAAAGGAGATCCAGAGCAAAATTTGCGAGTTATGCTGAATTCTCCCTCTCCATGTGGTCCCAGCCCTATAGAATCTGCTTCCTAAATAAGCATGTATTTTGCTTTTGTTCCTTCAGTTTTCTTGCCAGCAAACTATCTAGGCAACAGTTATTAATTGCTCGCATTTCTGTGCCAGCGCCCTTAGCGCATTCCTGATGTAAGCATTGCCCCTTATCAATCTAACCCACAAAATCCAGCCAGATTAACATTTTAAAATGTACTTATGAATTCTGTGCTTGTCACTCTTCTAATAAACCTAGCATGTTCCTTCAAGTTTGTATAAATATTTTTTCCATTTACTAGATTAATTTCATTGGGATAGTTAGATATGCACCAGCTTAAATAAAGGACTGAAGTCCTGCCAAACTTAAAATTATCAAGGAAAGAATAAAATAATACTCTATAGCTACCAGAGTATGCCTGATCAATAGTGGGTCACTCATTTGCATTTCCATTTTATATATATATATATATTATTTGATTGATGCATATCATATATATGATGGAAAGATTACAGCTGTACACAGTTCCAATCAATAAAAACACAGAACCTTCAAAAATTGATCCATTCACTTCCATTATACATACTAATTCTAATAGAATACCACCCTTGATCCCTACATATTTTCTTCCATATGTTTGGCCAGTTCCAAACCTAGCAGCTTGAAAAGTGTTGGGAGCTAAAAAAAGAAACAGACTCTTCCCTTAGCTTCTGTAGCTCAACACTCTAGTGTTTTCTTTCTTCCTTTTTCTTCTTCTTCTTTCATCTTTCTTCTTCTTTTCTCCTTCTCCCCCCTCCCCTCCTCCTCCTCCTCCCCTTCTTCTTCCCCTCTTTCTCCTTCCGCCTCTTCTTCTTCCTCGTCTGCACCTTCTCATTAGGCTTGAGTTAGAAAGCAACTTACACCACTAAAATACAAAAATACAAGCCTGCGACCACAGAGAATATGTCTGTTGTGTCTACTGCTCTAACCCTAACACGTGAAACAGTACCTGGAGCACAGCAACCTTTCTCTGTGTTCAGAGTCTCCAATGAATGAATGAATCTGGAACTTGTGCCAGATTCTTTTTTGAGAATTTTTGACCAAAATTGCAGAAAGAACTCATCAGTCGACAGAAGGTATTTAAAATGAGAAGTCATTATGTAGAAAGATCAAGAGAGGTTGTTAATTTCCAATTATGGTCTAACCAAAGTAATGTGAAGCACACACTATGAAAAAAAGCCAGAAAATTTAGTGAGAAATAAAGAAACAAATGTGGAATATAGTTGAATCCTATTACCTGATTGGCATTAGAAAAGACCCAGGAAGTCTTCCAACTAGTACTGTCTTTTTGTGTCCTTACACATGTTTGTGGAGTCCCACGAGCACCTGTTCTGAATTTGCTGCATCTCTTTGGTAAACAGCCACATACTTAGTGACCAAAATGCCCAATTAACAGTTGTCAGATCTTGTAGGTTGGTAGCAAAGTACACTAAATAAGTGTCTGAAGTAGAATGAAAGAAACAACACTGCTGAAACAACACCTAGTTTCATTGTGCTTCATTTTATTGCACTTCATAGAAATTGTATTTTTTACAAATTGCAGGTTTGTGGCAACCCTGTATCCAGCAAGTCTATTGGCATCATTTTTCCAACGTCATTTGCTACTTTGTGTATGTGTCACATTTGGTAATTCTCACTTTCCAAACTTTTCAGGATTATTATATTTGTTATGGTGATCTGTGATCAGTGATCTTTGACATTACTCTTATAGTTGTTTGGGGGGTACCACAAGCCATGCCCATATAAGATGGCAAACTTAATCCATAAATATTGTGTGTGTTCTGACTGTTCGACCAGCTGGGTGTTCCTCATCTCTCTCATGAATCACAACAATATTGAAATTAGGCCAATTAATAGCCTTACAAAGACCTCTAAGTGTTCAAGTGAAAGGAAGGGTCACACATCTTTCACTTTAAGTCAAAGGCCAGAAATGATTAAGTTTAGTGAGGAAGGCATGTCAAAAGCTGAGGCAGGCTAAAAACTAGGCCTCTTGTGCCAGTTTGCCAAGTTGTGAACACAAAGGAAAAGTTCTTGAAGGAAATTATAAGTGCTACTCCGGTAAACACATGAATAATAAGAAGTGAAACAGCCCGATTGCTGATACAGAGAATGTTTCATTGGTCTGGATAGAAGATAAAAGCAGCCAAGATTCCCTTAAGCCAAAGCCTAATCCAGAGGAAGTTCCAAACTGTTTTTCAATCTATGAAAGCCAACAGAGATGAGGAAGCTGCAGAAGAAAAGTTTGAAGCTAGCAGAGGTTAGTTCATGAGGTTTAAGGAAAGAAGTCATCTCCACAAATGCAAGGTGAAATAGCAAGTGCTGATGTAGAAGCTGCAGCAAATTCTCCATAAGATCTAGCTAAAGTAATAAAAATGGCTATACTAAACAACAGATTTTCAGTGCAGACAAAACAGCCTTAGTTTGGAAGTTGCCATCTAGGACTTTCATAGCTAGAGAGAAGTCAATGCCTGGCTTCAAATATTTAAAGGTAAGACTGACTCTCTCATTAGGGGCTAATGCAGCTGGTGGCTTTAAGCCAATGCTCATTTACCATTCTGAAAATCCTAGGGTCCTTAAGAATCCTGCTAAATCTACTCTGCCTGTGCTCTATAAATGGAACAACAAAACCCAGATGTTTACAACATGGTTTACTGGATATTTTAAGCCCACTGTTGAGGCCTACTACTCAGAAAAAAAATGATTCCCTTTACAATGTTACTGCTCATTGACAATGCACCTGGTCACCCAAGAGCTTTAACAGATATACAACAAGATCAACGTTGTTTGCATACCTGCTAACACAACATGTTGATACACTCTGCAGCCAACGAGTAATTTCCACTTTCAAGTAATTATTTAAGAAATACATTTTGGGGCTTCCCTGGTGGCGCAGTGGTTGAGAGTCCACCTGCCGATGCAGGGGACATGGGTTCGTGCCCCGGTCCGGGAAGATCCCACATGCCGCGGAGCGGCTGGGCCCGTGAGCCATGGCCACTGAGCTTGCGCGTCCGGAGCCTGTGCTCTGCAACGGGAGAGGCCACAACAGTGAGAGACCCGCGTACCGCAAAAAAAAAAAAAAAAAAAGAAATACATTTTGTAAGGCTATAGCTTACATACATAGTGATTACTCTGATGGATCTGGACAAAGTAGATTGAAAACCTTGTGCAAATTATTCTAGATGCCATTAAGAATGTTCATGACTCATGGGAAGAGGTCAAAACATCAACATTAACAGGAGTTTGAAAGAAGTTGATTCCAACCCTCATGGATGACTTTGAAGGGTTTGAGTCTTCAGTGGAGAAAGGAACTGCATATGTGGTGGAGGCAGCAAGAGAGCTAGAATTAGAAGTGGAGCCTGAAGATGTGACTGAATTGCGGCGATCTCATGATAAAACTTTAATGGTTGAGGAGTTGCTTCTTATGGATGAGGAAAGAAAGTGGTTTCTTGAAATGGAAACTACTCCTGTTGAAGATGCTGTGATGATTGTTGAAATGACAACAAAGGATTTAGAATACTACATCAACTTAATTAATAAAGCAGTGGCAGGGTTTGAGAGGACTGACTCCAATTTTGAAAGAAGTTCTACTGTGGGTAAAATGCTATTAAACAGTCAAACAGCTTTGCATGTTACAGATAATTCATTTGTGAAAGGAAGAGTCAGTCAATGCTGCAAACTTCACTGTTGTCTTATTTTAAGAAATTGCCCTGGCCATCCCAACCTTCAGCATCCGATAACCTGAGCAGTAAACATCCATCAACATTGAGGCAAGACGCTCCACCAAAAAAAAGACTATGACCTGCTGAAGGCTCAGATGATAGTTAGTAATTTTTAGCAATTAATTTTTAATTAAGGTGTGCATATTGTTTTTTTAGATATAACTCTATTGCTCACTTAATAGACTACAGTCGAGTATAAATATAAATTTTAAATGCACTGTGAAACCAAAAATATCATGTGACTCATTGCAATATTTGCTCTATTGCTGTGGTCTGTAACTGAACCTGCAGTATCTCTGAGGTCTGCCTGAACTCTGTTCCTTTGTAGATGAAATTAAAACTAGTAGCAACCTGGAAACACATGCTAGTTGAGACGGCATATAGAAGATAAAGCGATGAGTGTAATGGATAAACAATTGGAACAAGATCTTCTGGATTTTCATCTCAATTCTGATGCTTCCTAACAGTGATGCCCTGGGGAATTCACTTAATCTCCTTAGGTTTGGTTTTCACCTGTGTAAAATAAGGATTAAAACTACTGTGTCTACCTCCCTGAGGCTTTGGGGGGACCAGGGTTGATAATATCTGTGAAACAGCTTTATGAAATTCATAGTTATCTTTAAATAATCAGTTTTGTTATAATCATCATCATAAAACACTCTACCGTGTACAGTGGAACTTCTTTACCAAAGCTGTGTCTTTTGTCTTTTAAGTCAGATTCTAATGTGGGCTTCACCTTTTTATTCAGTGCTAACTGAAGCAGCTTATCCCCGGAGTCTGCAAAGTCAAAGCAGAGCATAAGGAACTGCAAGTACAGGTCTGAAACCCTACTAAAGATCAGGGAACTACAGAGAGTGTAGTTCAAGGGAAAGCTGCCTCTTGATCACTTTCTCTGGAGAGTGAAAAAAAGAAAAAAGAACAAGGAACAAGAGGAAAGGCAAAAAGACACTGCCACCCAGAATGGAAGTCTTGATATAATAATGTCTAAGCCTGGCACCTTGAGAGTTTAATCACTGCTTACTTAAGGAGGAGGCAAAAGGAAGCTGTCACCTCAGGCTCTGAGCAGGGAGGTCAGAAACCTGCCTCTGCTTTTTTGCAGCAATTAATCCCAATTGCATTCTCCCTGTCAGAGATCCTCTGCGGAGGGTGGGATCAAGGGTTTTATATATAAGGAATCTTTCTCCTTGTTGCATGTCTAGATTCCAAGCAGAATGTGTATCTAGTATTTTCAGCAGTGTGTCTCCTCCATTCTACTTCAAAGTGTCCATTACACTTTGGATAGTGACAGTATTCTTAAAGAATACTTATACAAAAAGAGGAGATAAAAGAATCTCAGCACCCAACTGCTTAATTACAGATGCAATGTGTTTCGAGGCTCGGTTGGCATTTTGAAAACATTTCTGTGGTACCGTCAGTGAAGGCTGAATTTAAATACTGTAGTTCATCTGAAATTTGGGGCCCATAGTGATTTAAAATAAAAAATGAATCCAGTTGCTCCAGTGTTTCTTCTTGTAACAAATATAGAATTAGGAGCAAGGATTTGGCTTGGGAAAAATAAGAACCCACCTCAGCCCATAACAAATCAAAGCAAGGCTAGTTTTATTTCCTTGTTCACTTTTAGTTGATCCTAAGCAAAAGCAAGGAAAGAAGGAGTGGTTTGATTTTGGATGGCTTTATACTTTCCAACTCTCAATGGTTTACCACATCTTTAAGCAATCACCCGATGTCACTAAACAATTTATAGCTTTGCAGTATATAGCAAAGTTACAATAAAAAGCAATTGCGACAGTAACTAGCAGTGCCCAAAGTCACATACTTCAGTATCATGAAAATGTTGAAGATAATTTATTTATGCCCTTTTAATTTGTAGATCAGAAAAATGAGATCTAGAAAAACTAAATGACTTACAAGGTCACAAAACTAATTAATGTTGAAATCAGGATGTGAACCCGTTTTTTGACTCTTGTATCAGTGAAGTTCCCAATTTGCATTATCTGTCTCCCTCTTTTCCACAGAAATAGTCCTGTACTAATGCTTCCAAACAAGAACTCATTGCTCTATAAACATGTCACATGCACTAGGCTGAAAGAATAAACTATGGTGGTAATACATTTTTATATTTTCCTATAGTGATAGGTCCAGAACAAGTGGTGAAAAACTCATTTGATGTCTTCCAAAAATATCTGTTGTAAATAAACGTCCCCTTCTGAGTTTCAGAGACAGAGTTGAAACTCTATGAACAAACGTGCTCTGTGCTGTTTTTCTGTATATTCAGTAAGGAATATATATATATATATAAGCTGATACAAACTTCTAAAGAAGAAAAATAAACATAAGATGAAATTATAAAAATCCAGTCATGCTTGGAAGTGCAAAAAAATATTAGAACAAAATCGTGGATCCTGAAATAAGCCAACTAAATATGTCCAATCATTAAAATTAAGTAAAAAAATTAATATATAAATAATAATATATTTTTTTCATAGACGGAGGCAAAAACAAACACAGTTACAATTATTCGTATGGATTATTGTGATCAAGGAGGTTGTATATTTTAGTTCCTATTTTTAGGGATCACATCCCAAAAATCTAAAAATGAATAAAAAAGCAAAAACAGGTGCTTGTATGATTACAAATATTTGGCTTTCACCGAGATGTCAAATTCTCTTCACCTGACTGAAAATCCATCCAATAGGGAAATATGGAGTTTATTTAAATTTTATTCTGATATACATGTATCTTGAATCCTGTAGGTTCCTGGATACATAACTACAGTAGGCTTTAATAACATCTCCCACTCCCCACCCCCCTAAAAAATCCACATCCTAATCCCTGGAACCTGTGAATGCTACCTTGTTTGGAAAAAGGAAATTTGGAGATGCAATTAACTTAACAGTGTTGAGATGGACAGATTCTTCTTGATTATCTGTGTGGGTCCATATATGATCATAAGAGTCCTTAAAAGAGTCAAGCAGAAGGAAATTGACTACAGAAGAGGAGTCAATTTGACCATGGAAGTAAAACTTGATGTGGCTTTGAGCCAAGGAATGGGCAGCCACCAGAAGCTGAGAGAGAATAGATATTGCCCTGGAGCCTCCAGAAGGAGCCAGCCCTGTCACCACTGCGATCTTAGCCCCCAAAGACTCTTTTCAGTCACCTGGCCTCTAGGACTGTAAGAGAATAAATGTCTAATGTTTTAAGCCACTAAGTTTATGGTAATGTGTTACAGTAGCAATAGAAAATCAATACAATAACAATAGATATGTTCATTAAGAAAGGTATCATCTAATCAGAAAAATATTGAAATTAATCAATGTCCTTACCTGGAACTCTCAAGGAAAAGTTTCACTGAAAAGTGTAGTATCTTTTTACGATTATCCTGTGTTTCTGTTGTTAAATTCATTAGAAATAGGAACTATGTAATAGGTTATCTAACCTGTGCCCTGGAGAGAAGAAAAATAGACATTGGCAGGATTTTTGGCATTTCTTCATAGCTTTGAAGATGGCTTGTCCAGGATATCTGTACATAACTTCCTCAATAACAGGCTGCTCCTGGTGGAATTTAGTTCCAACTTACAACCTTCATTGCTAATTTTTTTCTCTCTATATCTTGTAACACTCTTTTAAAATAAAGCTATTATTTAAGGCAGATACAGTGCTAGGTTTGCACATAATCATTCCCAGGATTATACTGAGGGTACCTAACAGTAAATTTTTGCCGGCCATGCTGTCATGAACAATCTTTAGCAGGTCTGGAGAAGATAAATGAAAGCAGGTGAGATGTCCCAAGCTCTTATTCTCACATCTGCTCCCCCAGCACCATCCCCATCTATGTACAGGGCACTCCTGTCTGGTGTTAGAAGCCAAATTCTAATCAAGACTGGGAAATCTCCAGGGAGCAATAATTTGAATAGAATAAAGGTCAAGCTATTTACAAGAATGCAAATGTGAAGCTGTCTGCTCATTTTATTTTATGGACCCATTCAAAAACTGCCCTGGGAAGGAGAACAGGAGATTAAATCAAAAGTATGGTTTAATACGTAGAACATAGAATTTGGGGGCTGAAAATCTGGAAGGGAATCCAAGTTCACCATTTTTTACTTTTCTTTCTCATGTATGGTGGCAGATACACACTAGGGTGCACCCCAATGAGTCACACCTGAGTATAATACCTTCCCCTTGAGTGTGGGTGGAATCTGTGATTTGCTTCTACTCAATAGAATATTGCAAAGGTGATGATGGGGTGTCACTCCCACATTATGTTACATTATGTGAGACTCCATCTCAGCAGACCAGACAGATTCTCTTGCTGGCCTTGAAGACCTTAGGTGCCATGTTGTGAGAGAACCTGTGAGTGAGTCACGTGGTGCAGAACTGCGGGAGAAGGGCAGCTTTAGAAGCTGAGTCGTCCGTGCCTGCTCGCCAGCAAGAAAACAGGACCTCAGTCATAGGGCTGCAAGGGAGTGAATTCTGCCAACAATCACGTGAGCTTGGAAGAGGACCCCTACCCCGGGAAGAAACATAGCTGGATGACATCTTGATTCCAGCCCGGGGAGACCCTAGAGGATTCAACCAAGCCTCATCCCAACTCCTGACCCAACAGAAACTATGAGATGACAAGTATGTGTTGTATTAAGCTGCTAGGTTTGTGACAATTTGTTAAACAATAGAAAAAGAATACAACTGTAAAATTTGTAAATCAGCTTCTTATAACTTGTCAAACAATGCATGCAGAATAACTTGTGCATAGTAAAACTCAGTGATTAGTTATCAATATTGTTAATTTACTATTTTGAAAAATAAAGGATTAAAACCATGCAGGATCTATAAGATCTGTAATTCTATAATGTTTTTCATATATAAGAGTGCCTGACCATCCTTAAGCTTTGAGAAATTTGTTAAACCTCATAATTTCCAAGCCAAAATAAATAATCTAATTATTCTAAAGATTTGGAAGACAAACATTTTATCACTCAGTAAACATGTGTGAATTCCACTGTTTTACGTTTTGATATGTGTAGTCTTTGAGACTGAAATCACATTTTCTCAAATTATTTCATGAAAATTATTTTGAAATATTCACCATAACCATAATAGACACTTGTGAGTTAATTATTTGGGGAAAAGGGTTTGTGGACTAGAAACCTAGACTTTCTAGATCTTAACTTGGACACAACTTGGCGATGGTGGTGCAAACCACCTACCTGTTGTCCGGACTTTGAGGTCAAAGGCCCAGGCTTACCTCTAAGTTCTGTTGTCACTTTATATTTGACTTTGAAAGTCACCTAACTTCTCTTGGGACCTGAATTTCCCTAACTTTAAAATGAAAGTATCCTTGGTAATTATTGTTGATGTGCATGAAGATATTTTCTAAATTGTAACCTTCCATAAAATGCTAGTTATTATTATTTTCTTTTTACTACTCTTTTATAAACATAAACATGACAAATAAGAAAAAGAGGTGCGTCACTGATGTGCCCTTATTTCCTACAATCTCAATAATGTAGTTACCTTCTTGTTCTGTGATGGTCATTTTTAAAGTCATGTCATTTTTTTTTCTTTTCAGACAGTTGCTTCTGAAGCTCCCGCAGCAGTTTTCCTTTCCATCTCTTCAGTTTCTTTCATTCAAGTGAGAAATTCCATCAAAATGATCAAAGAACATATCAAACATGGTAAGAATTTGATTTAGATAATCAACACATTTCAAAGATTTCTGACTATGCCACTATCACAGGGAAGTAAGTATCTATCAAATTATCAAAATCACTGATCAGGTTTTAGAAGAATTTAATTGTGCTATGTATTAAAACTTGTGATACAGAGTCACAGCTTTTATAACTCCTCAACATCAGCATTTCGTATGTTGTAGTATTGTATATAGTGTAACAAGTATTAGTAGATTTGGAAAGCAGAACCTCTGCTTCAATGAGTGGTCGATAGTCATAAAGATTACTCAACTTAACTTTGATTTCAGCACCTAGGAAGAAATTTATAACCATAGTCCCTAAGGAAGAACCCAGTAAATAATGTTCTAAAATACCACATTTCTTAAATATATGGAGGAATATGTAATGCTGGAGAGTAGGTAATGACTTGTTTGCTTTTTTGTTTTGTTTTTGTTTTAATTAATCCCAGGATCCCAAGCAGCTATTGCAAGGCTCAACACATGATGGCAATTAGGTGAGCTCGGTGACATAGAAGTTGGAAGCACAGGCTTTGTCATTAGATAATCTGGGTTTCACAGTATGATTTAGGATGAGCTACTTATATTCTCTTAGCCTCGAGTTTATCTACTATAAAAGGTAGATGATAATATTATGTTCCTTGTAGATTATTGTGAGGACTGAATAAGATAATGCCTATAAGGTGCCTGGCCCTATACATAGTATATATGAGTAAACAACTATAATCTTGGATCACAATGGAAAAAAAAGTATTCGCTTAGATATTTCAATTTAGATAGTCCTTGTATTGGTTAAAATTAGTCTCGGGACTAGTTTTTTTTTTTTTTTTTTTTTTTGCCTTATAACAAATTTAATCAGTTATACATATACATATGTTTCCATATCCCCTCCCTTTTGCGTCTCCCTCCCACCCTCCCTATCCCACCCCTCCAGGCGGTCACAAAGCACCGAGCTGATCTCCCTGTGCTATGCGGCTGCTTCCCACTAGCTATCTACCTTACGTTTGGTAGTGTATATATGTCCATGCCGCTCTTTCACTTTGTCACAGCTTACCCTTCCCCCTCCCCATATCTTCAAGTCCATTCTCTAGTAGGTCTGTGTCTTTATTCCTGTCTTACCCCTATGTTCTTCATGACATTTTTTTTCTTAAATTCCATATATATGTGTTAGCATACAGTATTTGTCTTTCTCTTTCTGACTTACTTCACTCTGTATGACAGACTCTAGGTCTATCCACCTCATTACAAATAGCTCAATTTCATTTCTTTTTATGGCTGAGTAATATTCCATTGTATATATGTGCCACATCTTCTTTATCCATTCATCCGATGATGGACACTTAGGTTGTTTCCATCTCCGGGCTATTGTAAATAGGGCTGCTATGAACATTTTGGTACATGTCTCTTTTTGAATTATGGTTTTCTCAGGGTATATGCCCAGTAGTGGGATTGCTGGGTCATATGGTAGTTCTATTTGTAGTTTTTTAAGGAACCTCCATACCGTTCTCCATAGCGGCTGTACCACTTCACATTCCCACCAGCAGTGCAAGAGTGTTCCCTTTTTTCCACACCCTCTCCAGCATTTATTGTTTCTAGATTTTTTGATGATGGCCATTCTGACTGGTGTGAGATGATATCTCATTGTAGTTTTGATTTGCATTTCTCTAATGAGTAAAGATGTTGAGCATCCTTTCATGTGTTTGTTGGCAGTCTGTATATCTTCTGTGGAGAAATGTCTATTTAGGTCTTCTGCACATTTTTGGATTGGGTTGTTTGTTTTTTTGTTATTGAGCTGCATGAGCTACTTATAAATTTTGGAGATTAATCCTTTGTCAGTTGCTTCATTTGCAAATATTTTCTCCCATTCTGAGGGTTGTCTTTTGGTCTTGTTTATGGTTTCCTTTGCTGTGCAAAAGCTTTGAAGTTTCATTAGGTCCCACGTGTTTATTTTTGTCTTTATTTCCATTTCTCTAGCAGGTGGGTCAAAAAGGATCTTGCTGTGATTTATGTCATAGAGTGTTCTGCCTATGTTTTCCTCTAAGAGTTTGATAGTGTCTGGCCTTACATTTAGGTCTTTAATCCATTTTGAGCTTATTTTTGTGTATGGTGTTAGGGAGTGATCTAATCTCATACTTTTACATGTCCCTATCCAGTTTTCCCAGCACCACTTATTGAAGAGACTGTCCTTTCTCCACTGTACATTCCTGCCTCCTTTATCAAAGATAAGGTGACCATATGTCCGTGGGTTTAACTCTGGGCTTTCTATCCTGTTCCATTGATCTATCTTTCTGTTTTTATGCCAGTACCATACTGTCTTGATTACTGTAGCTTTGTAGTATAGTCTGAAGTCAGGGAGCCTGATTCCTCCAGCTCCATTTTTCGTTCTCAAGACTGCTTTGGCTATTCGGGGTCTTTTGTGTTTCCATACAAATTGTGAAATTTTTTGTTCTAGTTCTGTGAAAAATGCCAGTGGTAGTTTGATAGGGATTGCATTGAATCTGTAGATTGCTTTGGGTAGTATAGTCATTTTCACAATGTTGATTCTTCCAATCCAAGAACATGGTACATCTCTCCATCTGTTTGTATCATTAATTTCTTTCATCAGTGTCTTATAATTTTCTGCATACAGGTCTTTTGTCTCCTTAGGTAGGTTTATTCCTAGATATTTTATTCTTTTTGTTGCAGTGGTAAATGGGAGTGTTTCCTTGATTTCACTTTCAGATTTTTCATCATTAGTATATAGGAATGCCAGAGATTTCTGTGCATTAATTTTGTATCCTGCAACTTTACCAAATTCATTGATTAACTCTAGTAGTTTTCTGGTAGCATCTTTAGGATTCTCTATGTATAGTATCATGTCATCTGCAAACAGTGACAGCTTTACTTCTTCTTTTCCAATTTGGATTCCTTTTATTTCCTTTTCTTCTCTGATTGCTGTGGCTAAAACTTCCAAAACTAGGTTGAATAAGAGTGGTGAGAGTGGGCAACCTTGTCTTGTTCCTGATCTTAGTGGAAATGGTTTCAGTTTTTCACCATTGAGGACGATGCTGGCTGTGGGTTTGTCATATATGGCCTTTATTATGTTGAGGAAAGTTCCCTCTATGCCTACTTTCTGCAGGGTTTTTATCATAAATGGCTGTTGAATTTTGTCGAAAGCTTTCTCTGCATCTATTGAGATGATCATATGGTTTTTCTCCTTCAATTTGTTAATATGGTGTATCACATTGATTGATTTGCGTATATTGAAGAATCCTTGCATTCCTGGAATAAACCCCACTTGATCATGGTGTATGATCCTTTTAATGTGCTGTTGGATTCTGTTTGCTAGTATTTTGTTGAGGATTTTTGCATCTATGTTCATCAGTGATATTGGCCTGTAGTTTTCTTTCTTTGTGACATCCTTGTCTGGTTTTGGTATCAAGGTGATGGTGGCCTCGTAGAATGAGTTTGGGAGTGTTCCTCCCTCTGCTATATTTTGGAAGAGTTTCAGAAGGATAGGTGTTAGCTCTTCTCTAAATGCTTGATAGAATTCGCCTGTGAAGCCATCTGGTCCTGGGCTTTTGTTTGTTGGAAGATTTTTTATCACAGTTTCAATTTCAGTGCTTGTGATTGGTCTGTTCGTATTTTCTATTTCTTCCTGATTCAGTCTTGGCAGGTTGTGCATTTCTAAGAATTTGTCCATTTCTTCCAGGTTGTCCATTTTATTGGCATAGAGTTGCTTATAGTAATCTCTCATGATCTTTTGTATTTCTGCAGTGTCAGTTGTTACTTCTCCTTTTTCAGTTCTAATTCTATTGATTTGAGTCTTCTCCCTTTTTTCCTTGATGAGTCTGGCTAATGGTTTATCAATTTTGTTTATCTTCTCAAAGAACCAGCTTTTAGTTTTATTGATCTTTGCTATTGTTTCCTTCATTTCTTTTTCATTTATTTCTGATCTGATTTTTATGATTTCTTTCCTTCTGCTAACTTTGGGATGTTTTTGTTCTTCTTTCTCTAATTGCTTTAGGTGCAAGGTTAGGTTGTTTATTCGAGATGTTTCCTGTTTCTTAAGGTGGGATTGTATTGCTATAAACTTCCCTCTTAGAACTGCTTTTGCTGCATCCCATAGGTTTTGGGTCATCGTGTCTCCATTGTCATTTGTTTCTAGGTATTTTTTAATTTCCTCTTTGATTTCTTCAGTGATCACTTCGTTATTAAGTAGTGTATTGTTTAGCCTCCATGTGTTTGTATTTTTTACAGATCTTTTCCTGTAATTGATGTCTAGTCTCATAGCATTGTGGTCGGAAAAGATACTTGATACAATTTCAATTTTCTTAAATTTACCAAGGCTTGATTTGTGACCCAAGATATGATCTATCCTGGAGAATGTTCCATGAGCACTTGAGAAAAATGTGTATTCTGTTGTTTTTGGATGGAATGTCCTATAAATATCAATTAAGTCCATCTTGTTTAATGTATCATTTAAAGCTTGTGTTTCCTTATTGATTTTCATTTTGGATGATCTGTCCATTGGTGAAAGTGGGGTGTTAAAGTCCCCTACTATGAGTGTGTTACTGTCGATTTCTCCTTTTATGGCTGTTAGTATTTGCCTTATGTATTGAGGTGCTCCTATGTTGGGTGCATAAATATTTACAATTGTTATATCTTCTTCTTGGATCGATCCCTTGATCATTATGTAGTGTCCTTCTTTGTCTCTTCTAGTAGTCTTTATTTTAAAGTCTATTTTGTCTGATATGAGAATTGCTACTCCAGCTTTCTTTTGGTTTCCATTTGCATGGAATACCTTTTTCCATCCCCTTACTTTCAGTCTGTATGTGTCTCTAGGTCTGAAGTGGGTCTCTTGTAGACAGCATATATATGGGTCTTGTTTTTGTATCCATTCAGCCAATCTGTATCTTTTGGTGGGAGCATTTAGTCCGTTTACATTTAAGGTAATTATTGATATGTATGTTCCTGTTCCCATTTTCTTAATTGTTTTGGGTTCGTTATTGTAGGTCTTTTACTTCTGTTGTTTCTTGCCTAGAGAAGTTCCTTTAGCATTTGTTGTAAAGCTGGTTTGGTGGTGCTGAACTCTCTCAGCTTTTGCTTGTCTGTAAAGGTTTTAATTTCTCCATCAAATCTGAATGAGATCCTTGCTGGGTAGAGTAATCTTGGTTGCAGGTTTTTCTCCTTCATCACTTTAATTATGTCCTGCCACTCCCTTCTGGCTTGTAGAGTTTCTGCTGAGAGATCAGCTGTTATCCTGATGGGGATTCCCTTGTGTGTTATTTGTTGTTTTTGCCTTGCTGCTTTTAATATGATTTCTTTGTGTTTAATTTTTGACAGTTTGATTAATATGTGTCTTGGCGTATTTCTCCTTGGATTTATTCTGTATGGGACTCTCTGTGCCTCCTGGACTTGATTAACTATTTCCTTTCCCATATTAGGGAAGTTTTCAACTATAATCTCTTCAAATATTTTCTCAGTCCCTTTCTTTTTCTCTTCTTTTTCTGGAACCCCTATAATTCGAATGTTGGTGCGTTTAATGTTGTCCCAGAGGTCTCTGAGACTGTCCTCTGTTCTTTTCATTCTTTTTTCTTTATTTTGCTCTGCAGCAGTTATTTCCACTATTTTATCTTCCACCTCACTTATCCTTTCTTCTGCCTCAGTTATTCTGCTATTGATCCCATCTAGAGTATTTTTTATTTCATGTATTTTGTTTTTAATCGATGCTTGATTCATCTTTAGTTCTTCTAGGTCCTTGTTAACTGTTTCTTGCATTTTGTCTATTCTATTTCCAAGATTTTGGATCTGGGAAATAGAATCTTGGATCATCTTTACCATCATTATTCTGAATTCTTTTTCAGGTAGACTGCCTATTACCTCTTCATTTGTTAGATCTGGTGGGTTTTTATCTTGCTCCTTCTCCTGCTGTGTGTTTTTCTGTCTTCTCATTTTGCTTATGTTACTGTGTTTGGGGTCTCCTTTTTGCAAGCTGCAGGTTCGTAGTTCCCGTTGTTTTTGGTGTCTGTCCCCAGTGGCTAAGGTTGGTTTAGTGGGTTGTGTAGGCTTCCTGGTGGAGGGGACTAGTGCCTGTGTTCTGGTGGATGAGGCTGGATCTTGTCTTTCTGGTGGGCAGGTCCACGTTTGGTGGTGTGTTTTGGGGTGTCTGCGGACTTTTTATGAATTTAGGCCACCTCTCTGCTAATGGGTGGCGTTGTGTTCCTGTCTTGCTAGTTGTTTGGCTTAGGGTGTCCAGCACTGTAGCTTGCTGGTCGTTGAGTGAAGCTGGGTGCTGGTGTTGAGATGGAGATCTCTGGAAGATTTTTGCCGTTTGATATTATGTGGAGCTGGGAGGTCTCTTGTGGACCAGTGTCCTGAAGTTGGCTCTCCCACCTCAGAGGCACAGCACTGACTCCGGGCTCCTCAATTTGGGATGATGTGTTGTCTATTCATGTATTCCACAGATGCAGGGTACATCAAGTTGATTGTGGAGCTTTAATCCGCTGCTTCTGAGGCTGCTGGGAGAGGTTTCCCTTTCTCTTCTTTGTTCTCACAGCTCCTGGGTCTCAGCTTTGGATTTGGCCCCGCCTCTGCGTGTAGGTCGCCGGAGGGCGTCTGTTCTTCGCTCAGACAGGACAGGGTTAAAGGAGCAGCCTCTTCGGGGACTCTGGCTCACTCAGGCTGGGCGAGAGGGAGGGGCACGGAGTGCGGGGCGAGCCTGCAGCGGCAGAGGTCGGCGTGACGTTGCACCAGCCCAAGGCGCGCCGTGCGTTCTCCCAGGGAAGCCGCCCCTGGATCCCGGGACCCCGGCAGTGGCGGGCTGCACAGGCTCCCGGCAGGGCGGTGTGGACAGTGACCTGCGCTCGCACACAGGCTTCTTGGCGGCAGCAGCAGCAGCCCCAGCGTCCCACGCCCGTCACTGGGCTCCGCGCTTTCAGTCGCGACTCGCGCCCGTCTGTGGAGCCCCTTTAACCAGCGCTCTTAATCCCCTCTCCTCGCGCACCAGGAAACCAAGAGGGAAGAAAAAGTCTCTTGCCTCTTCGGCAGCTCCAGAGTTTTCCCGGACTCCCTCCCGGCTAGCTGTGGCGCATTATCCCCCTTCAGGCTGAGTTCTCGCCGCCAGCCCCAGTCCTCTCCCTGCGCTCTGACCGAAGCCCGAGCCTCAGCTTCCAGCGCTGCGCGCCCCGGCGGGCGAGCAGACAAGCCTCTCGGGCTGGTGAGTGCCGCTCGGCACTGATCCTCTGTGTGGGGATCTCTCCGCTTTGCCCTACCCAGGTATGTGGGGGGTTTCTTGCCTTTTGGGAGGTCTGGGGTCTTCTGCCAGCGTTCAGTAGGTGTTCTGTAGGAGTTGTTCCACGTGTAGCTGTATTTCTGGTGTATCCGTGGGGAGGAAGGTGATCTCCGCGTCTTACTCTTCCGCCATCTTACCCGGAAGTCCCTCGGGACTAGTTTTTAACAGTGGTTTAAAGAAGAGAGAGTTTTGGAAGGTGGTGGTTTTCTTGTCTGCTTCTTTGTATTTCCTCTGACCTACCGTTCAAGGGCAGGCAGTCTAGAACTGTCTCTTGCTCCATGGTGTCTCAACCCAGACTCTTTTGCTGTATTTTCATACCCCAAATCAACCCATGGTTCTAGATGGATAGAAAGCAAGCTTTGATGATCACATCCAAATCAGTAGGAAGGAGAAAATGGAATCAGAAAGGCCAGCCCTTCCCTAAAAGCACATTCCTGGGAATTTGCACATTCCACTTCTTTCGTATCCTATATTTTAGTACTTAGCCATCTGGCCACAGCTATTCGTATTCAAGGGAGCCTGAGAATTGTAGTTGTTTTCAGAGAATACATATGTGTAACTGAAAATCTAGGTTTCTCTTACTTTAGAAGAAGGGGAGAATGGATATTAATGGGGGATAAACATCTAGATCACATCTGCTATACAAACTTAAGCACTTCAGTTGTTGTATACTCCTAGTAAAGATTAACTTCATGTACTCTTTATGGTAGGCAATTTTTTTTTTATTGAAGTATAGTTGATTTACAATGTTGTGTTAGTTTCTGGTGTACAGCAATGTGGTTCAGTTTTATATATATATATATATTCTTTTTCATATTATTTTCCATTATGGTTCATAAGATATTGAATATAGTTCCCTGTGCTATATAGTAGAACCTTTGTTCTTTACCTATTTTATATATAGTAGTTTGTATCTGCTAATCCAAAACTCCTAATTTATCCCTCCCCCACCCCCTTTCCCCTTTGGTAACCATAAATTTGTTTTCTGTGAGTCTGTTTCTGTTTTGTAAATAAGTTCATTTGTGTCATATTTTAGCTTCCACATATAAGTAATATCATATGATTTTTGTCTTTCTCTTCCTGACTTACTTCACTGAGTATGATAGTCTCTAGGTCTACCCATGTTGCTGCAAATGGCATTATTTCATTCTTTTTTATGGCTGAGTAGTATCCCACTGTGTGTGTGTATATGTATATATATATGTATACCACATCTTCTTTTTCTTTATCCATTCATCTGTCAATGGACATTTAGTTTCTTCCATGTCTTGGCTATTGTAAATAATGCTGCTATGAACATTGTGGTGCATATATATTTTTGAATTAGAGTTTGATCTGGATATATGCTCAGGGGTGGGATTGCTGGATCATATGGCAACTCTATTTTTAGTTTTTTAAGGAACTTCCATACTGTTTTCCATAGTGGGTGCACTACTTTACTTTCCCATCAACAACGTAGGAGGGTTCCCTTTTCTCCACACCCTCTCGAGCATTTGTTATTTGCAGGTTTTTTAATGATGGCCATTCTGACCGGTATAAGATGATACCTCATTGTAGTTTTGATTTGCATTTCTCTAATAATTAGCAGCATTGAGAATCTTTTCATGTGCCTATAGGCCATCTGTATGTCTTCTTTGGAGAAATGCCTATTTAGGCCTTCTGTCCATTTTTTGATTGGGTTGTTGTTTTTTGTTATTGAGTTGTATGAACTGCTAGGTAAGTATATTTAAATTTAAGTGAACACTCTCAAGATTGAGGAGAGAGGATACAGACCTCCTCGGATTGGAAGAATATCAAAGAACATGTGGCCATCTTTATTTTTACATATGTGGTAATGATACAACAGGAGAGGGAAAGCCCTACTGTTGAGCACATTTTGAGTCTTGGTTACATTATATCACTTCTGCCAACATCCCTTTGATCAAGCCCAAAGTCAGGGGACTGAAAAGTGAACTCCCCCACCAGTGAGAAAAACTGCAAAGTTACACTGTAAACGGCAGAGAGGATGCGTATTTGTGGTCAATATATGTCAGTCTACCTTAAGAGCTCCTAGTGTCAAAACATAGTCTACTTCCTTTCCTCTACCTTCATATCAAAAAATCCTTTCATGGTATTAAGGCAGCAGGTGTAACAGGCATTTCATCTATCTATGTGGAATGGGGAAGTGTTTGGACCAGGTTCCAGAGAGGGAGAAGTGTCCTAATTTTCACTGAATATGGGTCCTGTTCTGCTGTTGTATTTACCATATACTCCGACTCTGTCCAAAGAGAAAATTGAGAGATACATGGAAGGAGAGAGCCTTCTTCAAACTGGTTGTCTCATAAAGTTTTATATGAATTGAATAATCATGTTATTGTAAATAGAAAGCAATTTTAGTCATGAAATGATGTTTCCTTTTACCAGAGAGAGGCAAGAATGGAATGGTACAATTTGTACCATTCACTTTTTGATGGTAATAGAATTATAATTAGATAGATCAGTTGTACCCAAATACATACCATGATGTTCAGGAAAGAAAAACTCAGTAATTATGTGTATATTATGCTACTGTCCCATTAGGAAATAGAAAATCACATTCCTAGAAGAGCTTTCAATTAACACCAATTATGCATTATCACATATCTAGTTTCTTATAGTGCCATTGGTCGTTAATATGGTACAATTAGTCCTTAAGTATGTGATAAATATTCTACTAACTGTTTAATGCTGTTTGGCATTCATTACCAATGAATAGTCATTTAATTAGTGCCAACTATTCCATGGCAACAACACAGCTGAAGTTTTCTCGCTTCTCTGTGAATATATTCAGCTTTCTCTATCTTCACCTCCCAAGACGACTTCAGCCTTTATAGTGACACCCATTTAAAGAAATATCAATATATGTTGACAGTGTTATAGTTTATCTTTTTAAAGATGTTATTGTTTTATAAATAAAACATTTATTTAGAATATAAAATATATATTAGAATTTAAAATATAAAATATTTAGAATATAAAATATTTTAGAAAATACATTTTTTCTTTTTAACCCTAACTGAGAAATTATGAACAATGTTTCTGCTTCCTTTTCATCCTTAATTCATAAACTACAGCTACTCTAAAGAAAGCAAACTTAATTCCATAATTAAAAATCAATATAAGTATACCAGGATGATGTCACCCCTTCAAAAGACAATAGAAAGTTCAAAAGTTAAATGAATAGAGCAAAGAAAGGTATTCATTTGACTCTGAAATAGTGTGAATAAATTATTCCTGAAACATAGTTGTTTCTCAGAGGAAAGGTAAAAGTTACTTGGCAAAGGGCAGAAAGGAGCAAATGTATGTGGTCATAGAATTTTCATATTCTATCAGTATAGCTGACATAAGCAAGGGGTTGAAATCTAGGGAATGAGAACACAGTGATTTCAAGCTTCTACTATTATCTTCACTTCCTTTCAATTTATACTTTATTTCATGGCAGGTGTTATTATTTATAAATATCTAACATGAAGACTGACATGAAATATTAAAACCTCCTGGAAGGTGTTAGAGATTTTTAAATGATGGTCACTATCATTAGTTTTTCAGTCTTTACAGGCACTTTGTATCAAACCAGGCATGTTGATTTCTTGATGTATTTTACTTATTTCTGAACATCTATAACTTTACATGTGGATGCATATAACTGTTATTCTAAGTAAGTAGTAAATAGGATGAGATTAGAAGCTAGTCTTTTTATTTCTTAGATGGAAGTTAAAATACCATGCACTTTGCCCACCCCCCCAAAAAAAACCCCACAATTCTTCTAAGTCTAAGACAAAACAAATGGGCAGAGGAGTATACCTGCAACTTACAACACAGTAGCAGCTCTCTTAAAGGAAATCCTCCTCAAAATAGTTTCTACTGATTCTTTTACAGTCTTGTTTTCAGTTGTAGTCCTGACAAACTCATTTGTAGCCACACTATGGTGATGTGCAAGCTTTAGGTTTCTATCTCACAATTTTCTTTACTATCTATCATTTTTCTTTTTTTCTTTTTTTTTTTTTTTTTTTTTTTTACGGTTTGCGGGCTTCTCACTGCTGTGGCCTCTCCCGTTGCGGAGCACAGGCTCTGGAGGCGCAGGCTCAGTGACCACGGCCCATGGGCCCAGCCGCTCCGCGGCATGTGGGATCCTCCCAGACCGGGGCACGAACCCGTGTCCCCTGCATCGGTAAGCGGACTGTCAACCACTGCGCCACCAGGGAAGCCCCATTTTTCATATTTTGATGCATCAGTTGAATTCTGTTTTATCTTCCTGTTGCATATCATAAAGTTGACCTCACTGAGGACATCAGAGAAAGTCCAGGATAAGAGATAAAAACCATAAAACATTAATATATATTTGTGCACTATTTAGGAAGGGAACAATTTTCTTCAACAGTCTTTAGGGTCCCTGGTTAGGTCTGAAAATTAAACTGACAAAGACAGATTAACAGGAGAAAAGCATATATATTTATTTAATCCATATAAATTTTATGTGACACAGGCACTGTCATAAGGAAATGAAGACTCAAAAAAATGGTCGAACCTTTGTATGTTTATGCTAGATTTGATGACAAGTGGAGAAATATGGCCGGTCAAAGAGCGTGAGGTAATTGTAGCGAACTGGGGGAAACATAGCAAGGCTTGCTTGTTTAGAGTCTTCTCAGTGTCCCTTTGCCTTCAGAGATAAGGATGCTCCTTTCGGCAGGGTATAGAGAGCACCTGCCACATAAAGGCTTTATGAAGGTCAGAGTAACCTTCTTGCTTCTGCCATTTTCTCAGACTTCTTCAGCTTAAAATAGTCAGTAAGCTAAGTTGCCATATTTTGAGGTAGTGGGTCCTGAACCCCATCAATTAACATATACTATGTAAGCAAATTCTTAGCATACCTAGAAAAAGAATGAGTAATTAAAGTTACCTGGATTTTATGAATGACATTTTAATGAGGAAGAAAGTTTTGAGGCTGCGTATTGAAGACAGGTGGAAAGGAAGGAAACAGAGGCCCTCGAGCTCATGCAGAGATAACACTACACCAGTTCTGTTCACCACCCCCCTTCCTGTGATTTTGTTCATTTACAGTTAAGCACACTTTTTTTCTCCCCTTCTCTCCCCAATACACACACTCACTCACTCACAAATGACCTCTTTTTTTCTGCTTTATTGTGATGCTTTTAACCTCAGAGCAAAGAGTAAGTAATTTATCGTCCACATCTGCTGTATTGGACTAAAACCAAAAGTGTTGTAATTAATTTTAAAATAGCCAAGTACTATAAAGAAAAGACATATTTTTAACTTTCTTTATATACACAGTTACGGGATATTTTAAAATATAAAAATCCCTGTAATACCACATAACTCCCTCCAAGATAAGGAATGTGTGCATGTGTGCATGGATACGGTGTGTATATGTGTATGTGTTTGGATATATGTATGAGTATATATATGCATATGTTTAAGGATATATATATATCAGGATAGTCTCTAAAAGGGTGTGGGAGAATGGACAACTCAACTAGCCAACTAGGGCAGTCCCAGCAAGGATAAGTGCACTAGGAAAGAGGCTACGTGGGGCTCAACCTTAAATGTGTTTTTTGGCATACTATTAAAGACAAGAAAATAATACTGAGTTATACTGATTTTCAGAAAAGCGGTATCCCCTGTAGCCCTCTTACAGGACCAGAACATAAATGTATTATTTTGGGGGGAGTGATATTTGTTTTCATATCATAGAATTTATTAGGTGATTTAAACAGAATATTTTTTACTTTGTCATTTAAATGCATGAAAAATGAATTCATCCTTTCATACCTCTAGGTCGATGTTAAAAATTTTGAGACATGATAAAAATGACAATAATTTTCTTTCATAAATGGTTATAAGAAAACAAAGGTGATCCTTTGCAGATAAATGCCAGTTTTGCACCTAGCTTTCTGTTTGGTGCCAGAAAGCTGAGAAAAATGTGTAGAACGTTCTATTAAACTATCTATTCTTTCCACCAGTCTTCATACTTTTTGTCTCATGCTATCCATTTTCTTCTGTCCTCCTTTAATCTACTAAAGTTTAAAATGATTGAAGGTCATTTGTCAGCTTAAAATGATTGAGGTCAATTGTTCCCTGCAGGACATGAAATAGTTAATAATTTCTTGGAGCTTGGTGTACTTAGGCTAGGTGAAAAAACAGTAAGACACTGGCAGAGTTTGGGAAATAAAATTCCCATGAAGAACTCCACATTCCCAGATGGCTAACAGCACTGAAACATGTATCCATAGTCAGCAGGAGATTTTTAGGCCTATTGATGTTTCCAGGCAACTGGTATCAAAATAATAACTTTAAGTCACGGAGAAATACTGTAATCAGTGCAAATCATTTATCTATGAAAGAAGTGCATCTACAGTGATAGTGTAAGTAAAATGGATATTTTGTGCACTTATTCCAAATTTAGTATCACAGTTTGTATAGTTCTAGATGTTGTTTAATTCTCCTCCAAAGAGGTAAATACATGTTCTTCTCTTGAATTGCCATCACACAGCAAAGGTAAATAGTCCTCCGACTCACAGGATGGGTACAATGGTTAAACTCTGACTTAGAAAGAATTTCAGTGTCAGAGATTTACCCAGAGTCCTCTCCATTCAGTTGGTATAAAACATGACATTGTATAACAGTTAGAATTGTCTTGTCCTCCCCCCCTCCCTCTTCACCCCCTGCCATCTCTATCTTCTCTCATTTTTTTCACGTTAACTAAAAGAAAGCAACTATCCCTACTCCAGTCGTTCCCAAAGTAGAGTTTTCTGAATGTTTGAGTCGAGACACTGTGTAGAATTGGCTAAAAGAAATTTAATGAAGGGAAATGACTTTTGCTAAGACCAGGTTTCCTAAATTTAATTTTCCACATTTATTTCTAATCATATTCTTCATTATGTCTTATGAAAAACATAATGTTTTATGTAATGCTAATTTATATGTAAATAAGCCTCCAGGATATTCTAGAAAATTATTGCTTACCCTATTATGTAATTTTAATGACATTTTAGAATTCTAAAACAACAATACCTTATTATCTTCAAAGTGGGAGACTGAGGCATTTACAAAGGAGAACGAGAGTTCTTGATAGATACCTTCCCTTCAGAGATTGAGAATAGCTTCTCATACTCTGAAAGTGTGGGAGGGAAATAAATGAAACATGCTGATGAACTCATTGTTGTGCTGAAAAGTCTTTGCCACAGATGCTAAAGGTCACCTTGGATATTCAGCTGCATTTGATTGTTTACATGCTGGAGTGGGGAGGACCCACAGGTCAAAGGTTTCCAGCACTATCAGAGGCTGTGCTGCCATTTTATAACAAACATTCTGTGATGTACCTTTACCCATAACTTCAAAACAACATATGTCTTCATTTTCATGTCATGATGAAGAAAGGAATGTAATATCTAATAAAATAATATGCCTTAATATGTAAATAATTGTGACCAGAGCAAATGTGGATGAAAATGGTATAGGACCTTGGCTCCACATGTCCAGACAGTCTGCTTTAAATAATCTGTGGTGCAGCCTGGGAGTTAGAATTTGTTAAGGACTTTCCAGAAGATTCTGATATATAGCCAGTGTTGAGCTGATTGGTATAAAATACATGTAGAATTCCTTTGACGGTGACAGCGATGAATCTGCTGGTATATATTGATGACTCCAATGGGACAAGCTATGTTGCATCACTGATGTGATTAGCTGAAATTATGAACATCTCTTAAAGGTATTTCTAATAAAACAATGCATAATATTCCTTTGATTTTTTACAAAAATATTCATATTAAACTCTGTAATGAAGTCTGGATATTTATATGTAAAATTAATTTGTTCTATTATCACATGATTAGACACACATATGTCACCATAATGCTGAAAAGGATATCAGAAAATTGAAGAGGAACATACTAAGCTGTTCCTTAACCTAGTTGCCACGATTGTATCCTCAATCATGGAGAAAAGCAGAAATACCCCCATACTTCTGCAAATAGCTCCTCAGGTGGTATTCTTCTTGAGAATCATAGGGAAAATCTATTGCATGAACTGAAAAATATATTCCTTTCTAGAAGTAAGTCATCTATAACAAACATTACTTGAGTTACATTTTTTTCTTCTTGCTTCCACTTATATAAAAGTATTCATTGTATTTTCAGTTCCTCATTTTATGCACACCTAACTTATTTTCTTAAATCTGCTTTGTCTGAACTAATGGCATGTTTTAAGGGCTCACTTTCCAAGTTCAGCTATATATTAGCCAGAACTTTATGTTTAAAATAAGTAGGATTATATGGAAGTCTTATTGATTTCAATGTGGAAGCTTCTTTGATTTTACAGTTTGGATATTAACCCATGCCAGATCATTGACATATTTGACATCTTACATTAACTCTAATGAAATATAGCTCATTAGTTTGAATTAAGTTGTTTGGAATATATATATATTCCATATATTCACACAAGAATATATGTGGCACATTACCTGCAATTTCAAAATTCTATATACCTATATATGATAGTTCTCATTTTAGTAATGTTAATTTCTTCAGTAATTAACATCATGTGGTTAATTGTCTCTTCAATATGGCTGTGTTCCTAAGAAAATGTAAGAAACAATCTGGCAAATTATCATGCACGTGTGTATCCTTCTTCCATAGATGAAGGACCAGAACTGAAATAGATTTCACACTGAGATTCTAGCATAAAATGAACTGCAGTATTCAAGACTGATTTTTATCTTGGACTAGATCCTCGGTAGTTTCTAGTTCACTTGTCATGGAAAGAAATAAATATGTAAATTAATGTAAGAAGCCTCAATAATTAAGAGATTGTAGTCATTTTTAGTGTTATTGGTTATTCTCTTGTACATTAGTATTGCATTGTTAATATCTTCCTGGTTTATAACTGATTTTGTATCTATTCTCCAACGCAGAATGCAACAAATGCAGAATGATCTACTAGGGGTTCCCACTTTAGAAGGAAAGGATTTATTTGAAATTCCTCTCAAATGGTTGTTTAACAAGTTAGTTTATTGTTTGCTAGATGGTTCACTGGTTTGTTGTTTTTCTGTTGCCTTTTTTCCTTCTATTTTGTGAAGTAGTCACAGTGTATGTTAAATGCTAGCCTATTTAATAGATTTGATGAAGTGAGTTTTCCTTGGAAATATTAAGGTCTGATTAAAATACTCATCTGGAGATTGAAAAATATAATTCTGGCAAAAATGAAAGTGATTTTTTTTACTAAATGGGAAGAATGCAGGCTTTTGAATCAGTCAGACAAAGTTACAAACCCCAGCTCTCTAGAGTCTAAGGATAAACATAACCTTGGCAAGTTTGTACAACTCTAATCTTAATTTCCTCAGAAGTGAAGTAAGGATAATAATACCAGCTTTATGGAGTTTTTGTGAGAATTAGAGATAATATAAAGTGCCTGATACTTGGTAGATTCTCAATAAAGGATAATAAATAACACATATTAAATTGCTACCATGTGTATTTAAACATTACAATTGCTACCCAAATATGAAGTTATGACTTGTGAATTTATGCCTATGTATATTTTTTAAATGATAATTCTGAATGTATGCCTATGTATATTTGATTTAAATATAATCCTTACTTTAGTATATGAAAATATATCTTCATTTATTTTGTTTATACCCTAACCCTTCCTAAAATTAGACTCTTAGAGATTTTTTAATTAATATATTATATATAACAGCACTATCTTTAAATAACTCATGAACAGATGATTGAAGATTTTAGGGTATTATTTAAGACATTCATTATTTAATCCTCCTACATGAAGTCCAAATATGGCAGGTTTTACTAAGCTACATAGGTAAATGTTTGTATTCGTTCATTTAACAATTATTTATTAAGCACTTATCTACGAAAAGTTTTGTGCGTGAAATTCCTAAGTGACTTCCATTTTTGCTTGGGAAGCAGATATTGAACAACAAAGCATGAAATATTTTATTAAAATTGTAGTAAATATTAAGAAAGTAATGCAGGATGTTATGAGAAGTTTATAATGAAGGATCTGACATAATTCGGGGCGGGGTAGATAAGGCTTCTTTGAAGAAAATATATCTGAATTGAGCTAAGAATAATTTGTAGACATTAATCAGGTGAAAATGTAAGTGTGTTGGAGGGAGACTTTCTAGGCAGAGGTACAAAATGAACCAATATCTTGAGGTAGCAAAGAGAAGAGCAAGATTGAGAAATTTCACGAAGGCTAATGGAACTGGGAAGCAGAGTGAAGATTAGAGTTGTATAAGAGGCTGGTGATTTTTCAAGGCAGGGGAAATGTAGCCTCCTGTAATGTTAAGGATTTCTTTTTTCTTTATCTCATGAGCAATACTGAGCCACTGGATTGTTTTAGGCAGGAAAAAAAGAAGAATCTTAAGAATGAAAACAGAAAGGATATTTTAGGTGTAGCTAGACAGGAGTAGAAACATACCAGAAATATGGAACTATAAAATTGATAGGAATTAATGAGTGAGAAAAAGTGGTGTACATGCAAAGGGGGAACTAAGCTGGTGGAAACCCAGTCTACACACTGAAGTTCTGTTCACACTTCTGGAGCACTGACCCTCCCTTGGGACTAGTGCTACACACATAGGTAGTATCATCTCTCCTTTGGATGAAAACCCCACAGAGAAGCCCCAAGCATATTCTTGAAGCAGGCTCCAGGCTACTTGGACAGGGAATCTGGGGCTCAGGTAGCTAACACATGGTCTAAAAGGGCTTGGGTGGCAGACTCTGGATGGGTACACACCTTTGGCCTACAGACTCCTTTCCCTGTGAAGGATGCAGGCCCAGACAAGGGCTAGAGTGGGGTGCTGTAAAGCGAGGTGCCCAGAGCAAGTGCTACTGCCATTGGGGTTATTTTAGCCATTCTTCCAGTGTGTAGTGATATCACACCATGGTTTTGTATGGCATTCCCCTGATGAGATTGAGAAATTTTTCAGGTTTATTGGTCTTTTGGATATTCTCTTTTGAGATGTAGCTATTCAATTTTTGTGTGTTTTTCTTCCTAAGAGAATGCCTGATTTTTAAGAAATTTAATTATATGAGAATATGTATATGTGTATATATGTGTGTGTGTGTGTATATTCTTGCTATAATCCTGTTATTACAAATACCTTCTCCGACTTGTGGCTTTCCTTTTTACTCTCGTAACAGTGTGTCTTCTTAATGCAATCTGATTCATCACTTTCTTTCCATATGGTTATTTAGAAACTCTTGATTTACCTTTAATACAGAGATCATATGGAAATTATACAACTTGAATAAAAACTATCTGAACAATCAAGTTCAACATATTCCTTCACCAGCTTTTGCTAGCAATTCCTTCATATGTTGTTGAATTGCTGTGAATTGCTCTTAGGTTATAACTATTCCACTTGCATCCATGTGATTCACTCGCCAACCTCAGCCTACAAACACTGCATTCTTCTTCCACATGTGACACACATACATTCATTCACACCTGCTCATGAACTCACACACATATGTTCCCATATACACACACTCAAGCACAAACTCAGGTGCTTATACACTCCAATACTCTCATACACAAACACACACTCCCACTCTGATAAATACACACGCAGTTTCTCTAGTTTAGAGCAAGTGAGAGGTTATTACTCTTAGTAATTTTTCTCTTAAAATTTTTAAAGATTCCTTTACCTATGAAATCATATTGATTTTGAAAGTTGCTTCTATATAGGAAATCTATCCCATCACCCACTCTAGTGCATCTGCTGACATTGTCAGAGAAGCCCTTATGGCCAAAGCATCAGCTATTTTCTAAAATAGACTTATTCTGAGGCAAAGAGTATTATTAGGACGTGAAGTAGAAATCAAAAGAAAAGTGTTCATGTATTAAATTTGTTACAAATGAGTAAAATCGAATTGCAAAGGAAGTTCAAGTTATACCATGGGTTAAGTAGACTACTGACCTGTCCTGAGAACTGGACATTTTAAAACACCTCCTATAAAGGAAAATATGCCATGACTTCCAGAGAACTGATTTAACAAGTAGACTTTTTAATATAGAAATAAATGTGTCCAAAAAATTAATTATGATCTCAAAAGTATTCATCAAATATTTAGCAAGCCTACTTTTTTGTCATTCAACTTGGAATATTATCAAGGTGTCATTTATGTTTATGAAGGGAAATAGCGATATAGAAAATAAACAGGGATATAAGAACAGAGCATGTGCTTTCTGAACTCGAGAAAAGACAGATGCCAATTTCCCATTCTTAAAGCATCCCCTGTGTTCATATCTCTGCCTGGCCTGTTGAATTTACTGCATGGATTTCGTGACAGGTAAATGGCAAGGTTAAACAGGGGGGACAGTTCAGCCAGAATTTCATGGTAGATTGTTCCTAAAATGTTTGCCTCTGTTCTGTTGTTTGATTTTGGTTAAGAGCTGGGCCCTTGAGGTGCACAAAGATATGCCCTAGAGTCTGTTGTCCTTCCAACTTATCACCTGACAGCACTGATTGTACAGTGTAATTAAAAGTCAGAGCTAGCTTTGGCAATATATACTCTGATGAAGGAGCCATCTGAAATTAGGACTTAAATAATGAAGGGTTCAGGGACACGGAGGCTGGTATTTGTTATACATTTTAATAGCAGAAGTTTGCAGCTAATTGGAGGCTAACTAAACTCCTTGGACATATTTCAAGTCACGTCAGTTAATTTTGCTCCCCAAGGAACCTGATAGGACATGCAGCTTAGTACTGCTTTCTTCTATCTTAATTACCACATTGAGTTGTGCTAATATAGATTTACTTTGGAGACGTTCTATGATTATAACCAGGCAAACATTGTTGGCATTTGTTTTCAATTTTGTGAGCTCAGACTCTCACCCAACATTAAAAGATAATTGTCAATTTACAGATAAATTGAAATATTTTGAAATCATTGAAATACCATTCAAGTGTGCAATTGGTAGAAATTTATATTTATTGAATATTGAGACAATTTTAAAAAGTAAAAATCACAACTCAAGTGTTACTTCAAAGATTAGATTTACATGTTTTCATGGTTTCAATATTCAATTGATTCTAAGCCATGATGTGCTAAATCCAGCTTATAAACACATGCTCAGATAGAATGCACCAAAAATTTAAATAATAGAGAAAGCTAAAAACAAATTAATTTAACCCTGAGGAGCATTGTATACTCTTCTTTAAAGCAGAGCTTTAGTCAGGAAATTGTGTAAATTTCGCTTACTACACTTGAAATTCCTAAGATATTTTCTAAAATACTTTGCAAAAAGCAGGTCACAAAACCTCATGAGCTAATACATTTGAAATAAAAACAGCAGATTTCCTGGAGTGCAAATTTTGATTATAAGATTAATTTGTATTTTAACTTTGAAGAATTTTTTAAAACTTTTTTGTGTTAAATTTTTATCATTTTAAATAATAATTCTTTTTTTAACTTAAAATACTTTGCCTCCATTGCAAAAATAAAATGTTTTGGCTTAAAACTAGATTAAGACAGTTGTTCAACTGAATACTCTTATCATTGTTTATATAGTTTGTTAATACAGAATTATGATGTTTCATTGGAAGTCATATATCATGAGACCCAGGAATCATAGCCATCACTTCCTCTGAGCCCCTGATTTCCTTCCTTCACTTCCAAAAAGTAACAAGAAAGGAATAATGTATGAAATTAAAGCCTATAAATGCATCAGTTCTTACCTTATGATGCTATTATTTTGTTCTGTCCTTAAGCATGTGAAATATCATATTTTAGTAGTGTTTTTATATACCAGAGGGAACTCTTGGTCAGAAGGCAATTAGGTATAAGCAGAATAGGTTATTGAGTGAGACAAAGCGCTAAATTAAAACACACATACACACAACTGAAAATTCCATTATGGATTTAATCTAAATAATCCTGTTCAGTGCACTCACTTGTGGGCACAAACGAATAATCCTGTCTTCCTTTTCTAATCCACACACCCAGTAAAATACTTCCACAAAGAAGTATTTGTGGGAAAGGAAAATAACCACAAAGAACATGGCAAAAATTGCAAGAAAAATGGGCTTCAGGAAAAATATATACCTGAGTTCAAATACCACCTCAGTGTGAGTTTGGAAAATTACTTAGTCCTTAATGTTCGATTTTCTCATCTGGAAAAAAATGGGTAAAAATACTCAGTGCAGGAAATTGTTGAAACTCTAATGAGGTGCTAATGCAAGAGGCCTGGATAATACATTGGTCCCTTCTTCTCTTCTAGATAAGAAATATTCTATATATAAAACTAAGAACTTCAGAAATTAGAGGACGTTTAAGAGATTCATTTTCATAAGCCATTTTTCAAAAAGACCATACCTAAAATATTGTTTGTAAAAGGCTGAAAAATATCTTTTACTTTTAAAATTCTCCAGTCAAGGATTTCTCCCACTTCAGTGGTGAGTAGCCTTCATGAGGCTCCTTGTAATTAACCGAATTATCTCAGGCTGAATTTCTCTAGTCTCTCTACAATTGATCTGGAGAAAACGTATCATCATTTTCTGTTCAAAAGCCCTTTGCACACTCAGAGAATATTATTTGGACACTTCTAAGCTATCTACAATTCTGGCTCAAAAATACTTTTTATAAAATCAGAGAATAACAGCTTCAGGAAAAAGTCAAAACAACAAACAAAACTAAACAAAACTGACATGCTTCCTGATTTCAGAGGCTAAAATACCAGAGCCCCAACGTAGAGAAGGAAAATAGGTAAATATATTTTGTAAAGTTATCTGTGGTCATGGCTCCCCATGCCAACATAACTAGATGAAAAGTAAGAAAAAAATCACTTTGACATTTTGGATATTTGGGGGTTTTGTCTAATAGAAATGTAGTGTAATGGGATGGATATATCAGGTTTTGATATAAACGGATCTGGGTTTGATTCTTGACTCCTATTTTTTTCATATTTAGAATTTGTTTAATATTGTCTACTTGTATTATTCTATTAAGAATTAAGTATCATTCTAAGAATTATGTAAGTATGACAACTGAGATCTAGATAGACACATAGCTGATACAAAATGCCCCTCTAGATTCTATGCTTCAGATCACTAGTTTCTAGATTTTTATGGTCTCTTTTTTGTTTGCTTTACTTTTTAATTCATCATCATCTGATGTAATAGATCTCTCTTTTTCTTTTCCCATTTGAAGTGGCTTGTAGGCAAAAAAGAGCAGAAGCTTCCTGTTTGAGAGTTACGGTAGCAAGGAGCCATTGGATAGAAAATCTCACTGCTTTCATTGGTTATTAATTTCTGTAAGGACTAAAGGCCTACAAAATAGCACAATATTTCCCTTCTTTTCCGTCCTTCTGACTTCTAAGACTCTGGTAATATTATGTCTAAATCACTATACCTGTTATATTTAATAGTTTATTCTAGGTATTTATTCTAGGTGTGTGCCTGTTTGCTTATTTTTTTGTTGAAATATATGTTGATTTAGGTGTTGGTATCTTTGATAAGTTTGACAGACAACTTAGTTTTGTCTTTTTTAAAAATAATTTCTCTTAAACTTTTCCATACAATTTAAAATAATATATTGGGTACTTAACATTTTTGTGTTCTAGAAGACAATATATTATCTTTTTCTCATCCAAATTTGACCTCCATATTGCATGTCTGTATAGATCCCACTATTTCAATTCTGCTAACAACAAAAAGACCATAGCTCTACCTGCAAAACTCTTGATTTATCTTTAACAATATCTTTAGCTGTGTCATATAATTTAAATTGTGCATTTAATTTCTCAAGAGCTGTAAGTTCCAAATAAACAGGCCTAATTTTCAAGAAAAGAAATAAAAATTATTGGAAAATATTCCAATTTTTAGTGAAAGAATGTGAAGAAAAATAAACAGAATTTTCTGAAGTGATATCAAACACTTTCTTGGTATGAAACTGGGGTCAGTTCTTTATCTTAGGCTTTTCTATATATTCCCTGTCATTTATTTGAAACTATTATTTAAAATCCATGATTGGTACAGGTTTACTTTTCATGTCAAACAACTTTTCTGGCAATGATTAAAAATATATTTAATTTAATGTGGGAAATTTTGATAATCCACAGTAAGTTTTGACTCTTCCCCTAGATATTAATATTTTGTGATCAAATGTGAGTATATTCTTTACTATGCATTCATAGAGGTGCTTTAAATTTACCATTCATGGATTACTTTTAAGGCATTTGCTCTTCTCAGTGTTTACAAATCATGCACCCCTTCTCTTCTATTCCCTTCAGGAGACAGTCCCCTGGACTCCTCCTACTTTACCAATGTGTAAAGAGCAGATCAAAATCCACCTCTACTGGGTTTTCTTCCTTGATTCATTGAAAATGCAGCCACGTCCAGAAATGATTTCTCCTTTTGAATTCTCATGATAGTGCATTTGGTGTTTCCCTTAAAGGTGTTTTTCATGTTGGAAACATTATCAAACTCTCTTTTAGTGTGTAAGCCATTAAGGGGTCATTTCTTATTTAACGTGTATCTCCTAGATGTCCTCATCCAATACTTCATACATCGTGGTTAGTAAGGAAATTTTGGTTGAAATAAATCATAGCAAGACTAATACACTAATATTTTTAAGGCATCTTGAAAAGTTATTTAATTCACATTTATCCAGTCATCTATTTCAAGAAACACACAACTGTAAATCAAATATCTTTCCTTAATATACAAAAACATTTGAAGAGTAGACAAAATCTTGGATGAATAAAAGACTCTTCATTAAAATATGTCTATATTATCAAATTTGGGTAATTCCAAAGAATATAAAACATTGCATATCTCATTTTTCTGGCAGGATATTCACAAACACACTGCCGTATCACTTCGAAATTTGAGGACCAATGAAGTGATACTTATCATATCAACGTTTTCAATCTACAAACAACAGACTCTGCTTTGTAAATCCAACAAATATTCATGGGAAAATCTATTGAAATTTAACATAGAGAAAAAATTAAATTTGACCTTAAATGTAATTGTATGCTTGATCAGAATCCAGTGACAAAAGAGAAAGAAAGATAGAAGCCAACACAGATACACACCTTTTGTATTAATACATACCAGTAAATATATATTTATTTTAATATATAATATATAAATTTATTTATTTATTTTTGCATGTGAGATTCTGGAGGGTGGCGTTTGAGACAAACACTAAATCAGATAAGTCACATGAGGCACTACAGCACTGAAGGAATTATCATAGATAAGACAAAAGTGCAAAATGAATTTTCATTTACACAGAATTTTCATTTCTGTGTAATTGTAAGTCATTTTGTTCTGGAGCAAAATGATATAGCATTTAAGAGAAAAAAGGCAAGGTTGATGTTGTTTCATATATAGGATAGTCATTTTTTCCCTGCATGGTGCCATATATTAAATATTTAAAACATCATTATATCAGTGTGTTGCTAAATAAAAGGGTGAAATTTTGAATTCAATTTAATTTTATTTAAATATAGTTCACAGATGTTGATAGGACAGATAGTGGTTAGGGTTTTCAATACAAACATACTATGGACGTGGTGAGAAGCCAGCTTTATATTTCTGTGTAATTATCTCAATGGATTATGTATATCGTATATTTTTTTAAAGTGACAGGGCTAGAAATGAAGCCTGTGGATTGAAGAGCCAATATATCAAAATATATAAGCTTGAATATTAGCCCACTTTCATCAACGTGACAGATGGCTTCTAGGCCAATTCCTTTAGTCAGTGATATTACCAGTGCAATTCCAGCAGAACTGTTCCAGAGAACACAACTGCCTCTTATATGCAGAGGATGGAGAATGGGTGTCTGCAGTTTCAATTTTGAGTTCAAAGAGCCACCGCCACCTGCAGTGCTACTCACCACCTATAGGGAGGTAGAGAGGGTTCTGGCATGGTTTGCTTGGCCATTAAGAGAAAGTTTTCATTTTTCTTCTCAAACGTTTTCCATATGTAAGTTGATTTTATATTATTATTTTTAATAATAGTCTTTATAATAACTCTCAAAAGCGTTATTTTGATAGAGCTGTGTACACACAGAATCACATTACATCCTAGTGGATATCAGATATTGAATGCAAAATATATCGATCAGTATGAAGATTCCATTAAGTAATTTTGTCTAAATTATAGCAGTTGCAGCAAAAATTGCATTATGTAGTTATATCACTGATTCGGTCAAAAATTAAAAAATAACCCTTCTTTGAAATACAATATATTAACATTTTTTTCTCAACTATGCTTTTATTTTCCCTCATATACCACTTTGTCTTATTCTGCCTCTGTCTTCTACAGTTCCCTCTATATTGTCTCTTTAATTCTTTCCATGGAATACTGCCAAGAAAAGCCTAGGAAGCTTCTAAATTTCCCAGAATCTCGGGATGAATTTCTTATACTTCATCATGAATACCACCATTAGACACTTCACAATTATCCCCTTCTATTTCAGGCAGCTTTATCAAATTTACTGTATTCTGAGTTTTCCTATGTGTATAGGGCCCTTCTATGTATAATGCCCTTCCCAACAAGTAAACTTGACCTGAGGGTAGCTAAATTCTCACCTTCCACACTAAACTTGTGTGATCTCACATCCTAAATAAAATACTACTTGACCTCCATAAAAAACACAGCATTTTTTCAACATCTTCTTAACTTTGGATTAAAGACAATATGGCTAACACTCCACTGATTTCCAAGATTGATTTGGCTGGCTGATCAAGTGTAAAGGTGGCTGTCTCCTCCCTTCGTTGCTTCATGTGAACACATGAGGTCAAGAGAAAGGAAAGTTTTCTCAATAAACAAGCTCTATTCTTCAGTCATTGGACCTGACAACAGCCATCTCCTGCTAGAGCCACCTAATTATATCCTCATCAACCATGAATTGGAATAAATACATTCATTGTTTCATTAGTTTTTACTTACTTTAAAATTATATATAATTTTAAAGATATTTCAAATCACTTATATAACTTTATATTCACTGGCTTGTTATAAGCAAGCATGTTTAAGAATTATGCTATAAAACATGATGGGTAAATTTCTGATATTTTTTCTAACATATTTTCTAAGTGTTGTCACATTCATAATTGGTTTATTAAATTTGTACTTAAGACAGCCACAAAAATTAATGGATATTTATACATGCTTAAATGATTCTCAACATAAATGAGCTTTCAGTCATTCTTTATATATTTTTCCATGAAGGTATTACAATGTACTAGTAGTTCTAAAAACTCTACTTATGTGTACCAAAATTGCATTTGGTCTCTAAGAATTGCTTTTATCTCAACTACATTTCCTTTTTCATTCCATAAATAGTAGTAATATGTTATAACTTTTCTATGACCTGATTTCAATACTGAAAAATTTTTATCTGAAATATAGTTTTGTTCAAATCATTCACATGGGTCAACAACAACAAAAATTGGTATTGAATGCCTACTAGGTGCTGTTCTAGGTTCTGATTTTTTTCTTTACAACTATTTTCCAAACTTGTAGTCATGTTGCTATTTTACTTTTATAATGTAAAAATGCTTATATTATTCTCATAGTTCTTAGGGATGGGGAAAGTAGGATGTCATATTGTTACATCAATTGATTTTATTTTTTATTTATTCATCACCCCATATACCACTTTTCTAAATTGTGAATCAGCAGTTCAGTGATGTTGCTCTATTTTTTCACAGGAGATTTTTTTGTACCACTAAATACAACTCTAGAGCCAAGAGTTATTTCTACATTGTTCTATTCATTATAGCATGTGCAGAATTTTAATTACCACAAAGAATGCAGATTTCCCCCAAGGGCACCCACTGTGGAAAATGTTTAAATGTAATCATAATAAATCTTTTTATCCTTATTATTTTAAACATCCATCATTCAAACTTTGGGTTTTCCTGAAGTACTATTCCTTCCAGATCTCATTTCAGAAAAGTCATGCATGAAGAGAACAATAATAAAACGGGTCCAAAAGCATTTTAGTTAAAAGTTATGAAGACATTTTCATAGTCTGCCACTTACCATTGTCTCTGCAAGCCAAGGACATTTTTTATGATTTTAAAGTTATCTAATTTATTGTTTATAATATAGGGAAGTTCATTTATTCTCTAGGTATCTGAGCTTTAACTATCTTGGTGAGATTTTTATGAGTCACCCAACAAACTAAAAACATTTTAGGAAGAAGGGAGAATGAAATAGAGAAATAAAGGGAGTCTGAAAAATCAGAAAATAGGAATATAGTTCCGGTAAGCAACTTTAAGAATATATATATAAAATCATGAGCCATGCATCTTTTATTTATCTTTTTAAGTAACAACAATAATCCGCAGTAAAGTTCTAGTTTTTCTTATCAAGCTACTTTCAAACACAAACAGAAATGATAAACAGTAATTTAGTGTATCCAGTTTACTAAATACTAATGATAAATAAGCACACAAAAAGCAGATACTTTTAGTTGCAAAGTAAGCACTTTCTAATGTTGTTAGATTTAAAGACACTATGTTTAAGCTCCACAAAACCACCTGAAAGTTTAGAATTGCATAAAATATAAAATGTTAAATTTTTGCTTGACTTTGAAGAAACATATAAACTACAGCTGGAATATGCGGTGTTATGATGTTAATAACCTTGGGCAGGAGAGCAACCAACGTCCACCAGTTTGTCAGTTAAAGGCAAGAATTCCCAGGCCTTTTAAAAAAATAAATTACTCTTCCATTTCTCATTTATTAGCGGAATTTTGTAAAAATTCTAGGTCACCTGATGAATTAGTTCATTTATTTTAATGATATATATACAGCAATCTATGAAAGATAAAAACCCTGTAACCATTGTGCGATCCTAAGTAGAAATGGTATTCCTGACAGCTATCTAGTAATCAAGCTTTGCAAAGCTGGGACTTGGAAAATTTGTTTTACTTTTCCCTCTTATGAACATTTTCAATTAAATATAAAGAATTTTTTTGCTTCGCATGGTGGTTTTAAACTGGTATTTCATCATTTGAAATATGGCACTGGCTCTGGGTTATTTAGTATTTATTAATAATTTCCATTTTGACCTTTCCCAGGTTTTGCTATTTATTAGGTGTTTTTGCACTATTGCAGAGATGACTGAACAGAATTGGGGAATTTTTTTTGCCCTTTTTTAAAACTTCATACTTTAAATTATTTTTACATTGACCTTTAAAGTTGGTACGTAGCTATGATTTGAAAGTTCTGCTTAAAAACCACCCTGCTGAAACATCAGACAATCCCAAAAGTTCAAAACAGATTGGCCAGCTGATGGCTGAAAGTGAAGGAAACCAGGCAGAAGAGAGAACTGAGAACAGAGAAAGGAGCCAAGATATGTCAGGACACAGTGAGATCTTCAGCATATTTGTCATGACTTTTTTTTTTTTTAACATCTTTATTGGAGTATAATTGCTTTACAATGTTGTGTTAGTTTCTGCCATATAACAAAGTGAATCAGCTATACCTATACATATATTCCCTATGACTATTTCTTTTATAATTCCTTACTGACTTCGGAAAGCAGGAAGCACACCATGTGTAAATAAATTGTATTTGATGGAAAGTGACTTCTGAACACATCTGGGTATACATGGAGAGTGGGCATTTTATTTTTCCATTTGTTTATTCTACCTTGAATGGATCACCCTGTTTTCATTTAGTTAATTTCATAAAGTAGGTCATCTTTGATCCAGGTTAAAATCTGAGGGATCTTCAGGTTTTAGGGATGCAGTCACTGATTGGTTTATGTCTTATGCTTGGTTTATACTTAGAGTTCTTTTGTCAGTAGTTACAAAATGGCTTAAACAATAGAAGCTGTCTTACATGAATGAGGTCAGAAGGATTATAATTCTTTAATTGCTCATGGCCAGTAAAAGCATAGCCATGCCTGATTGTGTTCTGCTGAATCCCATAAGATAGCAGAGGAAAGCTCTTCTCCATTTGGAATTTTTCCTGACTGCTCATATTTCACCAAGGCCTTGGCATCTTCAAGAAACTATTTGTTACCTGCATTTTCTAATGGGCAACAACATTCTCTTTTCCTTCTTTAAAGTGTCATCCAGTGAAAGATGAAATCTCATTTTTAATCAAGCAGCAAAGTGTAGCTGATTATATGTAACAAAATAGTTTGATTTTGTTTATTGAGCTGTTTAAAATAAAAAGGCATCATTGGCTGAGATGAACTATAGTGTAAGTAACCTCTGCATAGCCATAAAGTGGCCAATTACATGATAGATGGTGCCAAAGTATTCAACTTTCATCAAAGAGCTATATTTTCTAAAAATTTTAATCCAATTGGCCCTCTTTCTTCTTCTATCTTTGAAGAATGGAGAATATATATTTAGCTAAGCTTGGAAATGTGCTGTTGAACCATGATTGCTAAAATATTTGACAAAACTGAAATACGTATGTGGTGTCTTTGTAAAAAATTCATAACTAGTTATTTATACTGATTCTGGGTTTCAAAAGTGAATTCTCCAAACCTTGCTGGTGTATTCTGCCAGGTATTGTGCTAGGTACTTAGGAAGACACAGATATAAATCACAGCGGCTCACACATGGAGCTTCTGTCCTCAGGAACGTAGCCTAGGGGCTGTGTTTATCCTCCATTAGTATTTGCTCTTTTATGAAGAGTTAATGTTGGGTATTAACTTTGGGGATATGGATTTATGAAGGCAGGTGAATGTCATCTCTATTTGACTGAACTGACTGTCCTAATGGCAGAAAAGACATCTAGTGTCCTTTGTCATCACAGTTATATTTTCTTTTTAAAAATAATTTATTGAGGTGCAATTCACATAACATAAAATTAACCCTTTTAATATGACGTTACGGAGCATTTAGTGCCTCCACAATGTTGTGCAACCACTATCTCCATCTAGTTCCAAAACATTTCTAAACCCATTAAGAAGTTTCTCCTCATTGCCCTATTCCCCCCCACACAAACCCTGGCAGCCACCAATCTAAGTTCTGTCCCTATGGATTTATCTACTCTGGATATTTCATGTAAATGCAGTCATACAATATGTGACCATTTGGTGTCTGGCTTCTTTCATTCAGTATGTTTCAGACGCTTATATTTTCTACGCATTGCTCAATTATACTCATATTCCAAATGTTTTAGGGTGGACATAACACAAGCTATTTGTTCAGATAGACCTGGTCCAAATCCTGGAGTTTCCATTCTCAGTAGCTGGGATATGGTGCATGTTATTTAACCTATCTGGACCATGTGTTCTTGTTTATAACTAAAAAAGAAATATCAGTCTTTTAGGATAATTTTAGGAAATAAGTGACAATGTTTAAGAAGTCCTAGAACGTAATAGGCCCTCTCATGAGGTTTATTCCATTTGGCTGTAGCAGAGATAAAATTGTTGCATTGTCTTCACAATTCAATGACTTATATGATAATCACTCAGAAATATTTCTATCAATATGTATTGCCATGTAGGTAAGTAAACAATAAATATCACTCATTTTGCTTATATAAATTTTTAAATTTTGATTCCATATCTATGAAAGTATTATAACACTTTTACATCATAAATTTCAGTAAAAGGAGAGATTAATGGAAATTACCCTTAAAAAAGTCACATCAGGGCTTCCCTGGTGGCGCAGTGGTTGAGAGTCCGCCTGCCGATGCAGGGGACACGGGTTCGTACCCCGGTCCGGGAGGATCCCACGTGCCGCGGAGCGGCTGGGCCCGTGAGCCATGGCTGCTGAGCCTGCGCGTCCGGAGCCTGTGCTCCGCAATGGGAGAGGCCACAACAGTGAGAGGCCCGCATACCGCAAAAAAAAACCAAAAAAAGTCACATCACCTCCATGTTTGGGTGGCAGCCCATTTTGCCTGAATTGTAATATTTTTTTTCATTCTGATCCATTTTACAAGATTTTTATGTTAACAATGATGAAATTCTTCCACGGAAAGCAGTGTACTTCTAAGGACAGAAATTTCAACAAAAGCAAAGCCATGTTAGGTCACAAAGTTGTTTCTGCCTTATGTGGAGACTGTTATTCAAAATTACACAGTTAAACAACTTTTACCAAAATTTAAAAATTTTAGTTTGTAGGCTTGATTAAGACATGAAAGACAATAAAGTTTTATTTTTATATACTGGAGAGCTGATATTTGAATATGAACATGGCCAAGGCTCAGCCAATGTTATTTATGACTCCATAGTAGTTCAGAGCGAAAAGTCTTAAACGTAGACTATAAAAATCAAGAACAAACAGCTAGTTATCTGTCCTTATCAAAAGGAGCTTGTCACTGACTAAAGCAAGATGACATTTTTAAAAAGGCAGGGAATGTTTTCTGGAAGTTTTAAATAAGTGACTCTTCCCACTCTGTCCAGGTATCTGTCTCTTTGTTCATTTCTTGTTCTCATTGGACAGTTCCTTGGTTAAATTTCATTTGTATTGCTTCCTTTCTCCTTATTGCTCTATTTTAGCTCATTCCTTATTAGTTCTTGACCCATGTGACCCATTATATTTGTGGAAATTTTATCTGTTCAATGTCATTTTTCATCATAATGTTATTGAAATAAGTCTTATCTGAAATTCCTTTCAAGTTCGAGAAATGAAATATCTACCTGTGCACTGTTTTATAGGATTTTATTATGATCCTTCCTTAAGGAACATTACACATTCTCTCTCTCTCTCATAAAGAGCAAAATAAACTTGCATTCCCTGATTTCTTACCTAGAAAGTAAAACATGATTTCCCTCTTAGTTTGGTTTTGTACTATCACTTCTCAAGTCACTTTTTAATGAAATGTCATTTCTGTGGGATGAATGACGACCTATAATCAAGTTATATTGTGAAATCACAGTCCCTTCATGACGTATTTAATAGGTTGATTTTTAGGGCTTGGAAACTAGTTATGGAACATATGTACTGTTGGCATTTACTCAAACCTCCCAGCTCAAAGTTTGTTTCTAAAATCGAAATAATAGCAGGCCATGTGACTGTATACAGTTAGTAATATAAAGTGTGTGATATATCTTCTGTATGGATGCACCAGATGCATACATCTTAAAAAATATGTTAATTTTCTCCCCTGGAAAACTATTTTATATATTCCACACCATACTTCATTAAATTATGTGTGATGATAAAATACAGGTACAGTTTTAAAATAAAACTTTAAAGGAAGATTATGCTAAAACTCAAATGTCTGTATGCCTATTATGCACTTGTCACCAATCTAAAAATTATTTAAAGGTTAGTTTTCTAGTACAGTTGCACGGCTAAGAGTCTAAGGTCGTCATAATGCTAGAGAGTTGAAAAAAATAGCCTTCCAGCCTTGACAGATACAAGAGAAAGAGAAAGGAAGGAACTAATTTGAATTGTATATACATACAAAGTAAAATAAAATAAATGGTCTCTTTCATGGTACACAAGCAACAAGATCAGTTTTGGCGTCCCAAGTTAGGAGAAAAAAAATTTTTAAAGAATTAAGCTGTCATTTTGAATTGTAGCCAAAGAATATTCTCCCTTCTCTTTGGATAAAAAGTACCGAACCAGGAAGATAAGATGTGAGTCTGAATTGGACTAACAATAATGTGAGATTTACCAGAATTCCATAAAAGTGGGATAATCTAATATTTTAAAGACATGTGGTGAGGACAGTCTTAATACCAGAACTCACAGAAAAATACTACTACTTTATTGAAATTATTCCTAAATATGGATTCTGGATTTTAATTCCAAGGGCATTTTACAGTTGTATCCTTTATGGAACCTTATCATAATCACGGGAGGAAAAATATCACACTGTCAAAGTTGCCTTGCCTGATGAGGCACTTATCTAGTCGCTTGAGGCAGGCAGTTTTAACCCCACAGTCAACATTCTGCAACTCAAAGAGGAAGTTTTTACTCTTTCACGTGCATTATCCACTCTTGATACAGTGAATAAAAACAGTTACTTGCCTTTACATAGCACCTAATCGACACTTATAACTAGTAGCTAGTATTTTCTCTTCTGCTGAATGTCCTATAATTTTAATAACACAGCCAAAAGCCTTTTTCTTTTACATAATCAGAATGTTCAGCTTAATTTGTCCATCTACTTGATATAGGCTACCTTGTTCATTCCTTGGAACTTTTTACACTGCTTTTAATGAGCAGGGTATTTATGTAATAATTGTTCAGACAATTATTATGTCTAGTAAGGATAGAAGGGACTTGGTAGAATTCCCAATTATTGTGTCTCTTTTGTCCAAGTTTATTGTCATTTTTGGAGCCTTTAAAGATTTGGTTAAAATAATTTAATTTGTTAAATTATTGTCCTCTTTTGATATTTTTATGATTTGTACCATTCCTTGGCGTCTTTGCTGGTCTGGATATTTTGTTTCTTATTCTATAAACTTTTTCATCTCATTCTTTTCTAACTTTGGTCTTCTTCTATATCAAAATCTTGATTTTTCAATGAGATGTTTTTTCCTGGCGAGAGGGCAGATGAGATTTGAAACTTGGCCTGCTTTTATTGATATCTGTCATCTAAACATCGAAATACAAAATCAACAATCTGTAGAGTTGTTTTGAGTTAATTTTACCTTATCCTTTTTCCCAAGAGTAATAAATACATGAGCTGCTTACTATGAGCTGAGAATAAAAAGAGGAGACTGGAGTTGTTGATGCAGTGTCTTTGCGATGTGGCTGTCTGGCAAATGGAACACTTCCATTTTCATCCTCACTTTCTGACTAACTGGAATCTTAGTCAATTAAACACTCTGGTATAATATTTCTTTATAGAAAAAAATGAAAGAGGCTGGCTTAGATTACTCAGAGGTCCCTTCTAGTTAAAAAAAAACAAACAAAAATAAAAAACCTTTAGTTCTATTTTTTGGTGTGTGGAAATCTTTGAAAACTGAGTTTAGCTGAAAAATGTAAAATATAAAATACCATGTGTCTGGGGCAGATGATGAACCCAAGCTGGAATGAGGGTTTAGTCTGGTGCAATTAGGTAGAGACTTCAGTGATAAATCCAGATAATTTTAGTATAATGGGCAGAGAATCATTCAGGGTTTTGAACTGAGTACTGACCAACAGAAAATGAAAATGATACTTTAATATTTGGAAAGTGTGGTGCAATCGAATGAGAAGCAAGTAGTAACAAATAGAGCAGTAAGGTTATCAAGTATTATCTGTAAAAACACTCATAAGGTTAATATACAATGATTTATAGCATTTATTTTGCAAATAATAAAGAATTTTGAGTAAATGATGGGGAATACTACCTAAGCAAACAGCATGACACAGTTTAGAAAATCATGAGCTGTAGGGTATCACAGAGGATCTTCTTCAAGAACTGGGCTCCTGCCCACTCAAGTAAGCCCCTTTAGTAATATTATATTAATAAATCTTTCTACCTCTTTTCTCTGTCCCCTAAATCTACCCCCCACAATACCAATAAGAGGCAAAGATGCTAAGAAAAGTCAACTGACAAAAATGAGCCAAACAGTATTCTCTCTTAGGAATCTGGACTACAAAAAAAGAATGACTTTTGTTATTAAGTTTTGGATGGTTAAACTGGGAAAAAACATAGTCATTTGCAGAGGGAAGCAAATATTACCGGATACAACAGGCCAAATTGAGACTAGATTCAGCATGGTGTCACTCTAAAATTTAAAAAATTACAAATCCAATCCAAAAAGCATAGAAAGGCAATGTAACATTTTAATACAGGTGCCTTTGGGGGCCTGACAAAGGAAAGATTTTACTGCATCAAAAAACTAGGGACTTCCTGGTAACCACACTTCCACATTCTCTCCCCAAAGGGACACTGACCACCACATCCATAGCAAAAATCAGTCCTCCTCTTTCTCCCCTCATCATTTTCCAAAATGATTCTGTGCCATATGAGTGCCACTTGATTATTAAAACTTTCCTCTCCAATACCATTCATATGTAAAATATTCTAGTTTCTCAAGTCTTTTTCAGACTCTTCTATCCCCCTCCGTTTTGAATAAACACAAGGAAAGCTCTACAAGTTGTCAAATTTGCAAGGAGTGCATGTGTCTTAGTAAGCTGGAGCAGGACATAAGAGGCCGGGCATTGGGGGCAGCCGATGTGGCAGACTCTCATAATATGATAAATTTGTTTTACCTGACCCTGACCCACTGAGGACAATATGCCTAGGGTGAGAGGATACAGTAAAGCAGATGCACAGGGAGGAGAGACCATAACGCTTGAGAAGGAGAGAAGAAAGCTCTTTTCATTTATGATTCTCATCCATACTTACTTTCTTCCTTTTCTGAGACCCAGCTACACATCCAGACTTGGGGAAAGTGAGACCCTGGATTTCTCATTTAATCCCCGTCTGTCCTGCCTCGTTATTCACACTTAATCAGAAAGTTACTCACAATAAAAAAAAAAAAAAAAAAAAAAACCCACAAAAAAACCCCTCAGGCCAACTTCCTCTACATGGGAACAGTCTAAAAGTGCATCTTTCAAAAATGCAGAGATGCAAGTAATTCACGAGCTAGAGCAGTTATTCTCCAACTTAAAATAAACTATTGGCTGTACTTAAATCAAAGAGGAAATAAAATTAAAACTAAGAAGAACAGAAGGAGGGAATAACTATGTCGTATAAATAATTTCTCATAGCTTAGTACCTACATTTCAAAGCAAATATACTTTTTATATAAATCATGTAATTATGAGACAGCCTGACTGAAAAAATTAATATAAATAGGCAATAGACACTCATTATTTTTACATCCTTTCCTAATATGATACTTGAAAAATCAAGAAATTTTATTTTAAATGTTTGTTTCTTTTATCATTAGGAAACTAGAAAATGTCATTATATTGCTTATATAATGTTTATGTGATAAGTTTGCATGACAAATTTTATATAAGCTTATATATTGTTCATAGTCTTAATTAAAATTATAATCTTCATAGAAAAATACCTGCTATAAAACTACCATATTTATCATAATAGTATCCTATTTTTAATCCTTTATTAATATTTAAAGTTATCTTGTTTGTCTATTTTCTATATCCTCTCACCTGATTGACAGTTTTGCTTCCGTATTCATTGCTTTTCTCCATACCTAGAACAGTTTCTGAAACATATTATAGACTCAATATCCAAACAGTCCTAAAAAGATAATAGAAAAAACAGTCATTGTGTGTTTCTGTTGTTATACAATATAAGGATACACTATAGCTTATGACATATTCTTGCAAAAATGTTTAAGACCTAATCAGAGATTTAGATTTAGTTTCCAATTTACAGAAGATACAGAACATTTAGACACAAGTTAAATACAATGTGGAAACCATTAATAAACATAGAATAAGAGACATCCATAAGACAAATGCCTGGAATCACCTCAAATTCAAAGTTTTGGGTACAGTGAGGAAAAGGGGTGAACAAGATGAAAAAAAGGCAGCATGGGCTGTCTGTAGATCGGAGGTTGTTTTACCCTGTGGTCAGCCTATTCCTGGAGTGGACTCTTAAGGAGGGGCTGTACGCCAGCTCAGGCTGAGGGTGTGTAAGGTTCAGGGACCTGAGTCCTGAGGAGAGACTCTTAAACAAAGTTACTTAGCAAGCATTTGTTCCAATTGATCAGTGAGGACCAACTAGTTCGGTGAATCATTTATGAGGCAAAAAAATGGGAATTTGGAGGGTCTGTGTCTGGCTTTGTCATAGAAAAGCATGAGGATATCTGTGAGTCTAAGTTATGTGGGCAAGGGTGGTTCTTTGTAGTAAGCCATTTCCTGGGACACAAGGGTGTGTGTGTGGTGTGTGTGGGGTGTTCTTTAACCATTGTTGTTTCCCAGAATCACAGGGCTCAGACAAAATTCATCATTGTCATGCCTCACATGGCCTTTATGGGACTGGCCAAATGATGTGCAATCAAGACAGAGAGAAAAAATTTTAAGTGGAACAAAGAGAACAGAGAGAAGGAGACAAAAACACACACATGTTAGACATTGGGCTGAGGCTCCCATGCGGTGGTGTAAGACATGTCCACAGGTTCTTGGATATTTCTTCCTTCAATAGGGCCCTGGACTTAAGGACTTCTGGGCAATAGGATAAAGCAGAAGTGATGGTGTACAACCTCAAAGACTAGATCATAAAAACGCTGTACGGTTTCTGGCTTGTTCTCTTGTTTCTCTCTTGGATCAGTCATTTTGGGCAAATGCAGCTCTCAGAGCCCCACGTGGAAAGGAAAGCAAGGCTTCCTGACAATAACAAGTGAGGAAATAATGTCTCCAGCCAGCAGCCATGTGGGTGAGCGATCTTAGCTCCTCCATCCTCATCAGGTCTCCAGATGGCTGCAGTTTGGGGCGACATTTTAAACACAATCTTATGAGACCCTGAGTAGAAAGTACCCAGTTAAGCTGCTCCTGAATTTCTGACCTCTGAACCTGTGAGATAATAAATGTTTAAACTGCTAAATGTGAAGTAATTTATTACTCTGCAATAGTTAACTAATCCAAGTCCTTTGAAAAAACACTAGTTTGATTTTCTGCACTGGATTTGCTAATCTTATCCCCAAAACTGTAATATAATGTTTCTGAAATCAAGAATGTTGACTTCTTTTATATTTTCCAGAGCATCTGCAATTCCAGCAGTCTTGTATAAAAGTGTTCAAAAAATTCTTCCTCATTGCATGCATATTAGGAGAGCCAGGACCAAAATCAAAAGTGAAGAGCAGAAACATAAAGTAAAAGGAATAGACAGAAACAAGACAGAAATAGAAAAAAAATAAATATGCACAAGAAAATGTGGGGAAATGTTCATAGTCAATAACATGTGTATCTTTGATTATAACTGATAACAAACTTAGTTCACATTATTTTTGTTTTAATCTGAGGCTTTTTGCATTTCACTTCGTATCCCTTAATTTTTTTTTACTTGCTTCAACTTCAACAATAAAAATTTAAAGATCCAATGATTGGTCTCAGATACAAGTAAAGTAGTAGGTAAAATATTTATATTCACAACTGAAAGCTGTGTTCTTTTAACTTACTGTTTAGAATTGACATATATTTTTTTAAAAAACAGTAATTGCCTCTAACTCAATGTTGTTTTTTTTTTCTAGTGGACAAATCATAATTACAACATCATCATTGATAATAATCAATAAATTGGTGGCATTTTATAAAAATAGAGGAGCAATAACTTTGCAAGTGTTCCCTTGGCAGTGTTTGCACTGGAGACTAGCATTCTGTTTGGGAACTGATTCACTTTACTTGCTTTTACGGAGCAGTAGAAACGATTCCAGTGCAGGGTCAGGTCGGGGATTTATAGGGTAAGAGTGGAGGTGTTGAATACCCTGGCTTGCTTGAATATATAGGTAACTTCAAATTTCTTTTATTTCCACAAAGCTTACAATTAATTCTTTGGTATCTCCCTGTTGTCATTTCTTCATAAGACCTTATGCAAAGAGGTTAATAAGGAAAATTGTGTTTTCTGAAATGATTAGGTTAGCGGCATAGATAGAATAGAAATAAGTGCTACCTCTGTTCCAAATAGAGCAGTCTTAACAAAATTTCTGAAAATGTTAAAGACAAATAATTCAAGCACGTTCTGAGGACTCAAACAAGAAAATAAATATAAGCCGAGAAAGGTCATTAGGTAATTTCTAACCATCTTAACTTGTTTCAACTGTATCTATTTTAGTGCCTTAATAAAGGAAATCTTTACTGATGATAGGACACTGTGAAATGTGTAGTGCGAGGACTAAACCGAAGGAAAGGTGTCCAGTGAGTTACTTTAGAGTTAACAGTGTTGGACAGGTAATTTCCCACATACCCTCCAGCGGTTTTTCTAGAACGAACATAAATGTTAATTTGTACGTTCACCTAATTAACATTTTGTGTGTGTACTTTGTGGAAGGTGAAGTGGTAAACACAAAACAACAAGACATAAAAAAATGTTTTGTGTCTCGTTTTCTGCATTTAGATAAGATTTTCCCGTAGAAATGACCATATGTTTGTCTCCTAATAGAGCTTCATGCTCTTCCTTGCTTTCTGTCTCCAAGAAAGATCCAGCATTTTATCTGGCCAGAGTTCTACAGAGTGGATTGAACTGATTCAACGGGAAGAGATGCTTTTGGTTTGCAGTTCCCTGGGACTCCATTCCAAGGCTCTCCTCCTCATGAGTTTTGAAGTCAATTAGTCAGAGAACCAGGTCTAGCTTCAAAAATCTGCCCTAGTTGGAAGGCACGTGAAACATGGGACTTTGTACTTTGTGAAGGGCACTGGGGAACATCCTGTGTGCATGATCGTCATAGTTCATTATGGAAGTTCATTTCCAAGTTCACTTTCTGGACCAGATTTTTCTCACTATCACAGGGTGGTTATATTGAAAAAGGCAAGATTTGGTTCTGATCTTAGAGAATAAGACAGCATTCAATCTAGACTACGTTTATACCGCAACCCTAAGCTTAGCCTAAGCATATTTTTTCTCTGTAATGTTTATCCTCAAATATAGAAAATTACCAGCTGAAGTCAGGGCTTCAGTTTGAAACTGATTATAGAGCTCTATGTTAAGTGGGGACAAATTAAACCCCACAAGCTGGTCCATTAATTAATTTCAAATGGTAGCTCTGAGCACATCCTTCCAGAATCTAATGATGCCATTTGAAGACTATTTTCCTTTTCTGCTGTAACCCTGAAACGAAACGCACATTTTTCTTACTGACTAGTTTCACTAACAAGACCAAAAGGTAGCTAAAGCCTGTCTCTCTATGAGAGAAAACCATCTCTGATCAGTAGTTCCACTCGGATCCTCACTCTGTAATGTGTATCAGAGCTCGAGCTACAAGAAGCTGAGCGGCCTGCTGCCATCCACCGCATGGCCAGGAGCCAGTGAGCCACTTAGTGACGCCCTCTCTCCTCACTGCCAACCTTTGAAGGCAATTTTTGCATCTAAACATTGGGAGTTTCTTTTACCTCCCCTACAGGAAAGAGATTTCACTCTCATGTTGTTACCAAAGAAAATCATTCAAGAATCCAGCATGTTTACTTGCTAGTCAAACACTGCTATCAAAATGTTTATTCAAAATGACTTGTAGTGTGAATTATTCTACTCCAAGAAGTACAGTGTAATTAAAAATAAACCTGGAAAGGTAATATTAGAATTCAGTACAATCCAAAATGACCCTATATGATGCTGTGCTTTGTTTCATTCTTAATAGTGTATTACACAAAATCAAAAGCAGCATTTGCTCTTGACTGAATGAAAAAGCAAAAGTTTAAATTACGAGATATTTCAAGTGACACTAGCTGCGGACAGGCTAAAGTAGATAAAATGCTAGTAAAATCTCCAGACAGCATTTGGAGGAGAAAAGTACAGTATAACCAGTAAAAGAGCACATGTTTTGAATACAAATTAAAATTGTACACCCACTTCCTCTGCCTCACCAATAATAAAGCAAATGTTCTTGCTGAGCATTACTTAAAACTTGCTTAAATTATCACTTCTAAGTCATCAAATTTATTTACTGTAATAATGGAAACAATTTGCCTAGTACCAAAATTTGTTTGTGAAAAATAATCAAATAATTTTCTGTGGAAATCATAAATTTCATGACTATCTATATCTGGTATATTGGTTTTGCTTCATACTAGTTTATTTAACAGTTAAAATGTTGTTCATGGTATAAAATGGAAAACTGTATCAGATTCTAAGTAAAAATTACCCACTGTCTCCTGTTGCTCCTTGGTCCCTGCAATGTGAGAATCCACCCCTTGATTCAATGTACAGAGAAAAAGGTTTCCTTTCTTCGTCAAAGTTCTGCTTGAAATGTCATTCAACTTTAACTGGCAGGTTCCCCGGCCAACCAAATTTCTTACCGTTGATTCAAAAAGTTATTCTAATATACAGTGCTTGCTATATGTGGGTATATATGTAATCACCTCTTATGTTTTTAACTTATGAATAATTCAGTGGAAGAATAAGATATATCCTATTTCTCTGAAATGACACAGTGTGAGATTTAAAATAGTTGTGCTCACTAACTAATGTTATAATGTGATGCAGAGTATTATTCCATAAATCTTATTAGTAAATAATATTTCATTGTATGAATAACCCGAAATATATGGACCTACTATACTGAAACAGGGTTCAGGGATTTTTGCTGTGTGTGGGTGCATGTGCATGTGTGTTTTTAGTTATTCACAGTTCTTCCAAAGGTACATTATTTTACATATCATCTGATGAACATGTGCATATTCTGTGGCATGTGTTTACGTGTGTGACCTTTTGCATGTATACATGTTTTATATATGTGTATATATATTTGTATGTGTGTGTATATATATGTGCCTATATTTAACTGTTTTCTTGTAGTATATGTGCATGGCCAAGTTTACTAGGCAATGCCTAATTGATTTTTAATGTGGCTGTATCATTTTATCCTCCTATCATATGTGGATAGTGATCCCACAAGTACTTATTCTTGAAAACACTTGTTATTATCAGATTTTAATATTTTGTTCATACGGTGAGTGTAAATCTTATTTTGCATTTCTTGTTTAACAAGATAGTTGAGAGTGTACTCATATATAATGATTGTTTCCAATTCTATGAAATTATATTTATACCTTTTATTCACTTTTCAGCTGATTTGTTTGCCCTTTTTTTCTGTTTTGTAGAAAGTTTTTTTTTTAATATATATATATTCTGGATGTAAATAATTTGTTGGTAAAATGGGATGATAGTATTTTACTTTGTTTATGGATTATGTTTTAATTTTTTTTCTTTTATGGTATTTGTTAATATAAGTTTTTAATTTAAGATTGTTAAATTTATTATTTCACCTTTTTTACTTCATCTTCTTTAAAACATCCTTTTAAACCTTATTGTAGAAATATCTTCTATTTCAATCTAGAAACATTTCTTTTATCTTTTAAATTTAAATTTCCCAAATTATTTTAGTTATGTGAATTGAAAATGTCAATTCATTTAAACTGTATTAAAAGAATTGTTATATATGATTTGATTTCTACTATAATATTTGTTTCCATTTTCCTATTTTTTCCCTATTTCTTTCTTTCCTCATTTTTGGCTGTTTATTTGGATTGAGTTCCCACTCAATATTTCATTATTTTTCCTTAACTAACATGAGAGTTACACATACTTTTTTAAATTATTTTGTAGTTGCCTTTGGAATTTTAATACTCATATTTAACTTAAAGCATAAATGATATCTTTTCCTTTTTCCCGGACAATACAAGGACCTGAGAATTATTCTACTCCAAACCCCCTTCTCTCCCCTTCCCCACCCCAGTAACACAGAGCTGTTCCCTTTTAATCCTGGATTTTAGTTCTTTCTGCCTTGGATCCTTTACTCATAAAACCTAGATGTTATCTTTGTCATTTGCATTCATGCTATGTTTAACATTTACGTTATTTACCATTATTTCATACATTTAATACTTTCTTCTTGGTTCACTGAGACCCAACTTCTAGAGTCCTAGATATTGACAAATAAACCCAGGCAGATGCTGATTCCATTGTTGTTTACCCTTACAAACGTTTCTGTTGTCATTTCTTCCCTCTTTTTTTTTTTAATTTCCAAATGTTTAGCCATGCCTTTTAAGCTCTCATTGCTCATATATTACACAGGTGGAATTTTACTTAACATCTAGTTTACCATTTTGGGAAAAATGGAAATTAAAAGTTTTTTGAAAAAAAAAAAAGGAATGACAAGCAAAGTTTCCAGAGAATTACTTGTTGCATAAGGTGCCAATATACATAAATTCTTTGAAAAATTTAGAAGACAAAATCACTTGAAAATTTTAGCAAAAGGTGATATATAAGTTCCCCCAAATATCTATATGACCCATTGAGTTGGGAATTATGAATGGAAGAGGTAGTGTATACAACTGGGCATCATTAACAGACAGAGGAATGTCTGTAACAATGGCATCTTAGGAAAAGTAGAAAGACATGGGTTTATGAAATTAAAATAACTCTTTACATATTTGAAATCCTGTCATGATGAAGTAAATTCATCAGTAAACAGCGTTTCCTCTAAGTTGATTGGTATTTTTTTTGACTGGACTGTCATAACTTTCACTGAGTTCTTTACCTGACGATGACTATTGATATCAAGGTTAAAGGATGGGATTTTTAAAAGCCCACTCATATACATTCAGAAAGAAATAGAGTTGAAAGTTAAATGTTTCTCATGGGAAAAGTCATTCTTTTAATTTTCTGCCCACTAAAGTGTTGCCATCGCATGCCATTTTAATACACAGTTAACCAGAGGATGGAAATGTTATGATTTATCATGACAGGGTAAATAAAGCAATAAGAGCAAATCTAATTTAAGAATGCATCATTGAGCATGGCTTTTCACTCCTGCTTGATAGCTACCCAAAACGATCCAACGAAACATGAAAGGCAAGATGCATTAAAAGTGAGAGACTGGCTTTGGAGCACTAAAGGCCTGTTGTGTACTTAGGGGTTCTGCAGCCTCCTCCTAAATCACTGACTTCTGGCTGAGATCTGGGAAAGACTTCTCATGATCTTAAGCATTTACGCTTCTTGCTGCTCTTTGAATCAGCTGATTCTTCTAACAGGAACCCTAGATTTGAAATGTATCTCCACTGTTTACTAGCAGGGGGTTACTGGACAAGTTCCCTAACAAGCCATGCCTCCATTTCTATTTCTATAAAAGGGAAATACAAATCATGTCAAACGAGTAGAGTTTTGGAGCCTTGAATGAGATAATACATGCAAAGCATTTATGGCATTGTCTAGTAGTTATAAAAGCTCAGTAAATATTAGTCATGTTATTAATATTAGGCTTAATAGTTATATTAAGCTGAAGTGTAAGCTTAAAAAATGCCTTAAATAAGTGCAGTCACTAAATTTAACACCTTGCTCTCAAACAGGAAAATAATATGAAAACATGCAGCTTGTCCTCCAGGCTGCCAAGTAACTAGATTTAAGAGTAAGTGTTTAAAATTCCATGTTAAACATATGGAACTCTTAATGGCCCCATATATTCAATCAGTCTAGGGTCAGTATTTATTTTAAAAGACCCAGAATGGTGGCTTAAATTTTCATTCTGTTTGCTTTCTCCCACTGTACTCTCATTTGTGTAACAGTCTTCTTTACAAGATTTTCCTGATTAAATTAACCTTAATTTCAGTTTCCAAAGAACAAGAATGAAGCATTATCACGAAGAAACAACAATAACAAAACCAGACAGGCTTTCTTTAAGAATTCCACTTGACTTGCAGCTTGAGAAGAAATATAGGGCGAGGAAAGATGCAGGACAGCTGACGTGTGGTGCTTACTGAGCGCCAGGCATTCATTTATACATCAGCTCTATGAGAAATATTACTGAATTCATTTTTCACAGAAGAAACTGGAGGTTTCAGAAGTTGTTCAAGGTCCCGTGGTCAGAACTCGAACCTAAGCTTTGGACTCACATTAACTACTGCTAATTCTAATTACGCTAATAATATTTCTGTTGAGTAGCCTGCATTGCTATTGAACAGAAAACCACAGAAGCCTGTGTAGCCAACTTTAATGAGTTTGCTATCTGTGAAAGTATTATTTCACAAGATCTCATTTTTCTCCTGCAGTTGTGGTTGAGTAAGTGTTTCGGTTACAAATATATAGCTTACTTTACTTCCAATCTCTTAATAACATAAATGCAGTAAACATTCTGGATTCACTGAATTTATCACCAATCTTTTAATATCTTGACCTTAAAAACTTTATGCTTAATGTGGAATAGGGGTTGGGTTTCAAAATAAAGTTTAAAGGACTAGTTCAATTTTTCAAGAAAAGGTATGAAAATACAAAGTAACTGAAATCACTCATGTCTGTGACACACATTAAAGCTCATGAGGTTTTCCAAAATGGACAACCCCAAAAAGAAACTGAGAGCAAATGCCATCCACTATGGTATGTTTGGTAGTGTGTCACATCCTCCAATGTAGGCGGTACTTAGGTGTTAATGAGATGCATTTCGCTATTATATTTACATCTTACATTGCAATGACACCTACACCCTGGTGACCTGGCAGACTGGGTTGTCCATTTTCTGCACAGGACTTGGCACAGGAGAGAATATTTTTCCATCTTTCCAAAAGGAATGAATGAGTAGCTGATAAACGAAGGAATTTCTGAATCGTGTGGCTATGAGCAGATATATTTTGCTTTACTTTTCTCTGCTTTGCAAAGTTTTTACCCCCAAGCTTCTATGATTTTTATATAGTAATAATACTCTTTATTTTAAAGAGTCAGTTTGCTTAGAGAAGTGAGGGTGTAGGGTGAATGTCACTGAAGAGATTACGCACATTTATTCCCCAAAGTTTCAAACCCACTAAAGCTGTGACGCTTGGTAGTTCAGTTAGCTAAGTTTCAAGCCCAAATCTCCTCATTAGCATTCCATACCAGAGACGTGGCAGGAAGGAGGCCTTCCCTTTTCTAACAGAAGCATGAAAAGGAAGGGGATGGAAAGAACCGTAAGAAGGAAAACACTTCGTTATGAGGAGAAACATCCTCGGTTACAGTTCTTGTTCCTTACAAGAAGAATTTAGGCATCATTATGAAAACATCAAAAAGTGTGTATTTTAAGACGTTTCACTCTAGGCCATTGATGAGGAGTGGGAGGTTTACCCTGAAAAGATTTTAAAAGTTACTCAACAACACAAGGTCAAATATAATGAAACATCTTCTGCCTTTGTAAACTTCTAGGGGTGTTTTGTAACATTACTTTTCATTATCTTCTCTGGATGACTGGTCCCTCTCCCATTATTAAAGAATATCAAGGTCAAACATTTTGCCACTGCCTTTCATGAGTCTCTCTTATACTCCAGAAATTCAACAGATTTCTCTGTGTGCCTATAGACTATTGTCTGTGTGTGTGTGTGTGTGTGTGCTCCTTAAAGTGAAAAAACAAAAATATTAATATTTATTCATATATTTATTTAATTTGATATTTTTTATCACTAGTGTTGACAATTAAATACTTAAATCTTTGTGATGAGCGAATGAAAGAAAATTCTGCCTCCCTTGATAAAAGGGACAGTGAATTTAGATTCTGGAAAATTTTATGGTCTTTAAACATATCTCTGAGATTAAATGCCCACAGAACATCTGTGAAATGGAAGATTAAGTAAATCAGTTAAAGTCACACAACTAGGAAGTGGCAGAGCTCTGTTTCCAACTGAGGCAGTAGAATTCCAATGCCCATTCCCTTTACCATGATATGATGCTAAAGTTGCAGATTTTTTGTGAAGATTAAGTGAGACAATGTCTATAAAATAGTGTTACATATTTTTTTAAAGTAAATAATTGATAATAAATTTTATATCATTACAGTTACATTAAAAATAACTCCTGACATGCTAGAAGGAAATGTTTAAGGAATACAGCAAAAAGATTGGCCTAACCAGGGGACACAAGATGCATAAGAGGATGTTAAAGGTAGTAAGTTAAAGTTGAAAATGCCATTGGGCCAGATAGTGAGGCTTTTAACTGCCAAGTTTAGTAGCTTTTACTTTTTAAATGCAACCTAGAGGGATATCTAACATATTTTGTTAAGATGCAACATGATGAGTTCTATACTTTAAGAAAGAAACTAAAAACAGAACTACCATATGATCCAGCAATTCCACTCCTGGGTATATATCTAAAACAAAACAAAACAAAAACACTAATCCAAAAAGATACATGAACCCCAATGTTCAGAGCTGCATTATTAACAATAGTTAAGATGTGGAAGCAACCCAAGTGTCCATCAACAGATTAATGGATGAAAGAAGAAGTGGTATTACCCTCCCATAAAAAAGAATGAAATTCTGCCATTTGCAACTATGAATGGACCTAGAGAGTATGCTTAGTAAAATAGGTCAGACGGAGAAAGTCAGATACTGTATGCTATCACTTATATGTGGAATCTAAAAAATAAAACCATCGAATGTATATAGCAGAAACAGGCTCACAGATATGGAAAACAAACTAGTGGATACCAATGGAGAGAGGGACGGGGGAGAGACAAGATGGGGGTATGGGATTAAGAGGTATAAAATAGATAAGCAACAAGGATATATGGTACAGAACAGGGAATTATAACTATCATTTTATACTAACTTTAAATGGAGTATAAACTGTAAAAATACTGAATCATTATTCTGTATACCTGAAACTAATATAATGTTGTAAATCAACTATACTTTTATTTAAAAAAAAGGAAAGTTGTAGAAACAAGATACAGCATGGTTGGGGAGGGTAGGCAGGAGGAGGTGGCAGGGTAGCCCATTACTTTGCCATTGTATTGACACTAGTTGAAGCAGGGTGTGTTTACATGGTTAGTGGCAGTGGAAGTGATAAACAGAGGATGAATAAAAGTGTATATGAATGGAACAATGTATAATGAATCAAGAATATAGAAGCAGGGTTAAAATTAATTGAGTGCCTTTTCTATTCCAGATTTTGCTAGAAATTCTACATTCTGTCAAGTCATACCAGAGTTTAGGATATATTTATGAGATTCATTTACTTCCCATTGTACAGTTGAGAAAACAAACTCTCAAAAAGTTAAGCAGGCCTACATCATGCAACAAATACAAAGCAGAAATAGGAGTGACATGTAGATGTTTGTCTCCAAAATTGAGTTACTCATCACCCCAAGTACCCCATCATACAATATTGGAGAAAACAGGGGGTCTGGAGGAAGATGGCGGAAGAGTAAGACGCAGAGATCACCTTCCTCCCCACAGATACATCAGAAATTCATCTACACGTGGAACAGCTCCTACAGAACACCTACTGAACGCTGACAGAAGACCTCAGACCCCCCAAAAGGTAGATGAAAAGCTCTTGGTGCTGCAGCCAGGAGTCAGTGCTGTGCCTCTGAAGTGGGAGAGCCAACTTCAGGACACAGGTCCACAAGAGACCTCCCAGCTCCACATAATATCAAGTGGTGAAAATCTCCCAGAGATCTCCATCTCAACACCAGCACCCAGCTTCAGTCAATGACCAGCAAGCTACAGTGCTGGTCACCCTATGCCAAGCAACTAGCAAGACAGGAACACAACCCCACCCATTAGCAGAGAGGCTGCCTAAAAACATAATAAGGCCACAGGCACCCCAAAACACACCACCAGACGTGGACCTGTCCACCAGAAAGACAAGATCGAGCCTCAACCACCAGAACACAGGCACTAGTCCCCCCCACCAAGAAGCCTACACAAGCTACTGAAACAACCTTAGCCACTGGGGACAGACACCAAAAACAACGGGAACTACGAATCTGCAGCCTGCAAAAAGGAGACCCCAAACACAGTAAGATAAGCAAAATGAGAAGACAGAAAAACACACAGCAGGTGAAGGAGCAAGATAAAAACCTACCAGACCTAACAAATGAAGAGGTAATAGGTAGTCTACCTGAAAAAGAATTCAGAATAATGATAGTAAAGATGATCCAAGATTCTATTTCCAAGATCCAAAATCTTGGAAATAGAATAGACAAAATGCAAGAAACAGTTAACAAGGATCTAGAAGAACTAAAGATGAATCAAGCATCGATTAAAAACACAATAAATGAAATGAAAAATACTCTAGATGGGATCAATAGCAGAATAACTGAGGCAGAAGAACGGATAAGTGAGGTGGAAGATAAAATAGTGGAAATAACTGATGCAGAGCAAAATAAAAAAGAATGAAAAGAACAGAGGAGAGTCTCAGAGACCTCTGGGACAACATTAAACGCACCAAAATGCGAATTATAGGGGTTCCAGAAGAAGAAGAGAAAAAGAAAGGGACTAAGAAAATATTTGAAGAGATTATAGTTGAAAACTTCCCTAATATAGGAAAGGAAATAGTTAATCAAGTCCAGGAGGCACAGAGAGTCCCATACAGAATAAATCCAAGGAGAAATACGCCAAGACACATATTAATCAAACTGTCAAAAATTAAACACAAAGAAATCATATTAAAAGCAGCAAGGGAAAAACAACAAATAACACACAAGGGAATCCCCATCAGGTTAACAGCTGATCTCTCAGCAGAAACTCTACAAGCCAGAAGGGAGTGGCAGGACATAATTAAAGTGATGAAGGAGAAAAACCTGCAATCAAGATTACTCTACCCAGCAAGGATCTCATTCAGATTTGATGGAGAAATTAAAACCTTTACAGACAAGCAAAAGCTGAGAGAGTTCAGCACCACCAAACCAGCTTTACAACAAATGCTAAAGGAACTTCTCTAGGCAAGAAACACAAGAGAAGGAAAATACCTACAATAACAAACCCAAAACAATTAAGGAAATGGGAATAGGAACATACATATCAATAATTACCTTAAATGTAAATGGACTAAATGCTCCCACCAAAAGACACAGATTGGCTGAATGGATACAAAAACAAGACCCATATATATGCTGTCTACAAGAGACCCACTTCAGACCTAGAGACACATACAGATTGAAAGTAAGGGGATGGAAAAAGATATTCCATGCAAATGGAAATCAAAAGAAAGCTGGAGTAGCAATTCTTATATCAGACAAAATAGACTTTAAAATAAAGACTATTAGAAGAGACAAAGAAGGACACTACATAATGATATAGGGATCGATCCAAGAAGAAGATATAACAATTGTAAATATTTATGCACCCAACATAGGAGCACCTCAATACATAAGGCAAATACTAACAGCCATAAAAGGGGAAATCGACAGTAACACACTCATAGTAGGGGACTTTAACACCCCACTTTCACCAATGGACAGATCATCCAAAATGAAAATAAATAAGGAAACACAAGCTTTAAATGATTCATTAAACAAGATGGACTTAATTGATATTTATAGGACATTCCATCCAAAAACAACAGAATACACATTTTTCTCAAGTGCTCATGGAACATTCTCCAGGATAGATCATATCTTGGGTCACAAATCAAGCCTTGGTAAATTTAAGAAAATTGAAATTGTATCAAGTATCTTTTCCGACCACAATGCTATGAAACTAGATATCAATTACAGGAAAAGAGCTGTAAAAAATACAAACACATGGAGACTACACAATACACTACTTAATAACGAAGTGATCACTGAAGAAATCAAAGAGGAAATCAAAAAATACCTAGAAACAAATGACAATGGAGACACGACGACCCAAAACCTATGGGACGCAGCAAAAGCAGTTCTAAGGGGGAAGTTTATAGCAATACAATCCCACCTTAAGAAACAGGAAACATCTCGAGTAAACAACCTGACCCTGCACCTAAAGCAATTAGAGAAAGAAGAACAAAAACCCCCCAAAGTTAGCAGAAGGAAAGAAACCATAAAGATCAGATCAGAAATAAATGAAAAAGAAATGAAGGAAATGATAGCAAAGATCAATAAAACTAAAAGCTGGTTCTTTGAGAAGATAAACAAAATTGATAAACCATTAGCCAGACTCATCAAGAAAAAAAGGGAGAAGACTCAAATCAATAGAATTAGAACTGAAAAAGGAGAAGTAACAACTGACACTGCAGAAATACAAAAGATCATGAGAGATTACTACAAGAAACTCTATGCTAATAAAATGGACAACCTGGAAGAAATGGACAAATTCTTAGAAATGCACAACCTGCCAAGACTGAATCAGGAAGAAATAGAAAATATGAACAGACCAATCACAAGCACTGAAATTGAAACTGTGATTAAAAATCTTCCAACAAACAAAAGCCCAGGACCAGATGGCTTCACAGGCGAATTCTATCAAACATTTATAGAAGAGCTAACACCTATTCTTCTCAAACTCTTCCAAAATATAGCAGAGGGAGGAGCACTCCCAAACTCATTCTACGAGGCCACCATCACCCTGATACCAAAACCAGGCAAGGATGTCACAAAGAAAGAAAACTACAGGCCAATATCAGTGATGAACATAGATGCAAAAATCCTCAACAAAATACTAGCAAACAGAATCCAACAGCACATTAAAAGGATCATACACCATGATCAAGTGGGATTTATTCCAGGAATGCAAGGATTCTTCAATATACGCAAATCAATCAATGTGATACACCATATTAACAAATTGAAGAAGAAAAACCATATGATCATCTCAATAGATGCAGAAAAAGCTTTTGACAAAATTCAACACCCATGTATGATAAAAACCCTGCAGAAAGTAGGCATAGAGGGAACTTTCCTCAACATAATAAAGGCCATATATGACAAACCCACAGCCAACATCGTCCTCAATGGTGAAAAACTGAAACCATTTCCACTAAGATCAGGAAGAAGACAAGGCTGCCCACTCTCACCACTCTTATTCAACTTAGTTTTGCAAGTTTTAGCCACAGCAATCAGAGAAGAAAAGGAAATAAAAGGAATCCAAATTGGAAAAGAAGAAGTAAAGCTGTCACTGTTTGCAGATGACATGATACTATACATAGAGAATCCTAAAGATGTTACCAGAAAATTACTAGAGCTAATCAATGAATTTGGTAAAGTAGCAGGATACAAAATTAATGCACAGAAATCTCTGGCATTCCTGTACACTAATGACGAAAAATCTGAAAGTGAAATCAAGGAAACACTCCCATTTACCATTGCAACAAAAAGAATAAAATATCTAGGAATAAACCTACCTAAGGAGACAAAGGACCTGTATGCAGAAAATTATAAGACACTGATGAAAGAAATTAAAGATGTTACAAACAGATGGAGAGATATACCATGTTCCTGGATTGGAAGAATCAATATTGTGAAAATGACTCTACTACCCAAAGCAATCTACAGATTCAATGCAATCCCTATCAAACTACCACTGGCATTTTTCACAGAACTAGAACAAAAAATTTCAAAATTTGTTTGGAAAAACAAAAGACCTCGAATAGCCAAAGCAATCTTGAGAACGAAACAAGGAGCTGGAGGAATCAGGCTCCCTGACTTCAGACTATACTACAAAGCTACAGTAATCAAGACAGTGTGGTACTGGCACAAAAACAGAAAGATAGATCAATGGAACAGGATAGAAAGCCCAGAGATAAACCCACGCACATATGGTCAACTTATCTTTGATAAAGGAGGCAGGAATGTACAGTGGAGAAAGGACAGCCTCTTCAATAAGTGGTGCTGGGAAAACTGGACAGGGACATGTAAAAGTATGAGATTAGATCATTCCCTAACACCATACACAAAAATAAGCTCAAAATGGATTAAAGACCTAAATGTAAGGCCAGAAACTATCAAACTCTTAGAGGAAAACATAGGCAGAACACTCTATGACATAAATCACAGCAAGATCCTTTTGGACCCACCTCCTAGAGAAATGGAAATAAAAACAAAGATAAACAAATGGGACCTAATGAAACTGAAAAGCTTTTGCACAGCAAAGGAAACCATAAACAAGACCAAAAGACAACCCTCAGAATGGGAGAAAATATTTGCAAATGAAGCAACTGACAAAGGCTTAATCTCCAAAATATATAAGCAGCTCATGCAGCTCAATAGCAAAAAAACAAACAACCCAATCCAAAAATGGGCAGAAGACTTAAATAGGCATTTCTCCAAAGAAGATATACAGATTGCCAACAAACACATGAAAGGATGCTCAACATCATTAATCATTAGAGAAATGCAAATCAAAACTACAATGAGATATCATCTCACACCAGTCAGAATGGCCATCATCAAGAAATCTAGAAACAATAAATGCTGGAGAGGGTGTGGAGAAAAGGGAACGCTTTTGCACTGCTGGTGGGAATGTGAATTGGTACAGCCGCTATGGAGAACAGTATGGAGGTTCCTTAAAAAACTAAAAATAGAACTACCATATGACCCAGCAATCCCACTACTAGGCATATACCCTGAGAAAACCATAATTCAAAAAGAGACATGTACCAAAATGTTCATTGCAGCTCTATTCACAATAGCCCAGAGATGGAAACAACCTAAGTGTCCATCATCGGATGAATGGATAAAGAAGATGTGGCACATATATACAATGGAATATTACTCAGCCATAAAAAGTAACGAAACTGAGCTATTTGTAATGAGGTGGATAGACCTAGAGTCTGTCATACAGAGTGAAGTACGTCAGAAAGAGAAAGACAAATACCGCATGCTAACACATATATATGGAATTTAAGAAAAAAAAATGTCATGAAGAACCTAGGGGTAAAACAGGAATAAAGACACAGACCTACTGAGATTGGACTTGAGGACATGGGGAGGGGGAAGGGTAAGCTGTGACAAAGCGAGAGAGAGGCATGGACATACATACACTACCAAACGTAAGGTAGATAGATAGTGGGAAGCAGCCGCATAGCACAGGGAGATCAGCTCAGTGCTTTGTGACCACCTGGAGGGGTGGGATAGGCAGGGTGGGAGGGAGGGAGATGCAAGAGGGAAGGGATGTGGGAACAGATGTATATGTATGACTGATTCACTTTGTTATAAAGAAGAAACTAATAAAAAAAATATATTGGAGAAAACAAATGTAAAATGAATAAAAAATCTCAAATTTGTTTACCAGGGATGATGGTGGCAATTCTAAGCAAAGTGGGTGATGTAGGAATTGGGGGTGTGTATTTTGATGAGACAGTGATAATACAGAGATGACAGCAGGAAGTAGAAAATTCCACTGTGTACAGCATATAACTGTAGCTACGTGATATGATGCCATTAATCATTATTACGTCTAAGTCTAAAAATTAAGGCGATTTCACATATCACTATGTGTAGTAGACCTTTGACAAAAAAAAAAAAAAAAACATTGTGATGTGTTTTACCTTGATCCAATAACATAACTCTCTCCTCCCAAAATATAGCATTGTCCACTTTGAAGAATTTAAGGAACAATTAATCCTTTTATTGCCATCACCAAATCTGTAAGAGACTATGTATATAAATCCTGCCAGTTTTCATCAAACCAAATTACTAATTTCTGTGATCTTAGGAAACTATGGATCATCTTTGACAAGCAGAATGATGTAGAAAATAAGAACATGAAGAATGCAAGATTTAATGTAAGTTTTCTGACATGGAATGAGAATTGAATCACGATAATCCCTGGGTTCCAACTTTTCTCTCTTGCTTTTAGCTTCTTGAATCACATGGTATCAGTGTTTGCTCAGATGGTAGGATTATCATGTCTGATTTTCAAGAAGTAGTCACTAACTTACCATTGGTATTCCTACAAAGCATGGTCTTTAGGTACTGCATGATAGTTAGGGTCATGAGAATTGTTCATGGATCTAGAGAACCTAAGGCCTAAATTGCTAAGTAAGACTTAGGCTTATGCATGATCTACTATGAGAATCAGTGAAACCTAGAATTGGCATTTACCTTCCTCACCAAAATGCAAGAACATTTCCTAAAGTTTCCTGATCAGTTGTCATCAACCTGTTTTTAATCACCTGTAGATCCCTGATGTCTTCAGCCAATGGAGGATGCCAGTTAGATAAGATACGGGCTGAACTTCAAAATTCGTTCCCTTTCTCTCTGAATGTCTTCTTTCTTTGGGGTTATGTCACATGTATTTCCTTAAAGTTCTTATAAATTCTATATTCTTGATGTCTTGGAGTGATTGAACACATACACACACTAAAATTTATTTAAAAATTTGATAACCCTACTATCAGCCAGATTTGAAGCTAGTTATAAGTCAATTATTAACATAATAAAAATATGTAAAATTGGGCATTTATATGGAAAACCAATGCACTGAAATAATCCTGTAACCCAAAGATTTAAATTCTATCCAATGTTGCCATTAGAGATAAGCCATTTTATTTTTCTGAGTTTCACTCTTCTTTTCAGTGTGATGTGAAAAGCAAAATAGTAATACTCATTTCCACAGGTTGTCGTTAAGAGTCATACGAGTTTATGTAAGCAAATGTGCTAAAAATATTATAACATTTTCCTTATTGTTAATATTATTTTTATTTATACTTTGCCTCTCTTTAAAAGTTTGAAGTGGCTTATGAAAATATACTAATAGCACATAGAAATGTAAATCATATTTAGATATTCAAAACAAAGAATGATAAAAGGAGGATAAAGCCAAGATGAATGCATTATTACTATTAATAAAAGCATAGAAAGAAATAAATGAGGGGTAATTTGAGTTCTTCAATTTTAACAGCATTTTACTTGCCTTATTTTGTTATAGCTCTATTTTGTACACCCCTAGGGGTGTGCAGTCTGTAACAAAGGTTGGTTAATGCATCAAGTAACAGCATTATTTTTTTTCCATTTTTCCTTTATGTTGATGAAGGACAGTTATTTTTTTTTAGTAGAAGATAAAATCAAAATCATTCTAATTTCTAATAGCTTAGGATTTAATATCATGAAAATCGCACAAATAAAACTATAGACATTGCATTGGTTAAACCACATACTATTTTATTAATATATGATGTCAATTGAATGCCCACTTCCAGAAATGTAACAACTGCAAGGGATGTAGATGAGAACCCATAACAGATGTTTGCAAGATTTTTTTCCCCTACTTAGAACATAATAAACATATGGAATGGCCTATCAGGAACAATTGCTGAGGCAAAACTCAAGGATCATTCAAGGAACAATTAGATTCTGTTCTAAAGAAATGGAATACTTTAAAGGATGAGTCCTGATGGGCCTATCGTCCTGATGAGCAAATAGCTCTACCTAAGGCCTTTATGATCTTATCTCCATTTGAATGTAAATATCACTGCAATGTAATCATATCTAGAGTTGGGAGTGCTGTGGAGAGTTTCCTTCTCTGCAAGAAAGGCAAGTGTATTGACAATATTCCACATCTATGTTGTAAAATGCCCACATGTGGTAACTTTGTTTTCATTCTCTTTGATATTAAATGAAAGGAAGATGTCTCTCATCATCGTAACATCTTCATTTTTTGGGTAATGTTTAGTGGGGCTAAACAGTGATTTTTTTTAAAAAGGAAAATTTTAGGAGTATTTCAAGGCACATACTCCAAACTGCATTAGGACGTGAATTAGGGAAATTTATTAGGGAATAAATAAAAATTATGAATGTACAAGAAAGAATTCAACATAATAGCATATGCAAAATCTAAGAGAAGAAATCTTTGGAAATCAATGCCATCTTTAAAGTGGTTTGCCCTCAGAAAGCTAACTCTGCTGTAGCATGACTGAACATGGCCCTGAGAAAATTTTATCTTATTTTATTTATTACTTTTGAGAACAATCATCTATCCTTATTGGGAAAGGCAGTCTTTTGACACCCTGGGTGGCTTTGGGCCTGGAACACTTCCCTACCTAGAGATAAAGAGCCCTTGTAGTCTGAGCTGGGCTTTTCGCCTAGTGTAGAAATAGCTTTCTCTGTTCTGGACCCAAGCTGTGCTCTCATATTTGTCTTCAGTGCTTGCTTCATATGGCACCTGGCCAGTCCCAGTACTACATCTATTCTGTGCATGGCAAGAACTACGTTCTTTGCCTGCAGCATAAGAGGGGTGCAGGCAGACCATCACCCTGACAACATGGGGGAGACCCACTGGCCTTGGGGGACTGACCCTCACTATTGAAGGTGATCCTGCTCTGTCTCTTCTCTGTGTGAGTAAAGCATTTTTTCATCCAAAGCTTGTGTAAGTCTTGCCTTTCCTGGTCATCCCAAACCATGCAGTGGGTTGACATCTTGGATCAACTGTTCCTGGTGGCAGGCATTGTTATGTTCTTTGCTATCCTCCATGAGGTGGGACTCCTCCCCTGGAGGTGGAAACAGGTGTTACTTGCTTGAGTTCCACAATACTAAAATTAAACACACTTTTCTTCCTTTTTTTGTCCCAATGCACTTTTTTTAGAAACCTATAATTTTTTTTTTTTTTTTTTTTGCGGTACGCGGGCCTCTCCCTGTTGTGGCCTCTCCCGTTGCGGAGCACAGGCTCCGGACGCGCAGGCTCAGTGGCTATGGCTCACGGGCCCAGCTGCTCCGCGGCATGTGGTATCTTCCCGGACTGGGGCATGAACCCGTGTCCCCTGCATCGGCAGGTGGACTCTCAACCACTGCGCCACCAGGGAATCCCAGAAACCTATAATTTTTTTACACCAACCTAGAGAATAGGAAGGTATTCAATCTATATTCCATATCTCTCTATTAGGCATAACGACTTGAGTAATTTTGTGTAGTATATATTACAAAAATGAATAACTTTGTGTTTTCCAAAAATAAAAATAATAATTGAATGTGTTTTTCAGACTACATGTAGTACTAACATCCTAAGGTTCAGCTATGCTCTCCAGGAGCTGTTAATTATTCCTTCTCTTTTCCTGTTGGGGATTAACTTATCTGTTTTGTTTTGTTTTGTGGCACGCGGGCCTCTCACTGTTGTGGCCTCTCCTGTTGCAGAGCACAGGCTCTGGATGCGCAGGCTCAGTGGCCATGGCTCACGGGCCTAGCTGCTCCGCGGCATGTGGGATCTTCCCAGACCAGGGCACGAACCCGTGTCCCCTGCATGGGCAGGCAGACTCTCAACCACTGCGCCACCAGGGAAGCCCTAACTTATCTATTAATGTAAGATCAATATGTATGATTGATGTATTGTTTTAGACAGCCATAATAGATACATCTTGAGAAAAATATTCAGTCATCAGACAAAAGATATTTGCTCTTCAATAAATCATGAAGACAAGTCAAAGTTATTTTAATAAATATCATTTTTATATTATCATTCACATGATAAATGGTGACTCTCAAAATAGTAATAATTTGTAATATATTCTGAATTCTTCATTTTGTTGCTTACTGAAGTTACCAAACAGACCAAAATAGGGACATTGGAAAAGCATGAATTGTATTTCCCAAGTGATCTTAAATTGACCAACTTAGTACTTGTGCTTAATATTTAAGAATAGAGGGAAGAAATTTTAGTTTAGCTTATTCAATAAAAATTGTTAGTGAATGTGTGTGTCTCCCTACTAGAAGTTACCTTCTTGAGAGAAGGGGCTATATGACCTAATCAACTCTGTATCTCTGACGTATAACAGGTTATCACAAAATGCTTATGGACTAGAAATTAATTGTTAACACAGATTTGCTTAATTTATTGATGTATCCTTCTGAAGCATGCAGTTTTATCTTATTAAGCTTACACAAATTAGATGGTAAGTGTAGAATGGCAAATTTTAAGACTGTCCTTGAACATTTGCTTCTCACAATTTAAATCTACTTTGGCGCAATGAAATATGGCCCTATAGGGCTTTCTAGTTTCAATGCACACAAACTCATCCACTGGATGCCCTTTAACTACTAATTGCTGTTCATTATTCACATTCATTTATGTGAGTTTTTGGCTTACTGTCAACAATTAAAACACACACACACACACAAACATAGAGTAAAGCATGGAATGTATTTTTCCAAGATTAAATCTTCAAAGCCAGGCTTCCCTGTTAGTGCAGTGGTTAAGAATCAGCCTGCCAATGCAGGGGACATGGATTCAAGCCCTGGTCCTGGTAGATCCCACATGCCGCGGAGCAACTAAGCCTGTGAGCCACAACTACTGAGCCCGCACGCCTAGAGCCCGTGCTCTGCAACAAGAGAAGCCACCACAATAAGAAGCCCACGCACCGCGACGAAGAGTAGCTCCTGGTCACTGCAACTAGAGAAAGCCCATGCGCAGCAGTGAAGACCCAATGCAGCCAAAAATAATAAATAAATAAAATAAATAAATTTTTGAAAAGCAATGTAAAATTGAAGCCAAGAGATTTATTTAAAAAAAAATCTTCAAAGCCTTGTATGAGATATATCTATAGGATATTGGATTGGTATATATATCCTGACTGATCTCAAACATAATTTCTATTTTACTGGTGAAAATGTTATGCAACTTGATTGCTTATTTAAGTAGACTTAATAAAGATATATTGTGCACCTAATAGTCACATAAATTTGGATCACCTGCTAGTAATTGTACAATTAGGTTAAAACAATTTTTTTTCTCTCTTAATAAGTTTGGGACTTTATTTTTATTAATAGTTACAATGTGCTTCTTAAATTATAGTATTATAAGACAAGCTCTTGTCATGTAATTAATTTTTTGTAATCTAGTGGTAAATTTACTAAGTGTCTTGACACTCACCATTCATAGAACTAAAAGATTATTCTACATTAGTTTTCTTAATATGCTGAAACAGGGTATTTACTTCCAAATATGAGATATTGCCATGAAAATTACCGAGATTAAACTGAGCAGATCATATGAGTACAGTTTAAAATATGGTTTCCCATTGAAAGGTTTAAAGAAGATTTTATTTTTAATAAAGTATAGTTTAAATTAAAATTTTATATTAATACATTTACAAACAAAATTGTAGTGAAGTCTCTATGCTTATAGTGCTTATGCAACTTTAAAACCAATCCACAGGTACATTAAGTATAAACAAAATAAAAATACCAAACCAATCAAAATAAAGTTTGCAGTATTAATGTGATCTGATAGATGTCTTTTGGGTGGGGCTATAATTCAGCTACAATGTACAATACAAGGTGATTCTGCCAGCAGTGACCAAGGTGAGATAATGATTCATTGAAATCTGGACATCCATACTATTTGTATGCCACCATTTTGCCATTGCCTTTCTCCATTGCTACCTATATGTAATATACTGTGATATCACTTAGCCATCACTTGATCCAAAGACCTGTCAGTATTAAATTTGCTTCTATTCTTGTATCCTAGATAATCCATGAGATAATGAGAACAATTTTATTGATGTGATATTAAACCCAGTTGAAAATTCCATCACTGAAATCCTGTGGTGGTTCTCAGAAATAGGACATCCAACCAAGTGATAAAAGTTTTATTTATGTAATGGGAATATCATCACTCTTTTCCATTGTGGACCCTTCTTGTCTGGCCCTAACAGGAAACTACCACATCACTCTCATTTCTCTTCCCATTCATCCTTAAAGAAGGCTTAGTTATTTATTGGTCTGTTCATCTGCTGGTTTATTTATATAGTATGTATGTATTTATTTATTTATATTAATCATTGAGAGAAATTCTTCAATCTTTCTTTAGGTTCCTAGCGTAATTGCAATCATGAATCATTTTTGAGATACCAATGACCCAAAGAGCTGCAGGTAACGCTCCCCCCATCCTTCATCCCTACAGGTAGACATACAGATTGAGTCAATAAACACCCTGAAATGGGAAAAGAGAAAGGTTCATGTCTCAGAAGAAAAAAATTGGTTAATCTCTCAAATACAGTATGAAATCTTACAAAGAAATACTCTTATGTACCTTAGCTAGAGAAAAAGAAGTTAAATACTTAAGAACTCTGAAATTTCTTGCATTGACATGCTTTTAGGTATCTAATATCTACCTACAGGATATATGCCTTCTCAAAGATTTTTCATTGTTTTTAGTGTAGATATTTAAAGTTTAGCATGCGTACAAAAAAAGTGCAAAAATTATAGGTACATCTCAATTAATTTTTACAGTGAGCACATTCATGTACCCAGTATTCAGATCAAATCACAAAAAATACAAGTGCCCAGGAACTCTCTCCCCACTACACTAACCAAAGATGCCTCCTACTAATTAAGCCACAGGGGGTAAAGACTATTCATTCCCTTCTGACAGCATAAATTAGTTTCGCCTGCTTTCATACTTGATATAAATGAATCATACAGTATTCATGCTGTGTCTGCTTTTACTCTAAACTGTACCTGTGAAATTTATTTATTATCTTGGCGTACAGTTTATTCTCATTGTTGTCTGGTATATGATTATTTATTTGGTTTGTTTATTTATTGCCTTATCACACTAGGGTATCTAAGTAATGATGTTTTTCTTGTTATTAGTAATATGTGTTTTCTTTCTTCTTTTAGTGATCAGTCTTGCTAGGGGGTTATCAATTTTATTAATATTTTCAAACAATCAAGTTTGGCCTAGGTCGATGTTCTCTGTTGTGTTTGTTTTTTCTATTTCACTAATATCTGTTCTTCTTTTTATTTATTCCTCTTTTCTAATTTCTGTTAACTTGATATGCTTTTTAAAAATCCAGCTTCTTGAGATAAAGATTCAATCATGAATCATTATAAAAGCCTCAAAATTTATCAGGCATTTTCAGGTCTTCATATATACAGATATGTGTTTATATGTATTACATGCTTTATATTTCTCTCTAAACAATTTAGAATTTCATGAACTTTGATATGTCATAACCACACTATAATTCTGATTTCTGTGGTGATTTCTTCTTTTATCCATGAGTTATTCAGTAGTATGCAGTGTACTTTCCAAATAATTGGGAATTTCCTAGATATCTTTTATTATGGACCTAGGAAAAGTACTCTGAACTATATCAATGTTTTGAGATTTATTGAGACTTCCTCTATAGCTTAGCAAATAAATGGTCAAATTTTGTAATGTTACAGGTGCACTTAAAATATATTCTGGCTTTGTTGTGTGCAGTGTTCTATATATGTCAATTAGTTCATGTGTGTTAATTGTGCTGTTTATTGCTTCTGTGTTCTTCTTGTGTGTGTTTGTATGTGTGTGGCTATTTCTCAGCTCTTTGAGGGGAATGTTAAAATCCCACTATATTTATGGATTTGTCTTTCATTCAGTTCTCAATTTTGCTTTATATATTTTTAAGATAAATTATGAGGAAACAGAGTAATATTTCTTCCTTAGCACCTAAGTTGGCTGATAAAGATACAACAATAACAGCTTTCTTTTGGTTAGTGTTTTCATGACAGAACTTATTTCATGCTGTTTCTTTTTAACTTTACTGTGCTTCTTGTGAGCCATATATAGATTTTTTTTTTGCTGTTGTTTGATTCAGTTTGACAATGCTAGTCTTATGATTATTTTTAGCCTAGTTATATTTCAAGTAATTCCTGATATATTCAGGTTTATATTACTATTATTCATTTTCTCTTTGACCCTGTAGTTCATGTTTACTTCTCTCCTTTCCTATTCTTTTCATATTAGACATTTTATAGTCTATATTTTCTCTCTACTATTAATTGCACATTATTTTATGAGTTCTTACTGTTTTTCATGCAGATTAAAATATAAATACTTTATGAATAGTTGATTAACTACCCTTGAACAATAATATCCCTTTTATAATTTTCCCAGTAAAGTAAGAACTGTAGAACATTTAACTCCATTTGCTCCCTTTCCTCCATTCATGCTGTTTCAGCCACTTTTGCTCTACATATATTTGGGTCTTCATAGAAGAGGATTATTGTTTTAAACACACAATATTCACTTTCTTGTAATTCAGGTATGCTGGCTAGAAATTCTCTTTGAATTTCTCTGTAAACGTTTTATTTTACTTTTATTTTTGAAGTATATGTTCGTTGAATACAGTTGACCCTTGAACAACATGAGTTTGAATGGTATGGGTTCACTTATACCTGGATGTTTTTCAAGAAATACATACTGCAGTACTACATGAGCCACAGTCAGTTGAATCCATAGATGCGGAACCACAGGTGTGGAGATCTGACTGTAAAATTATGTGTGGATTTTTGTGTGTGTAGGGGGTCGGGACGCCTAACCCCCACATTGTTCAAGAGTCAACTGTATATAAATTTAGGTTAGAGATTATTTTCTTCAGCACTTCAAAAATGATAATGTATTGACTTCTGGCTTCTAGGTTTTATTTTTATTATTGTTTTTTGCTACTGTTGTTGCTTCTCATAACTAATTTGAGACCCCTCTCTGGATGATTTTAACTCCTTTTCTTTGTTTTTAAGCAGTTTTACTAAGACAGTCCTAAATGTGACTTTCTTTGTGCTGTTTTGGGCTCAATGAGCTTCTTGATCTATAGGTTGATATTTGTTCTGTCTGTTGCTACTTCACAAACCACTCTAAAATGTAGTGGCTTAAATTAATGACTATACTGTTAGCTCATGTTTGTGTGGGTTGATTATAGCTGGGGATTTCTTTTGTGAGTCTTGCCCAGATTTTCTTATTATGTCATTACCTTCAGATGGTGGCTGGGTATGGAGTCATTTGGATGCTAGAATACTCCAGTCCAGTTGGACTGTCCAAAATGATTTCTTCCCTCATATATAAGGTGACTTGTGCTTCTCTGTAAAATCATCATTTGCCTATGGTGTCCTGGCCTCCAGGGCCTCTTTCCAGAAGGGTAGCTGGAATTCCTATGTGGTGGGTCAGGAATCCTAAGAACTAAATAGAAGACACCATTTTAAGGCTCAAGCCTGGTGCTGGCACAGTGACCCTATTGTCACATTCTCTTGCTTAAGGAAAGGCACAGTTCTGGTCCACATTTAATAAAGGAGGGCAACACAGGGCATGAATATAATGATGTATAGTTCTTTTGGAGACCAACTCTGGAGACCCCTTTCACAATATCTTTCTTATTTTTTGTAATTTCTCTGCCATTATCTCTTTAGATATCATTTCTTCCCCTTTCTATTGAAAATTTCCACCTGGAACAGAAATTGTAGGTATGCTACACATTTTCTCTGTGTCTGACATTTCTCTTTTCTGTATTTTCCATCCCCTTTACTTTCTTTTCTTCAGTGTGTTTATCTTCTATTGACATGTATTCAGACCACTAATCCTGTGTTCTGCTGTGTCTAATCTGTTGCTAAATCCATCTTTCTTAATTTTAAAACTTTTATTTTTTCAGTTCTAGATTTTCATTATATTCCTTTTATGTATTTCCATATTCTGGTATAATTCATCACCACTTTACCTTCTCAACCTTTTCATTTATTTTGTTTTAACAGTTTGATCATAGTTCTTTTAATGTTCTCTTCTGCTAACTAAATATCTGTAGTACTATCTCTGGCTCTGTTTCAATCATCTCTTTTGTTCCCTTGGTTTTAGATTTTATGGACTGCTGGCTTGCAGTTTGGGCAATGTATAGTTCTACCTCTGGTTTGCCCTCCCATTGGCCCCAGTCCTCTCGGTGTTTTCTGATGAGCACTTGGCATTGTCTCCAAGACGGTTTACTGGATGTTGAACCAAGTAAGTCATTATCTCCTCAACAAGGCTAGACTTGCTCTGTTCTGCTTTACAGAGGCTTTCTGTTGAGCCTTTTTAGCCTCCTCATCCTCCATGCAACTTTAGAGAGGGAATCTATATATTTAGGAACCATGATGTTTCCACTTTCTCTTCCCAGTCCCATGGGACCACCAAAAGCTCTGTTAATTTTTCTCCTCTCTGTAGCAGACCACTCTGGGGGGCACAGCTAACATTTTCAGCCTATCAGCAAACCCCTCAGGGAAAACACTTCTGTGAAAGCTCAGTTTTCAGAAGGTCTCTTCTCTCTGGAATATTGCCATCTCTAATTATCCTGGTTTCAGTACTTCTCTGATACCTTGGACATTATCTTTATATTTTATCCAAATTTTCTAGTTGTTTATGGTGGAAGCATTGGTCTGCTCCATTTAACTCTTCTTTACCAAAATATATAGGTGTCACACGCTCTTGACTGCCCACCTGCCCCATTCCTCAAGGGTCTCTCTAATTCCCTCTACTCTTGGACAAGCTCATTACACAGAATAAGAGTGTTTGATAGGCTCAGCCTCCCACTAGACTGTATGCTTTTAGAATAGACACTGTATTATTCATCTGTGTTTTCTTGGTATCTAGCACTTGGTAATTGAGAAATGAATGAGAGTATTTTCTTTCTTTAATATACTGCTGAGTCAAATGGATTTTTGGTAACATATTTGAGGTTATAAGCTAAATATCTTAGAGGCCAAAATTCCCATAGTTATATATGACATCCCCATGTTGATCGTCTTGGGATATGTTCATTCTAGAGCAATCAGATAATAATACAATCATCAACACATGTTGCTCCCTGTTACTTCAGTTGTCTTTTAGCAGCAACTTTTAACCATAACCTCCTCAAAATTGAAGAAGCAATTTTTTTCCTCTGGATTCCACAATAAGTCAAGTGTTGTCACTGGACATCTCATCACTGAGAACTCTTAACAAAAACATGGCACCCTGAATGGTAGGGGAGAAAATATCCTAAAGAACCAGGCACACTATGGATTAAAGATTATTTGTTTGGTTCATTTTATATATATGGTTTAATGATTTACCAAAGGAAAAAATAATACATTTTGTTTAAGTAAAATGTTGTTGACATATGTATTATTTTAATTTTTAACTATTTTTCCATTCCACAATATAGAAACTTTACAATGGAAAAGAAACATAATAGTTATATAAGTAAAACTGCATGAAAATCACAAAGTTGAAAAACTACATGAATTATTAATCCTGACCCTTGTAGAAAATTAATAGTTTTAAAATAATTTTTGAACGTAACTATGAATGAATATGATAAAATGATAATACATATTATTCAGTGTAGTTTTAGAATGAACATTTTGGGGCTCTTCAAAAACAGAAATACCATGCATTTTCAGTTGTTCAAATAAATGTTCAAAATTTCATTCATAGTTGAAAACAACAGGCAAAATTAGATGAATATCAAAGTTTTTCTATTCTTGGGATCATGATAAAATTTTTCTACCTGGTTGAAGTAAAACAGAGATGAATTTTGCTGCTCATGGAAGATAGGGCTCGTCTAGCTATGGCCATGTTTTCTGAGGCCCCTTTGTGTGGTTAATTTACACTTATGAGTGTAATATTACACTCAACATAATGTATATTGTGATTTTACAGATTATTGTTTTCATTCTAAGGGACACTTTAAAATATTGGTTTAATTTTTTATTATAGTGGCTTTTAGATTATCTAGATTCTTCGTTGACTATTTTATTTTGCATAGCACTCCTGGGCTAATATTAGATACATATTTCATATAGCATCCCATACTTTTAATGTTAAAACACTGTAGAAAGAAAAAACTCCCACTGCTTTTTCATCTTTACTTCCTTCTTGAGTAATTTCAAAGTGATTAATATGTAAACATATATGGAATTTATCTTACGTATTTTGATACATCTGTTCATAACTGTTATGAACAGTTTTTCATCTTTACTTCCTTCTTGAGTAATTTCAAAGTGATTAATATGTAAACATATGGAATTTATCTTATGTATTTTGATTCATCTGTTCATAACTGTTATGACAATACATTCAAAGAAAACGGTGTGACAGAACGTATTTGAGGAAAATGACACAAGAAAATAAAGCAAAGGGTATTTGTGACAAATATGACAGCTCTAACTTTCAAAGGAAAATGAAAGTAGGGGATTTGTCCTTGAAACTGGTATTATGACCTTTTATTTTATAACCATTTACTCCATGTTAAATGAGAATATGGCATATTTCCTCTCAGGTTAAGGGAAAATAACAGCTTTAGACATTATCTTTGACCCTCCAACTATAGAGGGGATATGAATAATGATGAAGCAAGGAGTAGAGAGCATTTTAAAATAGCCTAGTATGTCTCAAATAGGTGCATTTAGTGCCAAGAATAACTTCTTGTAAGTGAAATATTTAGCATAGGTCATTTTCAAAAATGGATACTTAAAAAAAAACTATAATATAAAATCGTACAGCTAAAAGGGACATTGTAACTTGTTAGTCCAAGTACCAATTTTGCAGAAAAGAAACTGAGGCCTGGAGATACTGATTTTTTCCCAGCCATTTTAATACAGAGCATGATGTGATACGCTAGCCTCTGTCTCCCTGTCTCACCACAGAATTGAGGTGACATGTAATTGCATTAGGTTATGCACTTTCATTTCTAATAATACCTAGAAATAGATTAAGTGCCATATTATCATTCTGTCTAAAGTATGTGTGAGATGGTAAGGATGAAAAATCTATTTGTTGGGCTTCCCTGGTGGCGCAGTGGTTGAGAATCTGCCTGCTAATGCAGGGGACACGGGTTCGAGCCCTGGGCTGGGAGGATCCCACATGCCGCGGAGCAACTAGGCCTGTGAGCCACAACTGCTGAGCCTGCGCGTCTGGAGCCTGTGCTCCGCAACGAGAGCCCGCGATAGTGAAAGGCCCGCGCACTGCGATGAAGAGTGGCCCCTGCTTGCCACAGCTAGAGAGAGCCCTCGCACAGAAACGAAGACCCAACACAGCAAAAATAAATAAATTAATAAACTCCTACCCCCAACATCTAAAAAAAAAAAAAAATCTATTTGTTAACATATGGCCTAGAAAATTAAATAAATAGCAAATCTCTTTTTATTGCCACCCTCTAGATTTAATATCCTAATTTTCTATTTTACTTACAGTTACCTTTATTTCTTTTAAGTTGTCTACACTTACAGAATAAGGAAAGGTAAACATAAATTAAAAGTGCATAACTCCAGCAATAATAACCATTTGTCTAAGAAGAAAGCACCTAGAGGCTCTTAGATAGATGGCAACATTATAGAAGAGATATTATTACTCACCTGAAACAGTGTGTGCATCAGGAGAGGTAAATGAATACTTTAAGTTCTTAATATAAGGATCATTTTTATTTGCTGGATCATGAGTTACCTTTAGGAGATTAACTGTGTCTGGTCACTGTCATCCATGGCAGCCAGCTCTTGTGTTACTCAGTTTGACCCTTGGAGCAACACCAGCAGCATCACCTGGGAGCTTGTTAGTGCAGAATCCCAGGTCCCAGCCCAGACCTACTAAATCACAATCTGCATTTTAACCATTTCCCAGGTTATTTGTGTGCACATTCAAGGGTGATAAGTCCTGACCCAGACCCCATCAACCTTCCCCACCTGCTTGCTGACTTACTATCCATTTCTAGTTCCTCCAGCACAGAGACACCCGAGCCTGTTTACTGAAAGAGAACTTAATAGCTATCTATCTAAACCTTTAGTTGCACCTGTGAGGGGCTGAGAGTGGTGTGATCTTGGCCAAGGTCAGATCACATGCTAACCTATCTGGGACTAGAGACAATGAACTTGATCCAGGAAATAGATTCCTGTGTGTAAGCAGGTGATATTGTTCTTCCAGTCAATGAATCATTCCCTACAGATGGCTCTAAACAGTCAAACAGGGCTCTTGCTGACCTAGCTAGATACGGACGTGCAAGGCCATTGTGAGAATGCCAGCAGCACATTGACCTATGGCATCTGTGACTTTAAAATGGACTGCTGAGTAGTATACAAAACAATAAAAATAAAAAATAAACACTGTGACAAAAAATCATCTTCACAAGTTCAATGGCAACTACTGATATCTTAAATCTCACCTTTAACATTTCATTATGTGAAAATTCAGCAGGAGTTTGGCCTTGTTGTATTATGCTCTCTTCTATAACTCTAAATCAAAAGTTTTATTAGTCACAAGTGAAAATTTTGCTTTTGAAGTCAGATTTCTATGTATATGTGGGCTGGACTTTGCACATATTGTCCATAGTATTTACTAACTTGCTCACTGATACTGTATAATATAGATGATAAAGACATTGAGACAAAGAAAAACAGATGATTTTCATTGTTCATATTATATTAGGTATAAACATTGAGAATATGCTTAGCTTTTAAACATCAAAATATATTTTTTCAAAATGAATGCCTGTCAATGGAGAGAATTTCCAAGAAAACAAAAGATTCTGATTCATCTTACTGATAATATTGTCAGGTAACTTAAATGCTAATAGACCGTAATGTTTATAGGAAAAGTGAGTCCTCTAAAATATTAACTCTTAAAAATGCAGATGGCAAATCTACTGAGTCTTTGATAATACTATTTACACAAAACAAATTCATATAATTTTACCTCAATTACACACAATTCTAGACAATAAAAGACAACTTATACCACTATTAAAATCAACATTGATAACAGTAAGTATTATGACACACGAAACTCACATGCAAGTTAAGTTATAGAGAAGAAATGGCAGCCATGATCAGTGTAAGACTCACAGAACCACTTAATACATCTTTCCAAAAGAGACAAGCCTGTCCTATGAAATAAATCTACCCTGTCCCTCTTCTTGAATGATCTTAAAAGAAAATTTTATATGGGAAAAGCATCCAAAGCCACTATATAGACCTTATTTGGTCAGAGAAAAGGAATAGAAATACATAGACATATTTTTAATTCTCTAGATTATGTTTATTAAATATTTAGCACTGGGCTTCCCTGGTGGCGCAGTGGTTGAGAGTCCGCCTGCCGATGCAGGGGACACGGGTTCGTGCCCCGATCCCGGAAGATCCCACATGCCGCGGAGCGGCTGGGCCCGCGAGCCATGGCCGCGGAGCCTGTGTGTCCGGAGCCTGTGCTCCGCAACGGGAGAGGCCACAGCAGTGAGAGGCCCGCGTACAGCAAAAAAAAAAAAAAAAAAAAAAAAAAAAAAAAAATATTTAGCACTGATCAGTTTCCTTATGTGTATATATTCATACACAGAGAAACATAAGTAGAATAAAAGTATATTTTTAATTTCCATTTTGCCATATTTACTATATTTGATTTCATTCTTATAGATTTTCAAATTCTAATCTTAAACACAACAATTATTCATTTTTTTTCAGTCCTCTAGGGCTATGTAATATTGTTTCTTCTGAAATGACCTTGATACATAACTTCAATAAACTGATAAATACTTTTGTTAAATAAAAATATATCTAATTGTAGTATTTAAAATTATCATCTAAATTATCTAATTAAATTTTAAAAAGTAAATCATTTTAGAAAGTATAATACTTTGCCTTGTAAATTTAAATTCCACACAAGGTTGGCTAATTGACCCATAATTGGTCAATTATAGGTATAATTGTATGCAGTTGCTGTCTCTTGCATTCACATATAATTACCGATGACAAATATATATACACTGAAGAAGTAACCATTTTAAAAAATAAAGCCCTTAGTTTATGTCTTCCAAGGGCATGTGGATGTATGAAATTCTAACTGGCAAGCACAAAATGTTTTATACCTGTTGAAGAAATTTTAACCAACTGGAAAAATACTTTCTATATAATAACATAGAATAAGAAACAATTACTATCAAAATTTGCATCTTTCTCTATGAAAACCAATTTAACTGAAGAGTGGTTCTCACCTTTTAACACAGAGCCAATTTCTTGTTGGATTGACGTCCTACAGGTTGAACTCTTGACTGCCTTGCTATAATGGAACGTTAACAGGGACAGCTGACATAGTGAAAAGAGCTATCGCCACTAGTGGTCAGGGTGTGATCTAGAGCAGTCACAGAGCAAACCCAAAATGAATAGCTTACAGAGGAAGGAAGAGGGAAATATGCTATTCAAACTTCTCAAACCTTACAGATGATGGCCTTTAGGACATCAGAGAGACTTTCTAGAATTAGCATTTTTTGACATAACATAAATCAACCCAAAGTAGCAGTAACCTTTGTTATCATGCAGCTTACTGAAATATAAAGCACCTCAAAACCACACTGATTAGCAGACAAAGACCTTCTGTTTCCACACATGCTAAGTACTTATTGATTCGGTTTCACCTGCTAGTGGTCATTAAGGCCTGAAAAAAATAATGAACACAACACCATAAATCATTATCATGCTGAAACATTGATTAAGTACCTTCATATACATGAAGGCATTTGGTGAAAGCATACAAGGCAAAGCATGTAAAAATAACAGTTGGAGGATGTGATGATGAAAGAGATAATGTGTTTGCAGATGTGGTTTAAAGCAGAAAGCACTGCTCTAAAGGATATGTGTGGAATCATTTGAGTCTAATGGAAGAAGAGCAAGCACACCCAGTGTCTCAATATGTGCTAGTGTTTGGCGGGGGATTTATCCAGGCATATCGTCAAATATGGTGTTACATCAAAACTAGATCTGTCTTCAATATTCTGTGCATCACCACAGAAAATATTAGAAATATATTTGTGTTGTGTTTTGGTCTTTTTTTGTTTTTTATTGTTCTAATTTTCATAAATTGGCTAGAAAATTTAAAAATCTGAATGAGATGCAATTTTTTTGTTTTGTTTTGATATTGATTGGGCTCTTAATCCTTAAGAGGACATGGGTTTGTCCAGAATGTTCTGGCTTCCTCCTAATCACAGGCAAGCAGAGGGTCTTATGAAAATGACAGGAATTGATCAGTTAGAATGAACCAAGGAGTTCATTTTTAAGGAGGTTAACATAACTTTCAAAACCACGAAAAATTGCAAAATGCCTTACATGTGCTATCCCTTACATGATTTTCCCTTGACAACCTGACACTAAAGAAGAACTACATGATTTCAAAGAAACTGCAGCTCAGCCCTAATCTTCAAAGGAGCCGAAAGCCCTCATAAGGGCAGGAGCTTTTTCTTTCCACTCTGCACCCTCACTGGCAAGTTCAAGACCACACACCTTTGAGCTGAATGAAGAAAAGCAAAGCTAACTTTTGCTCCAAGAATCAGACTCTGGCTTTAGGCTACAGCTCAGAACAGAAGTGATCTCTGCTGAACAGAAAGTTAAACAGATGCAATCCTCAGTGACAATCAAGAGAGACAACACTGATGCAGGAGAAAAAAATTCTAAGGACAAGTCGACATTCAAGCAACGGCACAGACATTGAACCCATAAACTAAATGAAGCATTAACAGGTTATACAATTCCAATTTGAGTTTGGGGATGAGTGAAACTTTTTGTAATCTTGACTCAAGGAAATATGCACACCAAACTGAAAATGGAAATCAAATCCTTGCAAACCACTGTTTCACCTTCATCAGATATGGTTAAGAATTTGACCTTCAATGCTGAACAGTTGTCTATATCATGGGAAGAACATATCAGGATCAACGTTTTTATATGTTTCAAAAATGAATGCCCTGACTCATGATTAAAGCAACTTGTGGGTAGAATCATACTCTTCAGGCTTCTAAAACTTACTATTAGTTCAAAAAATTATTGGCAAAACTTCCTTAGCTTATATATTAATCAAACATTTATTGAATGTCTACTCTATGCCAGGTACTGAATTAGGCACTTGGTGCATAAAGTTGATAAGGACCTGTCTTTGTAGTAAAGAAACTTATGGTCATAAAGAACTTAAAATAAGCCAACATCGGCGGACAAAAATGGAGGTGATGATGAGCAATTTTACTTGTAGGTTTTACTTATCCACCAGAAGATTTTAATGATTGGTAGATCTAGGTACCGTGGCCATACCAAAATTAAAGATGGTTTTTAAACTCTCCTATTTAACATGCCATAAATATTTTAAACAACACAAATGAAAATAGCCTAACATTCCACGGTCCCCAAATAATTTTTCTAGTGGCAGGGACTAATTATGTGCAAGTGGCTACATTGCTTTTTGTTTTTTTTCCAAAATATAAACTCTTTTGTTCTTAGGAGACCTCGCCTTGAGATTCCTGCACTGACTAGGGACTATCAATGTAGAGCTGGAAAACAGAGAGGGATATTTCACTTGGGTGGGAAGCAATGAATAAGAAAAAGTTTCTTCCTATAAATTTGCTTTTGGGACCCAAAGACTTTGTCTTGGAGGAATCCAGACTAAGAAATGAAGTTGTTGCCTTTCTCTTGACTGAGGACAGAAACTAAGGTCGATTTTAAGAAAGCAGTCAAAGTTAAGGGGAAAAGAACTTGGTTTACAAAAGTAATTGTATCAGCCTAATTTAAGTATGTGAGTAAGCTTAACTAATACAAGTTGAGACACGGAAAGTACCCAGAGGTCTAGAATAGACTGAGAATAACCACAAAAGGAAAAAAAATTTACCATAAAAATAGGGTGGCACAAAATACACTTAATTGGAATTATGTTTCAGAGAACCCAGAAATTCAAGTAGAATAAGCTTTCTTTTGGTCTTCTCTGCCTTTTTTCCAAATACTATACTAGTTTTCATAGAAATTCCTTTTCTAAACATGTTACCTTCGTGGAGTAGGATGTGTTCAGGCCGGTGTTCTCTCTGGATGAGGGTGATAGCAACATCCATTTTATCAGCTTCGAAATGGAAAACTAGAGCATTCAGCAGAGCCTGGGAGGAAGAGAGATTCTGAACTAGTTTGGAATATTTTTATTCTTCTTCATATCAAGGAATGCTGCTCCAGGGTCTCATTTATGCTTTTATAACCTCAATTCCTTACAAACCACCTCAGTTTGATTATACAGCAACCACTGTACTGAAAGATCTCTAATGGCATTAAAATTGATCACTGGACACTTTTCAATGTTATTTTATTTGAACTCTCAGCATCATTTGACCCCTTTAACCACTTCTCCCTTTTTGAAATTCTTCTCACTCTGCTTGGATAACACTATATTCTTCTTGTTTTCATTACTTTCATCAGATCTTTCTTTTTAAATGTCAGTGTCCCTAAGTATCCACTGTGACCTCTTCCCTCTCATTATGTGCACTCATTTGGCTAATTTTTGTAGCCTGACCAATTCATATTTGTCCTTCAAGGGCCATTCAGTCCAAGCGTCACCAATTTTGGAAACCTTCCCTCTTGTTATGCTCCAGCTTGAAGCTGAGTAACTCATAATCACTATTCCACTGTAAGATTCCATGTCGTTATGTACAAATCTCTTATGACACCACAGTGAATTATAATTTTGCACTGTATTGTTTTTCATTTTCTTTTTTTATCCACCAGATTTTAAGACTCTTGAGATAGGAGTCTTTATCTTATGTCATCATATCCCACCTTATCCCCAGTTTTGTCAGAATTACTGAATAACGTAGGTGATGTTTGTTAAATGAATGAATCAAGTAAAAATGAACAAACTAATATCTCTTATTGCCGAAACAGTTAGTGTGTGACTTCCCTCAAAAATTATGGGAATTTAAGAAATGTTAGCATTTTCCATAAGTTTTGAGTACAGAGCAGCCTGGTAAAACATTTTATATCAGTATATTCTGCTCTGAAGCACACAATTAAACATATATATTTTCCTATGAGTGTGATTATATGTAAATGTATATAAAATGTTTTTGACTTTATTGCTCATTGCATTTTATCTGAAAATCCATGCTTCATGCAGACAAGGAATAACTTACATGCAAATATTTTACAGTTTCTACACAAAACAATATTGATAAAGAACTAAGAAGTGCATTGAATATATCTTGATTATGTATATTATGCTGAAGCAAGAGACCAAACAGACTAAAAACAAACCAAGTAAACTACAGGCCACCTGTTTCTCAAATTAAAATGGGGGAGGGCTATAAAAATAAGAGATTTCATTGGAAATACTTTTCATGTAACTATTGCATATTTCCTATTTCTTAAATCACATTAAAAAAACAAATTTGTTGATACCTGTGCAAGAGAGCAGTGTTGGTAATAGAAAACTATAGGCAATTAAACCAGACATGTTAGGGGATGGAGCGACCATGAGTGTCCAAAATTTTCACCGAAAGTATCTTTGTTACAAGAATTTTCGCCACATAACTGCATAATTGGCCATAAGACAGTTTTGTCATGAATAAGAAAATAACTGGTTGACAGGTTTGGGTTTGAAAGTTTGGTTTCAACTGGTTGAAATGCGTTGGCATTTTTTCCAGCTAGCAACGTTATTGACTTCATGGAGCTGACAGGTGATTATGATTTGCCCCAGGAGTTGGTTTATTTTGAAACACACTATATTGGAGGAGAAAGTGGCTGAGGGCCTTGAGCAGAGTTGAACCCACAGTTTCCATAGAACTTTGGAACATCTGTCAAGGAACATGTGACAATATGCGAATAACAAACAGAAGTGTAGAGGCTTTCCCAACTCAGCATGAAGCTCAATTACAAACAGGCATTCCAGTGTTTGGAAACTGATACCTTTCCTAATGGAGGAAGAAATTTTAGCAACAAAAAAGTGAGATGCCCAATGAGGAGACACACCAACAAGCAAACAAAAATAAGTTTATAATACTACGAAGGAGAGACTTGGAAGACAAGGACTTAGGTACAACCCACAAAATAAAATCAGTTATTTGCCCAGTATTGCCATGAATCTACACACATTTTAAATGTATTTAAATATTTTGTATTTCACCATAAAGCCTTTAATTATTACACACTTCTCATATTTCATTATGTTCCTTTTAATGCCCCTCTTTTATTTTTCATTATTTTATTTTTTATGGCAAAATTGCCTTATGGCCAGTTAGTTATACGGCAAAAATATATGTGACAAAAGTTCTTTCTTTCAGCAAAGATGTCTACGAAAAAGAAGCTTATGGTGAAAATACCTAGAACTGGAGCTCCAGGATCCTGAGCCAAATGTAGGGTGGCATCTGGGTAGCAAGTAATGCAGAGGGCGTGATAACCTCATGTCTAAAGAAAAAGGTGTCTAGAGCCTAAGGACAATCAACAATGCATGTAACTGAAATTGACAAAACGGTATTATTCCTAGGTGAAGTTCACAAATACTCAGCTCACAAGAATCATTTTTACAGCTACACTGAAGTTTACACAGGTGACACTGGTTTAATGCAAGATGTCAAAGGTATGAACAGATGAAGGGAGGTTAATTTATTACTTATTTTAGAGTCAGTGGCAGAGGAAACATGATTCTGCTTTCAGTTTCCTTGTAAATATATTTAGACCATTGGATAAAAGTCTTAGAAACGTTTTTCTCAAAAAGAAAATGTTACTTGCAACTAAAGCCCAAATTCAAGTGTAATAAACAGTCAAAAAAGGGTCCTTGGGGGCTCCCCTGGTGGCGCAGTGGTTGAGAATCTGCCTGCTAATGCAGGGGATACGGGTTCGAGCCCTGGTCTGGGAGGATCCCACATGCCGTGGAGCAACTAGGCCCGTGAGCCACAACTACTGAGCCTGTGCGTCTGGAGCCTGTGCTCCGCAACAAGAGAGGCCGCGATAGTGAGAGGCCCGCGCTTGCCACAACTAGAGAAAGCCCTCACACAGAAACGAAGACCCAACACAGCAAAAATAAATAAAGTAATAAACTCCTACCCCCAATATCTTCTAAAAAAATAAAAAGTAATAGTCTCCTCAGCTGTAAACCAGGGACAATAGTGCCTACCTCATAAAGTCACTGCACTCAATAAAAAAAAAAATCAGCCTTCTACTGGCGTTTGAAAAAGCACACCTTCATTTAAAGAAAAAAAAGTGTCCTTGGTTGTGTACAAATACATATAAATAGAAAGGAACATATAAATAGAAAGAGGACACAAGCAGAGGTAAGAAAACTAAAATAAATCATCCAGTGTATTTCAGTATTTAGGAGCAAGAATGGTTCTGAAAATGCCCTAGATACTGGCCCGAGGAAAAAAAATTAGTATGGAGTAGACAGTGTGTGAGGACAGGACCAAAAGCATCCCCTCAAGAAATATTTTTGATACCTTTTTGTTCTGTAGGAGATATATTTACCCTTGTTTCCTAGAGTATGAACAGAACTGTGTGCAGGAGAAAGCAGGAAAGCTGGAAGACACTGTAGGTGAATCTCAGTGTGAGCCTCTTCATCTGCTTCAGAACACCGCCTCCTCTGGCACCTGTGCTTCTCAGGAGGTGTCATTCCACTAAGTACAGTTTACTTCTAAGGAAACTGCTGCTGCTGCGGGCTGGCCTCTCCTTTGCCTTCCTGCACGAAACTTAGAAGAGTTCTTTACTAAATTCTACACTATACACACATTTAAAATCATCATTCTTAAGGAAATAATCAGAAATTTAAAGGAAAGTAAAATTCAGAAAAGCAATTACAAGTGCTTTTACATATGAGTGCTTTCAGAGCTCAGAGGTTCTAACGTATGGAAACATACAGGTTGACTTGCTTTGTCCTCTAGGCAGAGAAGGTGGTGAATGGGAGGGAGATGGCAGCTTCTGACATTTGTTACACAGGAATTGAGTGTTATGTAGCTCACTGTGGAGGTTTCCTAGGGCTAAAGAGAAATTAATTTTGATTAGGTACAACTAGATAGTATTAGGCTTTAAATACTATCTACTCCACATGTATTGTCACAAAAATTTGTCCATGAATGTTCATAGTGGCATTATTCATAATAACTAAAAAGGTGAAACAACCTCTATGTCCATCTACTGATAAATGGATAAACCAAATGTAGGATACTGAATGAAATATTATTCAGCCATGTAAAGGAAGTACTGATGGATGCTAAAACAGAGCTGACCTTTGAACACATTATGCTAAATGAAAGAAGCCAGACCCCAAAGGCTACAGATTGTATAATTCCATTATATGAAATCTCCAGAATACAAAAATCCATAGAGACCAGATTAGCAGTTGCCTGGGGATGGGGGTGGGAGGAATTTGGAAGTGCAGGGGTTTTTTTGGGGGAGGCTATGGATATGTTCTGGAATTAGAGAATGGTGATGATTGCACAATGTTGTAAATAGACTAAAAACCACTGGATTGTATACTTTAAAATGTTTAAACTGCTAAATTTTAAGTCATGTGAATTTTATTTCAAAAAATATTGGTAAAATATTATCTAATCCAATATTCAATATAATGCTGTGAGGTAAGCATTTAAATGTAACTGTTTTAAAATGAGAAAGATAAAAAATTTGTTCTTGAACACTATACTAGGAAATAGAAGAACTGATTACAATCTATTTTATCCCCTTTATACCACAATGTTTCATGAGATGAATCTTAAGTAACTTCCTAGTGAATTGGGTCAGAGTCAATATTACATAATAAAGGTACCTTTAAATATTTCCTTACCATATCGTTCATCAATATATTTCATAATCCATATTTATCTGAAATTGCCAGAGTTCCTTCAAGTTGAATTCCATCATGTTTTCTCTTACTGAGTTTCAAATTCCTACAGGGCAGGCATCCTGTACATCCCTTTAAAATTTCTCAAAGTGCATATTCAAGGAACACTACATATTTCTTATATAAAATAATGCTACTTTTTCTTGATATGTATTATTTTATTTTAAGGGTTTAATGATCCCCTTAAGTCATTTGCTTTTATAAGGTTTATATAACTGATGTTAAAATATTTTGGCTTTATTTACAATTATCAAACATGTTATGGTATTTCAAACATCAGCATTTTAATTTCCAGAACTTTTTGTAAGTAAAAGTAAATCGTGTTATCAAAAATTAGGCATGTGTTTCTCTTTTTAATGTAGTAAATACATTTTCGGCTAAATGCATAGATATTTTTTGCTTAGAGTCTATCACTTCCAGATTTGAAAGATTCACTTGACCTTCGAAATGTGTTCTTTCCCCTGTCTAGCTCTTTGTAGAATAGGGTAACACTGAGTTCCCAGGAAGCAATGGTAATGTAAAAAATTACAGCCTCATAAAAGTTTTAATTCTCACCATAAAAATAATATATAAAGTAGAGAACTATGAGGGTGTCTCACATATTGCAATGTCAGGTTTAGGAGCACTACTATAAAATTTATAACACCTATCTATGTGATAGTGGGTAAGAGTGCAAAAAGTGTTGCTTAAATATAACTGGGTTATAAACAAGTGAATGCTTTGGGGGAAAAGTTTGGGGCATGTTCTGTGGTACAAATGAAGCTGATATTTAAAAAGCCTGTTTCCTTAAGATGCATCTCTAAAAATTAGGTTTCATCATCAAAACATAATGAGTCAAAATTATAAAATACTGCTTGCTATATTTTGGATATACGGTGGAGTGCAGAGCTGTGATTAAACGAAGACACAAAAAGAAAAGATAAAAAAATGAATTCACCAAATATGCTGCTGGGGTGACATAAACAGAAATGGACTGAACACAGAAGCATCTACAAGCAAGGCGCACCACATGCCAGATTAGGCAGGGTGAGCTCTGCTTGGCCAATGAGAAGTCTCAAATCCCAGATTTTTCAGTTGGATCCTGATCCACTAGGTTCCCTTCTTTACCATGTGAATTTGGGGTGGAATGAACATTGTGTTGATTTTCTGTCTTTGCACTGGTAGAACACAAGACCAGGTTTTGAAAGTGCATGACACCAAATAGGCAGGTAGGACTGTCCTGGATGAATTAACATTGACTTACTCCTCCACATGGGTAGAATAACTGCTGGTACATAATCCATTCAGCAACAGCTCTTTTCTTTCTAGGGCTTTACATGAAGACAGATGTCTTTGTTGATTTTTTGCCATTTTTAGACAAACTGTTTGGGTCAGGTTAACTATAAAATTTACAGTTTTGCTTTGGCAAGGTCGTCTGCTACTTGTGAATTTTCTTTCCTACCCACATCATTTTGCTTTCTTTAATCCAATACTTCATTAAGAAAAAAGTTCTTTCCACTCTGCATATCCTTTATTTTTGTCTACTATTTTGAAAACTATTTTTCCCCAAATCATTTTTCTATTCATGTATCTACACCCCATCCTTCCAATTCCACTTTGGCAGCAGCTCAAGTACCTCCATAATCTACTTCAGAGATGGGAGGGGTGGATGTCACTGGAGAAGCAACAAACAAACTAATAAAAACTCAAAGCTAATTTCCCTTATTTAGGTTTTATTAGGGAAAAAACTGACCCAGTTTGGTCAAAGAAATATCTAGAAATGTTCTATTTTGGGAAAGGTTTTCTTGATTCCTATGAGAGGGCCTCTTTATCTCTCCTTGTGTCCACAAACAAGAGGGTGTCCATTCCTGGCTGCTTCTGTTGGTCACCCCACAACAAGCCTGGGAATTAGGTTAAGATGAGGCCAACCTTGTGGATGCAGAGCAAAATGACCCAAAGAGTTGGGATCCCTGATGACGCCATTAAGCCAGTGGATCAACGAAAGCTGATCTCCCATTTATAGCTGTATATTCTCTCATGTAAATTATTTAATTTTCATATTTTTAAAGATGTTTTAAATATGATTCTCTGTTACTTGCTCTGAGAGCAAATTATCTGACTGCTTTTCTGCCATGTTATGTTGTCCCGGTATGTGGAATCCTAGTGTTCACCATCTCTAGTCTTCTCATGCTCCCATTGATTTAATATTTAATGTCACAAACAGTTTCTCAGTATATTATATTGCTGAGTTTAGTACAACACACTAAATGGACAGCCGATCTCAGTGAGTTACGGGCTTTGTCTTCCAGGATCTTGCAGTCTAGTGAAAGATGTTGCTGTAACTTCTGCATGGCTTTATGGCATTATTGACTGACATACTCCTGAGTCTTCCCCAGGAGACCACAGAAACAGAGCCTATTTCACAACTGAAATCAAAAAGAAAATCTTACAGTGAAATAAGCAATGTATATTTATTGTAATTGTTATCATCTTGAAAGAAACAAGATATATTATGGCCTTTCCAGTCTATCAAAATCATGGAGTTAGAGCCTCTTCCGGCAGAGCTGAGGATTCATATGAATGTTGCTTGCTTCACAGAGCTGAGCTTTGGAGAAGCCCTTCTCCCTGTGCACCTGGGTGTAGGTTTAGTATGCTGCTGAGTTCTTGTTTTGTGCAGGAAGGCAGGCATGGAGCACATGCCATAGCAAACACCTGCTGTCTAGCCATATGAATATTTTTGAACCCTGCAAAAATAGGCAGAGAGTAGGTGCAGATACAATTATTGCTACAGATTTGTAATTTTCAAAGGAAAATTGCAGCTTTCATTACTGCTGTCTAAATTTAGATGAATGAGAGCAAAATCAGCAAAGTAACTTTTTGATGTTATATACGTATAAATTAAGAGTTTGCATCGGAATCTACATTTGCCCATTTTCTGACTTCTTATTATATTACAAATATTTTAGAAGATGGAGATTAACGAATAAATTCTAAAACTACATAAATTATGTTTTGCTCCCCGATGTAGTTTATTTAGTCATTTTATATCTGAGAAGTGAAAGTAACACTGAGAAATGGAAGTAATACTATATATGAAGTAATACCTCTTCCTTTAAGTGGGGCTATTCTTACATGGCGTTGAAAAGGCAACAAAAGCTGTAGAAACACTCCACAAAAAAACAAACAAGCACACCAAATCTTGCATATAATTTTAGGGTATTATGGATTAATTCTATTTAATAATTGATATGTTAAGTAGCCTTCCCTCCCTAAAAGTATAAAGTAAATAAAAGGAAAGATGTACTTTGGTTTAAAAAAAAAAAGATCTAAACGTGAAAGTGACTGAAGAACTACCTTTTTGGCTTCTTCTAGTAAATAAAACATTCTTAGGGAACAGAACTTTTTCCTTGTATCTAACTAAGCACATAACTAGCAGTATATTCAAGTTTTTATTCTAAAATGTATAAATACAGAGAAATTCAGAAAATAAACACTTTTTCAGAAACTTTAAAGTACTTCAGATAGTATATATGTGTATATAATATATTTAATTATATATGTATATATATGATAATGAAAATTTTTCCTTAATAATCTCTTTTTCTATAAAATAGCTTAAGTATTTAAAATATACTTTGGAGAGGTCATTAATTAACCACAGTTTGTTGGCTTGTGCTTGGTTGCATTCAGGATCCTATATATAGTGGCTTAATGAAAAAATGTTTCCTCCTTACCTTCCAGGAAATCCACATGTTGGCAGTCCAGAACTGGCCATGTGATTCTACAGTATCATGAGTATTTCCAGGTCTTTCTTTCTGGTCAACTATCTTTGACATGAGACTCACATCTCCACAGCTTTCTCCTAGTCATGACATGGGTGCAATCTTTGGTCTGCACCGAAGGCAGGAAAGAAAACATGAGAAAAATGAAGGTGATCGGCTTCTGTGAAAAATAAACTCACTGGCCAGAACTGTGTCACTATGACAAACCCGAAGCCAGGAAACATATGCTTGGAGGTAAGCACATTGCTGCTCTAAACAAGGCTGTGATCTTTAGGAAAGACAACGGTAAGAATGTATATCCAAGGCAACTAGCAGTTTCTGAAACAATCACTAATATTTTCATTATTCTATTTTTTATTCACTTTTTACATAATGCCTTTGGCATATATTTTTTACCACCCAGATGAATTACTGCCCTGACTGAATTTAAAATTATAATGAATGAGGTAGTTTCCTAAGTCAATAATAATGAGACTAATTTAGATTTGAAAGGTATGAAAGGTATATGAAGGAAATATACCTAATTCAAGTGGACATGGGAGAGTTAATTAGAGGACATTTCACTCAAAATGTTCTTGGTCACAAAGAACGAGGAGGCAGGCTTTCCTGGAGGTCATCATAATGTTACCTATCTTTACAGTGTGCTTACTCTTTGCCAGACACAGTGACTGAATGCCTTATGCCTTATTTATGCTGCCTTACTTAGCCCTCATAACAACTTTACAGGGTAGGTACTAAAATTAGCCTTAAGGGCAGCAAGATTTCTCCTCCTGCCCATCTCCGCTCCTACAGCTTGGAGCCACCTTGTCTTCTTCCAGTTGACTTTACATTTTCAAAGTTGAGAGAGAAGGCATGTAGAGGAAACTTCCATTTGACTGGATTTCTGAATGACTCCAGTGAATGAACAGATTGTCTACAAACTGACATTGGAAATGAACCACAAAAAATAAGCGTCAATCAATTAGTAGAAAAACATTTAAAATTTAATTAAATTACTGAGGGGGTGCCATCAAGATAGTCGAGGAGTAAGAAGTGGAGATCACCTTCCTCCCCAAAAACACATCAAAACTACATCTACATGTGGAACAACTCCTACAGAACTCCTACTGAACGCTGGCAGAAGACCTCAGACTTCCCAAAAGACGCCCTCAGGCGACCTACACGCAGAAGCGGGGCCAAATCCAAAGCTGAACCCTAGGAGCTGTGCGAACAAAGAAGAGAAAGGGAAATCTCTCTGTGCAGCCTCAGGAGCAGCGGATTAAAGCTCCACAATCAACCTGATGTATGCTACATCAGTGGAATACCTGAATAGACAATGAATCATCCCAAAATTGAGGCAGTGGACTTTGGGAGCAACTGTAGACTTGGAGTTTCCTTTCTGCATCTAATTTGTTTCTGGTTTTATGTTTATCTTAGTTTAGTATTTAGAGCTTATTATCATTGGTAGATGTTTATTGATTTGGTTGCTCTCCTTTAAAAATTTTTTTTAATATATATATTTTTTCTTTTTTCTCTTTTTGTGAGTGTGAATGTGTAGGCTTCTTTGTGTGATTTTGTCAGTATAGCTTTGCGTTTGCCATTTGTCCTAGGGTTCTGACTGTCCATTTTTTGTTTTTTAGTATAGTTTTTAGCGTTTGTTATCATTGGTGGTTTTGTTTTTTGGTTTGGTTGCTATCTTCTTTCATTCTCTCTTTTTCTTTTTTATTACTTTTTTATTCTTTTATTTTTAATAATTTTTTTTCTATTTTAATAACTTTATTTTATTTTTTTAATCTTCCTTCCTTCCTTTCTTTTTTTTTCTCCCTTTTCTTCTGAGCCAAGTGGCTAACAGGGTCTTGGTGCCATGTATCAGGCCTGAGCCTCTGAGGTGGGAGAGCCAAGTTCAGGACATTGGTCCACCAGAGACCTCCCGGCCCCATGTAATATAAAACTGCAAAAGCTCTCCCAGAGATCTCCATCTCAATGCTAAGGCTCAGCTCCACTCAGGGACCAGAAAGCTACAGTGCTGGACACCCTATGCCAAACAACTAGCAAGACAGGAACACAAACCCACCCATTAGCAGAGGGGCTGCCTAAAATCATAATAAGGTCACAAACACCCACAAAACACACCACTGGACGTGGTCCTGCCCACCAGAAAGACAAGATCCAGCCTTATCCACCAGGACATGGGCAAGAGTCCCCTCCACCAGAAAGCCTACACAAACCACTGAACCAAACTTAGCCAATGGGGGCAGACACCAAAAACAACGGGAAATAGGATCCTGCAGCCTGTGAAATGGAGATCCCAAACAGAGTAAGTTAAGCAAAATGAGAAGACAGAGAAATACACAGCAGATGAAGGAGCAATGTAAAAACCCACCAGAACAAACAAATGAAGAGGAAATAGGCAGTCTACCTGAAAAGGAATTCAGAGTAATGATAGTAAACATCCAAAATCTTGGAAATAGAATGGAGAAAATACAAGAAACATTTAACAAGGGTCTAGAGGAACTAAAGAGTAAACAAACTGATGAACAGCACAATACATGAAATTAAAAATTCTCTAGAAGGAATCAATAGCAGAATAACTGAGGCAGAAGAACGGATAAGTGACCTGGAAGACAAAATAGTGGAAATCACTACCACAGAGCAGAATAAAGAAAAAAGAACTAAAATGATTGAGGACCATCTCAGAGGCCTCTGGGACAACATAAAATGCACCAAAATTTGAATTATAGAAGAAGAGGGGAAAAAAAGGGACTGAGAAAATATTTGAAGAGATTATAGTTGAAAACTTCCCTAATATGGGAAACGAAATAGTCAATCAAGTCCATGAAGTGCAAAGAGTCCCAGTCAGGATAAATCCAAGGAGAAACATGCCAAGACAAATATTAATCAAACTATCAAAAATTAAATACAAAGAAAAAATATTAAAAGCAGTAAGGGAAAAGCAACAATTAACATACAAGGGAAACCCCATAAGGTTAACAACTGACCTTTCAGCAGAAACTCTGCACACCAGAAGGGAGTAGCAGGACATATTTAAAGTGATGAAAGGGAAAAACCTACAACAAAGATGACTCTACCCAGCAAGGATCTCATTCAGATTTGATGGAAAAATTAAAACCTTTACAGACAAGCAGAAGTTAAGAGAATTCAGCACCACCAAACCAGCTCTACAACAAATGCTAAAGGAGTTCTCTAGGCAGGAAACACCAGAGAAGGAAAAGACATACAATAACAAACCCAAAACAATTGAGAAAATGGTAATAGGAACATACATAATGATAGCTACCTTAAATGTAAATGGATTAAATGCTCCCACCAAAAGACATAGACTGGCTGAATGGATACAAAACAAGACCCGTATATATGCTGTCTACAAGAGACTCACTTCAGACCTACAGAGACATACAGACTGAAAGTGAGGGGATGGAAAAAGATATTCCATGCAAATAGAAATCAATAGAAAGCTGGAGTAGCAATTCTCATATAAGACAAAATAGACTTAAAAATAAAGACTATTACCAGAGACAAAGTAGGACACTATATAATGATCAAGGAATCAATCCAAGAAGAAGATATAACAATTGCAAATATTTATGCACCCAACATAGGAGCACCTCAATACATAAGGCAAATACTAACAGCCATAAAAGGGGAAATCGACAGTAACACATTCATAGTAGGGGACTTTAACACCCCACTTTCACCAATGGACAGATCATCCAAACTGAAAATAAATAAGGAAACACAAGCTTTAGGTGACACATTAGACAAGCTGGACTTAACTGCTATTTATAGTACTTTCCATCCAAAAACAACAGAATACACTTTCTTCTCAAGTGCTCATGGAACATTCTCCAGGATAGATCATATCTTGGGTCACAAATCAAGCCTTGGTACATTTAAGTAAATTGAAATCATATCAAGCATCTTTTCCGAGCACAATGCTATGAGACTAGATATCAGTTACAAGAAAAAAATCTCTAAAATATACAAACACGTGGATGTCAAATAATAAGTTACTAAATAACCAAGAGATCACTGAAGAAATCAAAGAGGAAATCAAAAAATACCTGGAAACAAATGGCAATGAAAACACAATGACCCAAAACATATGGCATGCAGCAAAAGCAGTTCTAAGAGGGAAGTTTATAGCAATACAATCCTACCTCAGGAAACAAGAAACATCTCAAATAAACAACCTAGCCTTACACCTAAAGCAATTAGAGAAAGAAGAAAAAACCCCCAAAGTTAGCAAAAGTAAAGATATCTTAAAGATCAGATCAGAAATAAATGAAAAAGAAATGAAGAAAACAATAGCAAAGATCAATAAAACGAAAAGCTGGTTCTTTGAGAAGATAAACAATATTAATAAACCACTAGCCAGACTCATCAAGAAAAAAAGGGAGAACACTCAAATCAACAGAATTAGAAATGAAAAAGGAGAAGTAACAACTGACATGCAGAAATACAAAGGATCATGAGAGATTACTACAAGCAACTATATGCGAATAAAATGGGCAACCTGGAAGAAAAGGACAAATTCTTAGAAAAGCACAACCTTCCAATACTGAACCAGGAAGTAATAGAAAATATAAACAGACCAATCACAAGCACTGAAATTAAGACTGTGATTAAAATCTTCCAACAAACAAAAGCCCAGGACCAGATGGCTTCACAGTGGAATTCTATTGAACGTTTAGAGAAGAACTAACACCTATCTGTCTCAAACTCTGCCAAAATATAGCAGAGGGAGGAACACTCTTAAATTCATTCTTCAAGGCCACCATCACCCTGATACCAAAACCAGACAAAGATGTCACAAAAAAAGAAAACTACAGGCCAATATCACTGATGAACATGCAAACATCCTCAATAAAATACTAGCAAACAGAATCCAAGAGCACATTAAAAGGATCATACACCACGATCAAGTGGGGTTTATTCCTCACTTGAGTTCTTGAATTCAAGAATCCTTCAATATATGCAAATTAATCAGTGATACAGCATATTAACAAATTGAAGGATAGTAACCATATGATCATCTCAACAGATGCAAAAAAGGTTTCAACAAAATTCAACACCCATATATGATAAAAACCCTCCAGAAAGTAGGCATAGAGGGAACTTACCTCAACATAATAAAGGCCATATATGACAAACCCACAGCCAACATGGTTCTCAATGGTGAAAAACTGAAACGATTTCCTCTAAGATCAGGAACAAGACAAGGTTTCCCACTCTCACCCCTATTATTCAACATAGTTTTGGAAGTTTTAACCACAGCAGTCAGAGAAGAAAAAGAAATAAAAGGAATCCAAATTGGAAAAGAAGAAGTAAAACTGTCACTGTTTGCAGATGACATAATACTATACATAGAGAATCCTAAAGATGCTACCAGAAAACTACTAGAGCTAATCAATGAATTTGGTAAAGTAGCAGAATACAAAATTAATGCACAGAAATCTCTTGCAGGCCTATACACTAATGAGGAAAAATCTGAAAGAGAAATTAAGGAAACACTCCCATTTACCACTGCTACAAAAAGAATAAAACACCTAGGAATAAACCTACCTAGGGAGACAAAAGACTTGTATGCAGAAAACTATAAGGCACTGATGAAAGAAATTAAAGATGATATAAACAGATGGAGAGATATACCATGTTCTTCGATTGGAAGAATCAACATTGTGAAAATGACTATACTACCCAAAGCAATCTACAGATTTAATGCAATCCCTATCAAACTACTAGGGGCATTTTTCACAGAACTAGAACAAAAAATTTCACAATTTGTATGGAAACACAAAAGACCCCGAATAGGGAAAGCAATCTTGAGAAAGAAAAATGGAGCTGGAGGAATCAGGCTCCCGGACTTCAGACTATACTACAAAGCTACAGTAACCAAGACAGTAGGGTACTGGCACAAGAACAGAAATATAGATCAATGGAACAGGATAGAAAGCCCAGAGATAAACCCACGCACATATGGTCACCTTATCTTTTTTTTTTTTTTTTTTTTTTTTGCGGTATGCAGGCCTCTCACTGCTGTGGCCTCTCCCACCGTGGAGCACATGCTCCGGATGCGCAGGCTCAACGGCCATGGCTCATGGGCCCAGCTGCTCCGCGGCACGTGGGATCCTCCCGGACCAGGGCACGAACCCGCGTCCCCTGCACCGGCAGGCGGACTCTCAACCACTGCGTCACCAGGGAAGCCCTGGTCACCTTATCTTTGATAAAGGAGTCAAGAATATACAATGAAGAAAAGACAGCCTCTTCAATAAGCGGTGCTGGGAGAACTGGACTGCTACATGTAAAAGAATGAAATTAGAACACTCCCTAATACCATACACAAAAATAAACTCAAAATGGATTAAAGACCTAAATGTAAGGCCAGGCACTATAAAACTCTTAAGAGGAAAACATAGGCAGAACACTCTATGACATAAATCAGAGTATTTATCTGAATTTGGTTTCTAAAGAAGTACTCTGCTTGTTGGGTGGAGAATGGTTTGAAAGAGGATGAGCTAGAGTAGAAGAAGAAAAGTTTTCAGATAGTTCAAGGTCAACTCAAGAGTTCTGATGTGGACAAGTAGATGCTTCTAAGACATTTGCCTATTAGATATTGAAGGGATGATGTCAAGTGGGCAGTTGTAGTTTAGGGAAATCGTGCTTAGATAGATATCTGAGAAACAGGTGTCATGTAGATGGCTTTTAAAGTGGTTGAGGTCAAGGCAAGAATCAGACGTGAATAAAAGAGAATAAAAAGTATAGACCGTAAAGGGGAGAAACCTCCCCCAGAGGGCAGCATCACAGAATGAAAGAGACCACTGTCTCGAGGAGGCAGAACTAGGGAACTGCATCGACTGCTGCTGAGAGCTGAGTTATGGTGAAGACAAATGCGCGGTCACTGAATTTTACCACGTGGAGCAACTGGGAACATATATTAAATCAGTTTCACTAGAACCATAGGATGGAAGTTGAATTGGAGTGAGCTTCACGGAGCATGTGCATTGAATGAATTAAAATGTATAAAACATGTTTTCAAGAAAATTGCTCTGTAAAGGAAAGGAGAAAAATAAGTTCATAGCTGGAGCAGTGTGCAGGATCGAGGGGGTATTTGTTCCCCAGATACGGGATAAGTTTTGTGCAGAGATATTTTAGTTAACCCTTGGATTATATCCCATGAGACAAAAAATTTCAGAGTTTTAGGGTTTCCACTTCCTCCACAAATATCATTATTTTCACTTCTCAACAAATTTAGCAACATAGATCTACTGTTGAGAAATAATAATCATTTATTGACAGTATTTAATATCACTCCTTTTTTGGAGGTACTGAAAAATAGGACACTATATATGAATTATTAACAAATTTGTAAGTATCTATTTAAAATGCTACCATATTCAGTTTTTTCCCGAGGCCCCTGTGTTTCAGTTTTCCTGTAGTCTAGACAAAATGCTAATGCATCAACTGTTGAGTTCCAAGCTACATTCCTGAAACTCTCATTTGTTTAAATGAACAATCTCCCCACTCCACTTGTAGGAACCTAGAAAGACAATCAATTCTAGAAAGATCACAACTAAAGCTTTCTGAAAGAAAACGTTTTCTGTATTTTAAAAAACTTTCAAAAGGAAATTTCAAACTCTTGTAAAAACCAGTCTGAACACAACCAGTTGCTTAATAGTATATTTTCAGTCCCTCCATCATTGTCACATAATGCAATTATTTTTAAAGTGTTGCAGCACAAGTGTAGTCTCGGTTAAGGTTACCTGGTTTATATGTTTTTAAGATAATTTATTTTCCATAACTATGCTTGCTCGAATCAAAGCGCCATCTAGACTTGCAGGGTCTTAACTGTGAGAGGTCACTTTTGATTGGTGATTTTATGTTGTTCAGCATATACATTAGTAAAATTATGTATTGGATCAAACAGAGCATCCTCATTGTTCTATCCTGAAGCCTATCAAGTATTCTCATGTTTATGCCAAGCACCTTCTTCTACTGGCTATGCATAGTTCTCCCAGGGCTATTAATGTTTGAACACAAACAACACTAAAGAAATGATGCTCTAACAGAGAACATTTAGGCACTAGCCAGGAATCAAGCGAGTTACCTGGATAGCACAGTAGAGTAATCCCTGATTTTGAAACAGAGCTGTTTGTCCATAAACTGTCTTATTTTGGAAAATGAGTTCTAGAAGTAGTCCCTTAATGGAAAAGAATAAATGACATTTTATGGAAGCATCATTTGTTCTACTGATGTCACTATGCGCACAAACTGTGATACTGTTATGCTATAATTTATGACATTTTGATGACACTTGATGCCTTTTATAGGCACCCTAAAAATACCAATTACTGTAAAGAGTATGTAAAGATATTGTTCTTATGAACCTTTAAATTTTTTGTTGTTTTAATAAGGTAACGCTAATACAGCAGATTGTTGATAGTCTTTCAACCACACAAGATTGGAAAAAGAAAGCTCATTTCTTTGAAGTTTACTTTTTCATGATTCTGTCTGCCAAAGGGTCAGTTAAAAATTTAAACACAGCACCCGGATTACTCATGTTTTGCCAGCAGCGTACTTGTTATTACACCCATATTTGAGATGTTTCACTAGCTTCCAATTATCCAATCTGAGGGAACTGCATTTTGCTTTCAATTTTTAATGCCCAACTCCTGTGGATTTCAGCATGAGATCTGTGGGTAGCAAAGTGTCAGAATATACTGACTTTAAGAGGGCACTTACAGTTTTATAAGGCAGTAAATGACATAAAGTTTCCATATGTGGAAATTCACTGCATGTTACATTATTGAAGGTATACCAGTTTGGTGGTCCATCTCAGAGCTCTGTGGCAGTAAGGGAAAGTTGTGGGGTTTTTTGTTTGTTTGTTTGTTTTCCCCATTATGACACAATTTAAACTTCTAGTCCTTGAGAAAAGTAAACTTTAATATTTCATTTTATGATTAAGAATTGTTATTCTAAACCAGATTTTGAATGGCAGGTGAGCTCAATGTTCTCTTTTGAGATAGTTTATGATCTCGGCTTAGATTTTGTACACGCAGTTTGTCTTCACTGTTCTTGGGGAATCTAAGAAAAGGGGCATTTTTATTGTATTTTGAAAGCTGTTCTAATGAAAACCAAAGAAGTAACTGTGACAATACTGATGCAATTGAAGACTTGACTATATGTTTTTGTTAATATATATAGAATATGTTAATGCATATGAATAAATGACATAGTAAATAAAATGCATTATTTAGATGTGTTTTTCATACATTTTGAACACAGTGCGAGTTTCATAAATTTGTAATAGGTTTGTTTCTGACATTACTATGAGAAATTCATTAGTTAACATATTATTAATTCAAAAAATATATATCCAGTGTATATTACGTGCCAGGCACGTGCGAGGAGTCATGGATGATGCCAAACTATATGAACAACATCTCTTCTCAGTAAATGAAAGGGAAAAAAGACATACAAAAACTATAATAAAAGTCACGAAGAGCTATATATTTTGGGGGAGAGAAAGGTTCCTTCTTGCAAAAAAACAAAAAAACAAAAAAACGGTATTTGAAGATAATGTTACAAGAGCAAAGTCATGAAACCTGAAAACATGTAATACTTCTGCAGAATAAAAAGTAACTCATGGGCCTCCCTGGTGGCGCAGTGGTTGAGAGTCCGCCTGCCGAGGCAGGGGATGCGGGTTCGTGCCCCGGTCTGGGAGGATCCCATATGCCGCGGAGCGGCTGGGCCCGTGAGCCATGGCCGCTGGGCCTGCGCATCCGGAGCCTGTGCTCCGCAACGGGAGAGGCCACAACAGTGAGAGGCCCGCATACCGCAAAAAGAAAAAAAAAAAAAAAAAAAAAAGTAACTCATTAGGTAACATTTTACTCTCTGAGTGTGTGAAAGGAAGTAGCAAGAGACAAACCTGAAAAGGCAGGACAAGAAGGGATTATGAAGGACTGTTTTGGAGACTAAAGATATGAACAATGTCCTGCGGGCAACAGGAATGCATTAACTGGTCTTGAGTAGTGTAATGTAATTCTATCAGCATTTAGGAATATTAATCCCCACCACTGGATAAGATAAATTTAAAGAGGATTATAAAAAGGAGTTAAAAAGATCTGATACAATTATTTTCGTATGGTTTAATTTGGACAGAGTAAGGATGTGAAAGTATTGAAAGGAATGAAGAGGAGGAAAGACTAGAGACAGATCATGGTAGAAGAATGTACAGAACTTAACATTTAAATGCCAGTGGACAATAGGGAAGATTATCCCAGATCACTGAGGACGATGGCAGAAGAAACAGGATGGGAATTTCAGGAGAAGCAAAAGCAGATGTACAGGAATAATGATTTGGCATGATATAATTAAGGCTTGGTAGAATATCCAAATAATTAAAAGGCAATGTGAAAAGTTGACTTGAATTTTGGGAATGATTTTGAGATGGAATATACTGGATAATATGAAGAAGGCAATGGTTAAAGTCATAGAAATGGATGAAACTAATCAAAGTAAATGTATAGAAATGTGAAAGTAAATGAATATACGCAGGATATTCTCACTACCTTCCTAGTGCCCTCCCTTACATGAAAGATAACTGTGGCGGACACTATTAGGGTGGCCAAGGATCCACACCTTCAAGCGTTTTTGTCCCTTTGTGATCTTCTTCCCTTGAGTACAAGTGAGATGTATAGAATCTCAGTTTAACTCAGCAGACCCTTTATGGTGAAATACGGCTTTTTGAAGCTGTGGGAACAAAGACAACGTATGTTGTAGATGAATGTATCAATGTCTACATGGAGAAAGAATACTTTATTAATTTGTCAGGAGATTCCATGTTTGTACCTATCCATTTCGATGTGTTTTTTAATCAAATTAGAACAATAAAAGGAACACAAATAAACCTAGGTGTAGACTCAAACCCAATTAAAATACTTTTCATTCTCACTTAGCCTCAGATCTTATGGGTCACCAATCCTGCAAATTTCAACTACATATAACCTTTTTTTCATTCCTACTAATAACGCTTAAATTCAGGTCTGTATTTTTTATTTGAAGAATTTCAATAGCTTCAAATTAACATTCCTGCCTCTAGTGTTGCCCCTCACATTATGAGCTCCACACTATTTGCAAAACTACCTTACTAACATGCTGGTCAGAAATAAGCTCCATGAATTCAAGGTTTTATCTGTTTTTTGTCATTACTGATTCCCTAGCATTTAGCATGGGAATACTCAATAATTTTAACTGAATAAATATGAATAAATGATATTGAGTGAATCATGCTGTTTCTTTTGCTTGAAGATTTCAAATGATTCCCAAATGAATAATCTCTAACAATTGGTCCTAGTAGAGAACCAATTATGATCTGGTTCCTACCTCTCAGACTTCTATCTAATTTTAATATAGCTCACCTTGTTTTTCCATGTATGGTCAACTCATAAAATACATACAAGACATAGAAGTATTTGTAATTTCACCCTCATTTCCTATTTCACAATTCCTCAGTTTTGTACAGGAAATTCTATACTTGCTTTTAAGTTGACTGCCTAGAAAGATAATATCAACCCACCTTTCAACATCAGGGTTTCATTTTTCTTCTATACCCTCATCTGACCCACAGTAGTAAACTGAGTACCAGCTTCTATTATGCTATTAACCTACACCATTAAGGTGTGCATTCATCTGTTATAGACCTTGCAAATTTGTATCGCATTTATCTGTGTGCATATGTCTTTACTTTTCATGCTAAAGCACCTTTAATGAAGAAACATATACTTGGTTAATTTTTACACCTCCAGTGTCTAATAGAGTACTTGACACAGATGAAGCTGAGCACTTGTAAGATGCTTTATGAAAATTCCACTACCACTATTTAGGTGCCTATGACTCTCCTGATTACTAACTGTGACATAGGGGAAGTTTCTTAACCACTTTGTGACTTACTCTGCCAACTCAGTTATAAGAATATTAATAACACCTAATCCAAAGAGTTTTTTAAAGATTAAAATAGACAATGCTTAGTACCTGATATGAAGCAAGAGCTCAACAATACTGTATATTATTATTTTGTTGGAAAATCACCAACTTGGTCTGAGAGGGTTTTCTTGTTTGCATAAGTTAAGGATAACAATGCCTACCTCAGAGAATTTATTGTGAAGATAAAATGAGTAAATTATTTTGAAATGACTATTTAACTAAATGTTATTTTATAAATAAAATAAGTGAAGTGAAATTTGTAAGCAAAACTGTTAGTGTTATCATGAGAGTCATAAATTTAATAGTCTCCCAAGGGTAGGCAGGATCAAGCAATGGAGTGTACCCAGGAAGGAAGACTCATGTGAGAGAGAGTCAGAACTAAGACAGGGAAAGGAATCAGGGACAAAATTAGAAACACAGAAAGGCCTGGGTATGTTGACTTGGGTAAAGAACATACTTGTCATGCACATGATAGTTCTCTCCAAATATTGAAATGATTACGTTGAAGAGATACTGACGCAGTTTTTGACACCCCCCAAACCCCAAATGACAGTTTCAGACTACAGAGTGGACGGCTCATATGAGCTCAATATAAGAAAGTATTTTCTAAAAATTTGATTTATTCAAAATAGGAATCCATTTCTTCATATGGAGGTGAGAATTTAAAAGCACATGCTGGGGCTTCCCTGGTGGCGCAGTGGTTGAGCGTCCGCCTGCCAATGCCGGACACACGGGTTCGAGCCCTGGTCTGGGAAGATCCCACATGCCACGGAGCAGCTGGCCCCGTGAGCCACAATTACTGAGCCTGCGCGTCTGGAGCCTGTGCTCCGCAACAAGAGAGGCCGCGATAATGAGAGGCCCGCGCACCGCGATGAGGAGTGGCCCCCACTTGCCACAACTAGAGAAAGCCCTCTCACAGAAACGAAGACCCAACACAGCCATAAATTAAAAAAAAATAAAAAATAAAAAAAAAAATAAAAGCACATGCTGAATGATCAACTCTTTAGATGTCAGAGTGTTACTCTCTGAAACGAATCCTCATTGGCAAAATGAGCTCTAAAATTCAATTTTTATATTTTGTTATATTATTTTGCTCTTTTTATTGAACTTTACTTCTCAGTTTAATCTAAAAATGTAAACCAATTGTTTCCATTTTCTTACAAATATGCAGTGTTGGAGATAGCTACTTAAGGCAATACAATGTCTTCTCTTCACCTGCCTTTGTATACTCGATAAGCAGCATGACCAATTTTGTGGGAGAAAAAATTGAGGCCACCCCAATTTTTGAAGATCTAGCTTTGAAGTTCCTTTAAGCATGAATTTATTTTTTTTCTCCTCTTTCAGAAGCAATGCCCATCAAAAGGAGCCTGCTTTTTTTCAAGCTTTCAAATGAGTTTTGTAATTATTATTTTCATGAATGATTAATCCCTAGCATAAGAAAATTAAGAGGATGCAAATAAGCCTATGGAATTAAATAAAGCAAAATGTTGCTTGGTGAAGCAGCAGCTGTTGAATATTTCACAGCAGCCCTGATCCCTGTTGTAGGGTTGTGCCAGGTCTATGATGACAACCGAAGCACACATTTTTCGAGCCCCAGTGGGACATTTGATCAATGTTCAAGTGGCAGACAAGCCTCATTATTATGGTGTCCGGCAGGTGTAGGCATTCAGAAGGGGACTGTCATTAAAATATTTTGTACGTATCTGCTAATTATATTTCTCAGTTCCAAACAGCAGCATTGTCATCCCTGTAGCATTTGTCACTCCTGCAGCAGGTAGCAAGGGTACAATGAAAGATAAAATATTGTCTTCATGATCATGTGGAGTGGTGCCGGAATTCTGGGAAAGGTATGATAAGAAAATCCATCCTTTTTGTCCAAAATGTCATTAGGAGAAAGCCAGGTGAGTCAGACAGTCAAGTCTGACAAGGGCAATCTCTAAATGTGTGTGTGTGTGTTTGCATGTGCCAAAATCTGTGCTTTTGAAAATTGGTCCTTTTTATCACACGCAAGATTTCTTCATTGTTTAAATTAATAATAAGAATTTTCTTGTATTTCATTATATAGTTTACAAAACATGTGGACATATGTCATTTTATTTAATACTTAATGAAGGCTATACATTTAATTTCATGAATTTGAAACTAAAAGAGCAAATGATGTGCCCAAAGACCAAGAGGCACAAAGAGTAGACCCAGAATTTCACTTGCGACTTCTGGTTCTAAAGTCCAAGGCCACTCTCTGCCTACCCACATTGCATCTTTTTTGAACTTGTTACCCAAACTTTAAATTGAAATAAATAAATAGAAAACACTAAAGAAGAAATAGAGCAATTTATAGCTTTGTGAGATATAACTGGATTTGCCCTGTGAACATCATCAATAGTCAATTTGTTTTATTAGTCTGAAATGTGCTCTGCAATCAGTTTTATGAACCACTCTGTTGGTTTTTAGATACAACAACAAAGCCAAATGTCCAAACAGCTATCAGCAACATAACTTCAAATTTTATATAATTTACCCTTCAACACTTTCTTCTGACCCTCAGCTAGTTATGAGGGGATTAAAAAGAAATGTAAAATTTTTTTTAAATTTTACACTATAAAGCAGCTAGACTATAATACTTCTTAAGTTTTTGACTTCCAAAGAATTACCTACTTGCAAAATACAATTTTTACCAAAATAGTTACAAAGATCACTGTGTTTAAAAAATAAATGGAACTTTAAATATCAATATTTCACATAATAATGTCTTTGAAAGCTTCAATTTTTAGATGTTTTTAAAATTTAATTCTAAAAATTTAAAATATATTTTTATCTACCATTATTAGAATCTAAGTTAGACAGCAATTCTACACCCATAGGCACCCCATTTACTTTGCTCTTTCTCTGTTAAGCTTGCTTATAGTTAAATTTATTCCTTTTTAAATTCAATTAAGGAATAAACTGAGCATTTTAGTATTATTGTGTCTTTCATATTTTTGTTACTTTACTCTTTTTACTCATATTGTTAAAAGGCAATGGGTTTGGGAAATTAGCCCATTATCCTGAAATAATTATCCTTTTTTCGCTCTTGTCCTTGACCAGTCTTTCTGTACTGTAGCCAGAATGATCTTCCTAAAATGCAAATCTATTCATTCAGTCACCAGTTCAAAATCCTTCAATAGCTACATATCGAAGATGGTATAAATTCCAGTGTCCTAACCTAACACCTAAGGACCTTTACTGTCTGATCTGTTGTTTCAAGTGCAACCCCTTCCATTGACACGGATGTAATATTTGGCCCTTCCATGATAAAACAGTCATCAGAATGCTTCATATATTTTTAATGTTTTACACCTTTTTAGATGTTTTTGCTTTTTCTTCCAGGCCTTACCCATTTCTCATACAATTAGTAAACTATTCCTTAGTGGCTGGTTCATCCTCAATTCCCGCACTCCTTTACCCTCATGGTACTAGAATTATTGGCTGGTGAATGGCTGTCTACAAAATACATTTCCCAACATCCCTTGAGGCTAAGTGTAGCCTTGTGGTTAGGTTCTGACCAATAGGATGTATGCAGTTGTTTTATGGTCTCCTTCTGAAACTCTCCTGAAGTGGCAGTGGGCATGTATCTTTTGGCCCTCTGTTTCTTCATTGCCTCCTTCCTGCTTTCTGAAATGGGGTGACCGAGGGTCACACCAGGATCAAAGTGTTCATTTGGAAGAGCCAAGGTCACCAGGAATATGTAATGCAGAATATAGACTAGCCCTGGATCACTTACTTCCAATATCATTTTAATAGAGAGAAAAATGTCATCCTGTCTTGTTTCAGTCATTGTAATATTCAGGTCACTTGCTGCAGAACCTAATTCTAACCATATATCATTTTTCAAGATCAAGCTCAATTTTAACACTATGAGAACTAATAATATTAGACTGAGCTACATAAAATTGAAATTTCTGTAGGTCAAAGCCCATCAAATCTCTGCAATTTCATATGGTCAAATTTAATACTGCTAATGGTAGTATTCTTTACTGTATCTTTTATAATCCTGTAACATTTATATCTCTCAATTATATCATATCATATCTAGTATTGTAATTAGGTCTTTACATTCCTATCTCTGAAACAATCATGAATGCTTTAAGAGAAAACACAACACTTGTTCATTTGCAGATTCTCAAATCAGAGTGTAATTCCTGGTTCTTAGAGGCATAAGTACTTTTTAATGGAAAGAATGAATCAATTAAATATAGTATTTCTATGTTGTACCTATATAACTTTTTTAACTCTTAGCCTTTTGAGATTGAGTTTTATGTATTTTCACAGATTATTAACTTTCCAATTATGCCGTGTAATGATTACTTGCTTACTTGATAGGGGCTATTGTTTGGGAAAAAGATGAGTGGTGTTCCTTTGTGGTTTATAGTACTAAGAAGTACTTAAAGACTTTTAAATAAAACCTGCATCTATTGAGGTGATGTTTTTTATCCTTCAAATTATTATTATGGTTTATTGCATTGATTGATATGTGTATATTGAAGAATCCTTGCATTCCTGGAATAAACCCCACTTGATCATGCTGTATGATCCTTTCAATGTGCTCTTGGATTCCATTTGTTAGTATTTTGTTGAGGATGTTTGCATGTTCATCAGTGATATTGGTCTGCAGTTTTCTTTTTTTGTGACATCTTTGTATGGTTTTGGTATCAGGGTGATGGTGGCCTTGAAGAATGAATTTCAGAGTGTTCCTCCCTCTGCTATATTTTGGCAGAGTTTAAGAAGGATAGGTGTTCTTCTCTAAACGTTCGATAGAATTCCACTGTGAAGCCATCTGGTCCTGGGCTTTTGTTTGTTGGAAGATTTTAATCAGTTTTAATTTCAGTGCTTGTGATTAGTCTGTTTATATTTTCTATTTCTTCCTGGTTCAGTATTGGAAGGTTGTGCTTTTCTAAGAATTTGTCCTTTTCTTCCAGGTTGCCCATTTTATTCGCATATAGTTGCTTGTAGTAATCTCTCATGATCCTTTTTATTTCTGCATGTCTGTTGTTACTTCTCCTTTTTCATTTCTAATTCTATTGATTTGAGTGTTCTCCCTTTTTTTCTTGATGAGTCTGGCTAGTGGTTTATTAATATTGTTTATCTTCTCAAAGAACCAGCTTTTAGTTTTATTGATCTTTGCTATTGTTTTCTTCATTTCTTTTTCATTTATTTCTGATCTGATCTTTAAGATTTCTTTACTTTTGCTAACTTTGGGAGTTTTTTGTTCTTCTTTCTCTAATTGCTTTGGGTATAAGGCTAGGTCGTTTATTTGAGATGTTTCTTGTTTCCTGAGGTAGGATTGTATTGCTATAAACTTCCCTCTTAGAACTGCTTTTCTGCAGCCCATAGATTTTGGGTTGTCACGTTTTCATTGTCCTTTGTTTCTAGGTATTTTTTTATTCCGTCTTTGATTTTTTAAGTGATCTCTTGGTCATTTAGTAGAGTATTGTTTAGCCTCCATGTGTTTGGTTTGTTTGCAGATTTTTTTCTGTAATTGATATCTAGTCTCATAGCGTTGTGGTCAGAAAAGATGCTTGATATGATTTCAATTTTCTTATATTTACCAAGGCTTAATTTGTGACCCAAGATATGATCTATCCTGGAGAATGTTCCATGAGCACTTGAGAAGAAAGTGTATTCTGTGGTTTTGGATGGTATGTCCTATAAATATCAAATAAGTCCATCTTGTCTAATGTATCATTTAAAGCTTGTGTTTCCTTATTTATTTTCATTTTGGATGATCTGTCTATTGGTGAAAATGGGGTGGTAAAGTCCCCTACTATTAGTTTGTTAATGTTGACTTCCCCTTTTATGGCTGTTAGCATTTGCCTTAAGTATTGAGGTGCTTCTGTGTTGGGTGCATATTATTTACAATTGTTATATCTTCTTCCTGGATTGATCCTTTGATCATTATGTAGTGTCCTTCTTTGTCTCTTGTAATAGTCTTTATTTTAAAGTTTATTTTGTCTGATATGAGAATTGTTACTCCAGCTTTCCTTTGATTTCCATTTGCATGGAATATCTTTTTCCATCTCCTCACTTTCAGTCTGTATGTGCCCCTAGGTCTGAAGTAGGTCTCTTGTAGACACCATATATATGGGCCTTGTTCTTGTATCCATTCAGCCAGTCTATATCTTTTGGTTGAAACATGTACGCCATTGACATTTAAGGTAATTATCAATATGTATGTTCCTATTACCATTTTCTTAATTGTTTGGGGCTTGTTTTTGTAGGTCTTTTCCTTCTCTTGTGTTTGCTGCCTAGAGAAGTTCCTTTAGCATTTGTTGTAAACTGGTTTGGTGGTGCTGAATTCTCTTAAATTTGCTTGTCTGTAAAGGTTTCAATTTCTTCCTTGAACCTGAATGAGATCCTTGCTGGGTAATCTTGGTTGTAGGTTTTTCCCTTTCATCACTTTAAATATGTCCTGCCACTCCCTTCTGGCTTGCAGAGTTTCTGCTGAAAGATCAGCTGTTAACCTTAGGGGGATTCCCTTGTATGTTATTTGTTGCTTTTCCCTTGTTGCTTTTAATATTTTTTCTTTGTATTTAGTTTTTGATAGTTTGATTAACATGTGTCTTGGTGTCTTTCTCCTTGGATTTATCCTGTATGGGACTCACTGACTACACCCACCCACAGACAAGCCTCTCAGGCTGGTTAGTGCTGGTTGGCACCGATCTTCTCTGCAAGAATCTCTCTGCTTTGCCCTCTGCACCCCTGTTGCTGCGCTCTCCTCCATGGCTCCAAAGCTCCCCCACCCACCCACCCACCCGACGTCTCTGCCAGTGAAGGGGCTTCTTAGTGTCTGGAAACTTTTCCTCCTTCACAGCTCCCTCCCAGAGGTGCGGGTCCCATCCCTATTCTTTTGTCTCTGTTTTTTCTTTTTTCTTTTGCCCTACCCAGGTACATGGGGAATTTCTTGCCTTTGGGGAAGTCTGAGATTTTCTGCCAACACTCAGTAAGTATTCTGTAGTAGTTGTTCCACATGTAGATGTATTTCTGATGTATTTGTGGGGAGGAAAGTGATCTCCACATCTTACTCCTCTGCCATCTTGAAGGTCCCCCCCAAAATGCACTTTTTAGAAATTTCAAAAAAAATTTTTAAATCTGGTGAAAATATACTGCTTGTATAAATTTGTCATAAGCTTAGGGCCCCCCAAAATCAGAGAACACAGGTTTAAATGACAATACCTTGAATTCCTATCTTTCATTCCATTTTATTTGGTTCTACAGTAACTCTTTCTATGTGTAAAATCTGAAGCTATTTGTTTCATATGCTTTGGTTCTCTTTTACATGTGTCTCCAAAACTCACAACTTGTAATTGTTTCTCAGTTAGTTCTTTAAGTTACAGTCTTTGTTTGTTTTAACCAACTGTCCCTGTTTCAGAGGCTGATTCAGGAGCTGATCAGATGATTTGATTCAGCTCCAGTGAGGGGATGAATGCCTTTGCCGGCAATTTGAGACCAGAATACTGGTGTTTCTTGGTGGTTGCTATGAAAAACAAACAAAGCAAACAAACATATAAAACTATCTCCAGGGGCTTCCCTGGTGGCACAGTGGTTAAGAATCCACCTGCCAATGCAGGGGACACAGGTTCGAGCCCTGGTCTGGGAAGATCCCACATGCCACAGAACAACTAAGCCCATTTGCTACAACTACTGAGCCCACATGCCCCAAATACTGAAGCCCGCACAGCTGGAGTCCATGCTCCACAATAAGAGAAGCCACCACAATTAGAAGCACGTGCACCACAACGAAGAGTAGCCCCTGCTCACTGCAACCAGAGAAAAGCCCGCGCACAACAATGAAGACCATACACAGCCAAAAATAAAATAAATAAAATAATTTAAGAAAAAGAAGCTCTATAAAAAAAACAAAAACAAGAGTTTAAAAAAATAATAAAATAAAACTATCCCCAAAATCTTCTAGGTAGAAAAATTTTATTTCTAATGTTATTTCACTTTGGTCAGAAAATATTCTTTGTATTATATTTTTTGAAAATATTGAAATTTTCTTTGTGATCTAATTTATGATAACTTTTATGAATATTTCTTTAATATTTTAAAAGCATGTTCAGAATTTTCTATAAATGTAGAACAGGCCTATTTTATTAATTATATAATTTAAGCCTATATTTATTCTATCTTTTAAATTTTGAGTGGATAAGGGCTAATTGATATTCGATTTTAGTGTGCTTTGTTTCTTTTTTTATCAACTTTTTTGTTCTGTCCTGTAAAAATTGTTGCTGTGTCATGAACATATTCAAGGCAGGACTCAAGAACCCTCCTTGAGCTTCTAAGAATCTGAGAGTTCAAATGATGTTTCAGCCTTCACAGTGTTGAGGAAATAATAGTCAGCTTTCTATATCTAATGAAAGACAACATCTCACAGAAACAAGAAACTCAATATATACACACACACACATATATATAGATATATATACAAAGAAAATGATCTCTAGGCTTTGGTTTACCTTTTTGTTGTTTTTTGTTATAGCTTTTTTTATACTTATGTATTACTTCTGTGATCATAACAGCATGCACCTATCTTTTCTTATCTGTAACTTATATCTGGTTTTTTGAGTGTGTACTCTATTTTCTGGAAAAATTTATATATTTATAGATTTAACTCTTTCTCATTCTGATTTTACTTTCCCTTAATTTCCACATTAATATTCTTCTCTTTGACTCTCTGTACTCTGTACTCTATTGTATATATTTTCTTTCAGTGTCTACACCCTCTTCATCTGCAGTTTAATATGTAGACAGTTTCTAATTTTAGGTTTTACAGTTTTCAGTTCTGGAAGTCTTATTTAGCTCTTACCTCCAACTGATCAAATTTCTTTTCATAATTACAATGGCCACTCTTACTACTTTTAACTTATTAACCTCACAATTATTTTATAATTGCTGATGATTACATCTTGTCTTTTTAGGTCTAATTATATGGTTTGTTACTTCATTATTGAGGGTTCACTCAGAGAACCACTAGAAATTATGCAGAGCAGGAGATTCATTATACTAATCTGATCTCTTGAAATTGTGGGAACTGATAAAGTAGGCTTGGTTCATCTCTTTCTTCTGCATCTAGTGATGAACTTGATGTCACAGAACAGGTGGTTAGGAGGAAAAACAGATGAACAGGAAATGAGGAAGCGTACAGAAAACTGGAATCCTCACTGGCCTCTCCTGTCTCCCAGGCTCTAATACTTGTTGCTCTGGATGACCCATGGCAGAAGGAACTGGCACTCTTTCCATAGAACCTTGCTGGCTCATTGCCAGGATTTGTAAAAACGAAACCAAAAACCAAAAAACTAAAACAAGAGATCCCATGGGAGCAGGAACTGTGGCATGGGCTGCTGCCAACAAAATGAGTGGAAGATACACCAAAACATTAGTAAGCCTTTCCTACTGCTTTTAAGCGTAAGCATCTACTGCTCCACTTTCAAATCTCATGCAAAATTCTTTTGTGTCCAACGCTAACCAAAAGTATAGGGAAGGAAATCATGGGCCCCGATTTCTTCTTACCCAAGTTGGCATGTTTACAAAGCCAACAGAGTTACGTATACTTTTATTCACAGAGACTTGTTTACTTGTGTTTAGTGGTTTTTGTTTATATACCATTGGTTCTTGGTGTTTTGTCTTGGGGGCTTTTGTGACGCTTGGATTGTTTTGCATTTTAGCATTAAGGTTTGGGCCATAGAAGTAATAAGAATTCAGGATTTGAATGTCTGGAATTTTAATAGTAGATTTTTTTCCTTTTTTTTTCACTTTATAAAGATTCAAGGTTAAAACAGACATATATTTGCACCATATCTTATTTTCTTATTCCTAACTTACCCACTGAGGGTGCTGTTCTTTAGGGATTCTAGATTAATGCACACCATCTTCTTTGACCTCTCAGCCTGCTCAGGCTACTGACTTTCCTTTTGAACCCAGTCTGATAAGTGCATTCAAATATATGCTCTAGGGCTTCCCTGGTGGTGCAGTAGTTGAGAGTCCACCTGCCGATGCAGGAGACACGGGTTCGTGCCCCAGTCCGGGAAGATCCCACATGCCGCGGAGCAGCTCAGCCCGTGAGCCATGGCCACTGGCCTGCACGTCCGGAGCCTGTGCTCCGCAACGGGAGAGGCCACAACAGTGAGAGGCCCGCGTACCACAAAAAATTCATTAATTAATTAAAAAACCATATGCATATATATATATATATATATATATATATATATATATATATATATATATATGCTCTAACATACCAGTGATTAGCAGATATCTCTATCCTAAAAAAAACTGTGCTTTATTATTCCTCTGGATTAGAATTAGAGTTTTCTGACTTCCACAAAACTTTGCCAACAGTTTATCAATAAATTATTTTAAGTTACCCAAGATTAGCAAAATCAGAAAGTCACTTCCACCCAAATGTTGGAGGAACAAAGGGAAGGGACGGTGTTACTAAAGCCCAGTGGCCAAAGTCAGCTATGGCATCTGGAATCACAGTGGTCCTGTCCAGGAAGAGTTGGAGACACCAAGACACCAGCTGCTGCCAGTGATCCAAAGCAGACAGAGAAAAAGAAAACAACCTAAATTCTTCCTATCTCCAGTTTTCTAACAGTTCCACTCATTGCCCTAAACCAGCCAGAAGTAGGTCGGCCCAGCAGCTTGGGCCTAGAGCCTTCACTGGTTTGCTTCCTGCCTTAGAGAACAGAGAGGAGAAAAATTAAGGAATGAATATGAGGACAAATAAGCCCAACAACCTGCCCAGAGCCTTAAGGCTGTTTTTACTTGATCCAAAAAAGTGAAAAGTGTTGACCTATATTTGGAAACCAAATCGGTGAAGCGGTAAATTTTACATTTATGACTTCGAAATTTGGTATAATTATTTACGTTTTATGAATGAGGGTAAAAAACCTGAGATTCAAATATGTTAAATATCTTGCCTGAGTTCATTTGGCTAATTAACAATAGTGCCTGGATTAAAGCTTCTTAACCTTTCAACTACATTATCTTTCATTCTTCCTTTTTCTTCTGGTTAACACCACCAAGTAACGCAATGTCCAGATAACTAGACTAGACAACTATTCAGCCTCATTGACACAGAATCACATTCAAGAGAGAGAGACAAGGTGTACTTGAGACTCCATTAATATGTATCAGAAAGATCACATGTACTTTTCCCAGCTTTATTCTTGGGATACTCTTTGGGGAGATTATGAGACCCTAAAGACAAGTAATGTTTGTATACAGGTATTTGCATCTACAAATGCCTTTCATCTTGACTACATATGCAAATATCCAAAAGGAGTGAGCAGTGGTTCCTCCTAGTAAAGGGGATCCTCCGGGGATTTAATTAAAGCGGCATCCAAGTTCATCTGCCTGCCATTCTCCAGAGGCTGGTATCTTTGTTGAATTGCATAGCAAATCTGCCAGTTATTCCCAGGAAACACTTGGCTATGGAGAGTCAGATTCTATTCCCTGGTGATGTGTAAGAAGGATGGGGAGAACAAGAGTTTCTATTTAAATTTTTATTTTGGTTTTCCTGTCCAGGTGACAGCTAGACAGGCAACCAGCCTCTCATTCACAGACATTGCATCTCTTGACTTCATGCCAGGCTTGTTCTCCTGAACACAGCATCCCTGTAACATGTAATCACTCACTTGATTGGCCTGATCTAGTCTGTTTCATAAGAAATATGATTAGATCATCATAAGGGTTCCTTTCAGCTTTGAAAGCCTGTGATACTAGGCTGAAACGTGCTTTTAAGTGGTCTCTAATAAATAATAATGTATAAATACTACTTTTATTACCACCACTACTAATAAATACAATAATGAAGTAATCTCATCTTTAAATCATAATTTGCAGTATACACATCACTTTCATCAATATCATCTAATTTTATTCTTCCAACAATACTGTAGCTCAGCAAAACTAGAAATAGAGGGGTGAGTCTAAGGACAAAGGGAATGAGCTGGTGAAATGTCTTGAACCTCACTTGTATGAAATGAAAAAGAAACATCTCTGTAATACTGATACAAGGGAAAATCATTTACCAGAATAATGAATGAAGACAGGAACATTTAGTCTAATATGGAGATATTTTAAAAATAATATGAATATATTATTATTGACTTATCAAAATAAATTCTCGTTTACACTCATAGGTCATAGGCCTCATGTTAGCTCTTTGCTCTCCCTTGAATGTCCCACTCCTATTCTAGTTTTTCTTGGCGCCTCCCACTTTTAATGTATACAGCTTTTTTTTTAAACATCTTTATTGGAGTATAATTGTTTACAATGGTGTGTTAGTTTCTGCTGTATAACAAAGTGAATCAGCTATACATATACAAATATCCCCATTTCTCCTCCCTTTTGTGTCTCCCTCCCAACCTCCCTATCCCACCCCTCTAGGTGGTCACAAAGCAACAAGTTGATCTCCCTGTGCTATGCGGCTGCTTCCCACTAGCTATCTACTTTACATTTGGTAGTGTATATATGTCCATGCCACTCTCTCACTTCGTCCCAGCTTACCCTTCCCCCTCCCTGTGTCCTCAAGTCCATTCTCTACGTCTGCGTCTTTAGTCCTGTCCTGCCCCTAGGTTCTTTAGGACCTTTTTTTTTTTTTTTTAGATTCCATATATATGTGTTAGCATACGGTATTTGTTTTTCTCTTTCTGACTTACTTCACTCTGTATGACAGACTCTAGGTCCATCCACCTCACTACAAATAGTTCAACTTCGTTTCTTTATATGGCTCAGTAATATTACATTGTATATATGTGCCACATATTCTTTATCCATTCATCTGTCGATGGACACTTAGGTTCCATGTCTGGCAATTGTAAATAGAGCTGCAGTGAACATTGTGGTACATGACTCTTTTTGAATTATGGTTTTCTCAGGGTATATGCCCAGTAGTGGGATTCCTGGGTCATATGGTAATGCTATTTTTAGTTTTTTAAGGAACCTCCATACTGTTCTCATAGTGGCTATATCAATTTACATTCCCACCAACAGTGCAAGAGGGTTCCTATTCTCCACACACTCTCCAGCATTTCTTGTTTGCAGATTTTTTGATGATGACCATTCTGACTGGTGTGAGGTAATACTTCATTGTAGTTTTGATTTGCATTTCTCTAATGATTAGTGATGTTGAGCATCCTTTCATGTGTTTGTTGGTGATCCATATATGTTCTTTGGAGAAATGTCTATTTAGGTCTTCTGCCCATTTTTGGATTGGGTTGTGTTTCTGATATTGAGCTGCATGAGCTGCTTGTAAATTTGGAGATTAATCCTAATCCTTTGCCAGTTGCTTCATTTGCAAATATTTTCTCCCATTCTGAGGGTTGCTTTTGTCTTCTTTATGGTTTCCTTTGCTGTGCAAAAGCTTTTAAGTTTCATTAGGTCCCATTTGTTTATTTTTGTTTTTATTTCCATTTCTCTAGGAAGTGGGTCAAAAAGGATCTTGCTGTGATTTGTGTCATAGAGTGTGCTGCCTATGTTTTCCTCTAAGAGTTTTATAGTGTCTGGCCATACATTTAGGTCTTTAATCCATTTTGAGTTTATTTTTGTGTATGGTGTAGGGAGTGTTCTAATTTCATTCTTTTACAAGTAGCTGTCCAGTTTTCCCAGCACCACTTATGAAGAGGCTGTCTTTCTCCATTGTATATTCTTGCCTCCTTTTTCAAAAATAAGGTGACCATAAGTGTGTGGGTTTATCTCTTGGCTTTCTATCCTGCTCCATTTATCTATATTTCTGTTTTTGTGCCAGTACTATACTGTCTTGATTACTGTAGTTTTGTAGTGTAGTCTGAAGTCTGGGAGCCTGATTCCTCCAGCTCCATTTTTCTTTCTCAAGATTGCTTTCACTATTCGGGGTCTTCTGTGTTTCCATACAAATTGTGAAATTTTTTGTTCTAGTTCTGTGAAAAATGCCCTTGGTAGTTTGATAAGGATTGCACTGAATCTGTAGATTGCTTTGGGTAGTATAGTCATTTTCACAATGTTGATTCTTCCAATCCAAGAACATGGTATATCTCTCCATCTGTTTGTATCATCTTTAATTTCTTTCTTCAGTGTCTTATAGTTTTCTGCATACAGGTATTTTTTCTCCTTAGTAGGTTTATTTGTAGGTATTTTATTCTTTTTGTTGCAGTGGTAAATGGGAGTGTTTCCTTAATTTCACTTTCAGATTTTTCATCATTAGTGTATAGGCCTGCAAGAGATTTCTGTGCATTAATTTTGTATTCTGCTACTTTACCAAATTCATTGATTAGCTCTAGTAGTTTTCTGGTAGCATCTTTAGGATTCTCTATGTATAGTATCATGTCATCTGCAAACAGTGACAGCTTTACTTCTTCTTTTCCGATTTGGATTCCTTTTATTTCTTTTTCTTCTCTGATTGCTGTGGCTAAAACTTCCAAAACTGTGATAAATAATAATGGTGAGAGTGGATAACCTTGTCTTGTTCCTGATCTTAGAGGAAATGGTTTCAGTTTTTCACCATTGAGAATGATGTTGGCTGTGGGCTTGTCATATATGGCCTTTATTATGTTGAGGTGAGTTACCCCTATGCCTACTTTCTGGAGGGTTTTTATCATAAATGGGTGTTGAATTTTGTCAAAAGCTTTTTCTGCATCTATTGAGATGATCATATGGTTTTTCTCCTTCAGTTTGTTAACATGGTGTATCATGTTGATTGATTTGCGTATATTGAAGAATTCTTGCATTGCTGGGATAAACAGCACTTGATCATGGTGTATGATCCTTTTAATGTGCTGTTGGATTCTGTTTGCTAGTATTTTGTTGAGGATTTTTGCATCTATGTTCATCAGTGATATTGACCTGTAGTTTTCTTTCTTTGTGATGTCTTTGATTTTGGTATCAGGGTGATGGTGGTCTCACAGAATGAGTTTAGGAGTGTTCCTCCCTCTGCTATATTTTGGAACACTTTGAGAAGAATAGGTGTTAGCTCTTCTCTAAACGTTTCATAGAATTCACCTGTGAAGCCATGTGGTCCTGGACTTTTGTTTGTTATGTATACAGCTTTACACCCTGTGTTCATAGTACTTCATATCACTTATTATTACCTGATTATCTTGTATCTATCAACTATCTACCCTAATTAATTATTACCTCACTCCTCTGTAACATAAAATCAATGAAATCAAAGATTTCTTTCTACAGTTCACTGCTTTATATCCAGAGTATAAAGCAGGAAGTCAACAAATATTTGTTGATTTAATTACACAGCTATTAAATGTATAATTGAATAAAAATGTTACTGAAACATTTTGTTTTAAAATAGGGCTTTATCTGCTATAACAAAACTTTTCTTAAAAAAAATACATCACTTCCAAATATAGAGGGTAAATATTTCTTATAATCAGGGGTCACCCACTCTTAATCAAATCAAATTGGGTTTCCTATATTACTAAAAATTAGTAGATGTTTAAAAATTATTCAGAGAAATAAGTCAGTAAGAAAAAGACATTTATGGTATGATTCCACTTATAAGAGCTACTAAACTAGTCAAATTCATAGAACCAGAAAGTAGAATGTGGTTAGCTGGGGCTGGGTGGAAGGAGGAAAAGGGAAGTTGTTATTTAACAGCTATAGTTTCAGTTTTACAAAATGAAAAAGTTCTGGGGATCTGTTTCACAACAGCATGAATACACTTAAAACTATTAAGCTGTACACTCCTCAGAGATTTATACACTACTTCTATTTGTCTTCTTTAGAATCATTTCATTACTGAAATCCTCTGTATGTTTTCAGCACACATTAAAATGCAAATGCACTTAAATTATAGGTGAAGATGGAGATGAACATACATCCTTAGATTAGAAAAGTACTTTTGTGGCCCAAGAGACCACAAATGGATATTTACAGGGCAATGACTATGTCACATGAGACCACAATTCAGTACTAGCATTAAGAAATGATTTTACTTTACAATACTGAAGTGGCAAAATTACCCACTAACTTATAATATCTTAAATAGTCCCCCATTGTGTTCAAGATAAAATTCAACATTCTTGATTTACTTACAGATCTGGACCCTTCACAATCTGCTTCAGATTTCCCAGCCTCATCATCTACCATTAATACACCCACTCGTCCCAGACAATTCAGTATTCCACCTACATGCACATGCCAGGCAAGTTTGCATTTCAAAAGCCTTTTTACCGTGCTCTCTTCCATTGCAAGAATGTCTTTAAATTCATTCTTTTAACTTTTAAATCCTACTAAAAAGGATCTTCAAATCACTTCTTTGGAAACCCTCCCTGATACACTCCTCACTATTCAGACAAACCTTATAGCAAATTTAATTAATTCCTCTACCAGGCCCTCAAAGACTTAGCATACTAAAGAGGGGAATAAGGATAAGACAATATTTGGCCTAGTCAGAAACTCAGGACCCCAAAAACTAATCATGTCCAATCTACCAATAATCTATGACACTCGCAAGTGTTTTGTGTGAGCATGTTTGTGTGGATATATATGTGTTTGAATGTCTGTACATATTTATTTTGATAATCAAGGAAGTTCTGACTTTCAAATTTGGCTTGTGTGGTATGGAACAGAGACAACACACAACTAGAAGCCCAGATCCGTTACTGACCTTCAGAACAGAAGCACCCCAACACAGGACTCTTTGGGCATCTTAGAAAAGAATGTGGGCTTTTCAGAAAGAAAAAAATAGCCACACAAACTAATTGTTTTTCAGTCTCATATGTCTTGGAGGAACATTTGATACTTAAGTAAAATTTAATAATAGTATTGAGTATTTTTAAATTGTATTCTTTTTATAAAAAGAGATTAGCCACCCTACTGGATGTGTATCTAATGGTGGTTTTAATTTGTATTTATCAGATGTTTAAAGATATTGAGCACTTTTTCATGTACTTATTGGTTATTGTCATGTCCTCTTTGGTAAAATATTCTTTCAAAACCTCTGTTCATTTTTAATGGGTTGTATATCAACTTATTGGATTTTAAAAGTTTATTAATATAACAATTATTTATTAGATATACACTTGCCAGTATTATATTCCAGGCTGTGGTTTGCCTTCTGCTTCTCATAAGCATCTTTGAAGGGGCAGAAGTATTTGATTTTGATGAACTGCAACAGCATTCTGGGGGAATTTATGCATTTTGTGTTCTAAGAAATACTTGTTTAGCCAAAAGTCATATTAGTTTTCTATTGTTTCATGACAAATTACCACAAACTTAGCATTTTAAATCAACAGCCATTTATTAGTTAGGTAAGTTAGAAGTACAGACACATTGTGTCCTACTCCTCAGCTCAGAACCTCACAAGGTCAAAATCAAGGTGCTAGCAAGGCTATGTTCTCATCTGTAGTCAGTGGTTCTCTTTTAAGCTCATGTTTATAGCAGAGTTTAATTTCTTATGGTTGTAGGACTGAGTACCCTATCTCCTTGCTAGCTGCCATTTGGGGACCACTCTCAGTTCCTAGAGGCTGCCCAAATTCCTTGCCTATGCCCCCCTATATTTCCAAAGTCAGCATTAGAGAATCTTCCTCACATCAAATCTCTCCCCTGCTTAAAAGATATTTCTCCAGGAAGAGCCCAGTCCCCTCTAGATTAGTGTTTGATAAATACTTGGGAAAAGGGCTAAGTATACCAGGGGATGGATATCTTGTGGAATCATTTTAGGTTCTGCCTATCACATTTCCTAAGAATTTATCTTATATGTTATTCTCAAGTTTTATAGTTCTGCCTTTTACCTTTAGGACTATGATCCATTTTGAGTTAATTATTGTAGAAGGTCCAAGGTAAGGAATCCTGTTCATTTTCTTCTAGTGGATGTGGATATACAACCTTTCCAGCACCATTTGATGAAAATACTACCCTTTCCCATTGAATTAACTTTACACATTAAAACAAACTGAATATATACGTGTAGTTCTATTTCTAGACTCTATTCTATTTATGTCTATTGCTACTTCAATACTTCACTGTTTTGAATACAGTAATTTTATATTAAATCTTGAAATCAGGTGGTTCATTTCTTCTCTCTTTCCAGAAGTGTTTTGGCACTTCTAGATCCTTTACATTTCCATAAAAATTTTAGAATCATCTTGTTATATTTTATAAAACATGCTGAAATTTTAATTGGGATTATATGGCATCTATAGGTCTATTTGGAGGGATATGATATTTTCAAAGTATTGAATCTTACAATCCATGAATATGGTATATAGCTCTCCATTTGTATAATTTCTCTGAGCAATTTTTTTTTTAGTTGTCACTGGGCATTTTGTTGTTGTTGTTAAATTTATTGCTAAGTATTTCCAATTTGTTAATGTTATTGTAAATTGATTGCTTTATAATTAAAATGTCCTATGGTTTGTTGTTAGTATATAGAAATATATCTTATTTTTGTATGTTGCCCTAGTAGCTTACAAATTTCCTTAAAAACTTCCAGCAGCATTTTTATAGACGACTTTGGCTTTTCTGTAGGCTATCATGTTTGCAAACAGATCTTTACTATTTCCTTTCCAATTTTTATAGCTTTTATTTATTTTTCTTTATTTTTTTCCCTTTTATTTGTTTCCCTGACTAGGACCTCCACTAGCAGGTAGAATAAAATTGGTAAGAGTGAGTATTCTTTCTCTTTCTTATCTTAGTTAGACAGCTTCATTCCTTCATGATTTAGTATGATGCTAGCTTTATTGGTTTAAAAAGATGGCTTCCTACTGAGTTAAAGAAATTCCCTTCTGTTCCTAGTTTTTAAAATTTTTTAAGTTCTTTTTTTTCCCTTTATAACTAATGAATTTTTTCAAATGCTTTTTCTGTACCTATTGAGAAGATCATACAGTTTTTCCTTCTTAGTCTGTTCATAAAGTGAATTGCATTAATTTTCACATATCAAACCATATCTCTAATAAACTCTTCTTGCTCATAATATAATCATGGTGTAATCTTGCTCATCATGTGATATGTGTACATATACACATGTACACACACATATACACACATATACATATACATGGATTTACTTCATTAATATTCTCTTAAGAATATTTGCAGTTAGTTCCTTGAAGAAAATTTGCCTGCAGTTTTCTATTTTTTTATAGCTTTGTCATGTATTGGTATCAGGGTTATTCTGTAAAATGAGATGGGAAACGTTTTCTCCTCCTCAGTTTTCCGGATGATTGTTGTAGAATTGCCATTATTTTTCTTTAGGTATTTTGTTGCTTTCTCCAATTTTTCTTTAGGTATTTTGTTGATTTCAGGTTCAAACCAGTTGAACCTGAAGTTTTCTTTGTGGAAGAAATTAAACTACAAATTCAATATATTTAGACGATAGAAAACTACTCAGTTTATTTATTTCTTCATGACTGAAATTTGGTAGATTTTAACTCACAAATTTATCTTTCTCTAAGATATCAAATTTATGGGCATAAAATTCTTAATGTATATTTATTTTCCATCTACTACAGGATCTACATTGCAGTCCCATGTACGTCAGCTATTTTTAATTTGTATCTCTTCTCCTTTTGTTACTAATTAACCTCAGCAGAAGTTTATCAAATTTATTCATATTTTCCAACTACCTTTTGGTGTCATTTATTTTCTCTACTATTTTTATACCTTCTCTGTAATTAATTTAGCAGCATAAAACAATGTATGTTTATTATGTCGCTGTTTCTATGGTTCAGGATTTTTTTTCATCCTTCAAAACTTTATTATTTGCTTATTCACATATGACTAGCCATCTATTGAGTAAGTTTTTGAAATTAATTCACATTTTTACAGTTGCATTGGGGTATAACTGATAAAGATTAAATTGCATATACCTAAAGTATTCAATTTGGTATATTTTGATATATGTATACACCTGTGAAAACAGCTTCACAACTAATAAAATAAACCTCCCTACCACCTCATCTGCAGACACCAAGTGATCCACATTCTGCCACTATAGATTCATTTTCTATAACTTATATAAATGGAATAAAATTGTATGTACTTTATTTTTGTCTGACTTCTTTCTTTTAGAGTTATTATCTTGAGTCTCATCCATGTTGCTGTTTGTATCAATAGCTCATTCCTTTCATTGCCGAATTGTATTCCACTTTATAAATATACCAAATTTTGTTTATCCATTCACTAGCTTATGGACATTTGAATTGTTTCCACTTCCTGATTATTATGAATAGTGTTGCTGTGAGTCAACACTATTAAGTGTTACATGTAAGTCTTTGTGTGAAGCTGTGTCTTTCATTTCTCTTGGGTGGAATTGTTGGCTTAAGTTGTATGGTAAATTAATGTTTAACACTTTAAGAAACTCTATAGCGGTTTTGCATAACTGCACCATTTTTCATTTCCAGAAGCAATACATGCATGTTCAGGCAATTGTAAGTGTCCCCAAGGATATAGTAAAGCAGGGCAATACATACATTGCTGGGTTTAGGATTAAAGCGCAGCTGAGTCCTTTGTTCAGTGTATTACAACACTACAATCATAATATCAGCCAGGCTCCTCTTAACTGAAGTTCAGCATACTTCTCCAACTTTATTCAAGTTGTCGGAAGAATTCAGTTCCTTTTGATAGCAGGACTGAGTTCCTTAGCAACTAGAAGCCACCCCTCCCTTCAGCCAGTTCACAACATGGCTGCTTGGTTTTTCAAGATGAGCAGGTGAGGTAGCCTCTGAATTCTAGGCTCTCTTCAGGGGTTTTCCTGATTCAGTCAAGCCCACCAGGATAATCTTCCTTTGATCGAATTAAAAGCTAAGTACTTAGGGAACTTAATTATATCCACAAAAATTTTCACCTTTGCCATATGACAGCATAATTGCAGGCATGCTATCTCATCACCTTTGCCATATTCTATTAGTTAGAAGCAAGTTACTCTCATGGGAAGTGTATTATACAATGGCACAAGTCATTGGGGGTCGCTTTAGCATTCTAGCTAACATACCATCACTCTGGAATTTAAGTTGCTTTTTATTATTAACTTCTTGAAGTTTAAGCTTACACCATTGATTGAGAATTTCTTTCTCTTCTGATACAGGCATTTAAAGTTTTAGGCATCTAAGCACTACTTCAGCATCACTTCACATATTTTAATATACTGTGCTTTCATTGTCACCCAGTGTAAATTATTTTCTAATTTTTTGTGTGAATTTTTTTCTTTAATCATGGTTTTAAAAAATGTCTTTATTAATATCATATGTGGGGCCTTAGAGATATTTGTGTTCTTAGTTTATACGTTTATGCTATTTTGGTCAAACAGCACCTTCTATGATATACTAACCATTTTAATTTTATTGAGAATTGGTTTTTGGCCCACAGTATGTTCAGTGATGGTGAATACTCTGTGTGCACTTGAAAGTAATGTATATTCTGTTATGGTTGTGTGGAATTCTCTAAAAATCTTAATCGAATCCAGTGGTTTGAGGATAGTGTCCAAATCTTTTATATTATTACTGATTTTTGTCTCTCAGACGTTTTACATACCCCTTAATGTTTCTGATGAAAGCCCAGTGGAGGCACATGGGAAAGAGAGGCAGGTGGAGGCAGGACTCCCACGCCCACAGCCAGAGGTTTCCAGGGATCATAAATTTCATGCTCACCTGCACTTGTCCTTTAAGAATTCATTAAAATTTCATTTGATTTTTTCAAACCAGGTTTTATGGTTGCCAGCTCTACCACCAATGCTCTGCCAAAGGTGAAACAATTGTATGTGACTTGTCTCTCTTCAGAGGGACTTATCACTAAGTTCACCTAAGTTTACCTTGCTAACTTAGCTCTGATGGAATCTGGAAAATGCTTTTTAACGTTTAGGGTGGTAGAGACCTTCTCTTGTGGGTTTCCTATAGCCTAATTACTCAGCAGAACTATAAAACCTTGGGGCTGTAAAACTGTCAGACATGTTTCCGGCACTGCAGTTCCAAGCCAGAGCCTGACTGGGTCAGGTCCATGCTCCCACACGCCCCTGTCCTCCTCCCAGGATGCCCACTGCTCCCTCCTGCAGCTATGGGTAAATACATTTCGATTGATTAAAATCTTCAAAACAACAAATAACAAAAGACGAGTCTTGGGGCTTCCCTGGTGGTGCAGTGGTTAAGAATCTGCCTGCCAATGCAGGGGACACGGGTTCAAACCCTGGTCCAGGAAGATCCCACATGCCACGAAGCAACTAAGCCCGTGCGCCACAACTACTGAGCCTGCGCTCTAGCGCCCGTGAGCCACAACTACTGAAGCCCGCGCACCTAGAGCTCGTGCTCTGCAACAAGAGAAGCCACCGCAATGAGAAGCCCGCACACCACAAGGAAGAGTAGCCCCTGATCGCCGCAACTAGAGAAAGCCCGCGCGCAGCAAGGAAGACCCAAAGCAGCCAAAAATAAATTAAAAAAAAAAAAAAAGACGAGTCTTTACTGATAAATATTGGGAATGGTAAAATATTGGAAATCAGTGTTGTCAAAGACAACCTGGAGATTTACCTCGCAAAACTTAATCACTCCTTTCTCTGTTGGTAATGCCGAGGGCTTTTATGAGGAAAAGAAAACAGCTTTCACAGATGATACTGTGCCATCTCTGGATCTTTTACTCTGTTGTTTGTGGTTTTTATTGGAATAGGAGAAAGCGGTGCAAAGATTTCCGGAGACATACATCCTCAGTGTTAAATAGCAGCCTGAGAGGTTGAATTGTTATTTAGTGATCATCCATGTGTATATATGTGTGAACATGTGTGAACATGCATTGTGTTAGGGACAGAGTGCCCTTATGAAAGACTCAGTACCTATTTACAAAACAAGCAAACACCTGTTAGCTTTTAAAATGAGATACATTCCAGATTATATATTTATTTAAAATAGTTTATTTTTATTGCTCTTTAGAGTGCAGTGCAAATTACCACAACTAATGTATTTTCTAAAATAGGCATGCATTTTAAATGAAAATCATATTACAGTATGAAATCTTATGAGCATATTAGGAAATAAAGGGTACACTGCAATGGGGGGGTGAAAGGGCCACAGAGAGTGAACCTCTGATGTCTTCACATCTCTAAAGACAAAATCTAGCAGGAAAAAAACGTTCCTGTTCTGTGAACCAATCCAATCCTGATTCTACTTTCTATGTGCAATTTGTTTTAAAAAATCTAATCATCCTCTCCTGTTCCAGATACAACCTCTCCACCGGATGTGGTTCATATTATGTAAATGGAGTCAGAAATGTAAGAGCTCAAATTTGATTATAGCGGCCTGTTGCCCGTGGTATCATTAAATGTGCAAGTTGACACATGAACTTCTAGTTTATGGGACTGTGTGTCGTAAGCACATTAGTTAAGGCAGTAACAGCCTGTTTGCTTTTACACTGAAACTGACAAAAGGCATGATATTTGTAGAACATGCTAACTGCTGTAACAAATAACTTCCAAATCTCATTGGCTTACTCAACAAGTTTCCCACCGCATCTCAGTGGAGTGATGTAGGTTGGCAGGATGCAGGGAGGGTCCTCCACTCCTCAGGCTCTAACCCTCCCTTGGGTCTCCCAGCCACTCAATGGATCCTTTTGCCTCTGGGGACAAATGAATTAAGAACGATTGCACAGAAGACTTAAATAAGAGGTGTAGGGGCGCCTTCAAGGGACACCCATCACTTCAGCTCTTTTCATTGCATAGATCTTAGTCACATGGCCAGGCATTAAAGGGGATTGGAAAATGTGTCAGCAGTTTGCCGAGAGCAAACATGGAAATCGCTGGACAGCTTATTGGGGTCTGCATCAAACAATGCCCAGTAAATGAGTAAAGAGCTAATGTGTAATATGATTTGTTCCTGAAGGTGTGTGGTTAATGGAGAGAAACAATCATTTTTCTGTAGCTCAATAAATTGCAGACTGATCTGAGAAGTGTTTACTAAAAATAAGTGTTTTACAGGGGTAGTATTTTAAGCTTCTAGCAAAAAAAAAAATGTTTTCTATATACAACAAGTCACTAAGGATATAGAAAGTTAACTTCAGAAATGAAAAATTATTTTTAAAACTGTAAATAATTTATTCACTAGATCATCCTATTATAACTTTGTAAAAGTCACTGGAGAGTAGCAAAGGTGGAAGGGAAATGAGAGATGGGAGGAATATGTTTCCTGTTTCTCTAGCATCCTTGGTCCCAGGGGTAGAATTGTCTGGTAATTCTGAAGAGGTGTGAGAAGTCATCAGAGAGCCACTGCAGGGATTTGGAGTATTTATATTACTATAGCTACAGAACCAAACATCAATCCCTTAAGCTATTATTTCAGTGAAGATGGTTAAACACATACTGACAAATGGACTCCTCTTTTTTCTAATTTTTACTATGTGTGGAACTTATTTCTGAGCTTAGGGTATTAGTTTAACTTCCTGCACACTATGAAACAATAAAAGAGGGTTAGATGGGTCATTTTTTTGTCACTCTGGTACCTCTTAAAAGTGGTGTAATGCATCAGAGCATACTTTATTTTGTCAGGACAGAGAGAGATCAGATTCTATTATAGGAAGAGCAACAGATATAGGATCAGAGAATCCTCAAGAGTGTACATTCTGTAGCTCAGCCAGGCTATTTGTAAGGGTAAAGTTATGGAAACTGATGGTGTATATGACTGAATGATAACCTTGAGAGGGTTGATAATGTTTCACAAAGGAGTAGAATCAGCTTCAAGTAAGAGAAAAGGAACTAATTGTTATTATTACCAATTGTGTACACTTAATATTGAACTATGTTAGGCTTTCCATACACATTGCTTTGTGTCATTGTTACGACACCCTAAAAGTATCATTGTCATCAACATTGTTTATGTTAAATGATGATAGATTTTAGTGAAGGATGAATCTGCATATTTCATTACCCAATAAATCTGACAAAACACAGAAGAGCAAAATATGAAAAAGAATAAATAATTCTACTTAGAGATAAGTGTTACCACCCAGGAATGTCTCTTTCCAGAATACTTTTCTATATTTTAATGTGATCATACTATGTGTTGAGGATGATTGGTTGAGCAGTTTATTCATCATCTACTTCCTATGGTAAGTTTATGTGAAACATTAAATTTATTTTCATAAAGTGTTTAGAATTATTTACTTATCCTTACATAGAATAGACCTTTAGAAAAAGAGAGACTGAGACCTCTATTCTAAATTCACCATTTCAGAGGTAAAAAAAAAATGAGTCAGACAGATCCTGTACTATACCAACATTCCTCTCATTCCAAAATGCCATTTCCCATTCCCTGGGCTATAAAAAGCACACAGATGCCTCAAAACTTTTGCAACCTCCCAAAAGTAAAATGTATATTTGGCCTCTTCTTTTGAATTGCATATTTAGCCATTTTTCTAGCAATCACTTTGTGTCATTTACAAATGGAGTCTCATAAATATTCCAGTTTGCACTTTCTCAGGTACAGAGCATTCACATTTGATGGTGTAATTTCATTTTGGTTAGAGGAAAATTTTATGCATTTGGGATCCTTTTAGTTCCCAACATGATTAAACCTGGTGTTGTAGCTAAAAAGCTCTTATGACAATTTATCATGTGTTGGCTTAAAGAAATTTTCATTACTTCATCTCAAGACATTGCTTTCCTTGCAAGTTTCAAAGCAGATTTTTCACTTAAAGACACTTTCTCTTTTACATACTACTCTCCATTATTGCCCAGATCTTCTTTCACCCCAAACTTTTTCTTTTTTCCTTGAGGCAGATCCAAGAGAGTACTTATACAAAGAAAGAGATAGTTTCTTCATTTCTTCTTCTGAACCTTGGAACTAATTCCACAGAATTCCTTAGTCTTTCCATTCACTGTCCATATTTTTTACCAAAATATATTAGGACCTACAAAAGGAAATGAGGCAACTGCTCACTTCCTTTCAAATATAAACAATAAAAATAATGTCCATTTCCCAAAGGCCCATCATGTGCTTTGATTTATTTTTGGTGCTTGAAATTAATTATTTAAGTTAATGCTTTCAGCTTCTAACCAAGAATATTGTTCATCTTAACTTATAGAGAGAAACTGAGGATCTTAAAGTCATTGTAAATTTTTTAGGGTTCAAATCATAAGCAGAACAGGAATTTTCAGGCATGACTTATCCAAAACTTCAAGTTATTACTACCCTGCCATCTTGTTTGACTCCAAAATACCTGACAGAAAAGTTGTTTAGTAGAAAGAAAAGAAATTATAAATTAAAATGATTTTGTGTTATTTATTAAACTTATTATTTCTTTCTTTCTCAGACTATCACAGAAAATTAAGAGCTGCCTGTACCACAAACTGAGAAATTGTAAGGGGGTTCAGATAATGTAGTTTGCTGATTACATCGCTATGATATCTACCTCCACTTCCTTATGTTTAAGATAGAAAAAAGATAATAGTTTCTTTGAAAATAATCTTAAAATGGTTTATAAATAATTTATCTTTTAAACCTCTTTTCAGAAATTATTTTGTTTCACAGAAAAACTGCATATTTGTGTATGGTTTACTTCGTCTTTAACCTAAGAGTATACAGCCAACAGACTGTTTCCAGAACATAACTGGTCTAGTTCTTCTTCTCACTTAGCATAGTTATGTTATTCACTTTCAATGCAGTAAGATTTATTTGTTTGTGTTTTTATTCCACCTTTTTCCTACCTTCACTGCCGATTGTATTTTATTTTTGTGTATGAAAAGTTGGCATGATTCTAAAAGCTGGAATTCTATGGTAAACTCAAAGAATTGACACTCCCTCACCCTTTTCTGGCCATTCCCATGGACTCCCTGCAGAGAACAGATCTCACTGGTTACTGATTCATCTTCCTGTGATTTTTCTTTTTACACAAACGAGCATATCCAGGTATATTTCTTATCCCAACATTTTTCTTACACAAAAGGCAGCACACTGTAGATATTCCTTTGAATTTTGTGATTTTTTTGTATCTGGCTTCTTTCACTTAGCATAGGGAACGACAAACTACAGCCTGTGGGCCAATTAAACCCCAAGGCCTGTAAGCAAAGAATAGCTTTTACATTGGTAAAGGGTTGTAGAAAAGAAAAGAAAAAAATATGTTATAGAGCTTGTATGTGGCTGGCAAGCCTGAAATATTTACAGAAAAAGTTGTCCTACCCGTGACAGCATACTGTATTTAAGTTCATCCATGTTGGAGGATATACCCACAGTTCACTCTTTTTATTGTTCAATATTATTCCAGTGCCAAGATATATCACATTGGGTCTATCCACTTATCAGTTTATGGGCATTTGTGCTATTTCCACTTTGAACTATTATGAATAATGCTTTCATGAATATTCATACATACAAATCTTTGTGGGGACATATATTTTCATTTCTCTTGGGTAGATACCTAGGAGTGGAATTGCTGGGCTTTATGGTAAATATATGTTCAACTTAAAAAATTCCAAACTGCTTTCCAAAATGGCTGTACCCTTTTTCCATTCCCAGCAATATAGGAGGGTCCCCTTTTATTTATATTCTTGTCAATATTTGTTATTTTCTTTCATTTTTATTACAATGACTCTAGTAGGTATGAAATGGTATATCAATGTGTTTTTTTAATGTAAAACTATTTTATTGCAAATTATACTGCTGTAAAATAAACAAAGGAAATGGATTCCAAAAAGCATTAAAGTAACATTAAAGAAAACAGAACCTCTTTCTCAAGTGCAAGAGAATTCTAAGTAAGAAAAGCACACAGTCCGCGGTGAAAAGCTGAGCTCAGACTTGGAAGTCAGCCCTGTGTTCCCGCTGGCCTCAGCCCCCAACTAGCTGTGTGACCCTCCACAAGCATTTCATCTCTCTGAGCCTCAAGATCCCGTATGGGAAAAATGCTACGTTGATGGGAGGGTTAAATGACATGAGCGGAGAGGGAGAAAGTTACGCGCTCAGACATTACACATCTCAAGCGTACATGGCTGGTCAGTAGAAGAGTCTGGAAGGGTGATGCCTGAGTCTGGGCTCGGAGCATCTCCACTCCTCTGAGAAGACTCACCCTCAGACTGATGGTGCAGAGCAGTCAACTGAGGCCCGGGGAGATTAAAGATCTGTGCACGGTGTGTGTGTACGTGTTTTATAATGTATCTAATGTATCCGTAGATAGTATTTATGTACTCAAAGTTGTGTGCTCAAAAAAAGATTTTTTTTAATGCTAGTGATATGTGATCAAAGAAGTTTGGAGCCTACTGAAAGAGTTGCTCTCTAAGCTGTCCTGGAGTGGAAAGAGCCTGGCTGGGCCTTTGGTCCAGAGGTGGCTCTTGTGATCCGACCTGTCCCTACCCAACGGGGAGAGGAGCTAGGCATTCACTGATTCATCAATGTGGTTTCGATATTTATTTTCCTAATGACTAATGATGATGAACATCTTTAAAAGCACTCTTAAATTACATTTGGGTTGGATGTCTTCTAATTATGAGCAGAAAGAGTTCTTTTCGTATTTTGAATACAAATCCTTATTCAGATATGTGATTTGCAAATATATTCTCGTACTTTCTGGCTTTTTCTTTCATTTTCATAATGCTTATACTTGAAATAGGAACGGTTTTATGTTGCTTACTTTCTTTTCTTGAGAATTTAAACCTATATTCATGATGAATATTGGTCCAGTTTTATATTCTTGTAATGCCTTTGCCTGGTTCTTGTATCAAAGAAATATCGCTCCCATTTAATGAATTTGAAAGTATTTCCATCTCTTCAGTTTTCTGGGATAGACTGTGTAGGATTGGTATTTTTACTTTGTAAACAGTTTGGGAGAATTCATCAATGAAAGCATCTTGTTGAGGAATGATTTGTAACTATAGATTTAATTTTTTTAATATACAGGACTATTTAGGTAATCTATTCTTGATTGGAATTTGATAGATCGTATCTTTCAAGTAATTTGTCTATTTCATCTAACTTGTCATAAAGTTTACAATATTCTTTTATTACTCTTTTAATATTTGTAGAATTTGTAGAATCTGTAGGAATATCATTTCTCTTGTTTATATATTTGTAAATTGTGTGTTTTTTCCTGAAAGAAGTTTATCCATTTTATTGATTTTTCTCATAGCACAAGCTTTTGGTTTCACCAATTTTTCTATTTTTTTTTCTGTTCTAAAGTCTATTGATTTTATACCAATTTTTATTATTCCCTTTATTTTATTTACTTTGGGTTTAATTTATTCTACCTTTTGTAGTTACATTATCTAGAAGTTGAGGACAGTGGCCTTTATTGCTTTCTAATACAGGTGTTTGGTGCCATAACTTTCCCCCTAAGTACTGCTTTATCAGCATCCCACAAGGTTTAATAGGTTGTAATTCCATTTTCTTTATTTAAAAATACTTTCTAATTTCTATTGTTTTCTTCTTTAACCTATATGTTATTTGGTTAAGAATTCTTAATCATTCTATTTTTATCTCTTTTTTAGTTAATTAGCTATAACTTCATTTTTGTTTATTTTAGTACTTGCTTTAGGATTTATAACATACATATTTAACTTACTCTACTCTCAAGTCATATCATACCATTTCTTAAATAGTATAAGATAAAACTTCAAAATAGTATACTTCCATTGCTCCCCTGCAAACATTTATGCTGTTATATTTTTGTTTTATGTATGTTATAAATGTAATATTTCATTATTTTTTATTCTTGCTTGAACAGTTATTTTTTAAATAGATTTGGATAATAAGAAAATTTCTTATACCTTCATCTATGTAACTACCATTTCTAGTCATCCTTTTGTGAAGATCCATGTTTCTATATTGTGTCATTCTTCTCTTCTCTGAAGGACTTCTTTCACATTCATTTCAGTGGGATCCTACTCTTGATATGTATCATTAGCCTTTAGATCTCTAAAAAAATTTTTTTTAAACTTCATTTTTTTCCTTGGACATAGAATTTTAGGTTGGAAAGATTTTTGTTTTTTTCTATTTTTTTATTTTATTCAGTTTATTAAAGATATTGCTCCACTGTCTTTTCATTCAAATTATTTCCAGTGGGAAACTTCTGTTCTCCTTAATTTTGTCTCTCCTAGTAACGTCCTTTTTAATCTGACTGCTATTAAGATTCTCTGTTTATGATTAGTTTTGAACAAGTTAATTATCATATGTTTTGTTGTAATTTTCTTCATGTTTCTTGTTCTTCATGTTTGTTGAACTTCCTGGATCTGTGAGTTTATAGTTTTCAGCAAATTTAGAAAATTTTCAGCCATTTTTTTCTTCCAATATTTTTTCTACCCTTACCCTCTCTTTCAGGGACTCAAATTGTATATCTATCAGCCTACCTGAAGTTGTCCCACAGATTATTCTGTTTCTTTTGGTTCTTGTTGTCTATTCTCTCTTCCCTCTTAATTTTGAATAGTTTCTATGGCTATGTCTTCAGGTTCATTAATCTTTATTCTACTAAATGTAATGTGTTGTTTATCTCAAAATTCCATTGTTTTTCATCTCACTCATAATAATGTTCATCTCTGGAAATTCAATCTGAGTCAGTTTTGATTGATCTAATTCCTCATTATGGGTCATTTTCCCCTACATCTTTGCAGGCCTAGTAATTTTTTATTTTTTATTATAAGCTAGATATTGTGAATTTTACCTTGGATGCTGTGTATTTTCATATTCCCATAAATAATCTTTAGATTTTTCTTGGGACACATTTGAATTATTTGGGAATTGTTTGATCCTTTCAGATCTTGATTCTCAGGTTCATTTTGTGAAATAGGAGTGTTGTTTCAGTTAGAGTTTATTTCTCACTGCCATATACCTTACCCAACACCCATGCATCATACAATATACCAATATGGCTGTGCCATCCACTGACTGATGTGTTTCCCTCATGTTGCTTCACTTCCCACACCACCCATTACCTGGAGAGTAAGTAAGGAGTTAGGGATAGTATTTCTAGCCTGCGACACCCTTAGTCACATATACCCTACAGTTTTTAGTGTCCACTTGAGTTCCTTTGGTTATTATACTGGTTCTTTCACACTTACATGGCTGCGTTGATATCTTTGGTCTAAGACTTTTGGGGTCATGACATTAAAATTTAGGGTCTGTGTTTTCTGCTTAAAGACTAATGTCTTAACTTGTCCACAGGATATTTTCTCACTCAAGTATAGATTCCAAGTTTCATGGAACTCCAAAGTATGGTAATAGTAGCTGTGTATGTACTTATTTGTTGAAATAGATTTTTATTTTTATTTTTGTTACTGGAATTTTGAGGAAATGAGTAGTACCTTAAAAATGTTCTTTCTTGATTTTCCCTGCAAAATTTAGGAAACAATGCTTTCCTGATGAGAGAGAGAGAGAAATATTTTTCCATTTTATGAAGCTAGTTTGTACACAGCAAAGTGCCTATTGAGTTATCTCTTTTATGAGTGTTCTCTGCTTTTTATAGTATTTTTGTTGCTACCAGGAGAAATGCAAAGGCTTTGAGTCTAAAGATAACAGCATATCATTTTTTATGGGACACTAAGTGTTTAATTCATATCCAGCAATAGGCTTGGAAAAATTCTATACAGCAATAATTCACAAAAATTATAATTTTGTTGATTTTCCTTTTGTCCTCATTCCTGGTTTGTTGAACAAATTAAGTTTATTTCTTCTGGTAGTAATTTGTCAGCTTTCATCACTTTTCAGAAGATTGGTTTTATGTGAACTCCAACGACTTTAGAACTATCATTCTTGTACTTTATACAACCAATTACCTCAATATTAGGTAGTATTTACTTAATTAGAATTATAATAAAATGATGAAAAATAAAACATTTATGTGTTTAGAAGTAGCATGTTTTTCTAAATGGAGTAGACTATTTATTATGCCATAAAAGGTTTTGACATCATTGTAAATAACAGTGACTTAGTAATTAACTGCTCTTATATAGCCTGTAGAAAAAATAAAAATGAGAGGAAAGGAGTGATCACCTTAGTGATTTGTAACCCAATAATTTATTGGAGTTTGGTAAGATTACAAATTAACATTATGTTTCCAGTTATTTGCAGAGACTCTTGTCAAAACCATGCAAATCCCGGGGGTGATGGTGGGGTATTTAAATATCATGTCCAAGCCTGATGATGTAGGCAAGTCGAATATGAATTAGAGCAGGCAGGCATCATTTAGGAGATTGATGCAATCTCCTAAACTCAGGTTCGCTTGACAATATACTTCTGAAGTTAGGAATAATGCTTTCCTATTGATAAGTCCTGTTGGCTGACTACTAAACTGGACATATTTCTGCTTGGGAAATTGATAAGAATTAGAATTTCAAACACAGAGTTTACCTGATATTTACTTTTGAAATAGTACAAATATGACTTACCACCTCTGGTCTTAATAATGGATTGACTTTCATTTCTAAAATATTTCTAACTTCTCAAATGTCTAAAAGACTGAACAATGCTCACTTCTTGCTGCCCTGGTATATATTTGAATTTATTATTTTTACTTCAAATGGACATTTTTATTTTTGGTTTTTGTTTTGTTTTTTGACTGACTTTTTAAAATACTTGAACATGTAATGGTATTATCTTCTTACACTTACCTTCTCTCTCTCTATATATATACATATATATATACACATACACACACATATATATGGCATGTGTTAATTATTAATATCAATTACTTTAGAACACCATAGATCATCATGTAGCATGATCGCTAGTGTTATATTAAAAAACTATTTAAATCAAATTAAGTATGAAAAAGACATACAGGGCTCATCTAATTTCAGCTCTAAACAATGAATTGCTAGCCCTTTCTTTGATTCCTCTCTAAGATTAAATGCCCTTCATTGTAGCTGCTTTGATTATTTGTTCTATATTTTCCCAAATTTCTACTGATTTGAGTAATTCCATGAATAGGGGAATAAAAGCCTTTGCACATTTTCTGACACCTTCCATCAGTCCTGTTTCTAGAATGTCACATGAAAAAGTACCATAGCTAGTCACTCATGTAAGGTATAGATTTCAACTAATTTGGTCCAGTGAAAAAGCTGGGACTATATATTTATTTTGTAGTATAAATCTGAGAACAAGATTTAGTTTAAAAGAGAACTAGAATATAATTGTGTTAAATACACATATCAGCGCATAAAATTTACACTGATATATTTTCATTAAGAGAATATTAATCATCATTAACTAATATGCATATAGCACTGAGTTCTTCTGATTGTAATTATTGTAATTTTCAGCAAACTTTTTACCATTCATCACAAGATACAAATGAACATAACAAATGATAAAAATCTGAATATTTCATCAAACCCATTTTCTTATCTCTTTTGGTCACTGAATTACTGAGCAGACAACTATCTTTCACTTTCAATCTGAAAGTCATGACAACTTTAAACATTTGATAAACATTTTTTACATGTTGATTCACTAAAATTTAAAAAAAGACATTGTTTAGAAAAATGTCCCTTTGATTTACATTAGACAAGAGAACTTCCTTGATTTTTCTGACAAACTTTTATTTTAAAAAAAATCAGTAACCTTCAGTAGACATTCAGCAGGACTTGACAAAGTTTTGATTGAGGAAAGATTGATTCTCTAAAGTTTGAGTGGTAAGACATGCACTGAATTTGCTGTGGTTCATTGCTATATCCCAGAAAGGATTTCTAGCCATTCTCACCTAATGAGCTTATTAGTAAAAGGCTGAAAGGATCACAGATTGTCTGTCAAGGAAGATTGTCAGTCACAAGCTGTTAGCAACTCTGCTGTGATTTACACACCATGAGTAAAGAACAGAATGGTGCTAAAATGCTGCTTATTATGTCCCACAGCTTGTGCAGTAACACAAATAAAATATGTGGAGCAAAGGTTTAAAGGGAAAAAAAATAAGTTCTGAAGAAGAAAATCAAAGGAAATTAGAAGAGTGCTTTACCACCTCCTATTGCCTTTAGTGGTAATTATAATGCAGAGGAGAAATCAAGGCACCTGCAGCAATAATAGCCATAGTCCAAAATGATGTTATTAAGCTCTTGTTGAAAAAAAAAATAAAGAAACCCCAAAACTAAAAGTCTACTTGACTGCTGTTAGCAACAGGCAGAATTGACTTTTCTCCTGGGAGATATACTTTTTTCTGTTTCAAACAGATATTTGGAATTCTGCTCCATTCCACAACCCTTTGTTTACACCTTAGTTTAGCTTTAAAGTCAGTATTTTGTAATCAATGCAGTCTGTATATCTCATTTGTAGTTAGATAAGTATCTCTGAACCAAATGAATTTGTTGATGAAAACTTCTGAATTTGATTTAAAAATAGGCAATTCTAACTTGTATGTATTTGGTAATTCTTTCATATTCTAATTCACATTGTTATACAACTAATATAATTATATTTATATATTTTTCTTTCCTGACAATTGATTAGGGACAATATCTAAAACCCCTATTTAAAGTGGATGAGGACTGAATTTCATTGCCAATGCTTATTTATTGTAGGTAGTTTTGAATTTTTTTGTTTTGTTTTAAAAAGGTTTATAGAATCCCTCTTTAATGAATAAACACATTTCTTTGTTCTCTACACCTACAAATGAATTAGTTGATCTTCCATCCTGACACAGCTTACTATGTATAATCTCTTCTAATAATCATCACTGGGGCTGATGAAGTTAAATTGACTGTCTTATGATCCATTCACATCCTTACCAGGCAATACTATCAAGGGAAAGAAAGTAAAGCAGGCACTGGTCTAAATTTCCTTGCTAACATGATATATGGAACTCTAGGCAAACAGACTAGTGATATTTGGTAGAAAAATGGTCCTTATTACAGAATGTTCTTAATAGGATGTCCCTAATAAAAGATGGTTTAAATTCAGAATCTATGAAGTTGAGAGATATGATTCCCTGGGAAAAGAGTGTATGAGCTGGGGTATGAAATGGAGGTATTTAATAGACTAAATATTTCTGGTGTGTGATAAGAACCCACTTAACTCATTGGGAGACTTCATCTACTCTGGGCCAGAGAACATGTATTAGATGCTGGAGGAAAGGACCAAGGGAGCTGTCCTCAATGTCTAGATTGCAACCTGCTTTTCCTGAAGTCTTTAGAATTCATAACTTTGAAATTATTATTGAATCTTGATCTTATTTGTGTGATTTCTGTAAGTCTGATTTGTTTGAGTGGACAATCAGATTATTCATGTTAAGTCAATGCTAAAACACTACTTTTATTATGTCACATGCTTGGCAAAAGCAAAGAATGAAATTCTGTAGTTCCACAACACCTGTTGTAATGTTTTGGGAAATCTTTCCACCACTATTCTCCTAAGTCAATCTTCTAGTCGGAAAAAACTTGCTAACTCACAGTCCAAAGCACTTCAAATATTCCCATCCCTGTACTTTTGTTGATATTCTTCCCCCCACAAGGTGTGGCTATAACTTCCTTCCTTCCTGACAATTACAGTTTAAATCTCTTTGGAAACAACCTAAGTGTCCATCATCGGATAAATCGATAAAGAAGATGTGGCACATATATACAATGGAATATTACTCAGACATAAAAAGAAACGAAATTGAGCTATTTGTAATGAGGTGGATAGACCTAGAGTCGTCATACAGAGTGAAGTAAGTCAGAAAGAGAAAGACAAATACCGTATGCTAACACATATATATGGAATTTAAGAAGAAAAAAATGTCATGAAGATCCTAGGGGTAAGACAGGAATAAAGACACAGACCTACTAGAGAATGCACTTGAGGATATGGGGAGGGGGAAGGGTAAGCTGTGACAAAGCGAAAGAGAGGCATGGACATATATACACTACCAAACTTAAGGTAGATAGCTAGTGGGAAGCAGCCACATAGCACAGGGAGATCAGCTCAGTGCTTTGTGACTGCCTGGAGGGGTGGGATAGGGAGGGTGGGAGGGAGACGCAAGAGGGAGGGGATATGGGAACATATGTATATGTATAACTGATTCATTTTGCTATAAAGCAGAAACTAACACACCATTGTTAAGCAATTATACTCCAATAAAGATGTAAAAAAAAACAAGTGATCTCTTTTTTTTTTTTTTTTTTTGCGGTAAGCGGGCCTCTCACTGTTGTGGCCTCTCCCATTGCGGAGCACAGGCTCCGGACGCGCAGGCTCAGCGGCCATGGCTCACAAGCCCAGCCGCTCTGCAGCATGTGGGATCTTCCCGGACCGGGGCTCGAACCCGTGTCCCCTGCATCAGCAGGCAGACTCTCAACCACTGTGCCACCAGGGAAGCCCTAAAAGTGATCTCTTTACTAAACTGTATTTCTACAACCTCCTTAATCACCCCACACTCCACCACACACCCTTACATCCCCCCCAAAATATCAATGTTTCTTTAAATTTAAAATGGGAAACAAAAGAAATTAATAAAATACAGCTAAATTTCATTAGGAAATTTGTGTAGAAAAACTCATGAAGATAAAGTGCATGAGCTTAACTATATAAAAATTTAAAATTTCTGTTGAAGAGGACAAATAAGGCACCAAGAAAATAGATTAGGAAAAAAATTTGTGAGATATGTAATACACAAAGAGTTAGTATTCCTATGCTGTGAAGACCTCTCATAAATCTATAAGGAAAATATGCAAGACATGTAAAGGGGTAAAACAGAAAAATAAACTCAATGACAAATAAATATGAGAATAGTTACATAATCTTGTACAGGCATTAATACCATGAACTATAGGTTTTCCTAAAAAATTTGAAAGCCAAAGTTTGAATACACATCTTTAATGAGGAGGCTAGGACATGGACATTTTCACATACTGTTCCTGGATGTGTAAACAATGAAACCTTTTAAAATTAACTTGTCAGAAATTTAAGTGGGAATTTCTTTTACCAACTGATTTTGAAAACTGTACTCTTAGGTTGCATAAAACAAAATATCACAAATATAAAGCATATGGATTGAAATATCATTTACAATAATATGAAATTAGAAATGACTTAAATATAAAACAAGATAGTATAATTGATTATGTTGCAGTACAGAAACTGGAACCTAATGCAGATCTTAAAAATATATGATAGAGGGCTTCCCTGGTGGCGCAGTGGTTGAGAGTCTGCCTGCCGATGCAGGGGACACGGGTTCGTGCCCCGGTCCGGGAAGATCCCACATGCCGCGGAGCGGCTGGGCCCGTGAGCCATGGCCGCTAAGCCTGCACGTCCGGAGCCTGTGCTCCGCAATGGGAGAGGCCACAACAGTGAGAGGCCCACGTACAGCAAAAAAAAAAAAAAAAAAAGATAGATCTGTAATTATTTATGGGAAAAGACATCCTCTTAGACTGTTAAAAATTCACATATCACATATGTTGAATACGATGACCTAGTTGTAAAATATATGTATATACGTATGTATATGTAATTGTGATACTATGGAAGGTACACACACAAAATCATACTATTCAGACTGGGAAAGATGCACCATTATTTCCAGTGACTCTCTGTGATATTTGTATATAATGGGATTTTCGCTAACCATATATTCTTTCAATATCTAATATTTTAAGATAGGAAGTATATTTTGTTTTCAGAATGAGAGAAAAATTAGTGTCTTTGCTACCTTTTTAAAATTAGTTTAGCAAAATTCACATTTACCTCACTGTTATGTAGTATGATTTCATGAAACCAGAATAAGAGTTGGAGTGACATGGTAAATGACTCCACTCCTGCTGTAGCTGTTAACAGTGAAAGATTAATAGTGAAGTTTGATCTTGTGGGAGTGAAAGCTATCTTCCCTGTGCATGTTGGATTTCCTGATAAAAGAGTCATTGACAAAACCTGCCTAAATGGAAACACAATAAAGACAGCAGCACTCAGAGAAAGATTGGAAGCGGCCATTTCCATTCTATTAGCAATTTGCAATTACAGTCACGGTAATCAGTAACTGTCATTAGGCGCTTGATGGGGATCTTTGTTAGAAAGCTCTCCTTTAAGTATAGTCAATAAAAATCTGTATTACTAATGTAGAGACTTAGAATTCTCTGAAATCACTCAAAAGGAACCTGACCAAAAATGAATAAATGAATGAATAAATAAGCACACAACAAACAGAGTGAAGAGCAGACTGTCCCAGTGAATATGTGACAACTTTATCATGGGACAGAGTGATAAAGATTCAATAAACCTAGAAAACAGACACACACACACACACACACACACACACACACACACACGAGATGGGGAAAAAAACAAGGAGAAAAGAGAAGGAAAGAATAGAAAAGAAAAAAAATCGGCCCAGATTGAAGTCATTGTAATTAATTCCGTTAGTCTCATCTGACTAAAAGTAGAATTGGCATATCATTTATGTTTTCAAAGGTAATTATGCCTAAATAGACTGTGAAAAATATTCTCAAACTATTACTTTTTTTAAGTTCTGAATTACAGAATACTTCTAAGTAGCTTTATACTTAAGTAATAGGATTGCCCAATCAACATCCACTGGAATGTGCTGTCTGGCTGAGCAGGATACAGCTATAGTTGAGCTCCCAAATAGGATGTCATAAGCTTCAGAAGTAAGGACAGTCGCATCACTTAACCATCTGCTGTAGTATCTGTATTGTTATTATTATTTATAAACAGTAAGAGTGAGAAAGAGGAGATGTAAATGCTCATTACAGAAAAATTTTCAATATATTTACATATGCCCTTATTTCAGAAGTAATTAAAGCAAATGAATTTCACAGTCTTTTGGAAATAGGATTTTCTATTTGGATTAATTATTCCTTATATGAAATACTTACAAATATATTTTTGCTTTATTCTTCTACCAAATTGATTGATGTACTATCAAATAACCAGACTAGCTGTTTTTATGAATGTCAAAGTCACAGCCTCACTTGAAGTTCAGGTTCTCAACCAAATTCTAAGGCTATAAATTTCATCACTTCTATTATATTATACTATATATATTATATTCTTTTCAAGCTTATAATATTCTTAACTTTGTATACATTTTCTGAAAACTTACAAATTTTTGACATAGGTTACTTTTGCAGGAGAAAAGACATTGTATTAATACTGACACTGACACTAATTTGGTATGCAAAATGCTAATTAAATACATAATAAAATTATTCAAGATAAAGATAACCTTAACAACAATTACATGCACAATGACCTTTTTAATTATAAATTTCCCTAGAAGTCCAAAATCTTTGTAAATGCTGTTCATCTCATGTAAATATAGAGAAATAATGTAAGCATTATCCTAACATATTCATAAATTTAAAATGTTATGTGGTTTAGTTATATTTGGTTGAAATATTTCCCATCCTTCATAGTGTATAAAATGTGCTAGAAAGAAGGAAACCAGGTTTAGCTAATAGATTCCACTTCCAAAATCAAAGACTGACAGTGACCAGCGGTTCTGCAGAAATGATGGTCTTGAAGTTTCTAAAGAGAATAGGTTGCACTTTCTTACATCTACCAGAATCCTGACAGCTGATCTGCTGTTAAGGGTTTCCTGATGGCTCTCCAGTGAGATGCTACCACCCTTCTCAAAGCTGTTAAGCTAGAACTAGTTCCACTGGAAATAAAAGAACACGAGATAGTTGAAGAGAAGATAATCAGAAATGAATGTTCCTAAAGGTGATTACAAGATGATCCTACTAGCTGATGATATAGAAAATAATAATTGAGTCGTTCTAAAACAAAAGGTAAATAAACCACACTCTTATGAATTTAAAAGTACTCATATTTTATGTGTCAATAAGATGAATACAGAGGATGTAGCAGACAGGTCAAACTCTTTGAAGAACTATTTGCCTTTTCCTACTTCCAAGTAAACATTTCTGGAACACGTGTCCTTAGTTGCAATTAGTTGTCTGTTAGCTGTTTAGTTAACTTTCTAAACTTATTTTTACTGATGTAAAACATTCCTATCATATTTTACCTTCTCTATAATTAAAATACAGGATTTTAGTAACTCTTTAAATTAGGTTTCCTGATTCTTAGCCTCCTTCTTGAAACTACTTCTGAGATTATTTTTCTTTTTGTACTGCATTATTTGCTCATCTATTTTTATATTTGGGGAGAAAAGTTCAAATAGCCATTCTCCTAAAAGATTTTCTTTATTTTTTTGAAATACTTAAGATTGAAAACGTACTACACTTGATAATTTGAATTTGTTTCCCATTGAACAGAAATAGCTTCACACACATGTATCAAGGCATATTTTCATTTCAAATCGAACTTGGAATAATACTATTAAAATATTTCACCAGTTAGCAAAATCACCCACAATTGATTACTAATTGTTATGGATTGAATTGTGTTCCCTTAAAATTCATTGGTTGAAAACTTAACTCCCAATGTGACTGTATTTAGACATCCGCCTTTAGGGAGGTAATTACGGTTAAATGAGGTCAGAAGGGTGGAGTTCTAGTCCCATAGAGCTGTTGTCCTCATAAGAAAAGGAGGAAACTCCAGAGATCTCTCGCTCTCCATGGTGAGCACAGAGACAAGGCCAAGTGAGGACTCAGTGAGAAAGCGTCTTCTGCAACTCAAGGAGAGATGCTTCCCCAGACAGCAAACCTCCAGCACCTTGACCTTGTGTACTTAGAATGAAGAAATGTAAGGAAATCCATTTCTGTTGTTTAAGTCACCCAGTCTGGGGCATTTTGTTATGGCAATCCTTGTAGTCTAATCCACTAATATTTCAAATTTTCCTTCAGTTACTTAATAATATATTTTCCATCAGATAGCACAGTTTTGCTTCTGAACTAAAAAAGGAAGAGTCAGTTCTAAGCCATGTGTTCTTGAAAATTTGGAGGGAAAAACTGATACTCTAGCATTTACAGGCTATGAGTGACTCAAAATCAATTCCCTTTATTACGTCAAGGGGGAAAAATGTAGTTGGGATGGAGCACACTCAATCCCTAAATTAAGGCTGAGTTAGCACTGTATTTGCATAAGCATCCTATAGAAAACATGCTCCTTAAAATATTTTCTATTTTACAGTTAGAAATTATATACAGCATATAAAAGGTAAACTTGGGGCCAAACTTAATTTTAAAATTGTGTAGGAATAGGGGTGAAAGAATTACAGACCTAATATGATATTCATGTAGTGAGTCATTTGGGGTCCTCTAAAATGAATGCTCAAAGAGGAAAGTTAATTTATGTTGCTTGCCAATGTTTCTGCAGCTCCTAGAACCGTGCCTACCAAACAATGGGCACTAAGTAAATATCAAATATTGAGTTTTATTAATTTACTTACACATATGATCACAATGACATAAAATAAAATCAGTTTAGAAATATTGCCTTTCCACTCAGGTTTTATGAAATTATTCATAGGTACACTTAACATCAGTGTTTTTTCATCACCAAACCCACTTTCTGAGTCATCTAATCAAGACTCCCACATCAGCTTTACTTGCATTTAAATTGCTTGAGATACAGTATTTTTGGAGTTGTGTATTTTTTTGTCCCTGGAAATATTTCCCCAGGTCACAGGTATCCTATCACATAAAATCAAAATGAAATCAGTTTTTCTCTCTTAAGCATCGTGGAGATGTTTGTATGGATCACCACACAACCTGATAACTACTCAGTATGTTGCATTTTAAGTGGTTGGTTACAAGGCTTGTTCACAGTGATGGCCAGCACTTGTTGTCCTGCAGCCATATCCCAAGAATACTTACTCAAACTCTTTAACATTTATTTGTTTTTTTTAAAAATACATTTTACTGTTGACTCTGAACATAAAAAAAATTGTGTATGTTTAAACAGGCATTAATTAGGATCTGATGTATTCTCCCAAATGCACTTTGTCTTTTCAAAACAAAGGGTTATATTATAATAAGTATAATAAGTTAAATTATAATAGGTATGTCCTCTTTGAGAATTTGAATACAAGTCTAATTTTTGTGGGAAAAATTATATACACATTAAAATATATTAATACATAATGATACTAATAAGTAGCATTAAGATATTAATAACAGTTTAATACCATATTAATAAATATAAATTAATCTAGTTCTGCCCATTTTTATTTCATTTTTCATTGAATGTTGTAGCCAACCACCAAGTTCACATCTTTCCTTTGGTATCTCACTGACAACTTAATTCATAATTTATAATTCATAAATTTCTTTAAAATCTATGTGTACATTAGTGTTTCTTATCTCCATTGTGCCATGTACCCACTCATGAAACTTGAAACTTCTCAATCAGTTAACTCAACCTGCAAAATATCTCAGTGTATCTACTCCACATTATCTCTGTGCCTAAACCCTAGTCCACAGAAAATCTGATTGAGAGTAAAAATTCTGGAGACAGACTGTTTATTCTTCTCTCCCAGGTCATCCACTTATCTGTTTTACTATCTTGAGCAAATTATTTATACTCTCCTGAACCTCAGTTTCCCCACAGGTGAAGCAGTGATAAGAGCAGTTGTCTTTTAATGTTCCCATGTGGAAATATGCCAAAGACACTACCTGGCACATAAAAATTTCATGCTCAGAGACAGTGAGCAATTACTTTTAACTTGCCTGAGTCATTTATAAACCATTGCTACAGCTTTCTCACCAATCTACCATGGTCGATTCTTTAAAAGAATATATGATCCTTTCATATCCCTTCTTAAAATATTTCAATGGTTTGCAATCTCTCCCAGCATAACAGCAGTCCATAATGTAGCCTGTACCACAGGCTCCTGCTGACTCCCCAGTGTCTCTCACTAGCCCCCCTCCCCCACTGTCCTCAAGCAATGTGGGTTTTCTTGAACCCCATTGAGGTACTAAGCCGTTTCCCATCTCAGGGCTGAGGCACATGTTGTTTCCTGTGCTAGGAAAAAGTTCCCCTTTGCTTTCTTAACTCAACTTAAAACGTATGAGAATTATTTAGGTGTCTGACCCCCAGAAAAATATAGGTACCTTCTACTACAAGGTGACATAATCTTTATAGTTATTCTTTATTGGTATTTAGAAAAGTTGATCTGTTTAATTATTAGTTTTATGTTGTTCACTCCTTCCAAACTAAGTTTTTTGACATTAGAGACCATGCCTGCCTTGTTTACTGCGAAGTCCCAGCATGTGTTATAAAGCATCCCTCTGATTAAAGAATAGTTATGTATTTTTTAAATACATAAATGAATGAACACAGGAGAGTAAGAATAAATAAACTAATGAATTAATGAAGAAATGACTCTTTCAGTGCTAACCTAGTGTCTGCAAAAATGTCAATTCTTCCAAACTTTATTTAATCACTATTATGAAGTAGTATTTTAGTTGTCTTCCAAAGAATTTCTAAGTAAGGAAAATTTTATCTCAAATGGCTCTTTTTACAAATACAATTACAATGAGCCAGAAAGATGCTGTAACTAGCTTAGGGTTATAAAACAAGCTCCTTGGCACATATATGCTTAGTATACCCTGCTTCTACTGCAAAGCCTGGAATCCTTATTTTCAATGATTTAATACATTTATTCCAAATACATTTTATGCAAAACCAGTTAGCAACTATTTTAAGAAAATTAAGGAACAGTTGCAGGCTTGCATTTTTTATGTCTGCTGTTACACATATTGTATTCTAATAATTCTGAAAAGAACTATTTGAATTAGTGCTTTAGTTAGCAGGACTGGAGAAAAAAAAGAAAGACCAGCATAATAGAGGTGAAGGTTACAACATTTGTCATTTATATGGTATATTTTTTACTTCCTAAGGCAAATGTTAACATTTTCCTTCTGTTACTTTTCAAAAGATTCAAAAAAATCTTTAGCTTGAATATGTATTTTATTTTGGACTTTTTAAAGAAAAGATGATCACTGCCTAAAATGAAGATTATTTGAGAACTCTTCACAGCAACACCATAAACAATTGCTTATGTATCTCTTATACCTAAAATATTAGATTACAATTTGGGAAATAGATATAGGCATAACATGTATTTTTCAACTGAGTTATTTCAAAGTGCATTTAATCTATTAAGCATGATAAGAAACATTCTTTCTTTGTCATGAGACATGTTACGTAAGTAGTGGTTTTTATATGTAATAAAATAGACATTTCTCTAGTGTTTCAATCATTAAATGATTTGTTAAAATTCGCTTTATTTCACCATATGTATAAAAACATGTTATATAACATGTAAGAAAAGAAAAAATGAACCATAATTTTGTTTCTGGCTAAAGGTTTCTCATTTACTGTTACTGATTTTCTATAATTATAACTTGTTTACTCTTAACAAGGAATGCAGCTTTGACTAACAATTTCATGCTCATATTTCAACCCAGAGTTTCAAAGGACCAGAATTTCCCACTTTATCTATCTGTGATAGTTTGGAATGTTATTCAACAAATATTTGCTTCACATGCTACTATGGAAGGAGTGCATTTCCCTACTGATATGACCATGTGATTCTCTTTGGTCAATGGGATGTTTAAGTCTGTTGACCTCCAGCTGACTCTCAGGTACATAAGCAAGAGTAAATGATTGGTAGCCGCCAAGTTTTGGCATGATTGGTTACTCAGCAATAAAGGAGAGCATTCCTTATATGGTTTAATGCACAAAATGTCTTTCATAGTTTTCATAAGGTATGAGACATATCCTCACTGATAATTTCTGTTTGAGACAGAATATGACATAATTTCATGGAGTTGAAGACAGGTAATGTTCTAAATGTATGTCCCATTCAGACAAACCCAGTATTTGGGCATGATTTCCAAATATGTCATTCCGCATGTAGAATATATGCCATTCATTTTTTAGTAAAGAGGTAAACAACTTAAAATATAAAGAATTAGATGTAAGCAGGTCTTAAGATGAATCCATGACTACATTTTTTGGAAATCTGTTTAGATTTCAATAGCACAGACTTTAATTTTTCTCATATTTCTAGATCACTATAGTCTCAATAATAAATATGAAGATTGTCATGTCTTATATTTGAAGATACTGAATTTAGCAACAGCTCACTTGATCCTTCTTCATCAAAAACTCGGAAATTAGAAAAAAATATGTTTATGTATGTTCATGTGGATGTGTACCCATGCAAATATACACACATGTACCCACAAATACACACATAATAAAATTAATAAGTGTACCTGTATCAATACTGTAAACTTCTCCTTTTAAAATTCCACTAGTTTAAAAATTAAGGAATAGACTCTGGAACAAGTATTTGCAACATACATAGCAGATATGGGATTACTGTCCAAAATATATAATTAGATGAATTAAACAACCTGTAGTTAAACTGGCAAGACCAGGGACACAAAACATACACAAGTCATAAATTAAAATTAAAAATGAAATTCATTATTAATTGAAAATGCTAATTAAAACTCATGAGATTACCAAAAACTAAATTAAATATCAAGTGTAGATGAGTGTGGCGAAAAGGAATAGTCTTTTATATTATGATTATAAGAACAATTTGGTTGTAATCCAGTGAAATTTAGAATGTGAATACTATAATATCTCTACTCTTTTTGTATCTACACTAGAGAAAAAAATACACAAAATAAGACATATAAAATAGCATCAATAATTCATTGTTTATAATAATACAATACTAGAAATACTTTAAAAGTTTATTAATAGAGGAATGGCTAAAACTTTATGGCATACCTATAACTATGACATAACATGCATTAATTAAGAATAATGGGATACTCTATAACCTAACATTAAAAAATCTAAAAATATTTAAATTTAACTAAAATAATGTAATAATAAAAGTTTCTTTCAATGGTATTTAAACTAAAAAGTTAGTATTATGTTTATATAGTGCACATATTGGCTAATTTAATTCTCAAAAAAATCAGCCATCCAGTTATCCCCATTATATAAATAAGGAAATGGAAATACAGAAAACATATGTAACATATCTGTTACATAAGCAACAAGGTAACATAGCTATTAAATGGAAGAACTGAAATTTAGACCCAAGCACACTGGCTCCAGAATCCATGCTTTTAAGCAAGTTATAGAGTTATAAGTATACTAGAGAAATAATGCAAACCAAATGCAAACCAATAATGTATATTTCATATATCTATATTCAATAAATATATATTAAACACAGCTAAAGGACAGGAACATTATACATCATATTGATATAGGTGAAACCTCTGGGAATGAAACATGTCAGAATTTAGGTTAGTTATCTTTATTATTCATGTTTTAATCAAGGACAAGGAGACTGTATTCACATGTATTTCTCTAATTAGAATATAATAGAAATTAAAAGTGTCAATTAATTTTAAATTGATTTAATAAAGTAACAATGCAATTAATTTTCTATTTTTGAGAAAAAATGAAGACATATTCTGTGCATATAAGCAGAAAGTCAAAAATTATTGAGAATGTGACTTTAAAAAGTCTTGAAGTAAAAAAGAATTAATTGATTCAAAATTGAGTATTATTTTTTCATTAGTATAAAACATGATTGAATACCTAAATCAATAAAGCTTTTTCTTCTGTATATAGCATTTCAAGAAGATATGATCTCATTAATAGTACTGGATGACTTTTTTTATATCTAACAGAAGTTGAGACAGAGTGGCAGTGAGTTCTCAACACATTGGTAATTTTAACGTACAAAAACTTAAACCCACAGAATAAAGTGAATACTTAATTCGAATTCTTTTGTTTATAAGTAAAATGAATCAAACTGAGAGGAAGCTTTGGGATGAGTAAAATAATTTATCAGTAAAATATCAGAAGGTTTTACAAAATCCAAGTTAGGAGATTCATTAGGTTTCTGGAATGAACTCACACCAACTCATCATTTTTATTACTAAAGCATTTTAAAATTATTTCTACAGTTTTTTTTGTTTCACTCTCTATATATAGATATGTTTCTAAAATTAGACATATACAGGAAAACATGGCTTAGACACCTGGAAAGAGAAAAAGCTAGAGAAAAATGTTTTTCTTTATCTTAATCACAGAGTAAGGATTAAGAGCATCCAAGTTCCCATCAGGTCCTTATCCCTCTTCCAGGACACATTTTATACTGTAAAAATGAATGTCAGATTTTATTACTTTAAACCATAAAAATTAGGAGCTTGGCAATTTCCCAGTAAAAGGAGCACTCACTGAATGTTTCCTACTTGTACAGAATTGTTATTTAAAACAACAATGACAACAACTCTTATTTAACGGAGCGGTCGTGTATCAACTGGACTCTACTACTTTACTGGTGAGAATGTAAAATGGTCCAACCACTTTGGAAAATCCTTTAGCAGTTTCTTGTAAACTTAAACATACATCTACCGGCACATTCCTTTCCTAGGTATTTACCCAAGTGAAATGAAAGCATAAAAGCACAACAAGAATTGTAAAGGAACATTTATAGCTTTTGTACCCACAGTAAGAAAAACTGGAAACAATACAAATTGTCCACCAGCAGAAGAATGGATAAACAACTTGTATGTTGATACAGTGCAATACTACTTACGGTAAAGGAAGGAGGAGGAGGAGAAGAAAAGAACTCTGATACATCCAACAATATGGATGAATCTCAGAAACATAATTATGTACAGAAAAAAGCTAGACAAAAGCTAGACATACAGCATTATTTCATATACAGCTCAAGAACAGATGGATTTAATCTGTGGTGCTAGAAATTGGAAAAAATGATTGCCTGTGGAGGGTAGATATTACTTAGAATGGGTTAAAGGTTATTTTGAGGGATTAACAATGGTTCTGTATCTTGATTAGGGAGCAGTTATACTGTTGTATACATTTGTGAAAACACATCACTTATGACATATTTATGATATGTGAATTCCACTCTGTACATTTTACTTCAATTTTTAAAATATATATGCAACGTCTTAAGAAAAATTAGGTCCTGAAAAAAACCTGCAGATTGAAGACAGTCCTGACCATGCCAGCACAAGCAAGTCTTGGGATGGAAGTGCTGACCATTTCTCTCTCCTAATACTCTCTTTTTGCTGCTACATTAATGTTACTCCAAAAAATTGATACTCTGATCACATTTAAATACCTAATAGAAAAGCTACTTTGAAAAAAATAGGCATCTTGTGTAAACTTACTGTTAATGTAATTAAATGAGGTCATCAGACTGGTGTGGTTCTTATACCTCCTGAGCTCATGTTAAGTAAATCAAAACCTAAGCCATGAATGGACATTTTCCCAAAGAGGACACGCAGATGGCCAACAGCCATGTGAAAATATGCTCCACATCACTAATCATCAGGGAAATGCAAATCAAAACCACCATGAGATATCACCTCACACCTGTCAGAATGGCTATCATCAAAAAGAACACAAATAACAAGTGATGGCTAGGATGTGGAGAAAAGGGAACCCTCCTACACTGTTGGTGGGAATGTAAATTGGTACAGCCTCTGTGGAAAATAGTATGGAGGTTTCTCAAAAAGCTAAAAATAGAGCTACCATATGACTCCTGAGTATATATCCTCCAAAACCCAAAAACACTCATTCAAAAAGTTACATGCACCCCAATGTTCACAGCAGCACTATTTACAATAGCCAAGACATGGAAGCAACCTAAGTGTCCATCAACAGATGAATGGATAAAGAAGTTGTGGTATATATTACAATGACATACTACTCAGCCATAAAAAAAGAATGAAATTTTATAATTTGCAGCAATATGGATGGACTTGGGGAGTATTATGGTAAGTGACATAAGTCAGACAGCAAAAGATAAATACCATATGATATCACTTATATGTGGAATCTAAAAATACAACAACCTAGTGAATAAAACAAAAAAGAAGCAGACTCACAGATATAGAGAACAAACTAGTGGTTACCACTGGGGAGAGGGAATGTGGCAGAAGCAATAAAGGCTAGGGGATTAAGAGGTACAAACTATAATGTATAGAATCATCCACAGGGATATATTGTACAACATGGGGAATATAGTCAATATTTTATAATAACTATAAATGGAGTATAAACTTTAAAACTTGTGAATCACTATATTGTACACCTGTAACTTATATAATACAGTACATCAACTATACTTCAATTAAGAAAAAAAAAAAGACCCTAAGCCAGAGTCAACATGCTGTAATAAGAGAAAGTAAAACTTAAGAACAACCAATCAAAAATGATAAACCAGGCTTTCCCAAATAAGGCAACCTCTTAAGCTGTAGCCAATCAGATAATTACTCTGCTTTGCTTCAGCATCATTCCTATAAAAACTTTGCCCCTAGCTCCTCTCAGAGTGCTCCTAACCACCTTTGGTTGGTGCTGCCTGATTCGAATCCATGTATGCTCAAATAAAATCTTGAAAATTTTCATGTTCCTCAGTTTACTTTTTAACATTACAAACACAGCATCGCTCCTGAAATTCAATCAAGGGATGATTCACAAGCTTGGTTTTGAAGTAAATAAGTCAAAGTTGAAGCCAATTATGAACAAATCTATGCAAGGTATAATCAAAGTGATGCTATGAAAACAAGAGCTATAACATTATTTAGAATATTTCAATACTCTGCACTGAGAGGGAAATGGCTGTGAAAATTTTTTATTAATTTCCAGATGTTCACTGATCATCATATGGCAAAGCATGTCATACCTGCATATTTTAAAACTCTGGAGACATCCTTATCTAAACTGTTAGAAAATCTACTAAGTAGATAATTTCACTAGGTTCAGAGCTGTTACTTTAAAATTATATATTCACAAAATCCACAAAAACAATAGACATCAGGGAAGAAAAAAGGAAGTATACTAGTCAAAAAAATTAAGCAATTATTATCGTGATAATGAAATAATAAAAATAAGTAAATAATAAAACTAATTATCAATATTAACTCAGATTCAGACCTTACCTTGTTCATATCAAAGCATTAAAATTTGTTTTTCAAAATTAGTGAACAATATTTAATCACACTGTCCATTTTGGAAAATATTATTGATAAAATTGGATCATTAATATATGAAATAAAATAATTTAAATTATTTTTCTAGAATCTTATTCTCCTTTTTTTAAAAATTCCACGTTTATATATGCATTTAATGTATATGCTATGTTGGTACAATATTACTTATAAGAACGATATTTTATAATTTTCAAGACATGAGAACTGATACTTTATTACTGTTATTATTATGATTGGTTGAAAGACTTGCATAGCTTTATGATCTTGGCAGATTTTCAAATGTTCTCTCTTTCAACTATGTTTATCAAAGGAATAAATAATATAGTGAATAAAACACTTAAGAAAGCATAGCTATAATTTGAAGGAATAACTAATTTCTTGTTTTGCTTCAATTTGGGATTCTGTCCAGTCAAAGAGACATGGTAAAGCTTTCACTTGTATCAATAAGTTTATTATATTTCAAGATACCCATTTTCCTCTCTCCAAACATAGTAGAAATTAATTAGCATATTTTAAATTTTCTTGATGCTACCATTTTTTTAATTTATACCAAATTAATTAGTTTAGAATATATTAGGCATTCTTAGCATATTGGGACTTGAATACCATTGAGATAGTTGAAAATATTATATTGTGCATATTTGAAATTAGGAAATCTGCTACCAAATTGGAAAATGTTTGGCCAAATAATAGAGGTCCTCTCATCATGGGAAGAATTGTTTTGTTATGTGTTTTGTTTTTCTTTTCAGAAGACAGAATGATAATGAATAATTTAATAGCTATTAAAATACTATTGACTCCTTGACTTAGCTTAAACCATTCTCATTTCAAGAGTTTCTTTTGCTATTCTCTACTCTTAGCTCTATTTCAAGCTAAAAGTAAGTTTCTGATATTAAGTTTTGTGATAAAGCTCACAGTATGCACAAGCTTAATTTTCCCTTTGTTCTTTCCTATATAATATCTCTGCTCCTAAAAGCAACCCTTAGAATAACTGGGGAATAAAATCTTCCTTGTTCAACCTCCCTAGGGTGACAGCTACTGGACCATTTGTGCTGCCAATCTATGGACTATATCATGACACACTGGATAATCAAAAGTTTAAACATTTAAATAACAAAGCAGTGATTCTCATTATTTTGATACATTCTTCAGGCTATTTCAGGATTTGTCCAGAAAGGTCAGACTTGTGAGCTGGTGCCAGGGCAGCCTGTTTCCCAGGTGCAGAGGCATCTCAGAAAGCTACAAGCTCCCTTTTGGTAAATGGTATGTCTATTTCTGCCCAGATACTTTTCCCTCCTCAGAGAAATGAAATTAACTAGGGCCACTCTTTCTCTCAGCCTGATGACAGTAAGAATTAAACTACCTTCCTCCAGAGAGCACTGATTCTATGGGAAATCTTTCTCACTCTATGTGTGCTGTCATCTAATTCAATTAAACCTATTGCTTTTCACCTTTTAGCTTTAATGAAATGTTACCCATCACCTCTCTCCATACCATAGTAGCTACAGCCTTGGGTATTTCAAGCGCTCTTCACTTCACACTGGGGCTTACCTCCAAGAGCTCCTGGATTCAGGCAGAGGACTTTAGTCCTTTGGTTATTCACTCTTTCATAGTCCAGTTGGCTTGAGTCTAACCCTCCAGCTGTACTGGAAATGAAGAACAATAAGAAAAACTATATTTCAGTAGAGCTAAAATTAAAATATTGATTGCTGTCTAATTTATGTGTGAGCACAGATCCATCTTTTTATTTCATTACAAGTCCAAAAGATTCACGTTGACTCTATTCTTCACATACACTTCATGCTGTATTTCTCTTAAATGCAAAAATTAAGCACTCTGCACTTCCCATCAACATCCTTGAAGGACACTCCTGAGAATAAACACACCGGTGCTTTACTTTGTTTATTAATTCCCTTCTTCTGAAGGGAGCTAAACCATATGTCATCCATACTGCATAAGCACTACTTTATTTGCAAACCTTTATGAGGTTTTCACTTAATAAACCTTGACACATTTTGCAGTCGGTGATATTAATAGCCACACAAGAGCAACTTCAGTGCGTCTTTTTTGATGGAACAGTAACTCCCACTCCAGGCTTGGTGACACCCCTGAGTGTCCTTAATTATCACACGGGCTCTTGTGAAATTCTAAAGTGACTCTCAGAAGAAAATTAAATTTAATTAGCTTTAATTTTGAAAAATACACCCTGTACAACATTTTCCATGGCCGAAATGTCCACATTCAAACACGGGTTATCATATTGCTGATATCATATCCCTGGGATGCAATTTCACTCCATGAACATGGTTTGAGCACCTACTCTGTGCAATGTCCTGAGTCAGCCTCAGTGAATTTTTGAAGATGCATTACAAATAGTCACTGCTATTGAGAACTTAACCTCTTATGGGGACAGAAGCATATAAATAACAAGGTAAACCATGAGAAATTTAATTTGCTAAATACAAAGTTTTGCTATGGGAGTGCTGAGGAAGGAACAATTAATTTTGATGGAATATGTCAAATAAGACCTTGAGGAGGAAGTCAAATAGCATCAAGGCTTTGAAAAGTAAACACGACGCTAGTGAGTTGATAATGGAGGGGAGATACTGTGGAAAGAGCGTCTTTTGCTCCTAAATGAGCAAAAGCAAAGACCCAGAGAGGAGCAGGTATGAGGGAGAATCCTGTGAGAATATAATGATTTTGAATCATTTAAAAATAGGTGTGTTGAGGGCTCGCTTGCCGGGGCCGCCCGAAAGCTTCTTCAGTGCGGGCGCTGGGGCCACCATCTTAGATGGCGGGAGTAAGACGAGAAGGAGCGTGAGAAGCGAAGGCTTCCCTGCCGCTCTTCTTGGGCCCCGAAGAGGGCCAGCTGGCCGGGCTTTGGGGTGTGTGCCCTGAGGTGAGGAGGCGAGAGCGACGATGCGAGGGCTGCCCGGGGCCCCGTCCTCTAGGCTGGGGAAGCACCAAATGTGACCACCTCCCGCTCCCTCACCCGCCGCTGGCAGGAGGAGCAGACCAGACGCCACTGCCGAACGACTGGACAAAGGCGGCCGGGCTCCCTCAGATACATCAGAAATACATCTACACGTGGAACAACTCCTACAGAACACCTACTGAACGCTGGCAGAAGACCTCAGACCTCCCGAAAGGCAAGAAACTCCCCACGTACCTGGGTAGGGCAAAAGGAAAAAGAATAAACAGAGACAAAAGGATAGGGACGGGACCTGCACCAGTGGGAGGGAGCCGTGAAGGAGGAAAGGTTTCCACACACTAGAAGCCCCTTCGCGGGCGGAGACGGCGGGTGGTGGAGGGGGGAAGCTTCGGAGCCGCGGAGGAGAGCGCAGGCACAGGTGTGCGGAGGGCAAAGCGGAGAGATTCCCGCACAGAGGGTCGGTGCCGACCGGCACTCACCAGCCCGAGAGGCTTGTCTGCTCACCTGCCAGGGCGGGCGAGGCTGGGAGCTGAGGCTCGGGCTTCGGTCGGAGCGCAGGGAGAGGCCTGGGGTTGGCGGCGTGAACACAGCCTGAAGGGGGTTAGTGCGCCACGGCTGGCCGGGAGGGAGTCCGGGAAAACTCTGGAGCTGCCAAAGAGTCAAGAGACTTTTTCTTCCCTCTTTGTTTCCTGGTGCGTGAGGAGAGGGGACTAAGAGCGCTGCTTAAAGGAGCTGCAGAGACGGGCGCGAGCCGCGGCTAAAAGCGCGGACCCCAGAGACGGGGATGAGACGCTAAGGCTGCTGCTGCCACCACCAAGAGGCCTGCGTGCGAGTGCAGGTCACTGTCCACGCCCCCCTTCCGGGGAGCCTGTGCAGCCCGCCACTGCCAGCGTCCCGGGATCCAGAGACGGCTTCCCCGGGAGAGCGTACGGCGCGTCTCACGCTGGTGCGTGCAACGTCACGCCGCCTCTGACGCGGCAGGCTCGCCCCGCCTCCGTGCCCCTCCCTCTCCCCCGGCCTGAGTGAGCCGGAGTTCCCGAAGCGGCTGCTCCTTTAACCCCGGCCTGTCTGAGCGAAGAACAGACGCCCTCAGGTGACCTACACGCAGAGGCGGGGCCAAATCCAAAGCTGAGCCCCGGGAACTGTGCAAACAAAGAAGAGAAAGGGAAATCTCTCCCTTTGCAGCCTCAGAAGCAGCGGATTAAAGCTCCACAATCAACTTGATGTACCCTGCATCTGTGGAATACATGAATAGACAACGAATCATCCCAAATTGAGAAGGTGGACTTTGAGAGAAAGATTTATGATTTTTTCCCCTTTTCCTCTTTTTGTGAGTGTGTATGTGTATGCTTCTGTGTGAGATTCTGTCTGTATAGCTTTGCTTTCACCATTTGTCCTAGGGTTCTACCCATCCATTTTTTTGTTTTTAAAATTTTTTTTCTAAATAATTATTTCTTATTTTAATAACTATTTTATTTGATCTTACTTTATTTTATATTTTCTTCTTTCTTTCTTTCCTTGCTTCCCTCCTTCCTTCTTTCCTTCCTGCCTCCCTCCCACCCTCCTTTCTTTCTTGCTTGCTTTCTTGCTTTCTACTTTTTCTCAATTTTATTCTGAGCCGTGTGGATGAAACGCTCTTGGTGCTGCAGCCAGTAGTCAGTGCTGTGCCTCTGAGGTGGGAGAGCCAACTTCAGGACACGGGTCCACAAGAGACCTCCCAGCTCCACGTAATATCAAATGGTGAAAATCTCCGAGAGATCTCCATCTCAACACCAACACCCAGCTTCACTCAACGACCAGCAAGCTACAGTGCTGGACACCCTATGCCAAACAACTAGCAAGACAGGAACACAACCCCACCCATTAGCAGAGAGGCTGCCTAAAATCATAATAAGTCCACAGACACCCCAAAACACACCACCAGACGTGGACCTGCCCACCTGAAAGACAAGATCCAGCCTCATCCACCAGAACACAGGCACTAGTCCCCTCCACCAGGAAGCCTACACAACCCACTGAAAAAACCTTAGCCACTGGGAACAGACACCAAAAACAATGGGAACTACGAACCTGCAGCTTGCAAAAAGGAGACCCCAAACAGTAAGATAAGCAAAATGAGAAGACAGAAAAACACACAACAGATGAAGGGGCAAGATAAAAACCCACCAGACCTAACAAATGAAGAGTAAATAGGCAGTCTACCTGAAAAAGAATTCAGAATAATGATAGTAAAGTTGATCCAAAATCTTGGAAATAGATTAGAGAAAATGCAAGAAACATTTAACAAGGACCTAGAAGAACTAAAGATGAAACATGTAATGATGAAAAACACAATAAATGAAATTAAAAATACTCTAGATGGGATCAATAGCACAATAACTGAGGCAGAAGAATGGATAAGTGACCTGGAAGATAAAATAGTGGAAATAACTACTGCAGAGCAGAATAAAGAAAAAAGAATGAAAAGAACTAAGGACAGTCTCAGAGACCTCTGGGACAACATTAAACGCACCAACATGTGAATTATAGGAGTTCCAGAAGAAGAAGAGAAAAAGAAAGGGACTGAGAAAATATTTGAAGAGATTATAGTTGAAAACTTCCCTAATATGGGAAAGGAAATAGTTAATCAAGTCCAGGAAGCACAGAGTCCCATACAGAATAAATCCAAGTAGAAATACGCCAAGACACATATTAATCAAACTGTCAAAAATTAAATGCAAAGAAAACATATTAAAAGCAGCAAGGGAAAAACAACAAATAACACACAAGGGAATCCCCATAAGGTTAACAGCTGATCTTTCAGCAGAAACTCTGCAAGCCAGAAGGGACTGGCAGGACATATTTAAAGTAATGAAGGAGAAAAACCTACAACAAGGATTACTCTACCCAGCAAGGATCTCATTCAGATTTGATGGAGAAATTAAAACGTTTACAGACAAGCAAAAGCTGAGAGAGTTCAGCACCACCAAACCAGCTTTACAACAAATGCTAAAGGAACTTCTCTAGGCAAGAAACATGAGAGAAGGAAAAGACCTACGATAACAAACCCAAAACAATTAAGAAAATGGGAATAGGAATATACATATCGATAATTACCTTAAATGTAAATGGACTAAATGCTCCCACCAAAAGACACAGATTGGCTGAATGGATACAAAAACAAGACCCATATATATGCTGTCTACAAGAGACCCACTTCAGACCTAGGGACACATACAGACTGAAAGTAAGGGGATGGAAAAAGATATTCCATGCAAAAGGAAACCAAAAGAAAGCTGGAGTAGCAGTTCTCATATCAGACAAAATAGACTTTAAAATAAAGACTATTACAAGAGACAAAGAAAGACACTACATAATGATCAAGGGATCGATCCAAGAAGAAGATATAACAATTGTAAATATTTATGCACCCAATATAGGAGTGCCTCAATACATAAGGCAAATACTAACAGCCATAAAAGGGGAAATCGACAGTAACACAATCATAGTAAGGGACTTTAACACCCCACTTTCACCAATGGACAGATCATCCACAATGAAAATAAATAAGGAAACACAAGGTTTAAATGATACATTAAACAAGGTGGACTTAATTGATATTTATAGGACATTCCATCCAAAAACAACAGAATACACATTTTTCTCAAGTGCTCATGGAACATTCTCCAGGAGAGATCATATCTTGGGTCACAAATCAAGCCTTGGTAAATTTAAGAAAATTGATATCGTATCAACTATCTTTTCCAACCACAACGCTGTGAGACTAGATATCAATTACAGGAAAAGATCTGTAAAAAATACAAACACATGGAGGCTAAACAATACACTACTTAATAACGAATTGATCACTGAAGAAATCAAAGAGGAAATCAAAAAATACCTAGAAACAAATGACAATGAATCCACAAAGACCCAAAACCCATGGGATGCAGCAAAAGCAGTTCTAAGAGGGAAGTTTATAGCAATACAATCCTACCTTAATCCTACCTTAAATAATACTGTTCTCACTATGGAGAACACTATGGAGGTTCGTTCAAAAACTACAAATAGAACTACCATATGACCCAACAATCCCACTACTGGGCATATACCCTGAGAAAACCATAATTCAAAAACAGTCATGTACCAAAATGTTCATTGCAGCTCTATTTACAATAGCCTGGAGATGGAAACAACCTACGTGTCCATCATCAGATGAATGGATAAAGAAGATGTGGCACATATATACAATGGAATATTACTCAGACATAAAAAGAAACAAATTTGAGCTATTTGTAATGAGGTGGATGGACCTAGAGTCTGTCATACAGAATGAAGTAAGTCAGAAAGAGAAAGACAAATACCGTATGCTAACACATATATATGGAATTTAAGAAAAAAAATGTCATGTAGAACCTAGGGGTTAGACAGGAATAAAGACACAGACCTACTAGAGAATGGAGTTGAGGATATGGGGAGGGGGAAGGGTAAGCTGTGACAAAGTGAGAGAGTGGCATGGACATATATACACTACCAAACATAAAATAGATAGCTAGTGGGAAGCAACTGCATAGCACAGGGAGATCAGCTCGGTGCTTTGTGACCACCTAGAGGGGTGGGATAGGGAGGGTGGGAGGGAGGGAGACACAAGAGGGAAGAGATATGGGGACATATGTATATGTATAACTGATTCACTTTGTTATAAAGCAGAAACTAACACACCATTGTAAAGCAATTATACTCCAATAAAGATGTAAAAAATAAATAAATGAATAAAGATTAGTTGGAAAACATAAAAAAAAATTTTATCTTTTAAAATGAATATAAACCCTGCATACAATAATTCACAATCAAATATATTTCTTCCTTCCACCACTTATCTTTAGCCAAAATTCAACTTGATTGTAGATGTTCTGAAATGTGGGCATGATTTCTTGAGGCCTGTGTTAGTAAGTGGCGGTATCAGTATATGTTGATGTTATTAAGCATATTATTATTATATTAATCTTTAAAAATGTGTCCTGAGCATCTGCCATATGTATGGCATCATATCAGGAGCTATTTATGTTATTTTTTATTTTTTAAATTGAAGTATAGTTGATTTACAATGTTGTGTTAGTTTCAGGTGTATGGCAAAGTGAGTCAGTTTTTTTTGTGTGTGTATATATATATATATACACACACACACACATATATATATATACTTTTCCAGATTCATTTCCATTATAGGTTATTACAAGTTATTAAATATAGCTCCCTGTGCTATACAGTGGGTGTTTGTTGTTTATTTTATATATAATAGTGTGTATCTGTTAGTCCACAAATCTTAATTTTAGAAAAAATATTGCTCCACATGACATCCTCTGACTTCTCATCCTTTCTCTTTTTCATTTATATTTGCACACACACCTCTAAACCCAGATTTCTCCTTCTGCCATACATATGTTTGCCTATATGTTTCTTAGTTCTGACAAAGTATCATATTTGGTTGAGAAAGAGGCCAAGATACATCGCAGAAGGAACACATGTTAGTTATTATGGTAGAATTTATTAACTCATATCACATTTTGTTGTATATTAACTATTATGAACAAAGTAGACAGAGATCCCTGCCCACAGGACTTTACTGTCTTGCAGAGCTGTGTATATACATGCATGCATATGTTGTAGGCATCCTGAGCATCATGGGTATGTATGATCTCCATTCCATTCTAATTTTCCCAGAGAAAGGGAAGGGGGACAAGTTTGCCAAAGGAGAGAAACTGAGAAAGGATGTACATGGCAGTATCATTTAAACATCTGAAGGACTATCAATGTGGAATATGTTGATTAGTTAGCAGTCGAATGGAAACAAGTTTGGGTTCAATAGCGTCAATCAATTATTAATAGTTAGAGTTGTGAATCAATGGTAAGTAGAATCTCATAAAGTAATGTCTGCAGCTGTAATATGCACAGAGCATAAAGAGTCAACAGCAGAGGTTTTGGAGCAGGGATTCTTCTAGTTTTCTCATTTGGGAATTAGCCTTAATTACCTGAATATAAAATTCAACTCCAATGTCTCATAATTTTAAGCTGTGTATAGTTATATAGGCAATCTCACATTTTTACCCATGACTTGCCCATATCACTGGGATGACCATCCCATGTGGCTGGTTTCTACATATTTGGATATTTCTCTCTTAGTCAGTTTGTGGTGTTACTCTCATGCAACCCAGCCTCCGACTTAATCCCAGAATGGGATGGGTTCCTGAAGCTTCCTCCCAATTGATTTTTGTGTAACTCCAGCTTTGGTTCCATCAGGCCTGTCTTTATGCTCTAAATCACAGTTGGTATATTACATCCTGAGAGCCAAATCCAGCCTGCTGCCTGTTTGTATAAATAATGTTTTATGGGAAGACAACTATTTCTGTTTGTCTGTGTGTTGTCTATGGCAGAGTTGACTAGTTAACAACAGAGACAGTGTGCCCCACAATGTGACCCATTTTCTACCTGGCAATTTACAGAACATGCTGTAAACCACATCTCACTGCACGGTCCAGAAATTCTTTTCTATTTCTCACTCCAGACTGTCATCAATTGCTAATGCTTCGAAATGCCCAGGAAACTTTTGTTGATATTGTGAAATAAGGAATGTAGATAAATGCGACTTATCACCTTTGTCCATCATTGTATTTATTGTCCCTCTCTTTCCTTCCAACCCACATCGTAAAATAAGCAGTAAGAACTTGAATGCAGCTGGATTCCCATCGCCCTGAGGTTCATTGGAGGGTAGATCTCATGTATGAAGATGAATTTGTTAGTCTAAGTAGTAGAGCCCAGTGCATTTTCCAATATTTTCATAATTACAAGTGTCAGTTCAATTCTACAGTGTTATTTGCATAATTTAATAACAGGCAAAATTCCCACATTAAACTCTTAGGTATATATTGGTACACTTCTGTAGTAACTCTTACTTTAGAATATAACAAAGCCTTTAGTAATATTTTTTTTATAAATTTGTTTTATTTATTTTATTTTTGGCTGAGTTGGGTCTTTGTTGCTGCGTGCGGGCTTTCTCTAGTTGTGGCGAGCAGGGGCTACTCATCAATGCGGTGCGTGGGCTTCTCATTGCGGTGGCTTCTCTTGTTGCAGAGCATGGGCTCTAGGCGCACAGGCTTCAGTAGTTGTGGCACGAGGGCTCAGTAGTTGTGGCTCGTGGGCTCTAGAGTGCAGGCTCAGTAGTTGTGGCTCATGGGCTTAGTTGCTCCGCACCATGTGGGATCCTCCCAGACCAGGGCTCAAACCCGTGTCCCCTTCATTGGCAGGTGGATTCTTAACCACTGTGCCACCAGGAAAGTCCTAGTAATATATTTTTCAAAATGTGTGTGTGTCCATAACCAGATGTATTTTAACAAACCTGTTTCAGTGTCTTAATGAAACTATCTTATAAGGTCACTATGAGTACTTAATGAGACAAAAATGTATTGATATAAAATACATTTTACAAAATATATATGTCAAACATTGTTCTAGTAGTTTACCTGTTTTGTACGTGAGATATTCTGTCTCTGTTGCAACTAAGTCAGTAACTCTCTGCCTTGGGCAGTGAGAGGTACATGGAAGCCCCCTCTTTAGCTGCTATGAACTGTGCTTAGAAAGATTGCCAGCAGTTTCCTCTTAAAGTCGTGCAAGTTGTTCTGCATTCCCAATTCCCACTACAATAAGATATAGTAATTTATGACATGGCCTCATTGACACAATCCAAATAACCTGTTACCATCAGAGATTAACACTCTAGAAATAATCCAGAATACTGCTGTGAGATTTCTGCTACTGCTGCTTTGGAATACTAACTGTAAATGCCAGCATCCTTCTGAAAAGTCAAGTGGTATATTTTTATACTAATGTGGTTGTATATTCTTTCTTCAGCACCGCAATCCTCTTCCACCCCTTACCAAAGATTATCAGTTTACTCAGTAGGATGTGATGACTGTGAGTGAGACATTAAACCTAAAATCAAGAAACACTCTTTAAGAAGAATACTGTTCTCCCTCTGCTCAATATAAACTTAGTTGATACTTCAGGCTCTCTTTGGAGTTTTATGCTGATCTTGGATCACCATATGCAATTAGGTCAGTGTATTAAAAATAACCATTTGCCTTTGGGATTTAAAAACAGACCAGCACTTTAGTCCCAACACTGCAGTATAATGCAGGATAATGATATTGAAGGATCCGATACCCTTTCCAATGAAAATCAACTCCCTTCTCCACATGTTGTTCTACAGAAGGGGAGGCTGCTTCTTCATAAGTCAAAGTGTGGGCCAAACCATTTGCAGGCTCTAGAAGCAGGCTGCCTGGGCTCAGAAGAGGTGTGACTTTGGACGGGACCTTCCCCTCTCTGTGCCTCCATTTACTATCTCTAAGTGGATGACAGGACGTCCTTCATTCTTTGCTTGTCATAAAGATGACATGAGCTAACCCGTGATGTCCTCATTCAGTGTCTGGCACTCAGCATTCAACTTCAACTATTATTTTCATTGGTGGTGGTGTTCTTCCTGTTCTTACACTTAAGATCTGTGTGTTCTTGGATCTCCTAAGTTTTGATTACTTTATTTCCATAATAGGAAAAATACACTTGCTCTCCTAAGTTTTGGATCTCCTAAGTTTTGATTACTTTACTTGGATCTCCTAAGTTTTGATTACTTTATTTCCATAATAGGAAAAATACACTTGCTTTTAAACAATTATGTTGAACAATGACATATATGTTTGATGTGAACTTCAGCTGGCTCACTGTACAGCAAACAGTCATGTGTGAACAAACAGCACCCTCACAGTTTAATTTAGGATTTTGGAAAGTGGTTGGAGAGACTTGGATGCTCCCAGGGAAAGAAAGTCATCCCCATTATGTTTATTCTGTCCTAAGAAAGAATAAATACTTCTCTTAGTAGAGAAATAGTGTTCCTTTTGTGTTTACAACAAGCTCAACACCACTGGGAGCAATGTTAATTTGAAATAAAGTGACTGTTGACTTGAAAACTAAAACTGCCACTAATATTCTAAAATAATTTCAGAGGTTTCTATGAAAATGCCTAATTATGTTTTTTTCTAAGTAACTTTGTTTACATGTAATAAAAACACTAACAAAGTCTTACTGGGAGAAAATTATGGGCTTCTCCATTTGTCAATCATTGTCTCTGTGTTTCTCCCTTATTACAAATTTAACATTTACTCATCATGAGCTTTTTTCAAAAGTGGTGTGTTTTGATTCAAAATCTTTAAACTAGTTAAATTTGAAGGTTGGTACACACACACACACATATGTGTATATATGTGTGTATATATATTTGGGTATTTATGCAAACTCATATTTTTGCTACCAAGTTTCTTTTTTGCCTTTATTCTTGTGCTTTTCTGGCAGCAGAGAAAGAAGATAAAAAGCAAAGGAATGTTACCGCCGTGCATATTAGCTTTACTTTGCAAATAGCAATAATAATTAAGCAATCAACATAATGGTTGTTACTACATTGCTATTGCCTCACTCTTCCCCACTTCACTCTTTCTGTTCTAGGCATATTGGTCTTCCCGTAGCTAATCCATCTCACCAGCCTCTTCATGCCTCAGAGCTTTCTTACAAAGGTTTCCTCTCATCAGCCCGCACTTTCCCAAGCCCCATCTGTCTCTCCCTTGTATAAGTTATTCATCCTTCATTAGAGAAGATTTCACAGGTCCCCTTTTACAAGACCCTCCCCTATGGCCCAACACACAGGCTAGTTTTCTTAGATCTTTTCACAGGAATAGTTACATATTCAAAAAAGTTACACTTTTTTGTTAATGCAGGGAATACATATTTGTTAACTGGATATATTATTCATTAAGGAAATGTCTCTTAACTATCTTGGCCCAGGACCACCCCCATCACTTCTGTTCACATTCCAGTGAGCAGGAATTGTGAGCCTAGACCCAGGCAGATGCAAGGGAGCAAAGACTATGAGCTGTAGCTCCTATTTGGGCAGCCCCTTCTCACCCACTGTTCTCTTATGGAAACAACAGTGAATTATTGGAGGACAGGAACACTGGACAGCAGTTTACCAATGAACAAGGAGAGTAAAACTTAAAAGAAGTTGCATGTGATAGAATTACTGCTGAATAACATAAAATTAACAGATAATATTATCAACAACTAAAATTAGGTCTTAGATTTGTATTGGGCTTTTGCTTTTCAAATAGATTTTCCATTCTTCACCACTTTTCATCTTCTTTAAAACAAGGAAGATGATTTCAAAGATTAACAACGAATCCAAGATCATTTGGCTTCTAAGATACAGATCAGTACTTGAACTATAAGATTCCAGTGCAATTGTTACTACTTTCCTAATGTCTCTCTCAAAAGGAATTCAGTTAACCTTTTTTCCTAAAATTATTAGTCACCCTTCTATACCTTGAGCATTGTAAGGTTCTTCTCTATGACAGAATAACACAAGAGGGATGAGGATCTAGAGCATATGACTCCGTTGAGTCTAGGACAGAGGCAAGTTCTACCTGCAAATTCTAAAGCAAATGCAGAGAAGTAATGTTTATTTTTTTAAAAAGCATAAATTAGAAGTAGTTATATCTGTGCACTGGAAAACTGAGAATCAGAAAGTTTAAGAATCTAGTTCAAGATCACACAGTTAAATGAGGAAGTTGGAATTCAAATCCAGGATTTTCTGATTATGAATTCAACAGAGTTCTCATTATACCCAAAAGTGGGGGACTTATTACCCCATATACATAGGACAGATGTTCCTTTTTAAAATGTTTATAACTTTTCATTTTCACTTAAGAATGGCATTTAAGCATAGAATCCCTTAGATTACATGTTCAGCTCAGACTGAAAGATCTGAAAAAGGAAAAACAACTAGACTCAGTAGAAATTTACATCTTCTTCCTGGCTCTATTCTTGATAAGTATTGGACAAATGGAATCACTGTAGTTCCGTGAAAGATTTTAGAGGAGTGGGAGAAAGAGATTCTCATTTTATGTTAAGGATCGTAATGCTAGATATTCATAGACAGGTAGCAGAAGTCTACTTGTATAATAAACTTAGTCACCAAAGAAATTAAGTTAAATTAGCTACAGTTTAAATGAAGATATTTAGAATGTATAAGCAGCAAGCATGAGCAAAAATGTTACCAAAATCATGAGCAATCTTACCTCCTCTTTTAAGAACTGTAAGAAAGATAAATTACGCGGGCATTGGGTTTGCAGATTCCCTAGACAAGGAAATCTACACAAGTTTCTAAAGTTAATTTTACTAAATACTTAGGAACTCTGGAGTTGTTCTTTGAGACACAGTGACATTTCTAGTGGATCTTTTTGCAAATCCTCAATAATTAAAGGGAGTTTGACTCTGGAACATTCACATCTGGCACACACATCAAAGGTTAGAAACACAGGAACTCCTTCATTTCATATCAGAGAATGGGAATTTATCAATATTAATTGAAAATGACAAGAATACAGCTGTACCAAACAATTCCTATGACTAACTAAGATCCAGGGAAGAAAATGACTTTCTCAAATATTTTTTATGATTGATTAGAATTTCATTTTAAACCATGATAGTATTTGCCTAAGAATTCGGAGATCTCTAACCTACTTAGTCTCAGTTTCTTCATCTTTAATGAAAACACTTGCCGTGAATTATCTGGGTAACTGGAAATTACATGGAAGGCACAAACTTTAACCAATTAGAAAGTCTGAGAGCGTATTGTAGTATTCACTGAGCCACTGGCACCTAACATGATATGAAAATGGGAAGAACATTTTCTTTCTCACATTCAAAAATGCATTTTCTTTTTAAGACTATTTTTTAGAGCAGTGTTAGGTTTGCAACAAAATTGAAAAGAAAGTACGAAGATTTTCCCTATATCTTCTACCTCCGCACATGCATAGCCTCCGCCATTATCAACATCAGTCACCAGAATGGCATATTTTTTATGAAGGATGAACCTACATTGACACATCTTTTTTTTTTTTTTTTTTTTTTTTTTTTTACGTGGGCCTCTCACTGTTGTGGCCTCTCCCCTTGCGGAGCACAGGCTCCGGACGCACAGGCTCAGCAGCCATGGCTCACGGGCCCAGCCACTCCGCGGCATGTGGGATCTTCCCGGACCGGGGCATGAACCCGTGTCCCCTGCATCGGCAGGCAGACTCTCAACCACTGCGCCACCAGGGAAGCCCTACATTGACACATCTTAATCACCCAAAGTTCATAGTTTATCTTAGGATTCACTCTTTGGGGTGTACATTCTATAGGTTGACAAAAGTATAATGATATATATCCATCATTATAATATCACACAGAGCATCTTACTACCTTAAAAATCCAGTGTGCTTTGCCTGTTTTTCTCTTCTCCCCACCCTTGGCAACCACAGATCATTTTAATGTCTCCATAGTTTTGCCTTTTCCAGAATTTCATAAAGTTGAAATCACACAGCATGTAGACCTTGCAAATTGACTTTTTTCACACAGTAATGTGCACCTAAATTTTTTCCATATGTTTTCATGGCTTGATAGCTGACTTTTTTTTCTTTTTTTTTTTTTTACATCTTAATTGGAGTATAATTGCTTTACAGTGCTGTGTTAGTTTCTGCTTTATAACAAAGTGAATCAGTTATACATATACATGTGTTCCCATATCTCTTCCCTCTTGCGTCTCCCTCCCTCCCACCCTCCCTATCCCACCCCTCTAGGTGGTCACAAAGCACCGAGCTGATCTCCCTGTGCTAACACATATATATGGAATCTAAGAAAAAAAAAAATGTCATGAAGAACCTAGGGGTAAGACAGGAATAAAGACACAGATCTACTATAGAATGGACTTGAGGATATGGGGAGGGGGAAGGGTAAGCTGACTTCTTTTTAATACTGAATAATATTTCATGGTCTGGATGTACCACAATTTATTTCTCCATTCACCTACCAAAGGACATCTGGTTGTTTCCAACTTTTGGCAGTTATGAATTAAACTGCTGTAAACATCTATGTACATGTTTTTGTGTGGACATAAGTTTTCAACTCCTTTGGGTAAATACCAAGGAGCATGATTGCTGGATAATATGATAAGAGTAGGTTTAGTTTTGTAAGAAACTGCCAAACTATTTTCCTAAATGGCTGAACAATTTGCCCTCCCACCAGTAATGAATGAAAGTTCCTGTTGCTCCCCATTCTTGTCAGCATTTGGTGTTGTCAGTTTTCCAGATTTTAGCCCTCCTAATAGGTGTGTAGAAATAATTCATTGTTTTAATTTGCATTTCCCTGATGACATATGATGTGGAGCATGCTTATTTGCCATCCGTGTATCATCTTTGGTGAAGTGTCCTTGGCCCATTTTTTATTCAGGTTGTTTGTTTTCTTACTATAGAGTTTTAAGTGTTCTTTGTATATTTTGGGTAACAATCCTTTATCAAATGTGTCTTTTGCAAATATTTTCTACCAGAAAATATCTTCTAATTCTCTTGATATTACCATTTGAAGAGCAGAATTTCTAATTTTAATAAAGTCCAGCTTATCATTTCCTTCATGAATCATGTCTTTGGCATCGTATCTAAAAAGGTATCACCTGAATGGATAAAGAAGATGTGGCACATATATACAATGGACTATTACTCAGCCATAAAAAGAAACGAAATTGGTTATTTGTAGTGAGGTGGATGGACCTAGAGTCTGTCATACAGAGTGAAGTAAGTCAGAAAGAGAAAAACAAATACCGTATGCTAACACATATGTATGGAATCTAAAACAAAAAAAAAAAGGTCATGAAGAACCTAGGGGCAGGACAGGAATAAAGACACAGACCTGCTAGAGAATGGACTTGAGGAAATGGGGAGGGGGAAGGGTAAGCTGGGACAAAGTGAGAGAGTAGCATGGACGTATATACAGTACCAAATGTAAAATAGATAGCTAGTGGGAAGCAGCCGCATAGCACAGGGACATCAGCTCAGTGCTTTGTGACCACCTAGAGGGGTGGGACAGGGAGTGTGGGAGGGAGGGAGATGCAAGAGGGAAGAGATATGGGGATATATGTATATGTATAACTGATTCACTTTGTTATAAAGCAGAAACGAACACACCATTGTAAAGCAATTATACTCCAATAAAGATGTTAAAATAAAATAAAAAGGCATCACCATATCCAAGTTCATTTAGGTTTTCTCCTATGTTGCATGCTGCAGATTTCTTTTAATCACTACTTACTTATTTTAATGATTTCCGAACCATAAACTACAGGGATTGAATTAGATGACTTCTATGGCACCTTGCTTTATGTGTTTTAAATGACCATGACTAAATTTCAAAATATTCATTTCCTATGAGAAACTCAATATGATATTATGGTTCTTCTCGTATAATCAATAGAAAATAACCTGGTTTAAAAGATAAAAATAATATTTAAATGATATAAAGTTCAGAGAGTCAAGGTGATAGATTATAAACGTGCCCACACCAAGATGACTCTGTTCCTAAAGTTATTACTCTACTTGAGATACAAAGCCCTGGAAAAAAAAGTAACAGATGGGATTTTTTTGAGTGTGCCACAGTTCACTCTTTGGTTAGGAAAATGAAAAACATCTTACTAATCTTCATGTGTGAGATAAAAAATTTATAGGAAGGTATTTCCTCAAATGACAATGAATATGTTAATTTAAAAAAGGATTACAAATTCTAGGTAATATATCATGTGTCTACTATACTCATAATGACACTGTTGTTTGTATATTAGTTTTCCATGGCTGTGTAACAAATTACCTCAAATGTAAGAGCTGGAAACAACATTTATTTGTTATCTCAAAGTTCTGTAGGTCAGAAACCTGGTCAGTTTCAGCTGGGCTCTCTGATTAGAATCTTACGAGGCCAAAATCATTTAAAAAAAAGTTCTTCCATCCCTTCTCTTCAAATTCTACCAATATTTCAGGGTGCTTTCAAGTACCACCATGAAATTTTGGCAGCTTTTCTCATTGTCTCTGGTATCTTTCTTCTAAGCAAATACATAATACATAGTTTGTATTATGCAAAATTGGATAGTGTTAATACTTTTTCTTGTTCTCAAGTTTTGGCATATTTTAAAACTGTGCCAAACTAGACCATGAGCTATCACAGAGTGTTTATTTCATGAATACCTTATGTCACTCACAGCATCAACCAAAGTTTTAAATACACAGCAGATAGTGCTTATTAATTTTCCCTACATATGAACATTCCAATGTAGAATACAATGTCAAAATAAAAATTATCAAAATGGAATAATTTCCATTAAACCTGGGATAGTCCCCTTGTTTTACATTCAAGGAAGCAGTTCCTTTTTGAAAACCCTTTGTCATTTACTTTTTCATACTGTCTTACTCCTGTCTGTTGCTGCTTTTTGTCCATACAAATTTTTCCAATTGGTGACAGGGTGAAATCTATAACCAGAAGGTTAACAATTGTAGGCATATGAAAAAGGATTGATTATGAAAGGCAAAACAAAATTGCAGAAAATTTAACATCATACAAAAATATCATGTGGATTCCTCACCACTAGCTTTTTGTGCCCCCAGTAGATATATTTTGGAACAATTTGGTTGGCTTAATAAGAGCTCTGGCACTAACTAAAAGGTTTTCAACCTTCAGGGTTTAGCATCTGAACATCCTCTTCAGGTGCCAGATTGGGCTGCCCTGGAGTTGTTGGGGATTTGATGAATTTGTATGTATGTACATCATGGATAGATGGAGAGGCAGGGCCTGGAAGCAGGCAAAGCCACTGAGAAAGAGAATTGTTGGGAAACAGCATCCAAATGTACTGTAATATGACAAAAGTCAGTAGACCCAGAGCCAGCCCATTAAGGAGCAAGGTTTCAGCCATCAAGTTGAGACATCTGGCCACTTTACCTTGGCCACTGATGGCGAAATAAAGGCAGGCCATCCTGGATTCAACAATAATTGGGATGGCTTTTCAAAGCTCCCTGACATTTCCATTTCAAGAATATACCAGAATGTTTCTATGTTTGATGTCTACTTTTCTTTTAATTTTAATCAATTCTAATAGTAGGGTTATATATTTTAATGGTATTTCTTCCCGAATATAGAGGTCATCTATCAAAGAGAAAATGACACTGACTTTCCCCTTACACAATATTTGGAATAAGATAAGATGGCCGTATCTAAAAATCTTTTCTAGTAAAACAATTGGAACTTCCTCCACATAAGGACTTTTTAAATTCAAACAGAAAGTACAATGGATAAATACAAGGTGAGTCTCTAACTTGTGCTTACTGCGAATATTCTAACTCTGGTTAGTTTGTGTTCCCAGAGGAATGATTTGTGCCCATCAGGGGTTGTATTGTGAAGTGTTAAAAAGAGTCGTGACATGTTATCTCATGGCTGAGGACCTCAACCTTGGATGCTAGAAAAGTCACAGCTTGTGTTTACGGATTTTTTATAAGTGTGAATTCTATGATCACATTTGGAAAGGGGAAAGTACAAATAATTTTGAATGCCTACTTTTAGGATATACTCTTTTTAGTGTGTGAATTAGAGACAGCTTTGCAATGGTCAATGAGCAAAGCAAAACAATTCTTTTCATTCCTAAGCTGGGTTAAATTTTTGATTTGTAATCAATATAAATCTGTTGAGTTAATAATGATAAAGCATACTACTTCTTTCAATAGGTAAAAACAAAGAAGCCAATGAAATATAATTTTTAGCTTCTGGTATAATAGCTTTGGAGATAGATAAACTGGTCTCAGGAGAGCCTCCTTCTGATAGAAAGAAGACATTAGAGGGTCAGATATCCTAAATAGTCTGAGTCCAAGTGATTGATCAAGGATTTTGGAAGGTTGTAATTTGGATCTTTTTTGGGGATGAAGCTGTGAGAACCAACTTCATTTCTTCACTTTGTTTCCAGGCATAGGAACTAGAGTCCAGTTAGAGATATAAACTGTTGTTTGTCTTGAGCCACATCATTTCTAGGGGATAAATGCTTTCCTGGGAGTAGAGGCAGGAGAGGTAGTTGACAGTCTTCTCTTCATACAGTACATCAAATCAATAGGTCCATTTCCTTAGCAATAGAGCAGGCTTTCTGTGTGTGTGTTTGTGGGTGATGGGCAGAAAGTCTGTCTGATAAACATTTCTGATCTTTCTCAATCCCTACATCTAACTGAGGAGTCACTCTACAGGAAAATCCCTGACTTCTATTCAATAGAGTGCCTGGATCTTCCTTAGCACAGCAGATGAATATACCAATGAACCCTCACACACAGGCAAGTCAGATCCAGAATCAACTCATTGCCCTCAGCTTTATGCTCAGGGAGGTTCTGTAGGGTTCTGTTCTAGATGCCACCTGGGCTGCTTCATTTTGCTCACCCCCAGTGTGCAAAGCCAGTCCTTACGATTGAACTCCTACCATGTTTATTGAGAATTCTCCACTCTCTCTACTGGAACTGAAATCTTTCTATTTTTTCTAGCTTATTTCATAGAACACTGATTCCTTAGTTAAGGAAAAAAAGAAAAATAGTTTGCTTTGTTTTGTTTATGCTGTCAGAAATTGTGCCAAGAGATTTTTGCATTTATTATCTCATCGAGTCCCAAAAACAATGCTAAGATGCAAATATTATTACTGTCATTTTGTAGACAAACAGGTGTGGACTATTTAACAATTTCCCCAAAATCACTGGCTGCTTTAAATTTGAAAAGAAGAAGACAACTTGGTAATCACCTGAGCTCCCAAAGGATCGTCATCTCTGAGTTAGCTTGAATTTAGATCACAACGGGTTATACAACTGGTACATCATTATGGATTCTAATAATAATAATAATAATACATTTTATAGGAAGGTGATCTCAATTTAGGCACCTGAACCTATGTATCTCTGGATGTGAGAATATTTTCTCATACTTTGTGATAAAAGTAATATTTATCTTACCACTTTATCAACATTATTTTTTCATTTTAGATTGTTTTAGTAATTCTCCCTTTGACTTTTGCATTAGTCAAAACAGTGTTGCAAATAATTGAATTCCAACTTAAGCTAGCTTAAGCAAATAATAGTAACAATTACAACAATAATAAATATAAAGGGGAATAATTTATCTGACAAATCAAAGTATAATGTGAGCAAAACTAAGTCTGGTTGTTAATTCAATAGTCAGTCATTTTCCTGTCTCCATGTCTCAGTACTACTAGACTCCACTTAGCTTCCACTGAGGTCGTTTCAACCCCACAGCACAACGTCATCCATCAGCCCCAGTCACTTATTTCTCCATTTAAAGGAAGTTGTCTGGAAATCAAAAGTCTTACCAATAGTCTTACCTTATAATTCTTGTAGAAAATATTCAAATAGTTCTCGAATTGGGAGAGCTTGAATAATGAGCCTATTCTTGAACCAGTCAGGCTGGCTTGTAACAGTGGAAAGTGTCGGGCCATTTAGACCATTTGAAATGGGTTTTAAGCAGAAAATTACAAGATACATTTGTTCTGTTACCAAAAGAAAGAAAACATTGATGTTGGACAGGCAAAATTAAGTATTGTCTACAACACGTTTTTATATTTAAATGGAGACCAAGAAATATAAGAATAAGTTAAAAATTAGGACAGTTTTTGCTTTCAACTAGGTAGATTAGAAGTATTTTATATTCTCATTAAATTACTAAGTATTCTCTTTGGATTTTTTCCAGTAATATTTTTGAATAAATAATTGGGATATACAGACCCTTTCTTGTCTTACAATGGTGTTATGTCCCAATAAACCCATTGTAAGTTGAAAACACCTTAAGTTGAAAATGCATTTGATACACCTGACCCACCAAACATCATTGCTTAGCCTAGCTTACCTTAAATATAATCAGAACACTTCCATTAGCCTATAGTTGAGTAAAATCATCTAACACAAAGCCTAATTTATAATAAAGTATTGAATATCTCGTGTAATTCGTTGAATACCAAAATTGAGTACTGTTGGTGAAAAACAGAATGGTTTTCTTGGTACAGAACAGTAGTAAGTGTATTGATTGTGTACCCTTGTGATCTGGCTGATAGAGAACTGCGCTGCCCAGCATCATAAGAGAGGATCATGCCATACATCCCTAGCCCAGGGAAAAGATTAAAATTTAAAATTTGAAGTTCAGTTTCTACTGAATGTCTATCACTTTTGCACCACTGTAAAGTTGAAAAATCATTAAGTCAAACCATGGTAATTGGGGACCATCTGTATGTGAATTTTCTTTTCATAATTGTGAATTAGCTTACATGAAAATTTTACAGTGATATAAAACTTCATTTAATTTACTTTATAATAACTTATCTTTATGAAAAATTAGTGGGATTATCATTAAAAAGGCTGCATTCAGGCTTGATCACTTTCCAATGATAGAAACATCATTTTCTTTCTATCCCAAAGCTTTGACCCTAAAATGAACCACAGGAAAAATACTAATCTTACTAATTCAGAACCTCAAAGAGAAAAATATAAAATCCAAATTAAATAAAAATACCAATTTTTGAGCCATCCCATTGTGCTCTGTATAAAAGAATCCAGCCTCTTTTGGGGAAAATGTAGTTTCTAAACTCTATCTCCAACTTGTAAAATTACTTGTTAATTTTCGTATTTTACAATTACAATCTAATAGTTTGGGGAAGGAGGTATTTGTCCTTCTTTTGATGTGTCCACAGCATATTGTGTAGTCATTTATCAGTGCACTTCATTAAAAAATTAATTCAAAAAATATCAGTGGAGGACCTAGTAGATTTAAGTAATGATTGGCCCTGTGTGAGAGCATTTAATCACATTTTATTGTAAATTTTTAAATTTCTAAATCTATAATTTTAAGAAATAATAACAAAATATCCATAATCAGGTTATTGTATTGCTTTCTTAATTTTTCTCCTAATATAAATTTTATCAAGTTAATCTACTCTCTGTGTAAGAATGCTTACACAAAAGTAATCTTGGTTTGCAGATTTTCCCATGAGATTCAGAGCTAAAAGCTGATTCTTCATGAAATTTGGAGTTGGTACTACTTTTATGTTTTGGAGTTAGGAGTAGTTAAATTCTCAAACCTCACACCTGTATCCTAAAAAGAAAAACCACAGTAATCAGAATACAACGGATCCCAGGATCCTCATACATGGGCTTTATTATATTAACCTTTATTTCTCACTATTTAACAAAACAGTTCTTCTATTTCAAGCATTTATAATTTTTCTTTTTTCTTTTATAAATGCCCCCAATACTACAAATGTCCCCAATTCCTACACAACAATCTAGAAACTGCTGGACCCTCTTCTGTCCCATGGTTGTAAGAGAAGCATTTGTCACACATTTGGGCTTCAGTGGTGCATTCCTAATATCGTAGGATGATTCTAGCCATTACTGGTGACAAAAATTTCAATGTTCATTCATCCGTTCCTGGTATTCGTTATGTGATTTAATTCTTCACAATTCATTCAAAACACTATAAATTACCAGTTTCATTTTAAGAAACTATATTTTAAATTGTATTATTTATTTTCAATGGTTTTATATGCAAGATTGACTCTGGCATATTCAGCAATTCATCTCTCCTCTCCTGACACTGGAGGATCTTATAATCTTCCGTTTTCTGAAAAACTGTATATTCTTTTATAAATAGACAATCCTTATTCTGATTACTTATAAAATGAATTTGACTTGAAGGTCAGTATAACAGACATTGAACAGAAGTGCTAGAATAAAAGGAAGAAGAAGGTGGGAACTCAGACCATAAGGACAGAGTCCAAGGTATCCCAGCCCTTTGTATACGAAAAGAACTGTCTGATTTTCTGGCCAATTTTTACACTTCTCTTTTATAGACTTAATGTTTCAAAAGCCTCCTGCTGTGATTATACATTAAAAAGGTGAGCTAATAATGCTGTCCTTAGGGTTGTTGGAGAATATGAATTTGTTAAGTTATTCATAAACGTTCAACATTGTTATGCAAATAGTATATACAGTGTAGAAGTGTATCATATGAAAGAAAATAATGTAAAATCACTTTAAGTATCACAAATAAAATTCTTCTTGACATTGTTGAAAGTTTCCAAAACTCAATATTATTTATTCTTTCCTAGAAAATCAATTTCTGCCAGTAAGAGCTCAATACAATTGCAAAATAATATCAAACAGCTTTCAAAAGGATATAAAAGTCACATGTATTAACAAAAATAAATACCAACTTTAATTATAACTCTGCATGACATAGCTCAGAGATGAACACAGGGATAGTTAGGCGTTTTAGAGGAAGGTTATCAGGTTATAGAGTCTCCCTACAGCACTATGGCAATGTCTCTTTGCTCATTTTCTCTTTCACTGTCTCCCTCTCTCACTGCTTGGTTGTCCCTTCTGGAAAGAGGAAAGCTCTTCATTCCCCCACAACAATACCACCAACAAAGTGCCATCCATATGCTAGATATTTGAAGGAGGAGGCCTCTAAATCTTCTAATCTATGTAAAAAGAGCCCTGTCAGTCTAGAATCACCAACCAATTTCTGCAAATAAAGAATTTATCCGGAAAAGCACTTTTGGTATCAATTCTCCAGGTATTAATAAAAAGTCACTCTGGTCGGCCTAGTACTGTTGTGTATGCCTTTCTCAGTCTCCCCAAGAAAGGCTGAGGCAGGGCAAGTCTTAGAATTAAAGACTTAATCAATCTCTCTGACCAGAACTATGACTCACAAGAGCCTGGAAATTGTGGTACTCTTGAGCGATTTGGACAAGTCAGCGTTTATCTCTGGTTTTCAGTTTGCTTATTAATAAATGACAGTTTAAGCTCAATGATAAAGCACTTATAGCCCTAAGATTTTTTTGAATCTACCTTCTCTCTTCTCTGTTATTATATTAGAAAGTTTTCTGTTTTCTGTTTATTTCCAAATGTGTATTGACTCAAGTTTCCATGTGCTATTATAGTGGCACTACAATGCAATTTAGTGAAACTGTATCAGTTTATACAAGCAAAATAATAGTCACTAAGAATTTGCTAAGAATTGTTTGAGTACAGATTGCCATCCATATTTTCATGGCAATTGGAGCCCTGCATTGTGGGGTATAAGGAGTGGAAGCTGGGGTAGATTGTATATTGTGGTAGGTAGGTGAAATCCATATAAACGTTTTCTCTTGTTAAGTCACTTTTTGATTTTTGGATTTTGTTTCAGGGAAAAATTTTTTTTAAACTTTGGTTTTTATGTCATTCGCAAATAATGTCACATTTCTCAATGACTTTCGAAATTCGAAGAAGTTTGTTTGCATTCAGCAGTAGCATGGAAATAATTTCAAATCAACTTTGGGACAGCGATAGCAAAATGTTTTGAAGTCGAGCATGGAGAATCATGTCTTATGCCATCTGTTGACAAAATGAAACTCTGCAGCCTGGAAGGCTCCTGAATAAACCTAAGGAGTGTATTAGTGCCAGAAGCTAATGTAGTGAGGAGAAAAACAGCAACAGCACAGCAACAACAGAAAGCCATGGGGTGTCCTCATAAAGAAGCAAACAAAAGAAAGATCAAGAAGTGCAAACCCAGAGCTTAGATGTTTCTTTATTTGCACACATCTGCTTACTGAACACATTCCAATTTAATTATATAGGCAAATTACCATCCCCTTACAGAACTATTGTCATGGTTTTCAGACTCTTCCAAGTATCAATTTCACTGTAACTCCCTATGTGTTTCAAAACAATGCCTGGACATTTTCCTGTCTGCAATTATGTAACATCTGAGGATAAAGGCATTTTTTTTTCTTATCTAATCAAATTTTTCATGTTAATTCCCTAATAAAGTACCTGCATTTGTGTACATATCTGCCTGGTCACTTGTCTCCATATCTTACTGAGACATTAAAAAAAATAAGTACGTACATTTTCATAGAAGTATTAGAGATATAGAATATGCATTTCCTTTTTTTCAACTTAAATGACCTAAGATTTCTGCTTATACAATAAATGACATACTTTAAACAAAAACTAATTCATTGAATATGATTGCCATCAGTTCTAGAAGCATGATGAAAAGGTTTTTTTTCAAAAGTATCAATATTACAGAAGCTTTTGTCCAAAAAATACATTTCCACTGAATCTTATGCCAACAGGAAAGGTTGAGGAATTATCTCACCCAGTGCTTTTCAGTGAAAATCTATTTTCTGGCGTGAGATGAATTTACTTATAACAATTATTGAAGTTTTAAATATATGCCTATAAATGTGACTGCCTTTAGAGAAAGTAAGGATTTTATCTCTATCAAAGATGCTTATGTATTATTTGGTAGACTGATTGGTGGAACATAGGTATACAAACTGAGAAATAGTACAGAGACTATAGACAACTGACAAAACTAATTTAGTAAATTTGCCACCCATTTATTTATTCAACATTTATTAAATGTGTTCTTTGTGCCAAGGAATATACAAGATGATTTTTACATCCATTATTAAATTAAGTTTATACACCAGTCCTTTAAGGCAAATCCTTCTTCCTGATGTAGATAACTGACTCAATATTTTGTTTTTCTAATTCTTAATTGTTTGATTGTGTTATATGAGTACTATCCTGATTTCCTTTTAGGAGTCTCTCAAATAAGATATAAAAACAAAACCTAAAAGTCAAGTTGCAGTAGTAATTGACTATGAAGGTTTTACATTCCACTGAGATTATAAGAATTTGAATTTGCATTAGCAAGGAGAGATCCAGATTGTGTGTGTCCTGAAGTTTATATAATTTTTGGTATTTCTAATCTTGATTAACTGCAGAGTAAATCCGTTATTCCTTGGCTTACTCAGAAACACACTGTTCCCAAATATCACAACCTGAAAAGATTCACAACATGATTTTAAATCTTTTAAAAGGTAGACTAGGTCTGATCCAGATCTGGACAAGGCTTAGGTTATTGCAAAGACTACATGGTACCCTGGGGTGCTGGGGAAAATAGCCAATGAACCCAGGCAGAAGCCCATCCATTTGGCAAATATGAGGTTTCTCTAGTGGAGACAGCTGTTCTCCTGCCCTTCCGGCTGAAATCTACTGGAAAAAAGTCCCTACAGATGAAAAGAAGGACAGAAAACATTGGTGATATAGGGGAAATCCAACAAAATAAGGACCTACAGCCAAGAGAAAAGCAGTTTATAACAACCTGTTTAGAAAACTGGGCCCAGATCTCCTCAGGGAAATGCCAGTTGCCTTTTCTTCTTTCAAATGTATTCACTACTCTTTCCCACCTAGTTTTTTAAAGTATTTAACCATGAGCTATCTTTCAGTAACACAGGGTAAGAAGGAAAGCTTTTTTTGCATTGATTCAATCATGGATAGTTGTTCAGAAAGCAGCAAGTCCTTTGGAAGAGAAAGAGCATTGCTCATTGATCAGCATGGCAGTTCACTTCATCAGCATTCATATAAGAGCCAGCATCCATAAAAATTTCTCTGAAGAGTTTATTGTAGAAGCAATCAGTAATTTGAGCAAATAAGTGAATGAATACCTAAACTCTACAATATCCATGTTATGGTCTTGTGTGTATGACTAGGTGATTCTGAAAAGGGTAAAAATTATTTTTGGTTGTCTAGAACTAGGTTACTAGCCAGAAAAAATTTAAGTATCTGGTCAAAAAAGATTTTTAGAGACTTCAGTGAGAGGAAGGGTCTCTGTACTAGGACAGGCAGAGAAATGATGTTTTCTGGAGAGAAAAACAAAGATATAAAGAAACAATAAACAAAAAGCCATAGTATAGCAGATCTGTTTGATTCCCAGTAGTGCTTGACCAAGGATTCTGCCACATCTGAAAATGTCTGGATGACAGATGTTGCAAACAGACCAGAAATCTATTAGTATGAAAGATCTAGGACTCTTCTGTGAACAATGCGTCCTAAGAAAAGAGGTCCTTGAAATCCCTGTAATTAGAGTGATTACAGAGATCTCAGCCCACTCTTCTCTTTCTAGTGACATGATAGGATCTCATGTTTGTGACTTGCTTTGCCAGTGATATGCGAGTGGAAGCAATGTCTGTTGGTCACTGGGGCAGCGGGTTGGGGGGGGTGGCGTTTAAAAGCCAGTATACAATTTGCCACAATTCCCCATCACACCTCAGCCACTGTGGAGGCATATGTTAGAGGAAGACTCTCAGCTCCATGGTGAACACGTGCACCGGTCACCTTGCTGGGAAGCGCTGGATGAGCCTTGTGAGTGAGCATAATCTTGGAGTCACTGTATCAGAAAAAGGCTTTGAGAGATCTGTGTGAAAAACCCCTTTGCTGATCCCTACGGAGGCTTTGAGAACAGAAGCACCAGGGGCGGCATCACTGGTGGGGGGGCCGAGGGGGGCAGGAACAGATAGGGGAATCCCAGCAAAGGTAGGAACATGGGAGACATCCCTTTTAAGGCTCCTAAAAATATTAGAGTGGACTTTACATAGGGCCAGACGTGCCTTAATTTCAGCATGTAAGAATTGCACATATTGACTAATAATGTGTTTATCTCTCCAGGGGACTGGGTTATCTGGGAAAGCCTGGTTAATAGGTCCTAATTTCAATGACTGCCTCATATACTTCTGCTCTAATGTGTATGCTTATACCCCTTTCTTCTTCTTGTAGCTATGATCATGCCAGAAACCATAACATTATTCATAGGGTTTTGAATCTTCTCTGGTAAAGATAGGGGTATGTTTGATGTATTTTGGTCACCTTGATGACAACATAATAATGCAAGTTTAAATACTTAATTACAAAAAACAATTCATGAAATCAGAGTAGAACGATGTAAATGGATTCAGCTGAAATGTGCCTCAAATTTGAGCCTCCCAAAATAATAATATAGCACTGTCGACTTGAAATTTCAGAAGTTTGCCTCAGTCTTTGAAAGCTTCTATACACTGCGTGTTTCAGAAGAGATGAGAGGCAAAATAAAATAATCATGAATTAGCACAGCTTAACAGAGCTTTCTATGAGCCATTACAAATATGTAATCAAAACCTTTTTAGTTCATCATATAATTCTGCTTAAAAAAATGATCTAGTTGAACAACATGTAGTTTAATCATTTTATTATAATTTATTAATACTTTAAATAAAATGTCTTTTCAATTAAATAGTTCCAAGTGTTTGATTCTCCAAATTGTTCAAAATAATTTTTTCTCATCTCCTACTAAATTAAATTTATTCTCTTAGGAGCTAAAGAGATTTTGGATCCATCTTTATATTCAAGTTGAAGATATCTCAGTGGAGGAAAACACCCTTTAGCTCTGCCTAAAACCTTGAGTTCTTCTTACTTGTTGTGCCCCCTCCCCACCAGTGATTGTTTTCCTGTCTGCATTAATGCAAAGTGCCCCTTAATAGTTTGAGGAATTGCACATGCTGCTATGGAAATATAGTGTGCACACTGAAGCAACCTGTCAATAAACTTCTTGAAAAGTCTTTTGATTTCTGTTTCTGTACAAACCCAGCGTCAATAATGCTGTTCACTTTTCCCATGAGAGATCTGTTGCTATGAGGAATATCTAGGAACCTTAGTCCTCACATGATAAGTACAAATGGTAAATTTCATGAGGTTTCTCATATCTTAAAAGAATGCAGTATAATAGAAAACATTATTAGGTTTCATTGTAAAACCCTGGGAACATAGGCAAGTCAGCCTGGAGGCAAGCAGAAATGAGCAGCAACAAAGTTAGAGAAACACAGCAGAAGCCCTGATCAAACTTTACCTGAAGCCTGATATATATCTCTCCATATTTCAGTTTGATGGGCCAATAAACCTGCTTTTCCTGAGTTGGGTCTTTTGTTACTTGCAACTGAAAGTGTGCTAACCCATGCATTCAAATACTAATTTTTTAATGCTTTTATTCATGTGTAAACTCAATAAATTTTGAGTAATTAATGATTAAATGACATTAATTTATATCTCCACAAATTCTATATATATGCAATGACAGCTTGCAGATCAAAAATTCCATTAATCACACAAGTAGTGTAATGTATCAAACAGTCATGTTGACATTTTTGCTTGAATGACTTTTTAGTGAATTTAGTAGACATAATAATGTCATAGAAGTATAAAATTAAGCTTTTATTTTAGCTAATTTAATAACCTGACCAAAAACCAACAAAAGGGGTAAAGTCATGAAGAGATAATTACCATAGAAATGCTTATTAAAATAATGATGGTTTGGAGTAGCTTTTTAAATTGTCCCAAAATACGTATATTTGACTGTGATATAGACACTAAGCATCACGTTACACAGCAGTCTGGGACATAAATTGGCACTAACCTTCCACAGAACAAATTGAAAAGTGGTGTCAAAAATACTAAGAAATGTATTTTTTTGTTCATTGATTTGACTTCTAAAATTTTTCCTAAGGAAATAATTTACTACTGTCCAAAGATATATACAAATATGATAATATAACTTATTTTTATGATAGCAGACATTATATATAAGCATATCCCAAATTAGGATTTAGCTTAAATAAATACAGAACAGAATAAATAATTTACAAACTGAAGAAGTTTCTTATATCTGGGGCAGAGTGTCTGATAGTGAAAATAGGACAAAGCTGGGAAACTGACTAGAATCTAGCTGGAGAGTTTTGTCTGCTCACTGTGGAGCTGAGACTTATCCAAAGGGCAAAGTTGAGCTGTTGCAGGGAGTTAATCAGAGGACTGACATGACCATATGTGCATTTTTTTTTTTCCAACTCACTCTAGCCCTAGGCAGGAGAATGAATGGAAGGCTATAGATTTGTCACTGGACAAAGCTGTCAGGGGGAGAAAAAAGCCATCCCATTAAAAAATATATTTTTATAACTATTTGACTATTTTAAAGTAATCATTTGTTGAGGATATACTATGTGTCAGACACAGTGGGATACTAACATAAACAACTGAAGACCTCCCATGTCAAAATGTGCTTTGATTGAAATAATTTATTTCAACTGTCCCTGTAACTCTCAAGGCAAAGATGATGGAAGTGCAGCTATATTTGGATAAGTTTTATTCAACTATTTTTTTTTTTTTTTTTTTAGAGACGGGGTCTCGCTATGTTGCCCAGGCTGGAGTGCAGTGGCTATTCACAGGCGCGATCCCACTACTGATCAGCACGGGAGTTTTGACCTGCTCCGTTTCCGACCTGGGCCGGTTCACCCCTCCTTAGGCAACCTGGTGGTCCCCCGCTCCTGGGAGGTCACCATATTGATGCTGAACTTGGTGCGGACACCCGATTGGCATAGCGCACTACAGCCCAGAACTCCTGGGCTCAAGCGATCCTCCTGCCTCAGCCTCCCGAGTAGCTGGGACTACAGGCACGTGCCACCGCGCCCGGCTCAACTATTTTTTTAATGTTACAGGGAACAATCTATGCTATATGATACGCAAACAATAAAGGTTTGGTATCTATGAAAGTAAATTTGTATTGTAATCATCTAAACGTTTCAAAAAAGTAATTTGTTCTGTTTATAGTTGTATGACTGTATTGCATTAGGTATAAATAGTAGGAGACCATTGCAGACATGATACATTTGGATGGATTCTAAAATGTATCTTCTGAGTTACAGCAGTAATGAGTTGTGTAGACGTAAAAATTAAAAATAAAAAAGGAGGAAAGGAAGGAAGGGAGGGAAAGAAGGAGGGAAGGAGGGAGAAAAGAAAGAAGGAAGGATGGAAAGAAAAAATATTGGTCTCAAACCTGATAGCCACAATTGATATATGGAAATATGGTACTTAAGAATCATAGTTTTGGATTCTTCTTCATTCCATTAGAGAATACTCTTCAGCTCTTCTTGTGTAGCAGAATCATCCTTCAGATACTTTTCAGTTGGAACAGAAAGAAGCACCAGAGAGAAGATTGGTATTAGGAATGAATATGACTAGTTTCGGTGGCCAGGTGGCCAGTTATTATGTGTGGCTTTTACCATTGGAAGGAAACTACTCAGTTAATGGGTGATGTCATTTCTTAGAAACCTAAGCATTTCTTTTGCTTTTTTCCCTTATTGCTTATGCTCTTAAACATATTTAATCATTTCTACATGAGCATTTACTGTGTAGAAACTGTCTAAGTGAGACATACTAAGGAAATTCCTGTAATTATTATGACTTTTTACCTACAGCATTAAATGCAACCTAACTTCTATGGATGCATCTGGATAATTTTCACACCAAAGAAATGAAAGGTGGTAGATCACTATATCTACTCTTGCTCAGTTTTCTAGAAGGCTGACGAATCTCAAGATTAATAAATTAGAAAGATATTTTCAAAATTGAGCTCTTGGGTCTTAAAAGTGAACTTCCCCTGTACTTTTTTCCTTGTACTGGGTAGCTCGGTTTCCCGGGGATTAGCAATGGCTAGTCAGCAGGTCTCTTTCGGAGTAACTGGGCCAGCTACTACTTATCTGGGATCAAGATCCCACATCCCAGACATTGAATTCAACCAAAAATTCACATCACTTCTTAAGGTGGGTTATGACTGAGCTGGAGGAAAAGCTGGCCATTAAAAGGACATGCACAAACTTCGAACTTCAGGAGTAAATTGTACAATATTAACTACCGTAGTTAACTTGGAAATTTAAAAGGTGATTATGACGGTTCCAAATCAGTACAGCTTTTGCTGACATTAAAATATTCCCTTTGGGATATATGATGTGTCCCAGTAGTTCAAACTCAGGTCTTAAGAACATTAATTTCCTTGAGTTTTTATAGAGGTTGTAGGGTCAGGAAGTAACCAGGATATTTCAGAACAGGGAGTATATGAATATATCTCCCAGATTTAAAACCACACCGTAATATTCCATTTGAGATTGTTGGAGAGGGCTTTTATGAAGCTGAAGTGTTTAACCCATTAGCTGACTGCTTGAATCTTATCTGATAGCATTTCACTTAAGCATTTTCATATATAAAATATTGCATAATAGTGAAAGTTGACTAATAAACTTATTTCAAATTTTGTTGAGCCTAGACCATTTTTGTTTGAGACACTGATTATTTAAACAGGGTCAGGCCTTGAACAAAGAAACAAAAGATAAATCATCACTGACATCAAATTTAGAAACATAGATAGCTAAAGAGAGAGAGAGAGAGAGAGAGAGAGAGAGAGAGAGAGAGAGAGAGAGAAGTAGATAATCTTCCAAACAGAAGATATGGTGCCCAGCTCTTTTCTCTTTTCAAGACCTTTTCTCTGCTCTCATGACCTGGTTTTATCCCCTGATGCCTTTCTTGCTGACTCTCCTCTTACAAGTACACCTTACTCATAAATATTAGTTGACTATCACAGCACAGTTCTAGATGCTAAGGATATAACTACTAAAAAAAAAGCACACACACAAGGTCTCTGACATTATGCTACTTATATTATATGGATAGACAGACAACAAAGAATAACTAAGCAAGCACATACATGAAATAAAATTGGTAAGTGATGACAATTATATAAAAAAGTAAAAGAGGGCAAATGACCCAAGAATTACTCTGTGATAGGGGAGAGGACAAATGGTTTTATAATGTAGGGGTCACATGACATGCTTTTTCTTTTTTTCTTTTTTTAGTTTCATCTTTTGTGTTGGGTTGGTCTTCACTGTGCTTAGTATAATACTTTTTATGTCTTATGTATTCAAGAAAGAGCTATTAAAGAATATATGTAATCAGCTCACTAAATGCATGTTTTCATGTTCTCCCTATCTTATTTTTATCAACTTCCTGAGCAGACTTGGCGTTCAAAGAAGGGTAAGCTTTACTATATATTATGTTCACTGGTTGAACGAAAATACTACGAAGGCTTTTTTTCCCCACATAGCCCAAATAAAGGAGTAAATGATGAAAAGGCAATTTAAGACAAAAGAAGATATTACAAACTGTACTACAACAGAGAAAATATTCCCTAAATGAGCTTAGCATTTGGGAACAGTCTTGAGTTGATGCATTTACTGTCTAAAGTTATACCTCAGTATCGGCTGGAGGGTGTGGATGTTCTACTCAAGAAGAAGTCAGCACAGATATCCAAAAACGTGACCATAGCAGAAATGTAGAAACATAAAAGAACATTTACATTTCTACAAAAACAATTCCTGCATTTTAAACCGGCATAAAGTTTCTAATACACCACAACCTAAGGGTTATTTTGTTTGTTCATTACATCTATTCTACAGTAACATACTAGCTGGGAGGGAACAGATTAGTTTCCTATGTAGGCAATAGCAAAGCCCTTGCTCTGAAACACCATGCCAACTCATCCCAGCCCTTCCAAACCACCGGTCCTCTCCTCTCCTCCTAGCAATAGGTTCAACAACATCTCCCTAACGCCATAAGTCTGGCCCATAAAAAAGACCATTTGTTGAAGAGTTTGTACTCCGGTGGCAGACAGCCTGTGTTCAGTAATCATCGCTTCTGTGACCCTAAGTTGCTTAGACATACATCTATCAGTTTCTTCATTTATATGACCTAAATAACAGCAGTACCTAATATCGGGGTGTTGTGAAGATTAAATTAGCTCATACAGGGCTTGGAACAATGCTTGACACAAAAAATAAAAACGTTCCATATACATATGTTATTATTATAATTATCATGTTTATTTACTGGGCTTCTAGCAGGCTTATTGTATTTTAGTTCTCAGTTTAGTCAGAACTCAGGTGGAGGAAATTGGAGCATTGTCAGACACTGATATTTGGAGCCAGGAATGGACCAGGAAAGTTGGGAAATAAGACAAGAAGTAAAAATTAGGCCTCAAACACACAACGAGAAGCTTTTCTTAGAGCTTGGGAACAGGGGGAGTGTGTGATCAAAGATATTGACCTTGGCCCTGTGGAGACATACTATGGCATAGAGTGCAGCTGTACATAATGTGGGTGGAAAATATTACACAGACTAAATTTTCAACCATAGTATGGAATGACCTGCTGTGCACATGATCTGTGCATTGTTATAGATGGTCAGGGCCAGCAAGTCGACTGGCTACCAGGAGTGCCAGGGAGATACCTACAGTCTCCTTAAGGTGCCAGCAGGATTGCCCAGATTTTTTTTCCTAGGGAGGCCATACCTCTTGTTTCCATAGGTTTCATGAATAAAATCAGTGGGTTAGAAGAAAAACAGGGATTTCAGGAAGAAGATGCTTCCTTTCCATTCCCGATGCCTCCTCAGGGAGAGAGGTCCAAATTGCCTCTCACCCAGCCAGCATGCTGGCAGCTAAAACATCTTGTTTCTGCAAATTTTACAGAATTCTAGACTCCATTGCTTCAGCCTCCATTGGCTTTCTGGTAAATGTGGGAAAAATAAATTGGATGTGCTTGTCTTAGTTCTGATTCTCCTCTTGAGGAGAAAGCCTAAGCTTCAAGAACTAGAGTTCTCTGTTTTTAACATTCTAGTAGTCCCCATCTCTGTCTCTACAACCCCCTTGCCCATGCATGCACATACACACAAGGGGAGGCAAATGCAGCCCATTGTGTCCATGACTAGGTAAATAGTCTACTAATTCTGGAGTTGAGATTCTACATTGATATGGACTTCACATTAGGTTACATATTCACATTTAACAGTTTTTAATAAATAGGTTGATACCTGGGCCTCCAATCTGCCTTACTTTTGATTTAATTTCTCAGTATGTGCCAACAGTGAGAAAGAGAATGTATTTGCAATCTCTTGATCTGCAACCACGATTTCCCCATTTAAGTTAACACAGTGAAGAATCTCTTGAATACATTAAACCAGTTACTCCTTGGACTTTATTTATAATCATTTGTCAGGGAGTAAATATAAATTAAAACCACCATGAGATACCACTACACACCTATTAGAATGGTCAAATTAAAAAGATCGACCATACCAAGTGTTGGAGAGAAAATGAAGAACTGATACTCTCATAAACTATTGGAATGTAAACTGGTAGAACCACTTTAGAAAAGTCTTGTCAGTTTCTTATTATAAAATAATGCAGTTAATAAATGACCCAACAGTTCCATTTTTTGGTATTTACTCAAGAGAAATAAAGATGTCCACAAAAAAAAAAGAAAGAAAAAGAACAACACCTCTGTCAGAATATCAAGTTTCTCACGTTTCTTATCATGACCTTCATTTATTACAGAGGCTTTCTCTTTAGTTGTGGAAAGGCTCTCCCTTGATTGCTTCAAAACAATATTCTGAGAAACATCAGCTATCGACCAACATGACAACTCTCTCATTATAGGGATCTGTCCTGTATCCAATCACTTACGAGTTAATTTACATAAAAAAAACACACTCCATAGCAGAACATACAATATTTTAGGAGAGAGATGATTCTGTACCTAGAGAAATAAAATGTTGGCTTTTCAAATTTGTCTCTGAGCCAGCCCTCTCACAGACACCTGGCTGAGCTCTGTGGGAAAAATTGTTGAAATAAGTAAAAATGAAAGAGATTTTGACTAAAATCTTTGTAAACTTTCCAAGACAAACAGGTATGTGTTAGTGTCTGATTGCCAAAATACTAAGGGAAGATGACCAACTTTTTGGAGTCACTTTTAGATAGAACACGGCGAGATTTTGAACAGAGGGAAATGCAAGTGAGAGGCACTAGTATTCAACAGAGAGAATGCAGCTACTCGGAGGATATCACTCAGCTGTGGTGATGACTGGATGGGCAGTTTGAGACTTCTGGAAATAGATATGAGTACTCACCATTGGGGGCAAGAGGGTATGGCAAGAGGGAGAGGTAGAAACTATTAAATATCTCATGGTCAATGAACAAGAATTTCTTACACATACGATACACTTATTGGGGATTGCAGTAACAATAGGATGTGAGAATACGCAATTGGAGACTAGAGTCAGCAAATATATAGACCGTTATAGTTTATTGTGTAATAGACAGTTACAGATGTTGCTGATCCTTAAAAACTGGTGCTTCCTTTCAGGGGAAGAGGCCTTCAGAATATTTTTTCTGCCTAAAGCCAGAGCTTAAATTCTTCTATTAAATGTTCTCTCTCCTGAGAAATATTCTCTCAGTCTGGACATTATGTCTATTAGAGTCTTCAGAAAATTAGAGAAAACTAATTACAGGATAATGATGCCCTGAGAAGAACTGAAACCCTTCCATGTCCAGGAGGTCAAGACCTGATTTCTTCAATAAACTCTAAGCTCTCTACATCCCCAGAGCAAAACATTTGCCTAAAATATAATGGGTTCTTAAGACATAACTGTTGATTGGTAAATAAATGTAGGTCATCAAGTTATTTCTAAATTTACCCTTCAATTTCTTCTTATTCATAATGTATACATAGAATTCTTAATTTAAACTATGGATGAATGTTTAAATTGGAATATAATTATGTGTCATTTTAGTTAACTGAAGAGACCCTATTGAATGACTCACATACTCAAGAACGAAATATTCAAAAATAGGTTCTAACTTCAGATAAATTGTGAATTAGAGATACTTTTTCTTTTCAGATAGCAATGACTAATTGCTCTTTTTTTTTTTTTTGGCCATCAAGGAAATATTTTCTATATGATGCACTTTATGCTTGTCCTTTTTGACATTCTTTTAATGCTGATAAAATTAAAAGGTATCTTAGTAGTAATTATGAGCTTATAATGGCTTAAGATATCAATTCGCCTGCATAGAATATTTTCAACTTATTAAGAAACACCATAAAAGAAAGACAAAGTCTTAAGTGATAAAATAATTGAAGTCATAAGTGTATTACAACTGAGGTAAACACATAGCCCAACATCTAAATAGAAGAGTTTGTCTTCTACTTGCTTATTACTACATTCTGGAAACAATATTTAAATAGGCAATATTTTTCAGGTCTAAGTGTGTCCTGTAGTCATCAGTGGGAACCCACACATATATTTCACAATAATTGAGTCCTAAATGCTTTAACAATGGCAGATAACCATGAGAATTCTTGGGCCTCTCCTGGGTTAGGTATGGCATCTTTAGAAAACACTCGCATAATATTAACAAATTGTCTTGGCTTGATAGAGATTTGTAGAAAAGTTTTTATCTCTGGCGTGATAAAAATAGTTTACTATCTTTTCATTTATTTCAAAAAGTTTGACAAAGGGCAAAGGTTTCGAGTGTCTGTGATCAGAATGGAACTAAACAAACATCAACTTGTGGCACTCTCTTTTGTTCCCAGTTTTAATGAGTCATCTGACTACTCTGGAATAGTTTCATTAAGGTATTTTTCCTTAAGGTTTTACAAATCTTAAATTCCTTAAAATGAAAAACTGTGGCACCTCAAGAATTAACAAAATGATGCTTATTGCTTCCCCTGAAACATGACCTAACAAGTGTGAAACATAAATAACAGATTGATAAAATGAAGGCTTCACAATACCATTAGATCCAGCTTTCAACACATACATTTAGTTGTACTATGGGAAAAAAAAGATTATATAGGAATATAATCTATGCTATGGTAACTCAAATATTAAAATATCTTCCAATAAATGGTCAGTAATGATGACAGTGATTATGAACCAGTGTTTTATAAAATGTTATGTTCCTGCCCATGAAGAGTTTCAAAGTGTTTTACTAGACGATATATTGATGATGAAGTTGAGCTATATCTTGTGTCTACATTGGCAAAAATTTGAAATGACACTTGTGTTCAAAAGGCAATAAACCCCAGAAAGAACAGAAAGAAGCATGCCCACATTCCTCAGTATATTTGTATATTTCCAGTGTTTTTCTTGCATCAAATGACTTTCCCTTTTTTATTTTTCCTCCATGAAAGATATGTGATAAATATAATAGCTCTGAAAAATTCGTGTATGAGGAATACCAATAGGAATAAATGTTTCCCTGGAGAGGTACAGAGCACACAGAAAGATTCCAGTTACTCTTTCTTTATTTATATGGTGTTATGCTTTTGCTTATAATATTTGAATTTTCTAATCATAGTTATACTGTTTGAAAATATTTTTATGTGCTTTTTATCCAAATCAACAAGAAAGTATTATTCATAGACCTAAGAAGGACCCCAAGATACATATTCAGGTTGATTGTTAATGTTTTTACTCCTTTTACAAACTGTCCATTGCAACATTAGTCATGAGGCCTAAAATGGGATTATTTCTCTAAAAAATATTGTCATACATAATGACCAAGAACATACATTATATTTAACATAGATTTTAAGTCATTTGATCTCAAGTAGGCAAAAGGAAAGAAACCTACAAAGAGGTAAAGTCTGTGGGCTCTGTAGATAAATCCAACAGAGTCTTGGGGGAAAAATAAGGCGACCTTTATCCACTGCCTGATTTTGGCCAGATTTGTCATGGCTGTGCATATATTTAAGCTATTTTAAAGATGCTGTTTCTTATCAAAAACATTTTCTAAAAACAGCAGGGAAAATATTAGTAGTTATAAAGTTATATGAGCTGGATATCTCTTTGACCATCTGTGTTATCTATTGTACGTGTGACTCTTTGCGTACCCATCTTATATTTTCATAATTGGCCCTCTAATCTAAATACAAAATGATCACCCACGAATGCCAGCTTGACTGGGATGAGAATTACAAGCATATGTACAGTACCTCGGGTATTATTGTCAGAACACTACAAAATATGTTTGTGACTCTTGTACATAATTACACCCTAGACTCATTATAGCTAGAAATAACGCAGTCTTTTATTCAAGTCAGGATGACTCTGGACCCAGTGTAAATATTGCTCAGCCATATTGTCATACAGAACACAGATGACACTGCTAAAAGTTGTTTGGGAACAGTCACAGCTAAATTGGCAGATTCAATAGCATAGGAGAACTGAATCCCAATGCTGGGTTGAGAAAGAAAAATGCGCTTAGTGACTTTACCTGCTTAGTGACAAGACTCATCAAAATGTATTCCTATTTTTCTTTCCACATACAGGGACAGTTCTTTTGCAGCTGTGAAATATGTTGGTACTATTTATTTCAGTGATATGATATAGTAAATATTTGGTTTTAAGAATGAATTTGCTTATAGTTGTGGTTGGTCAGGATAGAATGGGACACTAAAGAGATGGTGACTTTTTTTTCTATCATCTTAATCATCTACAGTTGCCAATTTCAAAGTGCTCGACAATGTTAAGTTACTGACTTTGCTAAGATAGAGTCCCCTATGACCCCATCTCAATTATGATCTGTTTCTACTTTATATTTATTTGTTGTGACTTTGTTTTAATTAAGATCTTCTCATGATTGACCCATCCTTATCCTTACCTTCTTATTTCACATGCTATCTCCTCAAGCATGGCTTTCCTGATGTTCTTTTTAAAAGTCCTTAGGCAAATCACCAGCCCCTAGTATTTCACATTGTTCATTCTCTTTACATAATTTATCATAATCTATTTATTTAAATTATTGTTTTAGTCTTTCCACAATATAATGCAAGTTCTTTGTATCAGTATAAGAGAAGGGATCCTTTTTGTTTTGATCACAACTATATTCCCAAGACCTAGCATGGGGCTGGGCATACAGTGATTGTTCAAAAAATACTGCTAAATGGATAAATGAATAAATAACAAACATTTAAAGAACATTAGCCCTAAACAACTGGATTGACGTTATTGCTGCTACGGTGATAGTGTATTTATCCTTAGTAGGCTGGCTCTAAGTAAATCATATATCACTGGCTCTACACATTTAAAATGATTTGGGGACATTTACAAGACTGAATATTGTTGCTGTGTTCAAAATTGTTTTATTGTCTGGAACCAGACAATGACATTAAAAAAAAAATTGGGGGGAGGCTTCCCTGGTGGCGCAGTGGTTAAGAATCAGCCTGCCAATGCAGGGGACACACGTTCGAGCCCTGGTCCGGGAATATCCCACATACCGTGGAGCAACTAAGCTTGTGCGTCACAACTACTGGGCCTGCACTCTAGAGCCTTTGACCCACAACTACTGAAGCCTGTGCGCCTAGAGCCTGTGCCCTGAAACAAGAGAAGCCACTGCAGTAAGAAGCCCATGCACTGCAACAAAGAGCAGACCCCAGTGATATTTAATAAATTGCTCCAAGTCACAGAGATAGGTACTAGAAAATCCAGGGCATCCTGTTCTTTCCATTAAAACTTTACTCTGGTTGCATATTATTACTTTAAGTGATGCCTCTCCTATGGAGTGTTATTTATTCTATTAAGAGAGAGAAGTACACAAACAAGACAGAATCTAGTAACATTTCTGCAAATGTGTCTTCCTCTTTTGTGTTTTATGACTTTGCACATGATGCTTGGATTGCTTGCCCTATCTTGAGGATTCAGAGCTCTTTTATCAACCGTGCAAAACCCTGTTCAAACATGACCATTGTATTGGGAGGTCCCTTAGAGTTAATACCGCTTAGGATGGATGTATTTTTCGTATACCTTCCAGATACTATCATTACAGCAAGTATTACCTATAATTTCTTATGCACAATGGTCTAAACATCTTTAAATATGTTAGTTTATATTTATAGAGCAGAAGCAGCATCTGTTACAACACTGTATCTCCTCCTAGTGTTTAGCAAAATTACAGAAAATTGCAAAAAATTACAGAAAAAAGAGCAGACTTGTGGAAGAGATTCTGAAGCAGCCCTATTCCTGTCTCCCTCTAATCCTACTCATTTATTCAGTGCAGTTAGATTTTCCCCTGTATTTGAATGAAAATTTAGGCATGTTCCACGAGTCCCCTTGGCAAACTCTTGTAATAAAATATTCTACAGCCATTTTACATCACAGAACACAGTCTCAATTCAGTAACTTTAAACCTAAGTGTCCACCGACAGATGAATGGATAAAGAAGATGTGGCACATATATACAATGGAATATTACTCAGCCATAAAAAGAAATGAAATTGAGTTATTTGTAGTGAGGTGGATGGACCTAGAGTCTGTCATACAGAGTGAAATAAGTCAGAAAGAGAAAGACAAATACCGTATGCTAACACGTATATTTGGAATCTAAAAAAAAGATGGTTCTGATGAACCTAGGGGCAGGACAGGAATAAAGACACAGACAGAGAGAATGGACTTGGCGGACATGGGGAGGGGGAAGGATAAGCTGCGATGAAGTGAGAGAGTGGTATGGACATATATACACTACCAAATGTAAAATAGATAGCTAGTGGGAAGCAGCCGCATAGCACAGGGAAATCAGCTCGGTGCTTTGTGACCACCTAGAGGGGTGGGATAGGGAGGGTGGGAGGGAGGTACAAGAGGGAGGGGATATGGGGATATATGTATATGTATAGCTGATTCACTTTGTTATACAGCAGAAACTAACACACCATTGTAAAGTAATTATACTCCAATAAAGATGTTAAAAATAAATAATAAATAAAATGGATACACAGAGTTAGTCAGAAATAGATTCAGAAATAGATTGCTCCAAGATCAAAAAATGATAAGCAATATCCACATAAATTATATAAATATGAAAGGTCAGTTTCCTATTTTATTTTAGATCCCAATCATATGAGCAGTTATTAAAAATATGGTTGTGCGTTTTAGGACAACAGTAATACGAATCCTTCACTTTCAAAGACCAAATGATAAAGAACATGGTGAAAAATAGAAATCACCTTTAAAAAACCACACATGATAAGCTACCGTTTTCCAATAAGGAGTTGTTCCTTAGATGAACAGAAGACAAAAAAATAGACTTAAATTCTTATAGTTATATCTAGTTAATGGATCATTTCACTAGATAAAATGCTTTTGACAGTCAATGCAGTGCTCTGTTTATAAATCAATACTTATCCTTAATTTTGTAATTTCCCATTTTATTCTCCATAGGCAAGCAAATATTTGACTTTGCAGCATCAGATATTTTCTCTTTTGAATGCTCTTTGCTATCAAAATTCATTATGTACTTACCAAATATATTTTGTCACCTGAGCACTCTCCTTTGAGTAATTTCAAGCGGGAAGATAGTGCATTGATTCCGGCATTTATTCTATATAGAAATTGCAAATTTCAACATAATGCATCTGGTCAGAAAGATTCTCTAGGGAAATAAAAGAAAATAGCAATTGTTTCAAAATAATCCTCAAGGCTTGACCAGATGCCATTTGAAAGATTGAAGAGGTCCCTGTATTTGACCAAGTAGTAAATAAACTTTGCAACTATTTGACACATTATCCTTTCATATATCTACTTTAAAAAAGCTAATATTTATGCTTGTATGAAAAGAGTGAGGCTCCATATTAGAAATATTTGGAAGTTGCTGAGTTCATCCTAAAATTGGGCACTGTTGTATGCAATTGAGGAAAAAAATTGTATTAAAGTCTTCCATTTGCATATGCATACTTTCAATTTTTCATTTAAGGCCTCTACATCACTGATATATTGGTTAAATATATCAGAGGCAGATAATCCTAACACATAGAAACACATATTTCTAAAAACGACAACTCCTAGTTCACATAATGTTTTGCTTTTGCTCACTTCAAATACTGAATACATCAAAAAATGTTCTCAATCACTAATCCATCTATTTGTTTCAATATTTATTTAATATTTCTTTGTTTTGCTCAAACGGACATGATGAAAGCTATCAAATATCTTACTGAAGTCTGAATTCTACATCTATGTTAATTTCATCATCTGCCTATCATAAGGCCTGCTCATAAACATATTTTGGCTTCTAGTGAGCGCGAATGTCTTTTCTAGGTCATTCAGAAGCCATCAGCTATTACTTTGTTCTAGGATCATGACATTCTTGTGATGTCATTCTTACTGGTATTATTGGGTGAATTCATCTACTTTGCCTGTTTTTAACTTCTGTGTCTGTTTTTGGTACTGCTATGATTTACTAGATGCTTCTGAAAAGAAGGATGGATTGGTGAGGGAATAGATTTTTCAGTCTTAGAATATATAACCTTTATATGTATGTATACAGACTGATCTTGATCCTTTTGATATTTCAAATAAGCCCTATTTAAGCTCTTTGGTATCTTAATTAAAACATCTAGACACCCTATATTACCTATTCTTCATTTTAAAACAATAGAGAAAATATTTTTTCACCTTCTCCCCTTTCAGATATATTCACTCATTGCTCTACCGCTTGAAAATGTAGAGGCCAAGTTCTTTTACAGAGATTATCCTAATGCAATTATCTAGAAAGAGAAACAAAGAAAATCCGTTAAGTGCATGTAGGGCTATCAGAAGATACATGCCTGAGACTGGTATTTCCACCTTGCTTACATTCTGCAATTTGGTTAGTCTATACCAGGAGGTCAGTAGTGCTCACTTTGGCAGTTCATATTTACAATTAACTATAATAGAGGTAAGCATATTTTATCTCCCATTCTGTTTTCCAAAAATCAGACAACTTTAATAGTGCTTCTGTGGATACATTTTAATTAGCAGAAACAACAGTCTTACTTTTATGTTATCTAATTGGCAGAAAAAAAATGAACTGATTAAATGGTAGATCTAAAAAGAATATCCTTATTTTTTCAGAGAAGATACGGAAGATTAAAGTGCATTATCCAATGACAAATTTCTAGGATTCAGCAACTATCAAGTCAATATTTGACAAAATTTGACAAGTCAGTTAGTTGACAGCTAACAACTCCTAATGTTGGATTGTATCCTATACAGACAGGTCTCAGGTTGGAATGGAAAGAAAAAGTCTGATTATTTGGCTCCCTTTTACAATAGAAAAACAGTAAAGGGCTTCCCTGGTGGTGCAGTGGTTAGGAATCTGCCTGCCAATGCAGGGGACACGGTTTCAAGGCCTGGTCTGGGAAGATCCCACATGCCACGGAGCAATAAGCCCGTGAGCCACAACTACTGAGCCTGCGCGTCTGGAGCCTGTGCTCTGCAACGGGAGAGGCCGCGACAGTGAGAGGTCCGCGTACCGCAATGAAGAGTGGCCCCTGCTCACCGCAACTGGAGAAAGCCCTTGCACAGAAAGGAAGACCCAACACAGCCAAAAATAAATATAAATAAATTAATTAATTTTAAAAAAAGGTCCACATAAAAAAAATCTATAAAAATTAAAAAAAAAAAAAGAAAAACAGTAAACAGTAAGGGTTTGGTTAACACCTTGTTCTTTTAGGCACTCAAATTCCTTATTTAAAACTAAAAATTTATAGCTCACCAATGGTTAAAAATGCTTTATTTAAAATTTAATCATGCGTTCTCTTATATTGCTTTTTTTCTAATAAATTTGTACTGGGTCATATTTTCTGTCATATTTAATTCATTTCTAAATACTTGAAAAATTTTAAATAAAGATATTAAGATATAAACTAGTGTCTACAGCTGTTCTCTATCCCAAACCTCTTTCCTAAGTTCTAAGTTTTATATTTGACTTACCAGTGGCCATTTCCACCTGGATGTCCCCCAGTTCCCACAAATTCAACATGTTCAAAATTAAAGTGCCTATCCTCTCTCCAAAACAAGCTACTTTCCTCTATTACCATGTCACAATTGTATACCATCACCGAGCCTGTCATTGATGGCAGAAAATTTTCAACATTATCACCTACCTGATAAAATCTCATTTGCTATTTATTTTACTTCCTTTTATCTCTCTTCCTCTTCTCCTTTCCTCCTTTGTTCTGATTCTTATATTTTTCACCTAGAGTGTTGTAATAACTCCTAATTGTCACCTTGCCTTCATCCTGGACTACTTCAATTCATTCTTCACAACTAAACACAAATATTTTGTCTCAAAGACAAATCTGATTATGCAGTTCTGTTTTCAGAGACTTTATTTAAAATGTCAACATCTTTCATAGAATAAATACGCTTTGATCTGTACCTTCCCTTCCCTTATAGTTTTAACTCCCCTTTACATCCTGATCCCCATCACATTCTAGACAAAGAAAAACTGTAATTATACAAGATCCCCGAAGAACAACCTCTCATTTTTCACAAAGGCAATTTCCCTATCAGCATTTTAACTCTCTGTCCATCCCTCTTTATTTTTCAAATGCTTTATTTGGTCTTCCATTTCCATTCTCAAAAACACTTGGTACATAGATCTATTATTACATGTTTCACATTTTATTGAAAATATTTGCTTATCTTTTATCTCCCTGGCAAGGCTGTGGGCTCCCAATAGCAGTCTCTTGAACCTAATTGCTAGATAATCCCAGTGAGTGGCAAGGGCCTTGCAAAGAGTGGACCCTCGATGAATGCCTGCCCAGCTAAAATTATTTTCTCTCATCCTCTGAATATTTGGATGCATTTTGGAAATCATTAGTACATCAAGGAAGTATATCTCACCAGACCTATAAGTCTTTTAAATAGGTCAATAACATTTCCTATAAAATTAGTCAGTTTACACATACGCACATGCATGCACACTAATGCACAGGGAAAATCAAACTCAGTAACTTCAAGCAATATATCTTAATCTTCCTTATATTTCAATCTTCAGTACTACATTATAGCCACACTTGCTTCCAGAAGGAATTGTATACCCTTTCAGTGCATCAGGAAAAGAAATTTCACATAGGTGATTGTAAACCAAAACTCTTCATTCAAAATTATCCAACAGTTTTTTCCCATATTCTCTGTTTTATCCTTGCACAATTTTATTCCCTGCATGCTTTTTACAAAGTTAAGGAAGGATTAACATTTTGCTATGATATGCTCCTTTTTTTCTCCCTTGGTGTATAATTAAAAGTTGCCTGTAGCTCTGGCAGCTTGTGTTTGAAATCACTTCCATTGAGCAAAAGATTTTGTCACATAGGACCTGTTACTGATTTAGAGACCTCCAAGAAATATGCCAAATTGACCAAAAGTGGTTTTGTAAGGTCAGCAGATGACATGTATACCTAAGTATTACTGATAGAGTAAGGTCCTAACATGGTATTTTCAGTAAGAATACAGTACTCCTCTCCAAATCTGGCATCAGTCTCAAGTTGTAGTTGTTTGTGATTATCAGATGCTCTAGGGTACTTTCTAAAGAGATGGACACTTAAGCAAGCTGTAGTCACCAATTTTTAATGGCTATTGTGTTTGACTTGCTATTTATCTCCCAGGTTGTTTCAGCTGTGTGCATTATTCCTCTGCCATACATTTTTAAAAAGTCCTTACTCCTGTCCTTTAGTGAGCCTAAAAAAAGAAAATGTCCATGCCCGGCTCTGGCTGAAAAGAGTAGTATTATGTACACTTGGACATCCAGACCTGGTCCCTGTTGACTGTCTTTAATGTAGTGAAGATTATATTTAAAGAAAACATAACTAAATACATTCAAATATGACAAATTGGGTTGAGTTGACAGGAATTAGGGCTAAACAGAGCTTTCACATTTTCAAATATGAAGGTGTTTACATTTAAACTGTGACTGTATTTACATTTAAACAAAAAAGATTTTATTTTTATCCACTTTTTTTGTTTAAATAATCCAGTTAGCAGTCTATAGAAAAATACATTAAAACATAAAGTATATATACATACACAATATATGTAAATATATACACAGATGTATATGCACATGTATTTATATAAATATATTATAAAATAATGAAGATAAAATGAACTGTAGAAACTTAGAATAAAATTCTCATATAAACCTACCACCCTAAAATGCTGGAAATATTTTCTTTCAAATATTTTATCCATTCTCTTTGCTACTGTTATGTTGATCTTTTTCTTTGAATTATAGACACATTAAGTAATTTATATCAAATGTATACACATTTTCATATTATGTTTTCATTTTCATACACTATTGAAAATTACTAAATTATCATTTAGTGTTGTATAATTCTAAATAATACACTATAATTTATTTAGTGCACTTGAGAATGTTTTTATTTTATAAATAATACTGAATGATCATTGTTATACTGTATATGAATTCTTACCTGAAAGTTTATCTAAAATTGACCTTTGCCATGGAATTACTGGATCAATGTAACCTAAAATGTTTAAAATTCTACAGACATATTGAAAAAGTATTTTTCTAAACACTGTACATTATACCTATTTCTTTCCATTTATAAGAATAACTTCGGGTTGACACTCAGCTACTCGGAGCAAAATTTTTTCTTTTTCTTTTTTAGTTTCTTTTTCCATCTTTATTTATGTTTTGAAAACTGATGCTTTATTACTGATTAAGTGAACATTTTTTATTGCTTGCAAAGTAGAGCATTTTGAAATGCTGGTAAGCTATTTGCATTTCCCACTTTGCGAAATATCTTTACTTATATGCTTTGAGTTTACTGCTTTTAAAAATATTTTCTGAGTTCCAAGCTCCACTCAGAAATAAGAAAAGTATTGACCTATGATTTCTTCCAGTCTTGAATGGCTTTATTTTTACACTTAAACTTTATTCATTCATATATTATTTAGGTCAACGATGTGAGTTGAAAAGAAATTTTTCCCAACAGCTGAATTTTCATGGAATTTATATATATTTCTGGCTTATCCATTCTTTTCCAGAGCTGTTACTTATGGTTCATGTTATCGTTAGATTAATCATATTTTATAAAATCTACCAGGGTACTTCTACTCATTCTCATTTTAATGGAAAATTTACTAAACCTAAAATATAATTTATCAAGAATTAAAACCATTATGGTGACCCACATTTTTATCCAAGAACAGTGTATATCCCTCAATGTATTCAATTCTACCTTTAAATCATATAGTAGTTTTTTTGGTTTACTACACTGGTCCCATATTTGTGTTTAAGAATATTCTTCAAGTTTATACAGAGTTGCTATTGTGATGAGGAGATTGCATTAGTTGTAAAAAAAAGAGAGAGAGAGCGAGAGCGATACCAACCCTGACTGATTTAAGAATAAAAAGGATTCATTGAAATGATATGGGTGATTCACAGGATTTTCTGGGGTGTTGGTGAACTGGGTTGAGATAACAGGAGCAGGATCTGCTAGGAATTAGTCATGACTCAAGGCAAAACATCAGCACAAAAACAGTTTGGTAAGAACATATAGCCACTGTCATTAATATCTGGATGCCCATGGGGTACTGCTGTTGCCACTGGCACAGGTGTATGAAGTTAGGCATGCCTCGTATGCACACCTGTGTCACAGCTGCTATTTGTCTCCCATAGGCTCTATCTATCACAACGATTCATAGAGTAAATTCCAAATACAAAAATGGGTTTTTGTATTTGGAATACAAAAAGGGGTTTCAGATTCAAGATACTTTTATTTTAATCCACTCAGAATGTCTTGAATAAGTCTTCTGTTTTTGTGGTGGGAATTGTAAGACTTTTGTCCATTGCCCATATATTTCACTTCTAGTCTGTTTATGATCAATTAACTACTTTAATATCCTTATGGGCCAATCTATTTTGATTAACCCTCAGTCTTTGTTGCTTAATACCTTTATAATCACCGGCCTCTGTCAATTAAGTTTTGCTACTTGGCCTTTGTCATTCTAGGGTCACATTATATTCAGTGAAATCTATGGACATATCACTAAACTCCTCCCCTGACATGTTAGTTAGCTATTGCTGCATAACAACTTATCCTAAAACTTAGTGGTTTAAAAAAACATGTATTATTTCACACAGTTTTTGTGGATCAAGAATTCAGGAGCAGCTTAGCTGGGTGGTTCTAGTTTGGGGAACCCCAGGATATTACGCTCAGGTTTTCAACTGAGGTTGTTGTCTTCTGAAGATTTGAATAGGGCTGGAGGATCTACTTCCAAGTTGGCTAACTTACATCCCTATCGAGTTAGTGATGATTATTGGCAGGAGGTTTAAGTTCATCACCAAGTTGATATCTCCATAAGCTGATTGAACGTCTTCATGGCCTCTACCAGCTAATTTGCCAGGATCACAGGGGAAAGTTGCAGTGTCTTTTATAACCTATCCTTATAAATCAAACCCTATCATTTCTGCAACATCCAATTGAATTAAAAGGTCAGCCCAATTCAGTGTGTGACAAAACTGCAGGGTGTCAGGAATATTAGGAAATGAGAATCACTGAGGGTCATTCTGGAGTCTGGCTGCCATACCTGACTACAGAAGACAGAGGCTCTAGTAATTTTAAGAATGCTAGTGATCATTAACCAATGTACTTCTCAAAGAAATGATGAATAAATTATCTTCTGTTCTAACTTAAGGGGTACAATCATTCAGTGAGTAAGTAACCTCTTATGATTAATAAAACACTACAGTATTCTTATATCCCTGTTCTATTTCTTCTTCTATATCAAAGGTGAAAAACTACAGCCCAACTCATATTTTTGTATGAACTCTGAACTAGGAATGAATTTTATATTTTAGAGAATTTTTTTTAAAAAGGAAAAATAAGAAGAGTATGTGTCAGAGACTTGATACAGTCTACAAAGTTTAAAATATTTACTATCTATCTTTTCATAAAAATAGTCCCTTGTTCTATATAGTACAAAAAAACCTGTGGTATTTCAACTTATTTAGCATAGAACACCACAAGTCCAAGATTCAGTAGGTTAACCAGGCAAGAAAGTAGAATTTCTCCTAGTAATTCTATGTATCCTATAGAATCCAAAACTTCCAATAAATTCTTTCATAGTAATAAAATCTTCATAATGTTAAAATCATCCCAAACTAAATTTATCTTCCCACCTTCTTTGTATAACATTTTTCAAATAGATTTCACAATATTCCTCACATTTATGCTGATATAAATTTACAAATTCACTTTGTATCTAAGCCTTCTCCTCTTGGGTTTAACCAAGACTTGACCTGGGGACAAAATAAAAATACTGATATTTGTTAAACATGATCAGATTTGGCATTTCTTAAAAATGAACAAACAAACAAACAAACAAACAAAAAACTACCTCAGACAAAGTCATTACAGATTCCTCAAGCAAAATAGCCTGACTCATTGGATTGGATTGTAAGGGAAGCTCAGTGGAATATGCAGGTTTATGGTTCTTAGAAAAATCTGGTCCTCCTAAATATCTAATTACAGCTTTGACAATCCCACACTCATCCATTTCCTGTCCTCATTTTCATATGAAATCTAGAAACATCGTGAATTTATTGTGTTATAATTCAACCATCTGAAGTATCCATCTTTTTATCAGACCCTCTGCTACATCAACACTTTGGCTTCAAGAGATAGAAAACTATTTTGAGGTAGTCTTAGTTGTTCTCTGTTCTAAACAATGCCTTGCATTATACTTCTACTTGCCATATTTTGTTACTTAAGCTCTCAAGCAGAGTTAGAAGAAGACTTTTCCCCAAACGACCGTATTCATTTTGCCCTACATTGTAGGGAATAGTAGCACACACTGATCTGCCAAAGTCTTGCAGTTAATAGACACTGCATACCAGGTGACAGGTGATAGTTCAATGACTACATTATTAGCTGTTATTAACAGCTACAGGATTATCAGTGCTCCTTTCTCTAATACCGAACAAGTTCTTACTTCATATAAACATAAACAAGTTTGATAATCAAACTCCCAGTTGGTTTCCATTTCTTTGAGGGTTGTCTGTAAATACCTTTGGCCTAAATTTTCATATTTGTCAGCATTTTGGGGGAAGATCTTACTCTTACTGTAGTAAGAGTAGATATTGCATGACCCATGAAATCATTGAAAATCCTGGGGCAAAGGCTTTAGGCTGAACTTTCAGGATTAACTTCATGAACCACATGCAGAACAGTCATGACAAAGTAGATGCTGACCTTGGAGCCATGTTATTTCAGCCATAACTCGAATCAACAAAATGAATCTATTTCTTCATATGGCTCAATTCTGAATCAGAATCTCATGCCTAACTGGCAGAACCAGCCATATATTTTTAATCTAACACCCTACGAAGCTCAGATATATAATTTCTGTGTATTTAACCTTGAAAAGGTAAGTTTCATGGTGTCATAAATTATCAAAATGTAGAAAATGTGTTCAAAGTTTTGGGTAAACCAAATGGCATATGACCACTACATGACCCATTCCCTCTCTTGTGCTCACTCTCTCAGTTATATGTTTCTGATATTATCGTATTTACTTAATATATTTTGAAGCCATGAAATTTGCTTGGTGTTTATATTATCTATATGAAATTATTTTCCTATGTAATATTTTTATTTGATTATGCCTTGCTATTAATACTGCCTTCACTATTTTCTTTCATTTGTGCTTATCTAATATAATTTTTATCTTCATTTTATATTTATATTTGATGGATCAATTTAAAAAAATGTCTCATAAACATGAAGTCACTTAATGTTTATGTTTAATCCAATCTGGGAGTCATTTTAGCAAGTTTTTCTCCTAAGTGGAGATTTCATTTATACTCTACATCATTAATTTAAATTCCTTCAAAATTTAATCTGTTAGTTGCTATATCCATCAAGATTTTAATTCAGAAATCTTATTTTTCCTCCCCATTGAATACTTTCAAAATCAGATTGTCCCTCTTCATAACATGTTGCTTTGGTTTCATAGGAGCAGCAAGCATCCTCTTAAAAGTTCTTGAAAACACAAAGTCATTTTTCAAAAATTGTGTTTCCCTTCTTGCAGTAAGTCTATTACAGAAAAGTCATTGTGTCAAAATTTGAAGGAATTGGACACTCACCTTACTTTGCACTGAAGAATTCTTTCATATTTCTCTATTTTTTGCCCTTTTTATTTTATTAGGTGATACAAAGAGAATTTAACACACTAAACTGGTTACATATATGAAAGAGATGAGAAAATATCCAGTGTTTAGGAAGACAACCCAGAAAAAAACAGTAGCAGAAAGCACTATCATCCAGCACTGAAAGGAGTGAGCAGGTGTCACAGGTCCTGGAGCACCGCTGAAGCCACAGAAAAGACATGACCCTGATAGAAATGCCACTTGAAAGGGGGGAGAGAGATGCTCCAGTTCTCCTTTCCTCCTGCTCCCCATCCTCTTTCTATGCTTCTTTTCAGCCAAAACAAGTGAAAGTAAGTGACACAAGAGCCTAAGAAAAGCAGCCTGAAAGATTTGTCTTTCCTTTTATAAAGAAGAAGAGCAGAGAAAAGGAGAAGAAAAGATAGAGAGTAAACAGAACCAAATAGGTGTTATCCACCTATGTTGCTAGTCAGCAACATTTTCATTCATCTCTGAACTTCAATTTATCATACAAAGCTTTATGCTCCCACCTAATCAGAGGCAAATTTCTGTCTTTAAAATGAAGACACTTTCATTCTCTTTATAACAAGAAGAGTCTCAAAGTCTCAACAATTATGAGTTTTTTACCCTGGTAATGACAAAATACTTTTAGAGTTCTAAATATTCAATCATGGACAACTCTAAAAACTAAACCGAATACTAAAAATATTTGCTTTAAGGCAAATATTTTTGCCTTCCAACAGGGCAGCACAAACTAAGGGGTCTAGACATCAGATAAAAGGGAGATGGAAAAATGAGAACCTGAAGTCAGCACTACTTTCCCTCTCAAGGCGTTTGGTAATTCTCAAGAGAACTGAGGGGCTGAATATGTGAGAAGAGCTTCCAGCCATCTCATGAGGCTGGAGGGTCAATAACTCCACCGAGTAGTAAAAACGCTACATAATACCTAAAGTTTCAATTGGTTTTTCTAAAGGAAATAGCAGGAAAAAACAATAGTCAGTCCTCACAAATAACCATAATAGAGGAATCTCTGTGTGGATTAGGTTATCTGACACCCCTTAACTGCCTGCCAGAAACAGAAAAAAAAGGCCTCTGGAGAAAAGTAGTGAAGTGCAGAGCTACAAATTGTCTCTAAAATATTTCATCCACAATGTCTAGCAGCCAATCAAAATTACCAATATGCCATGAGAGAAAATTAAATGATGAGAGAGAGAGAGAGAAAGGGAAATAGAAACATACCCTTAGGAGATCCAGATATTGGAGTTAATAGATATAAGTTTTAATTAAATGTATAAATAGATTATAAAGATTAGATATCTAATAAATAATAAAAGAATATCTAATGGAAAAAATAATTGGGAAAATGGGAAATGAAAAAAGTTACAATGTAATTAAGGTTAAAGTAAATAAGTTCAACAGCATTTTAGATTTAACAGAAGAAAGTTTTAGTGAACTGGAAGTTAAGGAAAAATATTAAGTCTTATACATGGAGGAAAAAAAGGATAAAGATTGTAAGCTAATAGTATAAGAGACCTGTAAGACAAGTTGAAAAGTTTGAATATAAGTGTAATTAGAGTCCCAGATTGAAACATAGAGGCAGAGTAAGGAATGAAAAGCCAAAGAACAGTTAAATATCTGACAAAATCTAAATGATATTGTTGTTTAATATAATTTCTTGTGAAGTTAAAATATATATATATATAATGTATAAAGAATTAAAATGTATGACAACCATAGCAAAACAAACCAGAGGGGTAGGTGGATTTAGAGTATTCTAAGACTTTATATTGTCTAGATAGTGATGAAAGTATGGGTTATTATGACATTAAGTAAGTAAAGGATTTATATTACAATCCCTAAGGTCACCACTAAAAGAATAATAAGAGTGTTCACTAACAAGCTAATAGAGGATAAAAATGGAATATTTTTTTAATTCAAAAAAAGATAAAAAGCATATAAGACAGAACATGGAATAGGTGGATAAATAAAAAACAAAGAGTAAGATAATATATTTAAACCCAAATAGATCAATAATTATATTAAATATAAATAGACTAAATACACCCATTAAAAAATAGTGCTTGTTGGATTGGGAAAAAACAACCATATATAGGCTTTTTTTTAAAAGCAGATATAAATACTTGAATGTAAAGATACAGAATATTGTCAGTAAAAGGGTGTAAAAATATATAGCATATATAGCATAGTAACCAAAGAAAACCTGGTGTTCTACACTGATGTTGGACTAATTAAATTCAAGGCAACAATTATTACTAGAAATAATGACAGACATATTACAATGATTAAAAAGCCAAACTGGCAGGAAGGTTTGAAACATTTGAAACAAGACTTACAAACTTATCCCAAATAACCTATATAGAAGGCTGTACCCAATAATCACAAAATGCACATTTTCTTCAAATATACATAGACTCTTTACAAATTTGGATAATATGCTGGGCCATAAACACACAACAAGAAATTGCAAAGAATTACAATGAGAGAAGAGCCTTTTCAACAAATGGTGCTGGGACAACTGGATATCCACATGCAAAAGAATGCATTTGGAACCATATCTCAAATCACACACAAAAATTAACTCAAAATGGATGATAGACCATAAAACCGTAAGATTCTTAGATGACCTAAGAGAATTGAAAACATAAGTCCACAATAAAACTTATACACAAATGTTCACAGTAGCATTATTCATTCAGTAGCTAAAAAGTAGAAACAACCCAAATGTCCATCAACTGATGAGTGGATAAATAAAATGTGGAATATGCATACAATACAATATTATTCAGTCATAAAAAAAGAATGAAGTAGTGACATGCTACAACATGGATGATCCTTGGAAACATGTTAAGTGAAAGAAACCAGTCACAAAAGACCACATATCGTATGATTCCATTTATATGAAATGTCCAGAATAGGCAAATATATAGAGACAGAAAGTGGATAAGTAGTTAGGGTTGGAGGAGGAAGGAAGGAGGAGGAAGTAATGAGGAGTGACTGCCAATTGGTACAATGTTTCTTGTTTTTATCAGGGGACACACACACACATAAGTGTTCTAAAATTAGACTGTGATGATGCTTTTACAACCCTGTAAACATACATATGCTTTAAATGACTTGTATGCTTTATTTATTTTAACATCTTTATTGGAGTATAATTGCTTTACAATGGTGTGTTAGTTTCTGCTGTATAACAAAGTGAATCAGCTATACATATACATATATCCCCATATCTCCTTCCTCTTGTGTCTCCCTCCCATCCTCCCTATCCCTTTGTGAATTGAATGGTATGTGAATTATATCTCAATAAAGTATTTTTAAGTAAAACAAAGAAATCACACAGAATTAAAATTATAAAATATATTTTGATCCCAGTAGAATTAAACAAAAAAATCAATAAGAAATATACAACTGGAAAATCTTCAAGTGTTTCTGAATTAAGCAATATACAGTTGACCTTTGAACAACGTGGGGGTTAATCCTTGACTATAAGGCGACTCTTCATATTCGTGGTTCCTCCACATTCATGGATTCAACCAACCATGGATCATGCAGTACTGTGGTATTTACTACTGAAAAAAATCCACATATAAGTGGACCCACGCAGTTCAAATCCACATTGTTCAAGGGTCAACTGTACTTCCAAATAATCCACAAGTTAACAAAAAATTAACTATGAAAATTAGAAAAAAATTTCGAACTAATTGATTAAAAAACCAAGACACAACTTACAATTCTCCTAGTGTGTCTTTTCAGAAGCTTGATAAATATGTTTTCATTTACTTCATCATTTGAGCTTCATCAAATCTACTGTGTCTTAAGGCCTAATTGACATGGGGCTTTTCACGTTGCCTAGACCTAAGGCAGAGCCTTCTCTTTCTCTAGGTCCCACTGAAAACTAGGAGCTTTACTGATTATTGGGTAAAAGGTTCCAGGGAATGCACGCAAATTTATAGGTGTTGCCTCTACAATCTGGGGAGCCCCACAGCCCCATATTTGGTCAGCATTAGTGTAGGATGAGATACTTCGTCTCATTTTAGGGGTGATACACTGACACGCCAAAGACCATCTGCTCCCTAAATCCTTTCTTAAAATGGCAGGGCCTTGAATTTTGTAGTTTTATTCTCCCTCTGGGCGAACATATGTTTAACCAGTACATCTGGGGTGTTTCCCCTTTCTGCTCACCAGGGACAATCCATAAGGAGGAGCAAATTATGCTCTGTGGGATCTCTACAGGACCAAAGTTTGGGGGACTTTAACAGTAACAGGGAAGTTGACATATTCCTGAGGGAGGATGGTGAAATCATAATATTATCTCTCCAAGCTGAAAGCAAACTGCTCTGATCATCCTTGATGATTGGTATGGGGGAAAAAATGCATTTTGCAGGTCAATAGGGGTGTATTAAAGCAAAACGTGTTAATTTTTGTAACAAAGATACCATGTCTCTTACAGCAGCTGCAATTGGAGTGACTCTAATTATATTTACAAAAATCCACACTGATTTTCAAGATGCATCTGATTTTTCTGACAGCCAAATGGGAAAATTAAAGTAGTTGTGATAGGAATAGTATCTGTCTTCAAGTCTTTGATGGCAGCATTAACAAACCACGATTCTCTGAGGGGTGTGACATTCTTTATTTCTTACTGCAGTGATAAAGAAATTCAGTTTCACGGGTTTTCGCTTGGCCTTTCCTACTTTGCTGACCCTCACACCTTGGGTAAGAGAGCCACTGTGAGTGGAATTTCTGCCAATTTCTGATTATGTACATTGCAGCCGGTCCCAGCTGGAGATGGATTCGGATCAAATCTGCATGGATTACCTGAGTTTCATAATTCTTTTCTCTTTTTCTGACACTTGAATCAAAGTGGCATGTTAGTTTCTTAGGAATTGCATCAACTCAGAGCCAATATAAAATCTTTAAATTCTGAGTATGTCTTCTGTCTCGGTGTCTGCTTGTCATATTAGATTGCCTCTGGTCTTTTTGGAGAAAGCCTGGAGAAAGATTTAAATATATTCTCAAGAAAGGTCCCTCCTCGGCAGGAATGTACAGTGGAGAAAGGACAGCCTCTTCAATAAGTGGTGCTGGGAAAACTGGACAGGTACATGTAGAAGTATGAGATTAGATCACTCCCTAACACCATACACAAAAATAAGTTCAAAATGGATTAAAGACCTAAATGTAAGGCCAGACACTATCAAACTCTTAGAGGAAAACATAGGCAGAACACTCTATGACATACATCACAGCAAGATCCTTTTGGACCCACCTCCTAGAGAAATGGAAATAAAAACAAAGATAAACAAATGGGACCTAATGAAACTTCAAAACTTTTGCACAGCAAAGGAAACCATAAACAAGACCAAAAGACAACCCTCAGAATGGGAGAAAATATTTGCAAATGAAGCAACTGACAAAGGATTAATCTCCAAAATTTATAAGCAGCTCATGCAGCTCAATAGCAAAAAAACAAACAACCCAATCCAAAAGTGGGCAGAAGACTTAAATAGACATTTCTCCAAAGAAGATATACAGACTGCCAACAAACACATGAAAGAATGCTCAACATCATTAATCATTAAAGAAATGCAAATCAAAACTACAATGAGATATCATCTCACACCAGTCAGAATGGCCATCATCAAGAAATCTAGAAACACTAAATGCTGGAGAGGGTGTGGAGAAAAGGGAACACTCTTGCACTGCTGGTGGGAATGCGAATTGGTACAGCCGCTATGGAGAACATTATGGAGGTTCCTTTAAAAACTAAAAATAGAATTACCACATGACCCAGCAATCCCACTACTAGGCATATACCCTGAGAAAACCATAATTCAAAAAGAGACATGTACCAAAATGTTCATTGCAGCTCTATTCACAATAGCCCGGAGATGGAAACAACCTAAGTGTCCAACATCGGATGAATGGATAAAGAAGATGTGGCACATATATACAATGGAATATTACTCAGCCATAAAAAGAAATGAAACTGAGCTATTTGTAATGAGGTGGATAGACCTAGAGTCTGTCATACAGAGTGAAGTAAGTCAGAAAGAGAAAGACAAATACCGTATGCTAACACATATATATGGAATTTAAGAAAAAAAAATGTCATGAAGAACTTAGGGGTAAAACAGGAATAGAGACACAGACCTACTGGGGGTGGGCTTGGGGATATGGGGGGGTGGGCTGTGACGGGGCGGGGGAGAGGCATGGACGTGTATACACTGCCGGGCGTGGGGTGGATGGATGATGGGGGGTGGCCGTGTGGCACGGGGGGATCGGCTCGGTGCTTTGTGGCCGCCTGGAGGGGTGGGATGGGGAGGGTGGGAGGGAGGGAGACGCAGGAGGGAGGGGATGTGGGAACAGATGTATATGTATGACTGATTCACTTTGTTGTAAAGCAGAGACTAATAAAAAAAATAAAAATAAAAAAATAAAAAAGAAATGTCCCTCCTCAAGGGACTCAGCCTGTTTTCTAATCAAGGAGCTTTCGATATGTGATGGAGTGACTAATGGTCTAGTTTGGGGTTTTCCCAGGATATGCAACATTCAGTGCTAAAGCCATGACCCAGGGTGGTCAGTCGTCCTTGTGTGAATTGGCTTTGGTTTGGGAACTGGGAGATTGTAACATACTTTTGTGATGACGCAAATTGGATTTCTGTTCGCCAAACCTAGGTCTTAACCTAGTGTATAGATTTAGTAATACATCCATAGGCTGCACATCCATTTTATTCTTAGGGACTTCGAGTTCAGTTAACTATCACCATAAAATTATGTGTGGGTCAAAACCTTTTGATTACCACTGTGGCCCTGCTGCCTGTTATGGCCATTGAACTTACGTGTCTCCAGCACTGAAACCCCAGTGTTCCACTCTCCAGGATCCCATTATGACCACTGAAATCAAGGACCTCAATTCTACAACCCAAATCCACTTTGATCCCTCGTTTAGGGATGACGGTCACCACAGAGCTTTTCAAAAATACTGGTATTCTCCTCACAAGTGCATTTATCAATTCCTTTGTAAATGAACGTCTTCTAAGCACTCTCAGGATGCATTGCTGAGGGAGAGTGAGGGAGCTGCTCTTCTCAAAGCCATGTCAGCATTATTCTCTCCCTAAGACTTGAATGACTTCCTCTGTATTATGCCAAAGAAGGTCCAGCATTTCTGACCTCATTAATGTAAGCTACTGAGTGCAGATTTCAAGCTCCAACTGAACAAACAGATCAAATTCCAACTTCTCTAACCAGCACTTAAATTCAGAATGAAATTTAGTGCAACGTTATAGTGTATTTAGCTTCAACCAAAATTAAATTTTGTTCCTTTTGGGAGACTCTTTGTTTAAATTTATTTTATTTTTTATTTATTTTTGGCTGTGTTGGGTCTTTGTTGCCGCGCGCAGGCTCTCTCTAGTTGCGGCGAGCGGGGGCTACTCTACGTTGCGGTGCGCGGGCTTCTCATTACAGTGGCTTCTCTTGTGGCCAAGTATGGGCTCTAGGCGTGTGGGCTTCAGTAGTTGCGGCACGCAGGCTCAGTAGTTGTGGCTCGCGGGCTCTAGAGTGCAGGCTCAGTAGTTGTGGCGCACGGGCTTCGTTGCTCTGCACCATGTGGGATCTTCCCGGACCAGGGCTCGAAACCGTGTCCCTTGCGTTGGCAGGCGGATTCTCAACCACTGCGCCATCAGGAAAGTCCTTGGGAGACTCTTTGAATCCATTACTATGATTTTCTCCAGGTATATATAGATAAAAATTTACAATATTTCAAGATTCCTTTGCTGTGTGTGCCATATCCTCCTGGAGGAAACCTATACACTTCCTGGAACATCTTGGGAAATAACTACTGTTATTGGCCTGGAGGCAGTTAGAGCTTACGGGGTAGGCTTAAAAAGACCACGCGTGCACAAACTGGGTCAGGTGAAAAAATTAAGTATTATCTATTTAAGGGAAGGCCACTTTTTTTGTCAGTGAAATTGGAGCTGATTCTGTTGGCAAGAACGATGAGGGAAATGTAGTGGTTCAAGGTTCTCAGCATTGTCCAAGTGCACACAAATGTCCCCTTCCCAAATCTCAGGGTCCCACTACTTCTGCACAAATGCCTTAAACTTAAACAGTAATGTCTCAACCTTAACTAAGGGAATGATGATGCTGTGCATTCAGCTTGTGCTTTATTTATGTTCCTGCACACTTAAATTTTGTTCTAATTCTAAGCCATGTTTTCCCTGCAGCTATGGAATATGATACATTTTTAAAGGTTATCCTAGAAGTTCTTTAATACCCCAAGGCTGCTTTTACCTGAGAGTTTGTTGACGTAAGTGTAGTATTTTTTTGTCAACTCTTCTTCTGCCTTTAGAAGTGGGCATCACCCCCTTCTGTGTTTGGCATTATCCTTGTTACCATAAGAGTTGCATATAAGAGCAACTTGATTTTCTAAAGCCTTGACATTGACCAGCCCTTCATTTCCAGCATCTACAGATGACGATTTAAGTAGAAATGATGTCACTGCGTGCCACAAATTACCATTATCCTATTTGCCATCTGCAAGAGCATCATGACTGTGCTCATATTCTAATAGGTGATAAGCTCAGTGTGAAAATCCCATCATGAGAGGTATGTTTCTGGGATCACTGCTGATTAAAAAAACTATAATAATCAGTATCAAACCAGGAAATATATACCTTTCTGAATATTTTAGATCAAAAAAATTTAATGCAGGAAATTAGTAACAAAAGCTATAGAAGTAGCTGAGAAGATGATTACAGGACAGTGAGGCAACATAGATTAGCTACAGTCGGTTATTAGAACTACAAGTGGCCTGGAGAAATAGACAAATCAAGGAGGCAATGACACCAGAGCCAAAGAACTTTGTCAAAGGCTCACCAGGCAGCACGTGAAAGTATGTCAGACCTGTTCCATTGGTGTTTGAGCCATACATATGTAGCCATTGCTGGAAACACCACTCAGAAAAAGGAGAAAAATATCCTGGCTTCTCCCTTCTTTCTACCCTCTAATCTCTCTTCAATACCTATTTTTAGCCAAAAGCCAGCTGACAAAGAGTCAGGGCTCAGCCTTTCTGTCATCCAGAACTCTATATGAGAAGAGTGGTGAACAACTATGAGGGCAAAGCTTAGTGCTGGCTCAGTGGGACATGTAGTGGTGAAGGAAGGAAGGAATGGAAGAAAAGGGGAATAAGCCTGGAGTTGTGGTGATGCTGGGGGAGAGGAGCTGACGAAGGTAATTTGATGCCAATAGTAGTATGGATCCAAAGTGAAGGGGGTCACAGTTGTGACCCCCTTATCTCAATTATGGTTCACATGCCCAGAGAAAGAAGGTCACCATGAAATTTTCCCTCTTTAGACCTCTACTGAAAAAGGCACATCTCTGGGCCTGCAAACGGCCGTGTCTCTCTCTGATTAATACGGCAGATAAGACATATCTAAGAGAAGATGTAGGGCATTGTATTGCTCTGTGTGAATCTCTAATGTTAAAGCTGCATTGAGAGTGAAGATGCAGAACTGAGAACAGTCAGATGATACCCAAGCCATTTCACACCTCAGCCCAGCTCAGGATTTGTTGGTGTGGGAGTTCCAGGACAAAGTCCCATGTTCAGGATATTTTCCTCTTCCAGAAGGCACTAGCATGTGTTCTGCAAAAAACAGCTCTCAGTGACCACACCCACCCCCCAAAGAAAGAGAGAAATCAGCCATTTATGCTGTTTGTAATATCAGCAACATTTGGGAAGAGGTTGATATCATTTCTTATGCTGCAATTTTGCAAGAGTTTAGAGCCTTGTTTTTGAACCTAAATTTAGGTTCTTATTTTTAATGTGAATAATTCCTTTGTGACATATCCTAAACTGTTTCTATATAGTTTATGCCTTATACTCAAAATAACATATGGGATGTCATCTGTTAGTTCTGAAAAGTTTGACATTAATGAGTGCAAAATAGCAAGGGAAAGTTATATATCTTAAGATCAAAACCATGAAAAAACTCAACATGTGCATGTAAAAAAAATGTCTTGGGTAGAAATACATCAAAAAAATAACTTTGGAAATCATTGGGGATTTAGACTCTTTTGATGATTCTGTTTATTTTCCTCTTATTCCATGATAAACATGTGATATTATAGTGTTATGTATAGATTTTATTCTTTATAAAACTAAATATTTGAGTCACCAGTTTTCAATTTTGACTGTATTTTCCAGATAACAAGTTGCTTCACGGTCACTGCTTAATAATTTTGTAAAATTTTATATAACAACTCCTTAAAGTAGTATTAACCAAAATATGAAACCAAAATACATTATTATAAAACTATTGTGCACTTCTACAGTCTAAAACTTGATAGTGTTTGTAAATGAACTGCAGAAAAACATCATTTGGAAGAGAATAATCAAGTCTGGATCTCCAAGTGCTGCTTCTATTTTTAAAGTTGTTGATCTGATGACATTAACTGAATTTGCCACAAGAACTTATATAAAAAATCATAATAAGTTTATGAACCAATAAATCTTTGAATAAAGTTGTGATATCTTTGGTGCATTGGTATAATGTTCTGCAACTTGTTTTTGTTTGGTTTGTAGGTTAAGAATCTCCTATACTTACGATATTGATCATGGCATTAACATCTAAGAACTTGCCCTAATTTTTATTGTTTATCAGGTTGCCATTCTTCTGTTCTGGTCAATGAAAAACATCACTAAAATGAATCCTGCAATTGGTATTCCGAAGATCACACAGATCAAGCAGTAAATAGGAAGCTAAGACAGATAAATGCCAATTGCCATCTTCTGCTTTCCTCCCAAATTTCCTCCCCCAGGGGAATAGGTAGCCTGGAGGATTTTCATTAATTTCAAAACTGCTAGCGTGAATCTAGCTCACACTGGGATGGTGGAAGTTTTTACTTTCTAATGACACATGTCGGGCTCTGTGAAATGACGGGGTGCCTCGGTTGAGCTGAGAAAGCATGGAAGTCTGTTTCACCAGAGCCCTAAGTTCCAAGAGAGAAGTTAAAGACTGCGTCAAAAATAAATAATTCCTTTATACTCAGAGGTGATTTCTTTTAGTCAGGTTAGTCATACTACCAGATCAATGTACAAAATGTCCACTTTTATAACTTAAGCTTTGATCCATCGGGGAACCCGGAGTGTTGATTTCTGATAATGTGAATCTGGCACTTTTTCTGAAAATAAAGTGCACTTAGCAATGCAAATTCTTACTAGACAAGGACCACATCGGTGTTCCACATACAGTGGTCTCAAATGTAAATAAAAGCATGGGATGCCTGAACTACCACACTGTACTGACCTTTTGTACTAATTCCAACAGACAGTATATTAGTTTCCATCTCAGAGTCACTCAGCTGACTGAGCAACAGATCAAAGACTTACTCTCTTGAGGTTAAAACACTAGTGTTTAGGGTTGCTCCTTTATGACCCTGAGTAAATCAATTAACTTTTCTGCCCCAGTTTCAACCATGTGTAACAGAAGTTGAAGCAACATTCTGACTCTACCTATAATATCTTGTTCAAGAATCACACACCGACACAGTCAAAAAAAAAACCAAAAACAGCCATTTAAGCAGCATTTGTTTTAAGTAGCACTTGTTTTAAGTTATTACTGAGTTTTTATCCCAGGTGTTTAAAAGATAATGCTGCAAATGAAATCCCCCAAGAACAACCCATGCCCATACTCAATGTGGCATTAACAGAGGAGAAAATGAGAGCATTTGCTACATAAAAGGCACAATTGCTTTTGTCAATTCCTTCAAATTCCACATAGAATTGCATTGATCAAGGGAAAGGCTGAGAAGTGTTAGAAATCCTATTCTGAAGGGAAACCAAGTCCCATTCTCCCAGGACCCGTCACTTCACATTTGAGTTTGATGAAATGTTTTTACTGAACGCATGCTGTGATCACTTCGGGTTTTATTGAATGGTCATGCTAAGGTAGGCTGGAGCTGCTGAGGACACAGGGCTTGTCCACATTAGCTTCAAAGCATCAGAGACAAGCCTGCTTGGGACTAAAGTTTAAAGGCATCTTCCTTTGAAGATGCCACTGTTCGTTTTCTTATATCCATATATATAATGCATTTGTTTTCCTTTGTGAGCTTTCAGAATGTGTCATTATTCCCTGCTGTCTGCTTTTGGCCTGCCACGGCATCTGGAGTGAGAGATCTTGACAGCTTATATTAGCATCATTAGGGGTCCGGTAATGTGCTTTCTCACTGGGGCACTGTCAAGGTTTTATCCTCAGTTTGTAGTTTCAACTTCTGTGATTTGTGTAGTCCTGCCATCAGCAGAGAAGTAGCAGTTTGAAAGACAAGAACAAAGAAAAGCCTCGGGATTGAAATAGGTAACATCAGATTTACTCTCAAATGTATCATGGTCCGGATTATAGAACACCTGGTGATTTCTCAATCTAAAATTTTTTAACAAAGTTATCAATTTCTAATGTTACTTCTGAGATTTAGATATAATATGGATTTCATTTTCTCTTGACTAAAGAATGAAAAATGTCACAGGATTAAAAAAAACTCATATATAAAATGAGTGCAAAATGGAATGCTATTTATACAACTAACGAAAAATTAGATTAAGCGAGAAAGCTGTATCTTCTAAAATATCTTTTTGGTTGAAATAGTATTATTAATTATTAGGTCTTCTGCTGAAAAATATTTAAAGACAATTACAGTTCTCAATTTAACAGTTTTCATAGTACATTTCTCCCCAATAAACTTTTGTTTAATTTGCAAAATCTGGGTGCATGCTAATGAACACATAATTAGCATACTCGAGTGGGTAAATTATTGCTCTGACTTGGTTTTTACTGTTAAATTTGATATTTTTCCTAACCACTGCAAAACCATATATATATATATTAATATATATACATGGATATACGAATCTGTTTTACAAGTGGGTAAGGAAGATCTATAGTGTACGGAAAGGTATGCTGCAAAGAAATGAGACAGGGCCCCAGGTTCTGCTTCTAGAAACATAACTAACTAGTTGTGGGACCTGGAAAAACTTACTATGCATAACTGGTCCTACTTGTTTGCTCCTGTAACAGGGACCAGATTATCTGTACAATAGCTTTCGATTAAAAGCTACATAAATTCTATAAATTAAAATTAAAATAATATGTTCTTTAGATTTCAGCAAGTTTTATAGCAAATTTCTAAGAATGCAGGAACTTCAATATTTGGATTTTATTTCTGGTATTCACAGATTGAAAAGCTTCGTTTAATATCCTACTCTATAGGTATTTACTTAGTGTGCGTAAAATAGAAAAAAATATTTCACAACTAGGCACAATATTTGAATACTTATGCAAATTTCTGTATCAGTATTTATTTAGAAATAATCACTTCACTTTAACTTAGTAACTATTGGTAGAGCACATACATTGATCGAGCCAGTCACTGTGGTAAAGAATGTGATTCGAAGATGAATAAACATAGTCTTTCAAGATTCTCTAGGTACGACAGGGGAAATTGATAAATAAAAATAATAGTAACAGAAATGCGTACAAAATGTGTAACTACCACCACTTCTCACAGCCTGCTTGTTGCAACAAGCCACCATCACCTCCTGCTGGATTATGCCATAGCTCCTTAATAGATCTATCTACAATCACTCTTGCCCACTGTCTATTGTAAAGAAATCAGCAAGAAGGAATTTGTCAAAAACATTCAGCTCACAGCATTAATCTGCTCAAAACCCAACAGTGCCTCACCATTCTCTTGGAGTGAAACCAAAGTCATCACAAGAGCCTGGCTGCAGGATTCTACAGGATATGGCCCCTACATCCCCTTGAGCAAATGCCTTACCCTCCTCCTTCCTCAGTCCAAGGACACAGGCCACACCCTAGACCCTAGAACACACCAGATACATTCCAGACTCAATGAATGAATTTGGGAATGAGTTTGGGAGTGTTCCTTCCTCTGTGATATTTTGGAAGAGTTTGAGAAGGATAGGTGTTAGCTCTTCTATAAATGTTTGATAGAATTCGTCTGTGAAGCCACCTGGTCCTGGGCTTTTGTTTGTTGGAAGATTTTTAATCACAGTTTCAATTTCAGTGCTTGTGATTGGTTTGTTTATATTTTCTATTTTTTCCTGGTCCAGTCTCAGAAAGTTGTGCTTTACTAAGAATTTGTCCATTTCTTCCAGGTTGTCCAATTTGTTGGCATAGAGTTGCTTGTAGTAATCTCTCATGATCCTTTGTATTTCTGCAATGTCAGTTGTTACTTCTCCTTTTTCATTTCTAATTCTATTGATTTGAGTCTTCTCCCTTTTTTTTCTTGATGAGTCTGGCTAATGGTTTTTCAATTTTGTTTATCTTCTCAAAGAACCAGCTTTTAGTTTTATTGATCTTTGCTATCGTTTCCTTCATTTCTTTTTCATTTATTTCTGATCTGATCTTTATGATTTCTTTCCTTCTGCTAACTTGGGGTTTTTGTGTTCTTCTTTCTTTAATTGCTTTAGGTGCAAGGTTAGGTTGTTTGAGATGTTTCCTGTTTCTTAAGGTAGGATTGTATTGCTATAAACTTCCCTCTTAGAACTGCTTTTGCTGCATCCCAAAAGTTTTGGGTTGTCGTGTCTCCATTGTCATTTGTTTCTAGGTATTTTTTGATTTCGTCTTTGATTTCTTCAGTGATCACTTGGTTATGAAGTAGTGTATTGTATAGCCTCCATGTGTTTGTATTTTTTTACAGATCTTTTCCTGTAATTGATACCTAGTCTCATAGCATTGTGGTCGGAAAAGATACTTGATACGATTTCAATTTTCTTAAACTTACCAAGGCTTGATTTGTGACCCAAGATATGATCCTGGAGAATGTTCCATGAGCACTTGAGAAAAATGTGTATTCTGTTGTTTTTGGATGGAATGTCCTATAAATATCAATTAAGTCCATCTTATTTAATATATCATTTAAAGCTTGTGTTTCCTTATTTATTTTCATTTTGGATGATCTGTCCATTGGTGAAAGTGGGGTGTTAAAGTCCCCTACTATGATTGTGTTACTGTTGATTTCTCCTTTTATGGCTGTTAGTATTTGCCTTATGTATTGAGGTACTCCTATGTTGGGTGCATAAATATTTACAATTGTTATATCTTCTTCTTGGATCGATCCCTTGATTGTTATGTAGTGTCCTTCTTTGTCTCTTGGAATAGTCTTTATTTTAAAGTCTATTTTGTCTGATATGAGAATTGTTACTCCAGCTTTCTTTTGATTTCCATTTGCATGGAATATCTTTTTCCATCCCCTCACTTTCAGTTTGTATGTGTCCCTAGGTCTGAAGTGGGTCTCTTGTAGACAGCATATATATGGGTCTTGTTTTTGTATCCATTCAGCCAGTCTGTGCCTTTTGGTGGGAGCATTTAATCCATATACATTTAAGGTAATTATTGATATGTATATTCCTATTCCCATTTTCTTAATTGTTTTGGGTTCGTTATTGTAGGTCTTTTCCTTCTCTTGTGCTTCTTGCCTAGAGAAGTTCCTTTAGCATTTGTTGTAAAGCTGGTTTGGTGGTGCTGAACTCTCTCAGCTTTTGCTTGTCTGTAAACGTTTTAATTTCTCCATCAAATCTGAATGAGATCCTTGCTGGGTAGAGTAATCTTGGTTGTAGGTTTTTCTCCTTCATCACTTTAAATATGTCCTGCTAGTCCCTTCTGGCTTGCAGAGTTTCTGCTGAAAGATTAGCTGTTAACCTTATGGGGATTCCCTTGTGTGGTATTTGTTGTTTTTCCCTTGCTGCTTTTAATGTTTTCTTTGTATTTAATTTTTGATAGTTTGACTAATATATGTCTTGGAGTATTTCTCTTTGGATTTATCCTGTATGGGACTGTCTGTGCTTCCTGGACTTGCTTAACTACTTCCTTTCCCACACTGGAGAAGTTTTCCACTATAATCTCTTCAAATATTTTCCCAGTCCCTTTCTTTTTCTCTTCTTCTTCTGGGACCCCTATAATTTGAATATTGGTGCATTTAATGTTGTTCCAGAGGTCTCTGAGACTGTCCTCAGTTCTTTTCATTCTTTTTTCTTTATTCTGCTCTGCAGTAGTTATTTCCACTATTTTATCTTCCAGGTCCCTTATCCGTTCTTCTGCCTCAGTTATTCTGCTATTGATCCCTTCTAGAGTTTTTTAAATTTCATTTATTGTGTTGCTCATCATTGTTCATTTGCTCTTTAGTTCTTCTAGGTCCTTGTTAAATGTTTCTTGCATTTTCTCTATTCTATTTCCAAGATTTTGGATCATCTTTACTATCATTATTCTGAATTCTTTTTCAGGTAGACTGCCTATTACCTCTTCATTTGTTAGGTCTGGTGGGTTTTTATCTTGCTCCTTCATCTGCTCTGTGTTTTTCTGTCTTCTCATTTTGCTTATCTTACTGTGTATGGGATCTCCTTTTCGCAGGCTGCAGGTTCGTAGTTCCTGTTGTTTTTGGTGTCTGTCCCCAGTGGCTAAAGTTGGTTCAGTGGATTTGTAGGCTTCCTGGTGGAGGGGACTAGTGCCTGTGTTCTGGTGGATGAGGCTGGATCTTGTCTTTCAGGTGGGCAGGTCCACGTCTGGTGGAGTGTTTTGGGGTGTCTGTGGACTTATTATGATTTTAGGCAGCCTCTCTGCTAATGGGTGGGGTTGTGTTCCTGTCTTGCTAGTTGTTTGGCATAGGGTGTCCAGCACTGTAGCTTGCTGGTCGTTGAGTGAAGCTGGGTGTTGGTGTTGAGATGGAGATCTCTCGGAGATTTTCACCATTTGATATTACGTGGAGCTGGGAGGTCTCTTGTGGACCCGTGTCCTGAAGTTGGCTCTCCCACCTCAAAGGCACAGCACTGACTACTGGCTGCAGCACCAAGAGCGTTTCATCCACACGGCTCAGAATAAAATTGAGAAAAAGTAGAAAGCAAGAAAGCAAGCAAGAAAGAAAGGAGGGTGGGAGGGAGGCAGGAAGGAGGGAAGCAAGGAAAGAAAGAAAGAAGAAAATATAAAATAAAGTAAGATCAAATAAAATAGTTATTAAAATAAGAAATAATTATTTAGAAAAAAATTTTTTAAAACAAACAAAAAAATGGATGGGTAGAACCCTAGGACAAATGGTGAAAGCAAAGCTATACAGACAGAATCGCACACAGAAGCATACACATACACACTCACAAAAAGAGGAAAAGGGGAAAAAAATCATAAATCTTGCTCTCAAAGTCCACCTTCTCAATTTGGGATGATTCGTTGTCTATTCATGTATTCCACAGATGCAGGGTACATCAAGTTGATTGTGGAGCTTTAATCCGCTGCTTCTGAGGCTGCAAAGGGAGAGATCTCCTTTTCTCTTCTTTGTTCGCACAGCTCCCGGGGTTCAGCTTTGGATTTGGCCCCGCCTCTGCGTGTAGGTCGCCTGAGGGCGTCTGTTCTTCGCTCAGACAGGACGGGGTTAAAGGAGCCGCTAATTCGGGGGCTCCGGCTCACTCAGGCCTGGGGGAAGGGAGGGGCACGGATGCGGGGCGAGCCTGCGGCGGCGGAGGCCGTGACGTTGCACCAGCCTGAGGCGCGCCGTGCGTTCTCCCGGGGAAGCTGTCCCTGGATCACGGGACCCTGGCAGTGGTGGGCTGCACAAGCTCCCAGGAGGGGAGGTGTGGAGAGTGACCTGTGCTAGCACACAGGCTTCTTGGTGGCGGCAGCAGCAGCCTTAGCGTCTCATGCCCGTCTCTGAGATCCGCGCTTTTAGCAGCGGCTCACGTCCGTCTCTGCAGCTCCTTTAAGCAGCGCTCTGAATCCTCTCTCCCCGCGCACCAGGAAACAAAGAGGCAAGAAGAAGTCTCTTGTCTCTTTGGCAGCTCCAGACTTTTCCCCGGACGCCCTCCCGGCTAGCCGTGGCGCACTAACCCCTTCAGGCTGTGTTCACGCTGCCAACCCCAGGCCTCTCCCTGCGCTCCGACTGAAACCCGATACCCGAGCCTCAGCTCCCAGCCCCGCCTGCCCCGGCGGGCGAGCAGACAAGCCTCTCGGGCTGGTGAGTGCCGGTCGGCACCGACCCTCTGTGCAGGAATCTCTCCGCTTTGCCCTCCACACCCCTGTTGCTGTGCTCTCCTCCGCGGCTCCGAAGCTTCCCCCCTCCACCACCCGCCGTCTCCGCCCGCGAAGGGGCTTCTAGTGTGTGGAAACCTTTCCTCCTTCACGGCTCCCTCCCACTGGTGCGGGTCCCGGCCCTATTCTTTTGTCTCTGTTTATTCTTTTTTTCTTTTGCCCTACCCAGGTACGTGGGGAGTTTCTTGCCTTTTGGGAGGTCTGAGGTCTTCTGCCAGCGTTCAGTAGGTGTTCTGTAGGAGCAGTTCCACGTGTAGATGCATTTCTGATGTATCTGTGGGGAGGAAGGTGATCTCCGCGTCTAACTCTTCCGCCATCTTTCTCAACTCCCGGAAGTGGCAGTTTTAATGTGGATGTTGAAAAAGGAATAAATAAGCAACAGTTAAAAGTTATTTTAAAAAGAACTCTGTTTCTTTTACGTTACCTAAGAGCCATAGTATAATATCAAATTCATGTTTAAAAGTTTGGGCAGAAGTGAAATCGAAATTTTATTAAATTTAGGAAGTACTTGATTCAAATGCTACTAGTTAATATTTTAATTCTCTAATAATGATATTTCTTATGTTCATTACAATTACATTACATATTAGAAAATAAAAAGTTACACAAAATGAGACGTAAAACTCCCATGTTGTTAATACTTTGGACTATATTTATGTTGTACTATATACAATATTCACTTGTACTATGTATGTATTCAATAATATAATATTTATATTGTACTGTGAGGCAATTGATATTTGGATCATAATATCCTGAAGTTTAAACTCAGTGGAGTGAGCTGATAGAAACAAAACATATACAATGCTCCAAAGCAGATCCCCTGATGAGAAACTTAATTAAAATCTTAGGAAATTTCAGTAGGAAATAAGGGTAATGATGATTATATATTATTTATAATGCCAGAAACCCAATAATCATTATTTCTCCATTTTGAAATAAAAATAGAAAATAGGAAAGAAATTTATTGTTTGATTCCAAAGTTTCCATTTATATAGCATAAGTACATTTGAAAAACAGGTATAAATTTCTGCATTGCTTTTCATTTTAACACAGTGATGAAGATCCAGGACATCTGCATGATTTTAAATAATACACTTTTAAAAATATTTATTAAAATTAAGAGAAACTGAGCTTATTAATAAGCATGTTAACAATAATTCAAGAAGTTAAGGAAAAGTATTTTGAATTTTACTTGCAATCAGTTTCTCCATATTAATAATATTTATACTTATTTAATGCACTGTATATCTCCCCAAAAGATTATTTTCAAATAGCAGATTCTCACATTTACAAACTTATACATTTTCTCTATCAATACAACAGAAACATAACATCTTTAAGAAATTCTGTTTCACTTTTATATCATGTGATTTATAAATTTTATATAATACCTATTGAATTTATTGTCAATGAGAAGCATGATAAAATTCAATTACAATTTAGCATCTAAACAAACAAAATTAAGTATTCTATTTGTAACATCATTCATATCAGTTCTAAAAAAACGGCTTTGAGACATTTTGATAGCAATAGTATCTTAGTAAATAAAACTTTAAAATTACAGATATACAAGATTTACTGTGGTTCTTTTCCCCACTATCTCTGGTGATTAATATTTGTAACCAAAAATAATAAAATTTCTAAATCAACCCTTCCCATCCCCAGGAAAAGAATCCAAGATCGAATAATCTACATTTGAATTTCACTTCATCACACAGGAATTGTGAGTTAGAAGCAAGTGTTAAAGAAAAGAATGCTTTAAAAGAATTATTTACAAATTATATAAAATGTTGTTTTATTGTATTACACTGTTTCGCTTGAAGAGCACATTTAAATAATATAAAATAATGTAAATAGAATAATATAATTTTTCTGTTTTGAATCATAGTTTTTCTATATATAGTCAACTTTTAATCTATTAATCTGGTTATCTAAGAAATGCTTACAAGTTCATAGATTGACAGGATGAGACAATTGGAAATAATCTCTTATTTTTTCCCTCCCACAACTCCATCCAACAAAATCAAATCAGAATATACGTTAATGACAAAGCTATATGAAATGTATCTTATTATTCTATTTCAATAAAGGAAAAAGTCTGAGCTATTAAAATCAATGATTTTTCTCTGACATCTTATTTCTGAGAGAGATTTTAACATATTCTTCTTTAAAGCAGTGAGATTAAGTTTATCACAGAGGACCAATTATTTACAAAATGTTCTTAAACAGTTTTATGGTGGCATATTTATTAAAGGAAACATTGGGAATCATTTCTTTAAATCAATGGAATAACTTAGCTATATAGTAAACTTAATATTAAGAAACCGATTATTTTTTAAAGCAAACTAATATTTTTTCTACTTGTATAATTATAGCCATGGACCTTAACCTAAGAAACCTAACGTACCATTTATAACAAAGTTTTTAATATACCTACACTGAAAAAATATCCATAGGAAACAAACAACAAAGTTACACCATATATTAAAAGAAGTAACCATCAAGATTTAGCTGTAAAGTGAGGAAGAAAAATTATAATAAAATAATATCTTCCACCATGTAAATTCTCACACATTCCAGACTAGAAGACAAAAAAATGCCAAGATTTTTTTTTGTAGAATCATGGTGTAGAAACAACTACAACTGGATGCACACAGGGGTGTCCTACAGGGATGCAAATGCCGACAGTGACATCAGCTACACTGAAGATGGAGCTTCCTCAAAAACTGAACAATTCCACACTGTATTTCTGGAATATCCAGTGTATAGTAAAATGCTATAAAACAGTACAGAACTTGGTGTTCATTTGTAGAATAGAATTAAGATCTAAATAAAACAAGTTTGTCATTTCCATGAATGGTTGAGAGGCCAATCGAAATCTGTATGAGACACTGAAAAATATTTTGTTATGCTTAACTGTCCTAATTTGCATCCATCAGTGAGGAGCCCAGCCCCCGATTACAGTAACAACTAAAACAACCCCACAAGTTGAAGGAAAAAACAAACAGGGAACCACTAAGTTTTTGGATTAACTACCAGTTAAGAATTTTAATTTATATTACATAAGTTGATGGACGGACATTTTAGTTAGAAAAAATGTCAGGGCAATCAAATGCAATAAAGAGTTTAAAATTGTTCACAATTGCTGAAAATAATTACAGTGTTTTCGTTTACTACCGGTTGACCTAGCTTTTGTTTATTATTTTTCTTCTTAACAATTTCCCTCTCTCTCTCTCTTTCTCCATACATAATTACAAACACAAACATACATGAGATTGTAAATTATATAATATATATATAATACATATAATATAGTATATGTGTCCAAAAAGCTTTAAAATTCCAAGTAAACATCTATATTTTTATTTCAAGAACAGCTAATATTACCCCTTCCATCTTAGATATATTCTAATTCTTCAGTTCTTATGTATTTCAAATAAACTGAAAGTTATCAGCAAATCTCATGTTCTTTCTAAATTTTTTGACCACTCTGGAAATTTCAGTTTGCTGGATTCAGACTTACCTGTGAAACCTGATGTTGGAAATGTACAAATGACAACCCTAAGTGTGTGTTTGCCTTATCTTAGATTCCTAAGCACACCCTGTAATACAGACTTAATTTATCACTTCCTGATGTATATACAGTGTGTAATGAGACTAAAGATCAAAAAGGTCATTGTTGTCTTTTTTCCTGTACAACCTAACTTCTGGAGTTCAATCTTTAGACTACATCATTGTTAGTATTTTCTGTTCCAAAAGTCAAATTTTTTACAACTTAAATGATTATATTACATATGTTATTTGGGTAGCTAATCATTTATAATCTCTGAAAACTGATTTATCTTCCTTAACAGAAGTTAAGACATTCTCTAGAGGCTTTTCTAATTCTATTGGCCAGGGTTAAGTGTCACAGGCAACATGATACATCCATTTTGGGTGAAGAACTAACTAAGGCTGATTCCAGAGCAGATGTACTGACTTCTACATTATATCTTATGACATTACCCTTTGACTTTTTTCAAGACAAGGACTGTATCTTTTCTTTGTATCCCTAGTGGCCAGTAATATGCAAAATGGCTATCTCATAGCAGATGCTGGATTTGTTAAATTCTTTTTGGTTGAAGGAGAATTACAAAGCACACTGATGCACAACTAATATATAGATAGAACATTTCTTGGAGCTGTAGCCTTTGATATGATTGCCTTGACAAACATTAAAAGTGATAGTTTTTCCAATCAAAAGTATGAATCATAGCATTGCTATTTGGTAATGGCTCCATCAGCTGAATGAAATGTTATTGATTATTCAGTATGATTTGATGACCACAGTTTCTCTATTTCCAGTAATCAGGTAATTGTAGCAAAGGAATCATCTTTGAATTATATATCTCACTTTTTGTGGATCCCCTTTGGCTCCAGAACTGCCTGTATGACTTCTGCATGCATCTTAAATTTCTTCCATTTTGATACATTACAAAAGATACCAAAACATCTAATTGATTAGGCTAAATGAAGAAAAGTTAAGTAGAAAGTGTTTTAACATATTTGTAACAAGAATAGAGCTGTTATGCAAAACATACTTGATTCTGAGCCAAGAAAATTACAGTGCATAATGTTTCTTGACTTGTTATGATTTGGACCTTCAATCAAAAGTCGGTATCTTGGCATCAGAACATGAGAATAGTGTCCTCAACATGTCTCCACATAGATTGAAAATGACTTCACAGAGATGAAGTGGTCAGAAACAAATGGAATGAAACTTGATATGAAGGGAAAAATAATTCAGTTACAAGATGGAAAGCTATTGCTTATAGAAATATGTCAGAAAAAGATGGAGAGGTCAAAAACTGCCTTTATTAAAAACTGTAAAAAATTAGATAATTTATTAACAGTTCTTCAAAAATACTACTCTGTTGATGATGATGAAGCCTAAACTACCAACAGATTGGTGGTACTAATTTCTTCTTGTCAATTAAATTGAAATGGCAAAATAATCAGATATCTAAAGCAATAAACTCTCACTTATGTATGGGCAATATGGATTAATGATGAAAATTAAAAGAGTACTGGAATCTCATCCTTTTAAAGGTCTGCAAAATGTTACCCTAAAAATCCCATCTGTGTAGTAATTTTGGATAAAGCTTTTCTCAATTTCCTTTTAAAATATGTAAGAGGTATCAAAGAAGAAAATCACAGCCCCACAGAAGAAGAAAGTAATTAAGCTAAAAACAAGAATCTGGAAAGAATAGACACTGATAAATTTTTAAAAAATAGTTCAATTGAAGTAAACCTATGTAGGCATAGCTTTCATGGCATAAGCTGATTTCATTTTATGAAAATGAGTTTATCTTAAAAAGGTGAACTAATATTTTCTACTTTTCCCAAAGTCTGACTTATGATTCAGAGACCCAGAATTTCTAGAACAAAGGAACTGGGCTGCTGTTCTTCCAAAACCATGATTTTCCCACCGTAACTGCACAAAAGTGAGAATGTCTTGCAAACAGTTGTTCTCAAATAAGGTTTCTTGTCTGAACCACTGAATTCAGCAAGCTATGGGAGTGACTGTTTCCTCAGTTGTACCAACAATAGTACAGAGCTATTGACAGTCTACATCCACAGGAGAGAACTAACCTCCTTATCGTCAATGGATACCTTAGGTCATCAGAAATTTATTCTCTAGCAGCACTAGTTGAGAATGGATCTCCCAGGTTAGGATCTAAGTATCAGTACTACCTAGGGGTTGCTTTTTGATGCATCCAGCGATGCATCCCTTCTTCCTATGTTTCATATCATCCCAAACCATGTTTCCAAATATATGAAGAGAATGAAAACCTTACGAAACAGATGGCAGGGACACAGAAAGTGTATTGAGGTTCTGGACAAAAAGAACCCTCCCATAAAGCATGATGTGGAACTGACAGAAAGAACTCCAGTGTCAGTGCATGATGAGAATTGATATTTTTTAAGTAATCAATCAGAATCCATTAAATCAGAATAAGATGCTGGGAAAAAAAGAGACCACTTAGCTAAAACGACTGCAACCTGTGATTGCCTATTTGAATATGCCTATTATACTGAAAGCTGTTTGCAATAGTCTACCTTATATTTACATGTATGAGGTCTGGCTACCACAGAAGTACTCAGTCTGTTAGACAAATAATGTGTGTGTATAAGTCTTGCTATGTTTGAAACAAATAAAAACAAACAAAATTCATAATTTTAAGTACAAAGACAATAACAAATCCAGAAGAATTGATAGGTAAATACAAGCACTATTTTAAGGTTAATATAATGGGAAAAACTCTGCAAAGTATAATTCAATAAAAAAGAAAATAAAAGAACTTCACACTTAAGCAATTTAAAAAGTGATATACTCAGATTAAAAAGGCAAAAAAAGTTAAAAGTTGTTATTATGTTGAAGTTTATACTAATAAATTTTAAACCTGGAAAAATGAAAATAAATTCCATGAATATATAAATGACTAAAGTTCACTTACCCAGTATAAATCAGAATATAACAATATTCTTATATATTATGCTCTTTTATGTATCAATCTTTCATAATTTAATGCTAGAATGCCTCTTAAATCTTATAGAAATAGATAATCACCCTGCTTTTTAGGCTGATCGAAGCACAGAAAATGATAAACGTTTCAAATTTATTTATATATTCCAGCATTTGCCTGATATTCCAAAGTGTAAAATATAGAAGGAGAAAAATATACGAACAAACCTTAACACTGAGTATTGGCATGTAGGAAAGTGGGTGCTTTGATAAAAGACTGTGGAGAATAAATTAGGATAAGATTTTTGGAGGGAAAATTAGAGATTTCAAAGGAAATATAGCACAGAAGTGGTCATGGATATATTAAAACAGCTAACTATAATCACCAAACGTTATCTATAAGAACAAAATAATATAAGCCATAAAATATGGAATAATTTGACATTTGTTAATTGAATTTTTACCATCTAAGTAAGCAAAAGCATACAGCTAACAAAGTTTCAGTTGAAGGAAAATTTGATGATATGAAAATATGAAGAAATATTTCAACATATTTCATTAAGTGGAAAAGGAATTTTCACAGTTATATAAAAATATTTAATTTTTGTAAAAAAAAATCCACATGCATTAAGTAGAAACTAGACACCAAAAATGTCAGTAATTATCATAACTGAGAGTTTAATTACAGGTGGTTCTTATTTCTTCACTTTGTCCTTTTTTTAAAAAATTCTGAAAATTTTATAATAAATATGCATTGTATAATAAAAATATTAACAAAAAATAAATAAAAACAGAAGTGTCAATCCTTAAATATAGCTTCATAGGTTTCTTGAGAATATTTCATGATAAAAGCTATTCTTGGCAATTATTTTCCTTAAGGCATTTGACTCTAGTCCATCTGGATTTTTTTTTTTTTTTTACAATTTGATTCTGTTCAATATTTTCAAGCAAATATATTTTCCGACCTTATTATTAGAGATTACTTCATTGACCAAAAAGATTTCTTAGCAGAGGTTTACAAACATGTTAGTTATTAGATAGACTTGGGGTGCTTTCTAAAAATTCAGACTTCTAAGCCTCTCTCCTGAAAATTGAGATTCATTTGCTGTAGTCTGTGACGTGGGCATCTGTATTTATAATCAGAGCTCTAGGAGATCCTGATTACCAGTCATGTATGGAAAACAATTGTCTTGAGAAAATAAATCTGTAGACTGATTTCATAGATGTCTTCAAATATATGCGGTGCTAATCTAACAAAGTAACAGTCTCATTAATTCATCAGTGGGAATTAAAAATAGAAATATGTATATATCACACTGTCAGGGACTTAAGTGAGATATAATGAGAAATGCCTTGACAGCAAGGTTTGCTAAATCTTGGGATGAATTTCTTCTGAAATTCTCAGAAAAAATATTGTTTGTTTTCCATCTGGCATAGTTAGGTATAGCCTAACTATGGTTAGGTGAGCCACTAAAGATGAAGGAAAGGAAATAATTAGAAGATCCATCAGGAGAGTTTGCTTAACAGTATCTGCCTGGCAGCAGAAGCCTCCTTTGCTTTCCCAGTTTTGCTTAGGTGTCACTTATATCTCTGCTGGCAACAAGAATAAAGCACGATTGACAGACTACATTATTGAAAAACAGAAAGTGAAAAATACAAATCATAAGAAAAACAAGGACATGAAAAATGAACAGTGCCATATTGGTTCTTCCACATTATTTATATATGGCATCAAATTCAGCAAGGTAGATGGTCTGAAAATTCTTGTGAGATTTGATAAAATCATTATAATATTTACGACCATATACTGAGCACAGTATTTTGTATTAAGAATTATGCTTAATTTTTGCTCTGGTAAAATTGTCTAATTCTTACACCAAAACTGTGAGGCAGGTTTTTTTTATATCTCTCATTTTAAACATAAGGAAAATGCAGCTAAGAACAAAACTTGTTTATGGGTTACAAAGTTTGAGCTTGTAGAACTTTGGCTCAGAACCAGATAAGTCTAACTCAACCCACTGGACACCATGACTTAATAGCTCTCCACATTAAAATTATTAGTCATTATTTATCCAACCAAGTTTTTAGAGGACCTGTAAGGTACAAGGCATGATTTATGACTGTGAATTTATGGACAGAAGAATACTACAACTCCAGCTTGCTCCTTCTCTGTCTGGTCTGGATTCTAAGTAATCATTTAATTCACACAACAGCCCAATGAGGTAAATGTTTTATTATTCCAGTTTTGCAATTGCAAAACAATAAGCAGAGATTGAAAACATTCTCCATATCACACAGCTATAAATGATGTGATCCTTGCTCTCAAGGGAACATATAAATAGGAACATAGATAAAACACATATCCAAATAATTATACTAAACACCAAATACTAAATGCTGAACACATTATTTGTTCTTTGGATCATACAATATGTACCATTATTATACTCCCTGTGTTGAAATTTAACTGTGGGTATTATTCATTAGAAAAGATGAATATTTACAAAGTACCAAAAAAATAGTAGGTGTGAACCTTTGGTTCATAATAATGATAATAAGAAAAAATTTGTATCGGAAACTGTAGGAGACTACATAACTGATCAGTTATGCGATTTCAATAACTTTAAAAACTGCCAGAAACACTTTTTAACTGATTAATTTCAAGCTTATTTTTAAATTTTTGTTTTTAAAATTGAGGTAGTAAATCATGATGTTCATCTCAAAAATCATTTTTTGCTTTCTTTTTTTTCCTTCATTTTGTTTATAGTTTGGGACACAAGCTAAACGTCCGCAGGAGACTTCAGAAAGGTCTTAAGAAATGTAAATGTATCTCAAAGAATTAACAATAATTACAATCTTTAACCATTGTTATTTCCCATAGCAGTCATTCCTTAATGACTTCTTCTAACTATATAAATGTTTCACAATTTTTGACTGTCATAAAAGCTTATGTTTAGATAGGTAACAACATAATGTAATAGCAAATAATTGCTCATTTTAATATACAATGCATGGATGGGTAACAACGTAATGTAATAGCAAATAACTGCTCTTTTTAATATACAATGCATGACAAGAAAATTTAATACAAGGAATCTGCCACTTATGATGGTGCAGGATCAAATTTTTAGTCTCACTTGAGAGTTTTCTTAACCTAATTAAGTAGCAAAAGAAGGAGGAGGAAGTGGAGGAAAAATAAGTGTTTTAGGACCCTGATTAAAAATTGCATATCCTCTAGTTTCTGTTATTAGTAAAGAAAAGGTGATTCACATGGCATAATAGATGAATGGTCAAGAATTTAAGTTCGGGGCTTCCCTGGTGGTGCAGTGGTTGACAGTCTGCCTGCCGATGCAGGGGACGCGGGTTCGTGACCCGGTCCGGGAAGATCCCACATGCCGCGGAGCGGCTGGGCCCGTGAGCCGTGGCCGCTGAGCCTGCGCATCCAGAGACTGTGCTCCGCAATGGGAGAGGCCACAACAGTGAGAGGCCCGCGTATCGCAAAAAAAAAAAAAAAAAAAAAAAAAAGAATTTAAGTTCAACTAACCCACTTTAATGTCATTTTATTTAAAATAATTTCATACTTAAAGTGATATTTTGATTTCTGATGTCATGTTTTCATTTTTCCAATAGAAGATTTTCCTATTTCTTCACGCTTGAAAGCAAGCTTGCATTTCTGCAAGTAAAGAATAAAAAGGAGTTTTTGCAGATTCTGACTCCACATAGAGTGAATGCATGTGACCAGTTGTTTTAGTAAACCATTATTTTATGTCTGTTTAAGAGCATATGAAAGTCAATTACATGATTAGAGAATAGTGAATAACCCACTCAGAATGAATGGATATGGGCATGAAATTGTTAGAATTTTTATATTGAGCCCCTGGATAATAATAATATTTGCAATTAAAAATGATTTAAGAGATGATCTAAAAAGTGGAAACAGCTCAAGGTCACACACATACGGGAAGAGCTTGGACCGCAATTCAGACTTTTCTTCTAGTTGTCAAGTGAATCTTTAAAATTAACCTTCTCTTTTTTTTCTTAAAGGATATATATTATTGTATTGTACATCTAGTCTTTTCCTAATGCCTATGAAATAGAACAATTTTAATCAATTCTTGTTCTAAAATTATAAATGTCTTTTTAGATTTTCTTTTTCTTTTCTTTTCTTTTTTTTTTTTTTTTGCGGTACGCGGGCCTCTCACTGTTGTGGCCTCTCCCGTTGCGGAGCACAGGCTCCAGACGTGCAGGCTCAGCGGCCATGGCTCACGGGCCCAGCCGCTCCGCGGCATGTGGGATCTTCCTGGACCGGGGCACGAACCCGTGTCCCCTGCATCGGCAGTCGGACTGTCAACCACTGCGCCGCCAGGGAAGCCCTTCTTCTTTTTTTTTTTTAATCATCTTTATTGGAGTATAATTACTTTACATTGTTGTGTTAGTTTCTGCTGTATAAAAAAGTGAATCAGCTATACGTATACTTATATCCCCATATCCCCTCCCTCTAGCGTCTCCCTCCCACCTTCCCTATACTACCCCTCTAGGTGGTCACAAAGCACCAAGCTGATCTCCCTGTGCTATGCAGCTGCTTCCCACTAGCTATCTATTTTACATTTGGTAGTGTGTATATGTCAATGCCACTCTCTCACTTCGTCCCCGCTTACTTTTCTTTCATTATTTATGGTCATAGAAAAAGAGAAACAGACTTAGGGCACCCTACATTGTTGATTATATCTTAATATTTTATGTTTCTTTAGACCCTAGATTGGAAGAAAAGGGTATAGGGGAGACTTTGGAAAGCTAAGCATGTAGAAAGTGCAATTTAATATTCAGATTTAAAAGTTATACAAAATAACTTAATAAAATAAACATATGTGTTCTTTCTACATAATCAGTTTGGAATGACATTTTCTAAAATATTTTCTGATTAGATAATTTTTGTGTTCTTGGCATTCCTGGGTTAATAGTTATTCTAAAATATGTTTCTTCTAAATGTAAGCCTGTGGTTTGGTAGGAGAGAAAAAATTTTTCTCTTCCTTATTGCAATAGTTTTGAGCAAATTCTTCCTTAACTGTTTAACTTTGTTCAATGCAATTTTCCTTTGACACAATCAAAGAGAAAAATTTGGAATTCTGCTTCTGAAGAGTTTAATATAATCAGGTTTACCTTCATGACCATAATAAAGCTAAACTGAATTTGGGTTTTGCAGAAGAAGCCTGGTCCTGTTCTCTATGGTCTCTTAGAGCTGTAAAATTAAATTGATAGAAGTAGAAACAATTTTAATAATAATAATGCTTTAAAATTAATCATATAAGTAATTTAAATAAGGGACAATGTGCTATTTAGCAATTAAGTAAACTTTTAAGTGTGTTAAACATTTAGTAAGTGCATAGTATTTACTTAGTAGGGAGGTAACTTCAGTTTCAATCTAAATCTTACTGGAAAAGTAAATCTCTAGAAGCATCAATTCGACATCTTCCTCAGTTACTATTAATGGAAATTCCTTGATGAAAAGGAGAAATAAAACTTTATCAGGGGAAATATTTAAAACCCTGAACATAAGTAATGCTGCTGCTAAAACTGAAGTGGATCATTAAACCTCGATGCACACAATCTTCCTTCATTTAGTCGTGAGAGATGTCTCAGAATTTAATATTTTCATTTCTGAATTTGTCCTTCTATCTCTTGGCAAAGTTTAAGAAACAGTTTATAAAATGCTTATGACTAAAGTTAAAATAATTGTTTTTTTTTTTTTTTTTCTTTTTGCGGTATGCGGGCCTCTCACTGTTGTGGCCTCTCCCGTTGCGGAGCACAGGCTCCGGATGCGCAGGCCCAGCGGCCATGGCTCACGGGCCCAGCCGCTCCGCGGCATATGGGATCCTCCCAGACCGGGGCACGAACCCGTATCCCCTGCATCGGCAGGCGGACTCTCAACCACTGCGCCACCAGGGAGGCCCAAAATAATTGATTTTATGTGTGAGATTTTTAAGTAAAATAATAAAAGTTCTTAATAACTTTTTACATCAGGGCTATGGAGGAAAACTATGTTGCCCCAAGACTAGAAGAGAAGATTTAAAATATATGAAGGGGCTTCCCTGGTGGCTCAGTGGTTGAGAGTCCGCGTGCCAATGCAGGGGACACGCGTTCGTGCCCTGGTCCAGGAGGATCCCATGTGCCGCGGAGCGGCTGGGCCCGTGAGCCATGGCCGCTGAGCCTGCGCGTCCGGAGCCTGTGCTCTGCAACGGGAGAGGCCACGGCAGTGAGAGGCCCGCGTACCGCAAAAAAAAAAAAAAAAAAAAAAAAAAAAAAAAAATATATATATATATATATATATATGTATGTATATAAATATAAAGAAAAGCATGAGAGAATTGGACTATGTAAATTAAGATGCATTTGAATGAAGAGCAGAAGCAGAGTAGTTTGAAATTGCAATTTTGGCAAATATAGATTTTGTAATTAGGTGTTGATTTGTTTAATTTAAAAAATAATTGAAAATTTGCTAAAGTTTATGGATGATAGATACCATTTTCCAAAAGTTTTATTTGCTTTTCAGTTATAGCAGAGGTTCTCAGTCTCGGTCCTATTGGCATTTGGCTCCAAATAATTCTTTGTGTGCTCGGGACAGTGTTGGGGAGAGTGTACATCATGAGACGTTTAGCATTATCTCTGTCCTCTATCCATTAGATCCCTTTAATACCTTTAACTGGAATTGACTTCTTCATTTCTATTTTTACAAATATCTGGTTTTATTTTTATCTTAAAATATTATATTTTATGTGTCTAATTATACACATAGATGGTTTACTCCATGAAATTGCAAGGTACCTGAAGTTAGAGAATTTTAATTTCCATCATTGAATCCTTCATATGTTTAAGCCTTAGATGTTCATATGATAGCCATAAGCTACGTATTACTATTAAATACTTGAATTGTAGCCAGTCTGAATTGGGAGGTGCTCTCAATATCAAAGTTTTAATTTCATTATATATATATTACATTGATTACAGGCTTAAATCTTAATATTTAAGGTATATGGTATTAAATGAAATATATATTACTAAATTACTTTCACTTATTTCATTTTATTCTTCCATATAATATACTAAAACATTTTACTTTACATATGTGGCTTGCTTTATATTTCTATTGTACAGCACTGGTCTAGTTTTAAGTAACTGTTAAATAACTATTAGAATGTCAACCATATGGAAAATATTTATTTTGACTTTTAATTTTATTTGTAGATTGTTCTATCATAACCTTTTAAAAGTTTAATAACCATATGTCTGCACGTGAAATAAATAATTGTGTGTCTGTATTTTAAATGAATATGCCCACAATAAATTTTAGCAACGGGGTAATTTATGATCATATTATGACCCTGTAATACAACTTCTTGTATGACCTTCTGCTACATTTAATAGTTTATTTACCAAACAAATAATAATGTTCCTATTTTGTGCTTATATGGTAGACAAACATGATTTTATAACAGTATATTACTAGAATCAGGTTTGACTATTTTATGAAGTTTACCTCAAAGATGAGATGATTTCAAAATCACCAAAATTACACCTCTGCATCTCCCCGCCATCTCTCCAATCTACGGGTTGATATTATAAATTCTATAATGTGCTATTTCTTTAGGACTTTTGATCCTAGTGGTGGCATATGATGAGGACTTGCCTTGTCTTTGTTGGCTTTGAAGATGGAGGAAGGAAGACATGAGCTAAGGAAGGCAGGTGTCCTCTAACAACTGGAAAAGGCAGGAAAACGGATTCTCCCCTAGAGTCTCCAGAAAGGAATGCATCCCTGCTGACACCTTGATTTCAGCCCTGTGAGACCCTTGTTGGAATTCTGCCCAACAGAACTGTAAGATAGTATATTGGTGTTTTAAGCCACGAGTCTGTGATAATTTATGGCAGCAATAGAAAACTAATACAGATAGTATTCTATATTAACTTCACTCTTTGTTCACCCAAATGCATAGAATCTATTTCATCTATTTCAAATTGGGGATGAATAGGCAGAAGTGGGGATGGCACAGTTTTTTTCCTAGACAATTGTTACTGTTCATAAAACAGGTGGAAATTATCTCATCCTTTTATCTCTTGTGCATGTTACACACTCAAATTCCGAAGCTTTGTAAAACTTTGATTAATGGAACACAATTAATGTGATCTCCAGTTATGTGAAAAAATTTTTTCCTTTATTCAATTTAAAAGTGAAAAAGATAATTGTAAGGAAACTTGTGTAAGGAATTCATGCTGAAAAGCAAATAGCAAATGTTCTGGGGAAAGAATCTGTACAATTTAATTTCTTTAAATTTTTAGAAAAGAAATCATTAGTAAAATATTTGAATTATTTTTTGGATTCTGTGCAACACCATTAATATTGGGTGGGGGAGTATAAATTATCATTAATATAAGGAGTTTCAAAGTAGAAAATATTTCATGTGTGAGAACTTATAATAAATAGTCCATTTAAAAAAATTGCAAATGCTGGCTTCTCAAATTCCTTCAAAAATGAAAGGAGGTTTACAATCAAGATATTTCTTAAAAAGAAATAAATTTTAAAATGTTGTTTTTAAAAAAATCTGATTTCATGTACTAGTCTGCCAAACTTTATTAATCAAATATCTATTAACTCTGATTTTCTTAGGATCTTTGGAGATACATGAGTCTTTATGATCCTGTGTGTTATTTAAACTTCCTATGCTTTGAAATTTCCAAAAGTATCATCATATCTTTTCAACATTCAAGCTTATATTTAAAATGTGGTAAAGCCTACTATTTTGAATAGGCTATGCTTTTTTATGCTAAAGATATATATTTATCAAAAGTCTTTGTTTTCCTTATCTTTGGGATTTATTTTATTTTCCTTCAACTTAAATGTAGTAAAAATGAATTACATTTGAATTGAATTTGGGGTTTAAAGATAACAAAACATGCATACACCATTGTGTTAAATTGTAATTGTTTCAATTAATCTTTTAGGAAAAAAATAATAAAAATGTGTTTTTTAAATTTATTAACCAGTATTGATTGAGTAAATTAATTTTTTAAAAAGTTGATTAACCCAAAAGATAATGAAATGTTTTAACAGTATTTTACTTTACTATCATCTTATTTCCACAATACCTTGTGATCTATAGACCTGACTGATTAGCATTTCAGAGTATCTCCTATAACTACCTAGAAATCCTTCCATGATTGTTTGGAATTTATTATTCTTGGTACATACTGTTCCATTCACAATACTTATGAATCGCTCAGAATCCATTTAGGTAACAAGAAACTACTAAGCTTTTCAGATAAATGAGAATTAATACAGATAATTAATTGTATATGAACTGACTGTTGAAAGAGCGAAAAGGGATTACTTTGGTAACCCAGAGATGGTAACTACAGGAAACTGCTACAACCTTTGGGATAAGAAAAAAAGGGAAAATATAGGGTACTATAAACCCCAGAATAGAAAGGAGACCCTGCACAGAGCTAACACGCAGAACCTCAAAGAGGAAATGCACCATCTGCACCTGGTATCTCTGAAATTGGATCTGAGGACGCAGAAGGAGGTTGAAACAAATGACTACTTCCAGCATCAACAGAAGTTGGGGTATCTCTGGCCAATACACATTTACAAATTCCCTTGTGAAAAGTCTTACGTTAAGGCCCATTCCCAAACTTGACTCATTAAGTCTAGGGTCATTTTCATTAAGAAAAATTTTCATTTTAGGAAACTTTTTTTTTTTTTTTTTTTTTTGCGGTTCGCGGGCCTCTCACTGTTGTGGCCTCTCCCGTTGCGGAGCACAGGCTCCGGATGCGCAAGCTCAGTGGCCATGGCTCACGGGCCCAGCCGCTCTGCGGCATGTGGGATCTTCCCAGACCGGGGCACGAACCCGTGTCCCCTGCATCGGCAGGCGGACTCTCAACCACTGTGCCACCAGGGAAGCCCCTAATTTTAGGAAACTTTAAAAATAATTATTTAAGTTCTCATAGTGAAGGAAAGCATACTTATAAATAAATAATTGAGTCTTTTTTTAAATTAATTTTTATTGGAGTATAGTTGCTTTACAATGTTGTATTAGTTTCTGCTGTACAGCAAAGTGAATCAGTTGTACATATAGATATATCCACTCTTTTTTAGATTCTTTTCCTATGCAAGTCATTACAGAGTATTAAGTAGAGTTTCCTGTGCTATACAGTAGGTTCTTATTAGTTATTTATTTTATATATAGTAGTGTGTATAAGTCAATCCCAATCTCCCAATTTATCCCTCCCTCCCTTTCCCTCTTGGTGACCAAAGTTTATTTTCTACATCTGTAACTCTATTTCTGTTTTGTAAATAAGTTCACTTGTACCATTTTTTTAGATTCCACATATACGCGATATCATATGATATTCATCTTTCTCTGTCTGACTTACTTCACTCAGTTTGACAATCTCTAGGTCTTGAGTTTTACAAATATTCAGTTTTCTTGAATCTGTACATAAAAAGACAAAAGTTTAATTTCAAATATACATGAGTAATAATGCATAATCATTTCAATTATTTAAAATTTGGTGAAAAGAATTTGATGAATTTCTTATTCTATTTTTAGAGAAAATAATTGATTTACACAGTAAACGTTAATGCTTGATATTCATCTGCTAATTATACTACAACTTTCTTCTTTAGAAATGTTCTTTTTGCTGCCATCACAACCCAGTCCATGTGGTTCTTGTAAAGTGACTTCATCCCCCACTCCTAGGTGTAGCACAAAATCCAGGCATAAGGTAATTCACTCTTCACATTCATCTGGCCAAGTAAGTTCAAGGATTGGCATATGATCTAATTAAAGCAAAAATATGCAATGTGTTTTTGAATCTGTGTTCTCACAAAAAAACTTGCCCTTTTTATCACCACACAGGAGATCTGAGATGGTTTAGAGACTGAAGCCTTTGTGTGCCCTACTTAATACTATATTGTACCTGAGACTGAGTCCAGCAATCAAGCTCAGGGATCAACAGGGAGTCCAGGCTTGGATGATGCCTGTTCCACCCCTTGAATTTTCAGGTTATTTCACTCAACAAATGCTCTTTTAGCTTAAGCTAATTTGGGTTGAGTTTTTAGTTATTTGTGACTGAAAAAGCCCTAACTAATTGAATAGAATACAGGCTCCAGGAGGGATGCTGTTTTTACACATTTACTCACTGATATACCCATACACCGAGAACAGTTTCTGATATATATTGAGTTGGTCAAAAAGTGCCTTTGGTTTTTAAGTAAAAATAAAAGACATTTTTCATTTTCACCAAGGACTTTATTGAACAACATATTCACCCTTTTGTGCCGCTACCTTCTGCCACTTTTCAGGCAACTTCATAATTCCATCTTCCCAAAACTTTTTATCTTTTTGAGCAAAGAACTGTTCCAGGTTCCTTTTACAGTCTTCCAGGGAACTGAAATTTTTTCCATTAAGAGAATTTTGTAAAGACCGAAATAAATGGAAACCTGAAGGTGCAATGTCTGATGAATACGGTGGATGAATCAGAACTTCCCAGCCAAGCTGTAACAGTTTTTGCTTGGGCATCAAAGAAACAAGTGGTCTTGCTTATCTTGATGGAAGATTATGCGTTTTCTGTTGACTGATTGTGGATGCTTTTCATTCAGTGCTGCTTTCAGTTGGTCTAACTGGGAGCAGTACTTGTTGGAATTAATTGTTCGGTTTTCTGGAAGGAGCTCATAATAGAGGACTCCCTTCCAGTTCCACCATATACCCAACATCACCCTCTTTGGATGAAGACCGGCCTTTGGTGTGGTTGGTGGTGGTTCATTTCGCTTGCCCCATGATCTCTTCCATTCCACATTATTTCACAGTATCCACTTTTCATCGCCCATCACAATTTGTTTTAAAAACAGAAGTTTTCATTACGTTTAAGTAGAGAATCGCTTATGGAAATATGGTCAAGAAGGTTTTCTCTGTTAAACGGAGAAACACATCAAAGCAATTCACATCAAGCTGGTGCAAATGATTTTCAATGCTTGACTTGGATATTTTGAGTATGTCAAGTATCTCCCGCGTGGTATAGCATTAATTGTTTTCAATTAATGTCTCGATTTTATCACTATCAACTTCAACTGGTCTACCCAACTGTGGAGCACGCTCCAGTGAGAAATCTCTAGCACGAAACTTCACAAACCACTTTTGATACATTTGATCAGTCACAGCACCTTCTCCACATACTGCACAAATCTTTTTTTGCATTTTGGTTGAGTTTTTACCTTTTTTGAAATAATAAAGCATAATATGCTGAAAATGTCGCTTTTATTCTTCCATCTTCAATATTAAAATGGTTACACAAAAATTCACCAGTTTTGATAAGTCTTTTTTTAAATGCACGCTGATATGACAGCTGTCACATACAATATAACAAAATAGCTTCGAATGAAGTTAAAGACAACTAAGTGCTACTAGAGCCATCTTACGGAAAAAACCGAATGAACCTTTTGGCCAACCCAGTAATAGATACTCAATAGCTATTTCGGGAATGAATGAATTTTTAGAAAAATAAATTTCATGCAAGAGAAGGCTGAGTTTGTAGACTTTAAAATCACAGTTAGTTAAACACTGCAATCTAGATTTATTCATTTTCAGGCATTTCTAAATGGTCTTTTTAAAGGAAAAATAAATATCCTTGCATGGTTTAATGGATTTTTCTCTTTCTCATTCTAACTTTTCCTGAGCCTGAGTTTCAACGTGAACAGAATGATTTGAATAACAACTTGAATGAAAATTCTTTACTTTGACATCTGATTAAAATTATTTATACTATGACATTGTTCAGTACATTGTAGACTAATTAATTGCATTTTCACTTCATTATGGTAAAGAACTTTTAATATCTTCTCAAATGTTTGTGGGGTACCATTAGATTTCACATCTTTTGATTATTAATAGTTATACTTAGTACACTTAGTACTATAGTCTTTCATCCACTGACAGTCCAACAATGGCTTTTCCACTTTATTCCATTGGAACAATATCACCATTGTTATTTGTGACACAGAAATGGCTTCATCAAGCATACAGGAAGCATAATATATATTTTCATCCTATTCTCTTCCTCTTTATTTTCAAGCATTAGGATCTCTTGAAGCAGTGTAAAAATTATCGTTTTCTCTTATTTTTGAATTGCATTTTAATTAGTGTATTTAAGTTCTGCACAGTCTTTGATTATATTCCATATTTCTTGTGATTCCATTTACTTTTTAGTATAATGAATCCTTCTCTTAGTACTTTATCTGTATTTTAGTTTCAGTATAATGTAGTGAAAACATGGAGAACTTCTCCAAAAATAACAAATTTTCATCCTTCAAAACATGAAGAATATCATAGTTTTGATCTTATTTTATTTTTATATTTACATCACATCGGTGAGCTATATAATATAGATTATTACATTAGGAGTTTGATTTGAATGATCTTTAAGGTTGCATTTTTCAGATATAATTTCCCTTTTCACTTTATCTATTAGATTTTATTTTGAGATAATTTTGGACTTGGAGAAGAGTTGCAAAAGTAGTCCTGGGAGCTTCCATATGCCTTTTAGCCAGCTTGTTCTTATGTTAACATCTAACAAAACCATGGAAAAATTATCAAAAGTAAGAAATTAAACTTGGTGTAATATTATTTTAACTAAACTACAAAGTTTATTCATATATCACCTGTTTTTCCACTAATCTATATATTTTCTGTTGTAGGACCCCACTATGCATGTAGTCATCATATCTTCTTAATTTCGTCCAATCTATGAGAAATCCTTAGTCTTTCTTTGTCTTTCATGACCTTGATAGTTTTGAAAAGTATCACTTATATTGTAGACTATCCATATATTTAGGTTTCTCTGATGTTTTGTCATGACTATATGACAGTGGAAGGTGGCAGAATATACCACCCCCAAAATCCCACTTTGGCAAAAGGATTATTTTAACCTAAAGACACTTTAAAAAAAAAAACACACAGATGCAAGGAGGACATTCTAATCTCCCCCTTTTCTTCCTGAAAACAAGAGCTAAAAACTCTGACTTAAAAGATGCCCTGCTGTACCAGAAGGAAAGAAACATTCTTATCATCAAGGACAAGAAATTGAGACCATGAGAATTCTATAAACAGAATTTATTTACATGATCCTTATCCCCACGAAGTTTTTAGTCGCTTTTCCACAATTTCTTCTCTTTGTCCAAACTACTATGAAAACCTGTTGGCTTCCCCAATTCTTTGGGTTGTCATTCCTTATGAGGGCTCCATGGCATGTAACCATTAATATAAATGTGTACATTTTTCTACTGTTGATCTATCTTATGTCAGTTTAAATCCCAGGCTCAGCCGGAAAACCTTAAGAAGCTAGAGATGAAATATTATCTCCCCTATAGGGGCCATCCATCACAGACGTGATGTGCTCATCATATCAAAGGCTGCATGATGTCAGCATGTCTTATTGTAAATCTCAGAGCGATTACTTGGTTACGGTGGTGTCTGCCAGGATTTTAATGATACAATAGTCCCTTTGTGATTACTAAATGGTTATGGGGAGATACTTTGAACTTATGAAAATATTGTTTCTGCTCAAAACTTGCCCCATTCAAAATGGAAAGATCTTTTGAAAGTATGCATAACTCTTTTGGATCAGAGGAAGATGGGAGTTATACGTCCTGTATGTCCTTTCCCCTCTGTGCCCTCTCTCAGTCAGTATTAGGCTGGTGGGCTTGCAGGATTCTGAACACTCTGCTCATGCAAGGAGAGCAACATCTATACAACCTTTCTGAACAACTACATGTTTTCATCATTCCCCACTTCATCAATGAAAACAAGTTCTTACTTCTTTATGCTAATTGGATAAGATTTAGATAGAACAATTTGAAGTTGTTTGTGCTATCTCTGGAGGGTGTTTCAATTGCTAAATAACCACACCTGGAGTGTGATTGCCTGTTAGAGGATTTTAATTTTAGCTAAACTCCTCTGGAGTATAAATTTTAGCTAAATTCCTCTGACTGAGGAGTTTGGAAGTAATGGATAGGTGACACAACCATCTCAAATTAGAACCATCTCCCACTGGTCCTAACTACATCTACAGTTTCTACCTTTTTTCACTTCAATTTTAGGTCTAATTTGTGTCACTATAGAATAATCAGGAACATTGGTGCCATAGTTGTACAGATATTCAACTTGATTTGAAAAAATTATGACAAAATGACTGATTTTCTGAAGCAAATACCTTTTTTGGTTTATATCAATTGATGCCTAGGTACTGATATATGCAAATTAAAACATTGCTTTTATTGCAAATTTTTCATTTCTTAATTTTTATTAATCCATAGTCATTCTTGACAACTCCCACATGTCCATACTAATCTTCATCGTACTTCTTACTGGTAACAAAAGCTGTCAATTCTTCCCCAGTGAGGGCATTTATATCTGTTTCTTTCTCTCCATCCCTGTGGTTATTCTGTCTTTCTCAAGTCTCTGCCCACCTATTCCATCCTGAATAGGCTACAGCCGTCCTGGTCCACCTCCTACTCCACAGAGAAAAGCAAGGTTCTCTGAAACAGACTGTGCAGACTCTTCTCTAGCACTTTGCTCCATTAAATGTGTGCTCCCTTTTCTCCCCCTCACCCTCTTTCCACAGACTATCGCCCGTCTTTTCACTGGGTTCTTTTCACTCTATTCACAAATGTGTTCTTGTCTCTCTCCTTTTATAAATCATCCTTTTATCAATCACCTTACCACATATTTCCTTCCCTTAGGTGATTCTTTTCTCTTCTTTCCTTTGCAGTCATTCTCCTTGACACCATCTATTCTGAATTTTTTGTTCTCAAATATTTCTCTCATGCATCTATTCCTTGGCATGTGATATTCACCTTGCCAGAAATTACCTCACCCCTGCCCTCCAGATTCACTCCTCCCAAACAAGAAGCTCAAGAACGTGTCCCCTATCTTTATTAGTCTCTTCTTGACACCCCAAGAGTAGCACCTATGAACCACTGGTTGGAGCACTTTACCTCCTATAATTGAAACCACTGATTTCCATTGTTCATCTTCCTCCCAAGCCCCCTTATATATTCATCCTTGTATCACCCCTACCTTGCACTGTACAAGACCCTTACTAGGAACTCAACAAATGTTTGTAAATAAATAAATGAATCAATGTACTTGGGAGAATGAGTGAATATTCCACGAACTTCTATGTGCCATCCTCTACTATCACTTACCCTATGAAATCTTGGCCATGTCTTCAGCTTAGACAGTACCAGTTAGAGGGTGAAAAATAAGGCAAGTTAATTAATAAAGAATTGCAGTGAAGCTACTGGAATTCTAACACTGTAATTAGGTCCATATTGATTTTTAAGGAAGGGAAGAATCCTTTGAAAAGCTAAATTTTTTGTATATATCTCCAAATGCCACAACTAACATATATTAAACAGAAAATGATTGTTTAGTAATAGGCACTTATGTTTGTCAGGCAAGTGTTAAAATGTGGTACACTCAGAATTATATTTTTAATAAAAATATTCTTTGAGGTGTACTGATTAGCTAAAATGTTCCATTCTAAATAACACAATACTTCTTATATTTGGAAAAGATACTTGCTACCCATATATGTTGATATATTACTCCGGAAAGGTCGTTTAATTTGGAGCTGTATGAATATCAGAAAGAATTTGTTGCAAGTTATTTAGTACACATTTTGGAGTGAGAGTTAAAATGTGTAAGTATACAGCTGATTCAGACAAAAATATTTACTGTAAATATTGCTATCCTCATACATGTAAGACAGAAATCTCCATTTCTTCCTCACTGAGCTTCTGATGATAACTTCTAAATAGTGTGGCTGACCTAGGCCAAGCTCTTGTTTCTTGACATTCCAGTTCTGATACTTTTTCAGTGTATGCTTCTCCATCTTATTCTACTCCCAGCATGCCCAAATTAACTAATATCCCCAATCTCCCCCACTCCATTCAGGGGTAAAATAACATTTTATTAATTAAAGTAATTCTTTTCAGATATAATTATTTTCAGATATTAATTATTTCAGTATCTGAAAATACTCCAATTTGACATTAGGAACACTTTTGCCAAGGTTTTGCAAAATGCTGGCTGTTTACTTGACTTTCTAACCCGAAGTTTGTGTTTATCACCCAGCAGGACCTTCACCCCTGAGAGCTCTATCTACCCTTTGTCATCCTCGGCCATTTCCCGAGTGAGAAAATGTCATAGTGGATACTGCATTACATCCCCACTCACTAGCTTTGTTGATGTCTCTAACCTCGCTCTGCTGTATTCCCTGACACAAATCATTCTCTAGAGTACACGTATTTAATTAATTCTTTTGTAATCTGGAGTACTGCAAACTAAATGTGCAGCATTTCTGGCTCTGGCGATGTCCATATTACTTATACACAATTTACCTAATACCATGATTTTCAGCAGATCAAGATTATTCTGTTCAAAAGTTTTCATATAACATACTTAACATATTTTTCTCTGATAGAATTTAGTCATAATTAGGTCTCTACTGTTTAGAGCACTTCGGTTCAATTAAAGTCCCTGCTGTCTGTGCCATAGCACATGCTGGGTAACACCGTCAGCCAGGGGACTGTACTGTTCAGACACCCCAGGCCCATAAATGAGTGGCATACACTGGGTGTTTATTTAATACACACACACACATCCTGTATGTAACAGATGAGAAAACCGAGATCAGTTCATTTGACCAGCCACTAATTGGCAGAATCCAGAATAGAACCCCAGTGTGCCAAATCCCAGAGCGTTTTTATTTTTGTCTTTGTTTTTCCGGCTATACCTTAGTGTCTCAAGTAACCAATACAAGAAAGGTTTCAGATAAGTGCACAATTAAACTAAGAGTAAAGTCCACCCCCCAAGGACAGCGAGAGTGGTCTGAGGACACTAGAAAAATTTTCTTGAATAAGCTGAAATGAACGGGCCATCAACCATAGTTAGAGTTTCATAAACTAGAAATGAGTGCTGTGAAGGGTACATGTTCTTTCAACCAAAGAGAAAAGCATAATTAGGGCACAAGTTCAGAAATACAAAGTGTCCCATATGCGTTAAGCTCAAGATGTAAGAGATAACCCATCTGGGGTGACGAACAAGGCGTAGTACACAGCTTGGAAATTAGTCTGCACTCAGCAATGCTTGGCGTGCTACCTTTGAGAAGTTAATCCAATGTCTGAAGGATTTTAGAGTCCCATGTTTTTTTCATCAAAGCTTCTGTTAGTTTCAGACATGAGACTAGCTCTGTTATATGTACTATGTATATTATCAAGGTTTTTGAAAATAGCTTTCAGATAATAAACAATTTATACAGGAGCAAACAGTCAAAGAGACAAACTAATGATATGGTATTGTTTCAGCTTTCCAATTTATACAGATAAATCTAAATCATTATATTAGCACAGGGATATTTACCCTGAGTATCACCCATACCAGGTGTAAAGTTTCAGTCATTGTACGTAAATGTATCAGGACATAATTTCCTCATCATCATAAGATAGAACTAAAATACCTCCCAGGGTTTGGAGAATATTAAGTCATCACACGTCAATGAGGGACACATTCTGTCACATGCTCAAGCACTGCTAGCTCCTTTCCCTCTTGGCGTGGGGAATGTAATGGTATAACAGAAAGCGTAGGCATTCAGAGAACCAAAGTCCAAGGCAGGCTGGAGCATTTTGGGTAAGACTTTATAGATTTACAATTACATTAAAGATTTTTTTTTAGATTTAAAAGTACCTATGAGATTCCCCCAGGCAAAGATAAAGAACAAGTGTGTATGCGTGAGTACGTGTGTGAGAGTGTGTGTATGTGTGTGTGCAGCAGGCTGCTGATACATCAGCACAATGTAGCAGAAAGAAGAGAGTATTACTTACCCAGGAGAGGGTCCTGGTGGCCTCCAGGGATTGATGGTGCAGTATATGGTGTTTTACATGACAAAGCTGAGAAGCTTGATTGAGGGTGACTCCTGGGTATATATATAAATACTACTCTCTATCACTTACTTCAAGGGAAGTTCTCACACAGAAGTTGCCCACTCAGAAGGCTTAAATGGTTTTTTACCTGTCTTAGTACAAAAAAGTCCCTCTCCCCAAATTGTCCCCCTTGTGTAGAGAGTCTGTTTTTACCCATTCCAGTGGCTACTCCTTTTGCTGGTTCTATGGCTGCACAAAGAATTAATACTGTACACCCATTAAAGAGGATGGACGTGAATGAGCACAAACCTGAACCCACAGTTCATGAACATTCAGGACACCTATTGTTCGAGGTACTCCCACATCAGAGCATCATTTAGTTACCTCAGTGACAGAATAGCTACATGTGGCGGGTTGCTTCCCCCCCCCCAAAAAAGTGTAAATTTAAAGATTTTCAGCCAGATGTGCTAAGTTTTTGCATTAGATAAATTTTACTTCTTCACTTTCTCTGAACATTAGAAATGTCACCACCTTTGAAAAGGTCATCCTGACTTTCAATTAGTCAAGAATGAAAAATATATAATGACTCAAGGGTGTCTTTTTAAAACTGCATTTGCCTCCTAAAATTTTAAGACGCTTGTAAACAGTAATCTAATTTATTAGGAGGAGTATTTTCCTCTATTTTGATGCTCACATAATGAAAAAGAAAATTGATTGCAAGTGCTTGAAATTCTCATTATATTTGACCTGTATATATATACTTAACTTCTTAAAATGGTCATTCATTAAGCTAATATTATCATAGAAATACAATTTAAAATCTTTTCACACACACTTAAGTTACTTAATAGTTAACTCTTATTTGCAATAGAACTAAAGAAACATGGCTCTTATTGATATATTTGCTAGTAGATTTTCCTCATTTCCTGGTTTTAGCCCAAGTTTATTGTTAAATTTATAGATACAACATACACTGTAGAGTTTTGTTTGTTTGCTATTTTAATGCTTTGGTTTCTGTTCATGAAAAACAGACTGTGAAATATATTTTATACCTTGGAAATAAAAGGTGTTATTGTTTATGAATCAGTGCTTTGTATACAACAGATACACTTTCTTTTTCTTTATGTATTAAGGTAATTTCATGCAAAATTCAAGGATTAGAATTCTATTCATATGCATGTTTCTTCATATATCTTTATGTTGACATTAAGAAAGTAGTAATTTTAATCTAAAAATTGTAATTGCTTTTCTTGCCTATGCTGTAAAGTAGAAAAATTTTAAGGGAAGTCACATCTGATTAAGGTATAAACTAAACTTGCTCTCAAGGAACTGTGTTCTTCTAACTGCTCTCATTATTATACATAAACAATCACATCCTCATCCTATTGTCTCTAGTTTAAATGAAGAACTCCATTATCTTTTTTAATATCTGAACCTTTGAAATATGCTTGACACAATTTCACTGGTAGGCTTCTTCCTAATTCTGACTGAGAGGAAGTATTAAAAACAGCTTATTGTGAGTTGCATACATTCTCTGCTGTCTCAGGAAAAAGAGTTCGTTATACAATAGAGAGAAGAAAAAGAAGATGCTTTTGTTTCCCAAATCCTGTTGTTTCCCATTAAGGCTCCAGCACATGGTGAGGATACTGAAAAAGTATCTCTCATTTCTGTGTACCTCATCCAGAGAGAATAATATAAGACTGCTTCTTGTCTCCTTCATTTGACTTTGGACACTGGAATCTCAAACCAAATAGTTAAGGAGCACCTTCTTAGTCCAGTTTTTATAAATAACTATACCTGCAAGTGTTCTTTGAACCTGACCAAAATGATTAAACCCAGAAACTGTAATGAACACTGTAAAACATTTACAATATCTAATTACATATGAGGAACCATCACTAGTACATAATAGGTCATAATAAATCCCTAGTTCCTTATTTCTAAGGAACGCCCTTAGAAGCAAATGACCTTGGAGAGTCACACCACACTCTTGTTCACGTCATCCGAGACACAGTAGGACATCAATGGTTTTTGTGAGGGCCTGTATTAACTAGATATTGGTCTAGTTCCTGCTCTTGCTCAAAAGTAGAGTCTTCACTTTTGCCCAATAACTCGGGCACAGAAGTTGGACACCAGCACTGGTCTTCTTTAAGCTGGGTATGCTGACCCAATGAATATCTGCTGTTTGAGGATATCAGCTTTTTAAAAAAATTAGTTGGATGCAGTGCTTTCTTTTTCTGATGCTGCATTCTATATGTATAGGAAGAATCAGTGAGAACTGGGAATGGATCCCTCATTTGTATAGGATCGTGACACTTCCTGGAAACACTATTAACCATCCTTTTAGAAAGTGTGAGCAAGGAGGAACTCAGGGCTGTTTTTTCATTATGAAAGTTGAACTAATATATGCCCTATATACAATAAACTGATATTTATCTCATGTTAGTTATATAATGAAAAAATAGAACAATATGAGAAAAGTATCAAAGTGAAAAATTTTAAAGCATAATAATTCCAACACAAATAAGCAACTTATTTGCATTTTTATATGTAACCAGGCAGATTTTTCTTTTAGTATAATTTTAAAAGGTGCATAGAATGCCACTGAAGTAACTTTCTATGTTGCAGTCAAATTTTTCCTAATATTGCTAAAACTGTAATGACTCATCTTCTAGCTACATCTTTGTGCATGAATACAAATATTTCTCTAGGAATTCCTTTCAAAATACTAAATCAATTGTTCTTAACCTGTACTTTTTAAAAAAGTTGGGGCATATAAGCCAAAACGGTTGACATCATCTCGATAATGACATTTAAAATATTTTATTAGAAAATGATTAGAGATTCACAGGAAGCAACAAAAAAAGTATTGAATAGTGTTCTTCACCCAGTTTCCCCCAATGCTCACATTATATGTGATTACAGTATAGTATCAAAACCAGGGAATTCATATTGGTACAATATGTGTATATAGTTCAATGCCATTTTGTTACATGTGTAAATTTGCATAACTCCCAATGAAATCAAGATTTAAAAAAACATTGTTTTACCACAAAGATCACCCTTGTTCTATCCCTTTATAGTTAGATCCATCACACTTGCCTCACCATCACCAACCCCTGACATTGACTAATGTGTTTTCATCTATAATTTTGCCATTTCAAAAATGTTATATAAATGGAATCCTACAGTATATGACCTTTTGATATTGACTTTTTTACTTAGCAAAATGTCCTTGAGATCTATCCACGTTATTCTGTGTCTCAATAATTTGTTCCTTAGCTGGGTAGAGCTCTTTTTTGATCTATCTATAGTGTTTTGTGTGTATCTCAGTCTTAAATCAAGGTGTTGGCAGGGCCATGGTCCCTCTCGGGGCTCTTAGGGAATTTTTCTTTGATTCTTCCAGCATCTAGTGGCTGCCTGCATTCCTTGGCTTATGATTGCATAACTCCTATCTCTGCCTCCATGGTCACATGGTCTTCCCTGTGTGTGTCCCTTTATGTGGCTTTTATGAGGACACATGTCATTGGATTTAGGGTCCATTGGGGTAACCCAGGATGATCTCATCTCAAAATCCCCAACTTAATTACATCTGCAAAGATTATTTTTCCACTTAAGGTTGTACTCACAGAATCTGAGGGACGTATGTTTATGGGGGCCATCATTCAACACACAGTGAGGGGTTTAAGTATTTATTCTCCTACAGAGGATTAAGCACAATCCTAATTGGTTTCATAGTTTCCATCTTTCCTAACCTACAAAAATTTTCCAATGCAGAACCCAGAGTAATCCTTCTAAAATTCAAGTCATGTCTTTGTACCTCTCTGCTCAAAACCAACAATGGTTTACCCCATTTCACCCATAGCAAAATTCAAAGTCTTTTTTAGCAGCTACATGATCTGGAACTCTTAGCACTTCTTTTATCACTATAAGCCTGCTTCCTCTTTTTAGTACCTACCTTCCCCTGACACATAATTGTCTATTTTCTGTCTTCTCAAACTGCAATATTAATATCAAACTGTTCTTTCCTGCTGTAACTCAGCACATAGGAGAAAGTCATGTTTATTAAACACAGTTGTGTTTATTAAACAGAGAGTAGGTGTTTAATAAATATCTGTTGAATGAACAAAAGAATAATATTGCAAAATTCCCATCCAAGGAAGTTTCTATGAAATTTTACACCAACTATTTATGACTTATTCTGCTCATTCTATTGAACTTTGTTTTAGTGGCATTGTTTTTTTTTTATTTTTGTCTTTACTAATTTGGTGGATGAAAATATTATTAATTTTAATAAGCATTTATTTGACTACTAGTGAAGATGAATGTTTTAATGTTTAATTGATGGGGATTTGTTTATTTTTATTTGACAAATTATTTCTTCACAATAGCTGGTTACATCTCATTGAATATTTACTTTCTGTTTTTTAGAATTATCTATATGTTAAAGACATATGATTGTCAGTTATGCATTTTTGAAAACATTTTTGAAGATTTGTCATGTACACTTTAACTTCTATGGATATTTTGCAATGTTTTTGTGTACTTTAATCTAAACATTTTTTCCCTTTGCAATTCTTCTCTCCATTCACTTCATTTCTGAAATATGTTTCTACAGCTCTAATATTTCATACCTAAGTTTCCACATGAGAAAAAGAAGAAATTTAAGTTTAGAAATTTAAGAGTTTTTAATTCTTTCTCCTTCTCAGTTTCTGAGTAAGGCTAGTGATTCTTCTATATAGAAATTACTTGGATTTTTCATAGAGAAGAGAGCGCAAGAGAAAATCAAGGAGATGTAAAATTCAAAAAGCAATATTTGCAAATTGTGGGAAACAATGATCTTTTAAGCACTTATAAGACCAAAGCTCACTTTGGTTTTTCTTGTAGAACCTAAAAGACAGACACAATTAGTGATAATATTATTAATAAGAGAGTTATGAGAAAGAGAAGCAGTAACCATTCAAGAGTAACATTAATAACAAATTGATAGTTCAACAATATCTTCTTGAGATTATCATCCATTCCAAAAATGCAAGAAGAGCAAATTAGCCTAAATGTCTAGCTTTCTAACTTTTAGATTTGTATGAGTTTATTTAACTTTAATTGTAATTATTTAATTTATTTAAATTATATTGAAACTTACTGTGGTAATGATTTCATGATGTAAGTAAAATCATTATCCTGTACAACTTAAACTTACACAGTACTGTATGTCAATTATAGATCAATAAAGCAGGAAGAAAAAATAAAATGAGTCAAAAAATAAAATTTAATTTCATGTTTATGTATATAATTCACATAACCATATATAAGAAAGCTGAGGGCTTGGGAGGTAAAGGGCACATGGTTTTTGGAAAGAGAAGAGACTTCCCAGGGTGATATATTTAAATTCCAGATCCATTACTGTTATCTGCGAGTCAAAGGTAAACTGCTTGCTTACTCTGAGCCTCCATAAAAATGAAAGATGTCAATAATACCTTCATTGTTAAAATGATGATGTCAATAATGCCTACCCTACAGATTTTCTTTATTGTTGTTGAGGAAGTTGATTACATTGGTATGTGCTTTATGCATGAACACGTGCAGATTTATTCCTATATTTGAAAATACAGGGGTAGAACTGTATGAGGGAAACTAGTCTAAAGATAATGCCCTTACAAGAAAAAAGGTCTCAATGATGCTGGATGCCAGGGATTAAATCTGCAGGGATCAGATGCTTGAAACCAAGAATGAAGATGCCACATCATACCAGGGTTAGAGTTTCAATAGGAAAATGGGTTGTTTGTCCTGACATGATAGGATGAAGCACAGAAATCCAGTGAAAATCTATATGAGATATTCTACGTATGAGATATTTAGAGACATCAGTATACGTTAATGTTTGCAACTGTTCACCTTCTTTCATTAGATCCAAAAGTTGGAAGAATACAAAGGATAGAGGAAAAAATAAATATTCTGTCTTCCTCAATTATAGGGATTGCATTTTTCAGTCACCCACAGGAGGAGTTCATCAATACTGATTCCATTCCAACATACATCGTCCTCCAAGTGACTGCAACTGACATCTGCTTTTTCTCTCACCTCTTGCTCTTACCTGTGACAGCATTTGTACAGGTGAAAATGAAATCGTGTTTTAAGTAAATAAGCTGGAAGGTAGGCACAATTTTTTTTTGTAAATGCAGGACCTCAGATCTTTCTTTGTATTAGGTTTTAAAACAAATCAGTTTTCTCTGAGTATCTGAATCTTTCTCCCAGGATGATCTCACTCTTTGTAACAGAAGGAGCCTGGAACCAGCACCTCCACCGTCCTAACCTGATTGTGCAAAATCACCATCGCCTTCTGCATATCCAAGTCTGAAGCTACAAGGAAGCAGAGGAAGAAGATGATAAGAAGGTTAATTGAAGGGGCCTATATTAGCATACCCCTCAATGTTTGGGGGGTGCAAGAGTTCAACAACCAAGAAAGGGATGATATTTTCAAAGCTGTACTGTTAAAAATTCACATGTGGCTTCAGAGGGGAAATTTATGAAGAGAAAGTCATTTATCCTGTAACATGCTAATAAAGCTGCGTTGTGTGTATTCTTTCTGGCAGCTAACGTGGTTTCTCCCTGTGGAATCAACACTGTTTGAGCGGGGGGAGGTTGGTGATGAGTGAGCGCTTGGATTTCTCGGGGGGAAGAACTTCAGTTTGGAACTACGTGGAATGCATAAACAATTAGTAAACAGAAACCTCAATTACATAGAATTGGAAGACCAGAAGGGAGAGCTGTCATGCCCTTGAAATAATAGCAGAACCGAACAGAAAGAAGAAAGACTCCTCTTCTTGCCTGGCAAGGACTCAGCCAGGAAAAGCCATGGACTTTGTTGACCATAACCCTCCCAACTTCCTTTTCTCCGTTATAAAAATATCCTTCCCTTGCCCTGGGGGAACCTGCACATGACTCACCCTGGTTGCAGACCCTGAATTGCAATTCTCTGCTGATCCCAAATAAACCCATTTTTGCTGGAGATACATCGGGCAGTCTATTTGTTTAGGTCAACAAATACTACCATTTAATTGTATCATGTTCATTGTGTATCTGTTATTTACATTATCTTTTTAAATTATAATTTTTATGTAATTCATTGTAGCTATTATTAATATTTACACTAATATTTAGTGCCATTATTATAGTAGCATAAATCACTTAACATATTAATTTGTTGTCCTTAAAGGAAGTTCAGAAGTGTCCTCAACTGATAAGATACTTAGAGAGCACTTATAATGGACTGGGAAGTGACATGATGCTAGGCAGAGTCTCTCAGGTGGCAAGAAGACATTACCTACTGGCAAAGGAGTAAAAAGATAAGAATACAAAACCTCTAGTCCTTTGACATGTTAACCAGATATAGCTGGATCATGACAACACAGTATTTTCACACACTATTTGTGCTTACTTACTGGTAAAGCACAACATCGGCTCTGACAGCCTGCTTGTCATGTTAGTAAATAGATGTCAGATACCCTGACACTTTAAAAACGATCTTACCCCATTTGATCTGGTTTAGAGGACCAAAAGCAAATTAAAATATTTATTCACTTTTCAAGAAATATTTATTAAAGTTCTGTTTCTAGGCTGGCACATCATTCAATTCAGAAGGACCAATGGTGATGAAGACCAGACCAGATGAAGACCAGATCTCTGCTCTCAAGGGACTTTTGGAATATAACAGTGTCTATTTCTGCCTGCATTTAACAGAATTCTAGTTAGAGCTGCTTTCTCTTTGGTACTTTATGTTCAGGGAAATCCATATAACAGTGTAATTAAGTGCAGTCGTAAGAAGGAATTCTTTTTGACTCTATTATTTTGTTACCCTAAGCTTTGGAGTTCAATCATGACAATTATGTTTGCTGTTTTATTTACTGACTTCAAAACCAGGCTACATTATGTGATGACAATTATATTCAAAGAACAAATACATTAGTTGTGCTATTACTAAAAGGCAGTTTTTTACTTTGGACACTATTTTTCACCCAAATATTCAGACACAGAGAGATATGTATGCACACAACAAAATAATAAACACACTGGTAAATAAAAAGAACAGTTTAAACAACAAAATATATTTTTATTATTTCTCCTTGACTAGAAAAGAAACATTTAAAAATGGAATTCAGGGATTGATTGATAGATTGATAGCCTGTATTATCAGTTTGTTTTTCATATCTCGATCCTAAAAATCTCTTAGTTATATAGGGATTCATCATCTGTTAGGTTATGTTGTAATAACCATGCTGTGCAGATAAAAAATACTTTTAGCATAGAGCTGCAAACGGCTTTCCTAGCGAAGTTAGATGACTACGTGGGTAATAATACAGGTGGAAAATTTGGCCAAGAAAATGCAATTTTTCTTGAACCAAAGGTCACAATTCTTCATGCAGTGATAACTTCCTCATTATTCCTTCACACTGCAACAAATCTGACCAACTCAGTAAAAGCATTTATCATTTCTTAATCAGTTAAAGCATTGGTGATGAAAAACAAATCCTCTCTTTTTTTAAAGTTGGACAAATTTGCTCAGTACAAAAGAACCTCAGTGATTATTTCTCCAATAACAATTAATTTATTTTTAAGGCATCTGTTTCCTCTCATTTTTTTTTCATTTTAAGAGGGGAAGAAATAGAAATGGGTGGATCACTTCTTCAGAGTAAAGTGTATTTATGAGATGCTGTATTCAGATTGTAGTTTGCAGATTATGTTTTATTTAAAATTTCATTATTTATTTTTTATAGCTAACTAGGGTTTTGGACATGAGAAATATTTTATCTAATTATCTTCAATTTTATAATCACATAGCCATAAACTATAGATTTAGCAAGAACTGGGAATTAAGTAAACTTCATTTTATGCTGTCCTGGTCTCATGCCCAAACATTTTAGATAAAGTGATTCTAGGTTAAATGAAGAGCAGTCTATATAGATTTTTAAAATGAATTTAAGATGACAATACGAAGAGGAATGTGTGTTAGAGAAGGAACATGGCACAAATTATGCCTGCCCAAGAAAGCTATTTTCTGCTGCCTTTACTAGGATTCTTCCTTAAGTTACTATCCAGTGGCAAGTCAGGACCCGACTGATAAGGGAACAGGAGGCTGGGCTCCTGGCAAAATTTAGGTCCAGGGTCACTTCTCAGATTTGTCAGTTCCAATGATAGTCTGTATTAAATAGGCAGATATTGGACTAAAATTTTAATTATTACCTTCAGTGAAGAAAAGCTGTATTAGAGTGAACCATGATGGTTAATTTTATGTGTCAACTGGAGCGGGCCAGAGGATGCCCAGATTAAACATTGTACCTGGGTGTCTGCAAGCATGACTCCAGATGAGATCAGCATTTGAATCTGTGGACTCCATAAAGTAACCCCACCCCCGCCCAGTGTGGGTAGCCATCCTTCTATCCTCTGAGACCTGAACTGAGCAAAAGACAGAGGAAGGGGGAGTTTGCACCTTTTTTCCTGCCTCACTGATTGATGTAGAGCATCTACTCTCAACTTCTTCTGCCCTTGGACTTGGATTTATACCATTGGTCTTTGATTTACACCACTGGTTTTCCTGGGTCTCCAGCTTACAGATTGCAGATCATGTAACTTGTCAACCTCCAGAACTGCATAAGTCAATTCCTCATAATAACTCCCTCTCTCTCTCTCTCTCCTCTTTCTCTCTCTCTCTCTCCATATATATATATATATATATATACACACACACACACATATATAGGTATACATAAGTGTGTGCATATATACACATATACAGGAAATATAGACAGAGATATTGGTTCTGTTTCTCTGGAGAACCCTAACTAATACATACACACACACCCAGACATGTAATTTAGTAGAAAGAACATAATGCTAAATTACAAAAGTAAAAAATGTTTACAAAGAAAATATTGCAGGTTCATAATAAAAGATCAGATCAAAAATTAAGCTAAAACAAGGATGAGGTCTTAGAATAATATTATCTTTAGTAATTGTTATTACTAGTATTAGAGTCCAATAATAATAATAGCAGCACAGATTTGTAAAACGATTATAAGTTTATAAGGATATTCTGTATCCATTGCCTCAGAAGGCAAGTGCCTGAATGAAGATTTTGACACCTACCTACCTTCTCAGTATAGCTCTCCTCCACTTTATGCAGATAGACCCAGATTAAAGAAACTGGTGTCATTCCCCAGGCATTTTATTTATTTCTTCAAACCTTTTTAAGACCAAGCTCATATGACTCTTAGCAATTCTTTTCTCTGTTTCCCTTTAACATCAAACTATGCCACATATTTTACACTTATTATCAGCTTTTATATGCTGTTTTTCTTCATGTTATGTTGTCTTCTTAAATAAGTGTCAAGCTCATCATAGGCTTAGATGACATCTCTTCTTGTGTTATTAACATCCCAGAAGCTATTATAGTGTTAACAACATAGCAGATTTTAAAGCTTATAAAAGAGTCTCAAATTCACATGTTTACTGATTAATTTAACCCCTCTCCTCCTGAAATTGTTTTCTGGAAAATGTGATGGCAGACTATTACCACACTTCAGGTGACTAATATTTACTCAATTTACCAATGCTCCTATGTGTGTTATTGGTAATAAGATATATTTGTAAGGAAGAAATTTTCTAAATTACAACAATCCTGTTTTGTTAAAATAAGGATGAAATAAAAATTCTACTGGATTTGAATAGAGGTATAATTTTATTTAAGAAACCATGGCTTAAAGGACAAATGAAAATTGTCTGAACGATCTCCCTACTGTGTTTCAATGGAGTTGTGTCTCCTCTGGTCAGTTTTACATCAAATATTTTAGTCCTGTTGATGATCAGTGGATCCACATGTGGAGCATATTTGTTTCTGAAATACTCCTCTGAGAATTATCTCCGCAGCTTATTTGTGATGATTAAATGGTTTTATGGAATTTCCAAGGTGTTTGTTTGTTTCTATTTATCTTCTCCCAATGTGTTTACTCTGGGGATTATTTCTGATAGAGTTTTACAGTTTAGCTATTAGTTCTTGTATGTTGTTTAGCAATGTTGGGCATTTTTAGGCTTCTTTTGTTGAAAAAACCCACTTTATATTTTATTACTTATGAAAATCAAGATAAAAATCAACCTTTCAAAATACTCTGCGTTGAATCAATATACAATGAAAATGCTGAGTTCACAATGGATTCTGTCAATGTATTGAAGTAAGCCTTCTATTTGCACACGTGGCTGTGATATTTCTCGCATTACTGAACCGCCTTCATAAAATAATGAAAGAAGGCAGCGATGACAAGTTTCTAGACAAGTTAGGCTAAAGATCTAGTTTGAAGGGCTAGGGAAAGAGGAGAAAAGAGGGGGAATGCTTTTTAGTCTTCCATTTTCTCCAGGTGTCAAGTGTCCCTGAGTCTTGAAAGAAGCCAAAGGCACTGGCTCTGGCCCCTGCCCACCCCAGCTTAGCTCAACTCCTGAAGAAAAACTTCTCTTGAGTTCTGAGAAGTCTCCCTGGGTGGATTTCAAATGCGCTTGGACCTTAGCTCTCAAGGGCACCAACTGGGATCACAAGGCGTCAGAGCTCCCTCTGGTGGTTGCTGTCACCTCTTGCAGACCCTGGGCACATTGCTGTCTCTGCCCGGGACCACCATTTCTGCTGAGTGGTCCAGGACTCTGCTAGGAGGGCTTCTACTGGGGGCCTCTGTCTCCAGATCCCCTGAGGCCTGTGGCTGCACAGTGGTCTGAGTTAAAGAGGAGGGGATCTTCTATTATTCCAGACTCAAATATGATATGTGAAATAGTAATATTTATACCAACAATGACATTTTGTCTGCCATATCCCTTTCTATTTTCCTCACCCAAAACATGTCTAATATTAAGACCTGGGATAAATTCAAGTAAAGTACTTGGTCCTAGGTTAACTTTATCTGGTCTGGCTGCCTCTCTTTATGTTGTGTTCTCTTCAACAAGGTTTCTCTATCCTTCCTACAAAATGTTTGTTTTAGTCAGATGTTAGTCTCAAGTGCACCCATCACAGCTATGCACATCTAAGCCTCAAGGTGGCACGATGCTTAGGCTCCTGTCCAACCTAGAGCTACAGATCTGTTAAGGCAGGCAGTGTTGATTAAAATCCTCCTAATTAAAAAGAATTAATTGGTTTTTTTTCCTAGTTCCTTAAGAAAACTTTTTGTGCACTCGGCCACAACTTTCACAGTTGCGTATTTTTCATATTTATTTTCCACATTCATCCTAAAAAACCTCTCAGATTATACAGGTAAGAGGGACCATCCCCAGGCACAGATTCAGTCCCTTCATAGATAGCAACACTTGTGTCCTGCTATGTTGACAAGCTGGACTATATCAGCCTAGCACACTTATAAAATTCTGCCTTATCAGACACTTCACTAGCAGCCTGCAGCATTACGCTCTTTTTCCAGATTCTGGTCTACAAAATAAAAAGCAATTTGAGCCTTGGTAAAGTGGTAAGAACATTATTTCCTAAGAAACAAAGATACTTCTCTTCTCCTTTTTTTGTCTTGTTTTATTTTACCATTTTGTACTTGGGAAGAAAAACTAGCCAAGATGAAAAAGCACATTTCTCAAAGATTAATACCATCTCAGTCTCTGAGATGGTATTAAGCTGAGAACTGCAGAGAGAAATTTTATGATTTTGAACTCCCTAGCTATCCCTCTACATGAATTTCAAAAGTACAACCTCTTCATCTTCAGAAATTGGATTGACTATTTAGCCCTCATGTAATTGGTTTATTTTACCCTTACTCATGGCCTCAAATTATTAAAAAAAAAAAAAAAAAAACCTAGGAAAGAACAGTAAAAAAATGAACAAACAAATCACCACCCCACCCTGACATTTTGCTGCCTTATGATTGAAAGTCAGATTTCAGTTTTGGCAGAAACCAACTAGACATGAGAATAATCTAAAAATGTAGAAGCACTGATGTCTTGATGGCTATGGCATTCAATTGCTTACTTATTGAAAATCTAATCATCATATTCAGCAATTTTCTTGGATGTTGTACTTTGATATCAGAGGAAATTACCATTCCTATTTACAGAATAGTATTTTCTTAGAAATAAAATATAGAGAGGTATTTGAAATGCAAGCTGGGGGTCAAACTAGTCAGGAAGTCAGCTATTCTGTCTGTTCTACTTAATAGATATGTGACCATGAACAAACTTCACCTCCCGGAACCTTGATTTCATCATCTATAAAATGGCCCTAGAGGTCTAAACCAGAGGCCTGCTTCTTCTATGATGTGTCGCTGGTATGATCGTTGGCTCCCTCTGCCAGCATGGAGAGCTGAGCTTCCCCAGAGCTCACTGAGACTGAACTTCTGAGCGATTTCATTCCCAATAAACATTGATGAAAGAGTAGCTGACACAGGGGTGGGTATATGGTAAAGCTGAAAAAAAATTAGACAGTCAAGGAGCAAGTTATTTCAAAAGGAAGTCAAAATACTGGATTCTGAACTTCTTCAGAAACTAAAATGTCTGGACTGAAGGATCAAGGGGAGGGTATTTCCCTTACCATACACGAGGATGTATTAAGGACTTATTATAATGAAAATCAAATTATTTAGGCAGGGTTGGGCAATGTGGAAAAATGGAATAGGATCAAGAGTCAAAAAATTATTCCAATTTATGGGATTTTGGTATATGACAAGTGATATGTAATTTTTTTAGAAAAAAAGAGAATCTATTCAGTAACTAAAGATGGAAAAGATAGTTATTCATAGATAAATTATGTAACCAAATTCCTAATTCACACCATGTACAAAATTAAACTCCAGACGTGTTAAAAAATGAAAACATTTAGTACACAATAAAGGTAAGAAAAGTGTTGACCATAAATAAAAAATAAAATCATATATATGACTACATACAATTGAAAGTTTTGCTTAATGAAAGACATTTTAAAGAAAATAAAAAAGCAAATTATAAATGGAAAAAATGTCTGTGACATAGAAACAACAAATAAACAAAAAATAATTCCTAGAAGTGAATTTTAAAAAGCTCAGATTCAATGGAAAAAAGGAAATGTATGAATAAATATCTCACAAGAAGGAAACATACTTGACTTCTAAACATGTGACAAGATCCTGAAGATTATGAATGATCAGGGAAATGCATATATGAACCATACTGAGATACAATATTCATCCATTTGATGGACAGCAATTAAAGTCTGAATATCAAATGGGAGAGCACACGTGCAGTCACTTGATTTTATTGTCAGTGGAAGCATTAGGCGCAACCACTTTGGAAAATCATTTGGTTTTATTTTTTAAAATTTGGACATTCAAATAGCATATTACCAGGAATTCCCTGCCAAGCACAAATACAATGCATACAACACTTTATATAGAAAAGAAAAGTAATAACAACAATTATTCACAATAGCAATAACCTAGAAACAACCAGAATGTCCACCAAAAGGAGAACTGATGAAAAAAACTGCTGCATATTCAAATATGGGGCCATTATACAAAATCATTCACTACATAGTAATATGCAACAGTATGGATGAATCTTAGTCTAATGTTAAAATGGGAAAAAAATAATTTTAACAAATGACAGCATGCTACATATTATTGAATATAAAAACAAATAAAATAAATAATATAATATTTGGGGGTATTTTTCATTTGTGGAGATACATTTTGAAACAATAATTATTTTTTTAAAAAGCAAATTGTATTATTGACATGGAATTCCGGAGATGTTTATTTCTATAAGGAGGTAGATAGGGTGAGGGGCAGAGACATGTGACTACTGCAAGTCCTATCTCTTATTTGCAGTGGTGAGTTTGTAGGTACTTATTATATTTACAGTGAATAAATATCAAGTAAATTTTTTTAAATGGTCATTCTTGGATCAGTGTTGGAAGTGCACCATGATTCAATGATTCTGATTAATCAAATTTTACACACATGAAATATTCTTTTCACATAAAATAAAAACTAATGATAACAGTTAATAAGACTATTGTGATGATTAAAAGTGACTACATGTGGAAGGAAGTAGCAAAGAGTAAGTGATTAATATTTTTTATGTGTTTTGTTAACATTTTTGTGATCTCTTAACTGTGCAAGTTTCCAAATAGAAATTATTTGCTTTGGAGTAAGTGTTCTTTACACTCTTTCATTCTCTACAGTCTTGAAAGAAATGTGTAAGATATGCATTAGTCAGCATACAATTATACATACAAGTGGATGAAATTACCACATTAATATAATTCAAATTGTGCAGTCACAAACCTTCCACATAAATGCTGTATTCTGATTTGACAAAATTACTAGATATGATTTATAACAACTTAGTGTTTATTTTTCTTAGGAAAAAGTGGGAGAGGGTATTGTTGGAGAATGGGCACTTAATTCTTGATCATGTATGCTAATGAGAAAGTTGGACAATTACAAATTAGTGTCAATGAGGAACCAAATTTGTAATAAAAATACAATTGTAAGCAGTATATGTGTATATATATACATATATGCATATATATATATATATATATATATATATATATATATATATATATATATATTAGTTTTAATCATCCTGACAAACTTGTGAGGGAAGGAGATGCAGAGAACTGAGTTGGCTGGCTAATGGTGTAACTAATTCAGGGAAATGCAGTTAGAATTCAGATCTTCCTAATTTCCTATACTTTCACGTTTCATCTTAGCTACGAGTGAAAAAGTCAGATGCCTGTAGCGGTACATAGGAATGTTATCCAGACAGCAAGTCAACTTTGTATCTCCCCAGTATTAGCACAAAGTCAGGATATAAAAATAAATTACACAAATAAAGCAGTTCCATTTAGACAGAATCACCCCCAAATGTACCACTTTGAAAATAACACAATAGAAATATAGGCTACTCAGGGCATTAGTACTAAAAAATACTAACCTTTAACAAAGACAAAATATGAGTGATAATGGTGTCCACATTTGGTACATTTTAGTATTGCTTAGAGGTGAAGCTAAATTAATCATGATAATTAGCTTTAAATTCTCAAAATTTTCCATTACCATTTCTTTAGCTTTTAGCATTTATATTTCATATGCATTTTATATTGGGAAATTCTGTCAGATAAACTGTTACTATGAAAAATATTTTTTTTACTTTGAAAATTAACTTATACGGTGAGTAATGTGAAGACCACTATTTCAATTTTTCTTTATAATTATTTCTTAAATTTTAAATTACCATTAAATTGCCATTGAACAGCTAAAGGATGAGAATAACTGTTCAAAATGAGAAATAGATCGGTTAGAAGTGAAATTTTGAGGCTTGGAAGATAATACTAGGGAAAATCAGCATATTATAAAATAATTCATACTCTACTGAGTGTGTACATACTTTTGTGCTGAGGGGATAGATGACAAAATGTATTTAGGCAACAAACTTTTTGTGTATTTGTGCTACATTTTTTTTAAGACAGCTTTGAGAATAAATTTCAAGAATTTTTGTTAGACCTTTCTTACCTCAAATGCCTTTGCCAGAAATAAATTTAAGTAAAGCACAAAAAAACCCATCTTCTAAAAATCTCTACTATCTACAAAGTTTGCATATGATCTTGTCATTAACCATAGGAAAAAGATTGATTCCCCAAAGGGAAATAAAATAATAGTGGTCGTCAGGTGGCATCATCATTGCCTGTGTAATGACAGAATCTCTGGAAACAGAAACTTTCTTCTCAGGTGTTCACACTTACCTAATTACCCTCATGGTAGGAGAATCAAATTTTTTGTTTAAATTAACGGAGTTTTCCCCAAAGTGAAAATTTGATATTTTGTTTAACTCTTTTTCGTTATCGATGATTTACAATGTATGGTAAGTTCATTTGAGACATGTTCTTAAAAATGCATTCCTATGAGAATTGTTTAGGAAGATAACAAATTCCTTGAAAATAGAAGTTATATGAGCACCTTTTCCCTCTTCACCAGTATCGGTAGTGTGAAATGGGATAAATTAAAAGTTTTTCTGTTTAAAAAGGTGTTGCTACAAAAGCCATGTCCACAGACAAAATTTTCTTAGTTTTGAGGGCCTTGTGACACAGTCAGCAAGCTGTCAAATATGAAATAATGCCCCCTTTTTCACAGTGGGCACTTGTTTCTAGAAGGCTGTCCAGATGTCCAATCAGGGATTATATTTCATAAAGTTCTTGGCATCTGGATAGTTCACAGATGACTTAGACAGAGATCAGACTGGGAAGTGTAAGAAACATCTGGGTCTTCTCCACTCTCCCATTCCCATCTGCCTGCTGCGTAGAGACTGTTTCCCAGGGAAGGTGAGACCCCTTGTGAAAGAACCTGTATGGCTCAAACTGTTATATGGAAGAAAGCTGTCTGCCTACAAAGAACACCTGCTTTGGGTCTTTATATGTACAAAACATTGCTTTCATGGCATTACAGTGTTGAAATTTGGAGAAGGGGAGTACTTCTTAAAGCTGGTAGTTTAGACAAATGAACGTAAACCCTATTTTAGATTCAATACCCCATTTGTGAGTATGGAAGTTATAGTGATTGAATAAATATCTTCAATTGGCATTTGGATAACTGTGTGCTCTTATATATATTTGGTATTTTCCTCAGATTTCTCCACAGTTGTGTGTCCTTAATACAGACCATCTTCTCTCTCTAATCACCCTGCAGGCTTCGTGGACTTCTGGAGAGTTGATTCATCTTTGGGACTTCAACCTCATTGCTTTCTTTTAGAGAAATTCATCAACTTAACATTTTTATTTATATTTGTATGATTTCAGGTTTTAATACACTTATATACTTAATAACCTAACTCAAAATCCAAAACTAAATAAGAAATCATATGCTGAAAATTAGCCAAAAAAAGAAAATTCAACAATTGAAATAAGAATTCACTCCAGAAAAAGTTCATTCTCTGAATCAGTCTGACAAAGTATTAAAACAACTAAGTTTAGGAAGCTCAAAGAGATATATGAAGGAAGAGTATCCCTTAAATATAAATATAAATCCTGTGAAAGAATCAGAAACAATGAAACAAAACTAGGTAAAAGTGAATAGAGAAAGTCCAAGACAAAAGAAAGAATTGTACAAGAAATGATATGGGTTGATAAGCTAGATTAACTCTACTTAAAAATAATGTATTTTTTATGGTTAGGAAAAGTAAAACAAAATTCTGGACCACAATAATAAGATGCCTAGCTAAAAGAAGTAAAGGGAGAATGTTAAATTTGGGTAGAAGTATTTTGTAGGAGAAAAACACTGATAGAAAAATATATCACTAGGCCTTTATATTTTTTAAAATTCTAGAGATCTTAAAAAAGAAAAAGGCAAATAATAGGCAATATTAAAAAATCATTGGAAAATATTATTAGGCATTTACATAAATCTAGAAGTAGTGGATAAATAATAGACATTAAAAATAGGAGAATAAATGAAAAAATTAAAACAAAAAAATGAAAATGTGAAGCAGAAAAGATATGACAGAAATTAGTTTAATATATCTGTAAATGATAAGTTTAAGACAATATTTTCAAACTGGATACAAAATTCGCAGGGTATGTACTCTGCATATGAACACCTTATAAACTATGCTATAATACACTATGCCCTATAACAAAAAAAGAGAAATGAAAAATATATGTAATTAAATGGCATGAAAATACTATCTAAAAAAGCCATGAAGTGTTAGCACAATCAGAACATATTATATTTTCCATTTAATTTACAAATACTACTATTTCTTGTTGAATAGCTCTTTTTATTGTTAGAATGAGTCCTTCTTTATCCAATTTGACACTTTTAAAACAATAACACAAAAGCACATATGCAAAGTAAAATCTTATGTATACAAAATAAATTGACAAATTTGGGGCTTCCCTGGTGGCGTAGTGGTTGAGAATCTGCCTGCCAATGCAGGGGACAGGGGTTCGAGCCCTGGTCTGGGAGGATCCCACATGCCGCGGAGCAACTGGCCCCGTGAGCCACAAATACTGAGCCTGCGCGTCTGGAGCCTGTGCTCCGCAACGAGAGGCCCGTGCACCGTGATGAGGAGTGGCCCCCGCTTGCCACAACTAGAGAAAGCCCTCGCACAGAAACGAAGAGCCAACACAGCCATAAATAAATGAATAAATAAATAAATAAATAAATAAAATTAAAAAAAAATTGACAAATTTATAATTATTGTGGATTTTTAAAAAAACAGTTTTATAAGAAACAGACCTTTCAGAACAAAGTAATGTTCAATGCTACAATAAAACTATCCAAATATAAATGATAGTTATTACTGAGCCTAATGAATAGAGAATATATATTTTTAAAAATCAACTTATATTAATATACATTTTAATTTTTAATTAACATACCTTTACTAAATGGCAATATAAGCTCTCAGAAAGGTCTCAACAAATTTCAAAACATTACTGTGACACAGAACATTTCCTCTCATAACAACTTAATTTTGAAATAAAAATTTTCAAAATTCTTTAAAAATGTAAACGCTCTTCTAAAACTCTTGGATGAAATAAAGTAATCACAATTTTTTAAACAAAAAATTAGTAAGTACTAAATAACAAAAAATTGTGGAATGCAATTAAAATCTTATATTGATATATATATATATATATATGCATACATTTATTTAAATACATAAGAAAGACTGGAAATAAATGTTAGAAGTTCAATGTAAGTTGGTTGAAAAGGTGTAGTAAAGTATAAAGTATGAAAAAAGGAATGTTTTAAGACAGAAAGTAGTGAAACACAAAAATTATCTGACCCCAAAAAACCAAATACTACTTTTGGGAAAAAATACCAATAAAAGAGTCTCCATTGAAGCAAGGATTATTAGAAAAGAAAGGAGAAAGGATTAAACAGTAACATTAAGACTGAAAGGGGAGATATAACTCCGAGGGAAATTTTATAAATCATAAATGAATAGTTTGTACAATGTTATCACAGTTTATTTGAATGATCCTAGGAACTTTCTGAACTTACTCCAATTTTAACAGTGGCTCTTTCTGGGTAGCAATATGCATTGATTTTATTTTTAATAAATTTCATGCATTATAAATAATTTTAATTATTAAAAAAATTAAATTATCAATCAAAATTTCAAAAGGAAAATTCCTTTAAAAATGTAATAAAGAAATCAAATATCTCAAGAAAAGATCCTCCAGTCCAATAAATGTGGTTATTTTTATCTTTTGTCGTTCATTACTATAGTAATGTAGAAATCCAGTTACTGAAGTTATAAACCCTTATAGATCATTTATATTCTCTTTCATTCAACTGTAATCATGTGCAAAGGAAACAAAGTTTTTTTTTACTTCATTCCATGGTCTGATTAAATTACACTTATTAAAATTTTAAAAGTGACAAATAATATAGCTCCTTTCTTAAGAGCTTATGCCATAATCCCATCACAGAGTAGAACAGATATAATTCATGGAGCTACTAGAAAAAATTATATGTATTCAGTTTTAGAGAACACTCATGCTCAATATTCAGAATAAGATTGCTATAACATTTCCAGCACTTATTTTGTTTTAGTAGGTATTAATATTAAACAGTTAACTAATACATTTTTAAAATTCAATATTCTTGCATCCACTCTAGGATTTTGAAATTGAGTTAGCTGTCGTAGTGTAAAGAAAAATACTTTTCTTTATCTAAAAAGGAGTTCACGTTACTGCTTGAATGATGAGGAAAGCAGAAAGGACACCTTGAAGTACCCTTCTCATGGAAAATGGAAGCATCAATGTCTATCATTTCCATAGGTAATAGGTTGAATGTTCTTTGTGACCCAATCAAATGTAGTCCCAATTAGGAAGTTCCTCATTTCTGCAACTCCAATAGTAAATCAATATCTCTAAGAGTCCAGGAAATGGACAAAAATATATCTGTAGTGGGTAAAGCTCCCTTTCACAGATGATTCTTCAATTAATGGCTGAGTATCTCAGGAGACAGGACAAAGTTACACTTAATTTTAAACCTACAATTAGTCATAGTTGTTGTTCCGTACCTTAACGAAAACCTGATTTTCCTGTGTCTAGCTCACCTTATTACTTTTGTTTTCCCAATCATTGGACCAACACACTAGACCTGGTCCCCCCATTACACAAGCTCATTAATCTGTACTTCTTCATGATATTTATCAAAATTGTGTTTATATAGTTCATTCTGTAATTAGTTTAAAATTGGCCTTCACACATAGAATACAAGCTTCATAAGGGCACAAACTGCCAGTCTTGCCCACATTGTATTTTCTGTACCTAGCAGAGTACTATATGTTGATGACCAATAACTATTTTCTAAAAGTTAATTTTAGCACACTTTTTAGGCACCCCACACAACATATTTTGTCCCATGCAATATACACAACAATATCAGGATTGGAAGGTAGTTATTATAATCTTCACTGTTTTAATAAAGAAAGACAGTGAAGTTCAGAGAGATTAATTAACAAGGTCCCACTATAAGTGACCAAGCCACCATTTGACCATTTCAGCTGCCTGTCAACCTTGGACTCATCCCACTAAAACTTTATTTTGTACTGTGTCTTTAAAGCCTGGAAAGCACTTCTGCATAGTAGCTGCTCAGGAAATGAGAGAAAATATCAGTGGGGTGTATGAGTTAAATAAATCCTAGCCTGACTGCCTTTCTGCTGGAAGAGTCTAGGTAGGGAAGTAACTTCTCTGAATCTCGATATCTGCATCTGGAAATGATACTCATTGATAAGGATGATAATTACTTTGAGGGTTTTGGGCAAATTAAAAGAATTTCTTTATAAGGTAATATTTACTTGCACTTCCTAAGTGCCAGTCCTGTTCTATATATTTTGATCAAAGTCTTAGATTTAATCATTGCAAGAATCCTATAAGCTATGAGAAAAGGACTATGATTCCACCCAGATTTAATGATAAAGAAGCAGGCACAGAGAGATTAGTGTCCTGCCCCAAATCATGTATCTTGTAATTCACATGCAAGTTCCTTAACAATGACTGAATGCATGTTCAACAAAAGTTAGGCATTATTTGGTAAAGGAAACGATGACAAAATAAGTGAGTAAATATAATATTCATGGTCTCATGCCCTTTGAGAACTGAAAATCTACTGGCAACCATTTAGGAAAATAAAACAATAATGAAACACATTGGAAGATCATTTCACGTTATGATGAGCATATGATGCTTGCATATTTCTCTTCAATTATCCAACTTTCCCACCTTTCATCAAAGGCAATAGTTTTTTTCCCCAACTACTTTTTCTCTAGCAATAGAAGTGCTAACTTGTAACAATGTTTTAGGTAACAGAATATATAATAAATAAACCTTATGATATAATGAAGGCAATGCCCCTTCTTCTAAAAAGAAGATGGTTTTCACAGCCCTACATGCTCACTTTTGAAAATAAGTATTGATTTGCTCCTTTATTTTGATGAGAAGTACTAGTCAAAGAGTATTAAAAAATTACTGTAATGTTATATGGTATTTCTCATCAGCACAGAACCTATTTTTCAAAAACAGATATCCTTTAATGGGCTATTATTTTACTTTTGTAGGCAACAGCACAATAAAGTGTTGACTGAAGTTTTTATAAAAGCAAAGGTGAAAATAGAAGACTGGAAATTCCTACAAAGTACTGTTCAAATTGTATAACAACTTCCAGTTCCATTGTAATAAAAAGTACTTAAGAAACAGAGATGACAGAGAATACAATCGGAGTTTCCAAATAGCGGGCTTAAGTTTCCACAATAGGAAAGTATAAGACTCCAGAAATGATTCAGAATAGCGCCAAAGGGAGCCTTGATCCAGGATGTACAATACCTATTGGCATAATTCTCATAGGTCACAGGAACAGAAGGACCAGCGGAGGATGGGAAAACAAGAAAGCTGTGTGTTCCTCTTCCAGGCAAAAGCAGAGGCAATTCATGAGAGGAAATGGACCTCTAGATTTTGTCTGAGGGATGCCCAACCACTCTCATGTCTGCAGATTTCCTTTATTTCCCTACTTAGGACATATTGTCTCAAAATTTTTTTACTTGTAAACAATAGCCAAAGAGACCAGAACCCTCACCCCATACTGTCCTGTGAATGCTTAAAGTTTTACAGACAGTAATTTGAATAAGCAAAAGTAAACAACAGAGATGTAACTGCTTCATGATCTTATCTTTGATCCCATCATTGAGTAATGGGTCTGTGCTTTTTAAAACTTATGTAAATGAAGATCATCTTGGTATTCTGCTGAGAGAAGTGAGGTTATAAAACTTCAATGTTGCAATATAATAATTGGCTGATAGCTATCTTAAAAAGACCCAAAGGAAGCAGATGGGGTTATCGGAGAGATATAGCCACCTAACACTGTTTCTGGAAACAAACTAACTAACTAACTGGACAAACACATAACACATAATCATCCACAGGAAGGAAAAAAGGGGGAAGGAAGGAAAGATTTTCAAATGCACATTTCATGAAATTATGAACAAACATTAAAATGGAAACAAAGCTGGAAAGTTTCTAAGTAAAGCAAAAAATGTTTAATTGCAATACTAATTTAATTCTGAGTAATAATATTCTATTTTTAATAGTTTATTCCTTCAGGAGCCTACTTCCAGTTATTCTACAAATCAATCTTACAATTATTATAAGTTAAGAATTTTCATAATTATAGACTATGGATCATATGAATATATCTGATATCTCTCTCTCTGTCTCTTTCTCAGTCTCCCTCTTTCTCGCTTTCTTCTTCACTTATTCTTAATATTCTTGAAAGCAAGATACTATTTCTCCACTTTATATGTCTTCATATCCCCAATTGCTTAGCAACTAAATAAATGGTGGCTGACTAGAAGGAAATGACATATTCCTGAATAAGTAAAAATATCTCTGAATCCATCTGTTATAACTAAGAGTTAGTAGTGTGTATATGATTTGACTTTACAATCATTTATATTTAAAACTGTAATTTCAAGGACCCTTATTTAATGGCAGACTCTCAATTATCCATGTTCAGCTCACTGAATAGTAGCAAGGCATCAACAAATGAAAAAGATAAATAACCCCAAAGTTCTATTAGTTCCTAGTTTCAACCTTTTCTCCACTCTAACTTTCAGGAAAAGTTGCTAATAATAAATGACGTTTAAGTGTATTTGTTATACAACTGCCTCATTTCCTGGCCTATATTTGTATGGAAATGTTAAAAAGCAGTGAAATGATCATAAGGTGGGTAATCACATACAGGTAGAGAGAAGGAAGAAGAGCAGACTCATGAAATCTAAAATATTGTACTCTCAGATAATTGATTATATACTATGCAAGGTAGTATATTTCATTTCTGCCTATATTCTTTCTACCTGGAATGGTTAGAATTTAAGTTTAAGAATTTCTCCTTGGTGATTGAAAGCATGCTAAGCTCCTGGTGAATTTATGCCTTATAGCTATTTCTGGCTTTTCATGCAAGGAAAATGGAAAGCAGATCTTACTGGAAGGCCTTGTTGCCTCCAGAATCAATAATGGCATTAGAAGAAAAGGAGAAACTACAAAAGGAATGCCAAACAAAACAAAAACTCTGAATCACAGATCTTAGACCTGGAGACAATAACAGATCAATGTTGTCCAGTGATTATCAAATTTTTAGGTTTTTAAAAGCAGAAATCTTTTTTTTTAAGGTGTATAAATGCCAAACAGTGAAAAAGACATTGGTGAAACTTCTGTGGTTGAAGCAATGTTTAGAGCCTCGTTTCCTCAACCCCTCCCCCATGGTAGCCTCTGATACTCCTTTACAAAACCCTGAGACTTCATAGAACAAAGGTGAGGACACACATGCTTTAATTGTATTGACAAAGAAGCCAAAGCACAGAGAGCTTAAAAACCTTTCTCAAGATGCAAGATGCAAAAGTAGTATGATGGTCCAACAAGACCCAGCATCTGGATTTTCCCACTTATTATTTTGTGCTTTTTCCACTGGTCCACCAGGCCCTATGGGAAGACTTGGTTGTTTGGGCCTTTCCATTTCCATCACCAGGAAACCTCCAGGGAGAATGGAAAAGCCCTCCTTTGTTCCTCCACTCTCTGTATAGCCTATCATAGCACTCATCATCTATTATTTATTCACTTATCCATGTCTCTGTTCTGAAAGTACAAAGCTCTTTGAGACGGATTTAGACTTTTCCATCTTTGTATGCACCCCAAGGGGCACAGTGCCTGACCCTCATGTGCTCAGTCATACAAACTTTCTTTCCAGCTCTCTGCCCCATTGTGACCTAAATGAGAGATAATGCACATAGCTCAAACTTTGTAACATTTGATTTGAGACCTCTTTATAGAAGAGTTCTTTAGCCTTACTAAGCTGGATATAAATTGTGTGTTATGAACTTAACAATATTATAATTTTCTCACAGCTCTTACAACATCTATTTGAGCCAAAGATTAAAAATAACTTGTTATTCTAAGTTATTAAACATTTTAAACAAATTTTAATAATGTTACAAAGTAGGTTTGTGAGATAGAAACAAAAAATTGATAGTTCAAAGCTCTTACCTAATGCATAGTTAAATCTCTTCTGGTCTTACAAGAAACGAAATATCTTATTATGACATTATTATACAAAATGGAGCTTTCCAGTTTTCACCAAGTAAATCAAATGTTCACTGGCATCACTGAGTTGTAAGATACCCCAGGACCCTAACATAAACTGATGAGCTGTAAAAGATAATGTCACCCCCTTTCTGAAAACATTTCCCACAGTATAAGTCCTAAACAACGTAAGATGGTTTAGATGTTCTTACATGGTCTAGTCCCTGACTACCTCTCTAACACCAACTCCCTCCTCTGGCCCTGTCCTCTACCCTCTGATGTGATTCTACACTGCAGTCCAGCCCTGATCTACTTAATTTGCATCCTAAGTCATGCTGTGCTCTCTGATTGCCTGCCCATGACACATACTGACTACAGCTTTCCCCCTAGCTCCACTCCTGGCTAACTCCTACTCAATTTTCACTTTCCCCATATTTTCCCAGATTCATCCTCTACTTCAACCTAGCTTACTTTCATGCTTCTTCTGTGTAAGTCCATTGTGACACTTGCTTTCCAGATTTTAGTGATAATCACACTGCTTCTAATTGAGATGTTTGAACACATCCACCACTAGACCATAGATGATAGAAATTTGATTTATCTTGTACCATAACTGTATGAGATTTTTTTTCTCTGCTCTAATACATTATCACAAACTCAGTTGCTTAAACAATATAAATGTATTATTTTACAATTCTGTAGGCCAGAAGTCTGACAAGAGATCCACTAGGTTGAAATCAAGGTGCTGACTGTAATACATTCCTTTCTGGAGGTTCCAGGCAGGAATCAGTTTCCTTGCCTTTCTCAGTGTCTAGTGGGCAACCACATTTCTTAGCACATGACCTCTTCCTCTATATTCAAAGCCAGAAATGTTGGGTCAAGTTCTTCTTCCTTTGCTGCATCTCACCCTGATCTCTGAAGGCAAAGATTGTCCACTTCTAAGGACACCTGTGGTTAGATTAGACCCACTGGGATAATCCAGGATAATGTCTCCATCTCATCTACAGAGTCTCTTTTGCCACGTAAGGTAATATATTTACAGGTCTGGTAATTAGGGCAGGGACATTTGAGGGGGAGTCTTTATTCTGCCTACCACAGTGATAGAGTCTACAGTGTCAGTGAGCTTGGTTAATGTTTTGTGTTTTCATCTTCACACTAGTATATAAAAATTTATAAATTGATATTTGGAAATATGTCAAATTCCCAAATTTAATGTCACTGTTTTCATTTTTGTTTAATATTTGTCCCAAGTTGGTCACAGGATGTTACAGTGACAATGTACAAAATTTTCTCCATGGTTCAAACAGAAGAAGTGAGGGCAGAATCTAGCCATGACAGGACCCACAACAGAATATATATGACTGTGATAGAAGTCCACCACGACACATAGATGTGGTTCAGGGATCCTACATGTATATATTGTACCGGATCATAAGTAATACCTAAAATCTACAATGAATAACTTATCTTTGCATCCTAAAAGTATTTTAATATCATTTCAAGGATGGCTTATTTACTTTTTTGGTCTATCAAAATAATAAAAGAATATCTGTTTATTTTTAAATTTTATTTTTTTATTGAGGTGTAGTTAATTTACTGTCTTATATTAGTTTCAGGGCTACAACCTAGCAATTCAAAATTTTCATAGACTCTACTCCATTTAAAATTGTTGTAAAATAGTGCCTATATTCCCTGTGCAGTACAATATATCCTTGTAGCTTATTTTATACATATAAAAGAATATTTAAAGAACAAGATAATTTTTAAAAGAGAAAAATACAGTAATAATTCTAGAAATGATAATTCAAATGATGATTCATGTTCAATTTCAAAAAAATCAAGTAGATACAAAACAAGCTATTACATCTATTGCTACTAAAGCCAGTATCACAAATTTAGTTTATAAAATATCATCTATCACATAATTTTAATAGTGCTAATTAGAATTTTATTGGTTATAATTTTACATTGATTTAATTTGTAACTGGATTTGGTCTTTATGGTAGTAAAAGATCTATACACATATGATGTATTACCAGTTTAGGTTTTAAACATATTTAGGTATTAATAACATTGCATTTTGCCTCTAAAAGTTCTTGAGAATAATAAGTACTTTCTGACATTCCTCAAATCTCTTGCTTGGATGTACTCTCATCTGTTCTCTTATCCACAGGATTGAATCTCAAACAATGTCATCCAAATGCTTAAACTTATTTTCATATGCATTATACTGAGAATTGCTGCAGTCATTTTTAAAACTTTTTGTGACTGTTCCACTTGTCTATTCTTCTTTATCTAATTGAAACTCATTGCAGTCAAAAAGCAACAAACAAACACGATATCCCACAGTGCCTATGAAACACAAACCCTATGCATCCTAAGAAACAGAAGATCAGGGAAAATTTCAGTTAAAATTTTCCCTGGACAACAGTTCTCTCTTCTAGTATATTTGTGACTTAAAAGAACATGCAGATTAATAGTTTCTGCAAAAATCTTAACTACACTATCACCGCACTTAATTCAATCCTGAAAATAGTTGCCACCAGTATTGTCTTATAAGCGTACTGACATAACAGAAATCTGTTTGTAGACCAATTAAGTGGCAGGAGAGGCAGTTAGGGCTGGGGATTGGAATGCAGGTTTAAAGTGTCATCAGCTGTGTCAATGTTGTTACTTTTTTAGGTTAGGAACTCAAATCTGACTAATTTTTATCATATGCCGTATTGCAGGTGGTTCAGAATCTCTTCAAAGTACTGACAGATTTCTTAACTCTGACATTCCACATTTCCCCTGATGCATTGTACTCACGCAAATTCAAAGCCCATTAATTTATTAGCAGCATATAGAGCTATCAGAGATAATTTCAAGCCTAAGGGTAATATTATTGTTAAGTTGCTCAGCCCTCTCATTGCTCTTGGTAAAATCAACGTAAGCCTTTGTACATTCGCATCCTACCTTTCCTATATAGCAGAGATATCAAAGGTTCCAATAGCTGGGCTTTTCCCATCTCAAAAAAGCATCTCATACAAAATTATTTTGAAAAATTAGACCAGGTCTCTGTAGCGTAGTTTCCTGAATGCTGAGTTTCTTACATTTAATACCAGTTATCTATCATACAACATTTTTATTACCTTGCAAAATTTTCCTTTTTAAATCTCATTTGGTATCTTCTGTTGTAGTACTTTGAAATTTACCACCTAGGCATATTTCCCAGAACCTGGCCTGAAGTGAAGATTATCAGTTGCAAGTTGTGAACTGTCTTCTAAGTCCAGAAAATTACAATGTGCTACATCATTTTACTCCGGGATTTGGGTCATTAACCTTACAGACATTAATATCTTTTGGAGTCCTTGTAGATTTAGCTTCTCAGTGGTGTTTCAGTTGTTTTATATTGAAACCAAGGGGGAGAAAACTTTGCCTTATATAACCCTTTATCTTTCAGATTCATCTCTGTATAATTGAGGGGTTGAAAAGCATGTTGTCTAAAGCTCCTTCTATGTCTAAATATCAAAGTTTCCATAATCAGTAGACCAGAGCATTTCTTTCTCTGTCCATGATCCATAGCAACTTCATATGTTTCTCAATTAAGAAAGCAGTTATTTAGTATTTTTCTTAATATGCCAGTCATGGTTACTGGATGCTAAATTTATCAAATGTTCTGTTTTTGTCTTCAGTCTTCAAAAACCCAAAATATGTCAGGAATCTCAGTCAAGGGATGTGAAAGGACATATATACATTATCTAAGATTGGAAATGCTCTCATAGAGAAGTAAGGGGCTTGATGTTTCAAGCTATCAGATTTCCTAGTACTTAAAAAATCGGAGTCCTGATTTATTTTATTTTGCCATTTGAATTTTATTGTTATCAAAAAAAAAAAAAAAAAAGACGGGGACATAGGTAGACCTAATACGTCTTTTCTAATGAAGCCTATGGTGGGTAGAGAATGTTTTTCTCTGGAAAGCAAATGGTTTTTGTTGCATGCGGTTAAGGCACTCTTACTCACCCCCTTCCTTGTACGCATTAACGATTAAATATTACACGTGGTTTTTGCCACCAAATAGCTGAAGCTGTCAGAAGCTGTTACTGCTCCTTTTGATTCCCTGTGGAATTAGAAAGAAAATAGCCACGTCCTGAAAATAGCCACGTGCCACTCTGCTTCATCATTAATATGTTCAACTCAGCAAGTGGAAAAAGTGAAAGTCATGAAACAATGTAATTGAGATTTCAAGATGGCCGTACCATGAATACAGAGTCTTTCAGCCAGAGGAACGGGATCTGTTCAAGCATCTTCCTAAAGGATGCAGCTCACCTTGCCTGCTGCTCTGGAAACTAGAATATCAGCTGATAGAAACATCACCTTAAAAGAAAGTCCAAGGCAATATCTGAAGGGGCTTTTCAATTCAGGATTTCATAAGGTTTATAGAAAAAATATCTGAAGAAAAAAATGACCCTTTGGTATGAAATAAACTATCTGTTAATAATGGAATCACAATATTCAACCTGACTACTCAACTAGGTACAGTAAATATGTGGATAATGTTATATCTTAGACAAGAACAACTTCCTATTATTGTCTTTCTCTTTTGCTTCTAAGGTAATTTTTAGACACTCTACCTACAGTCTCTCCAAACAAGAGTGTATGTGCGACACATACACATATGTATGACACATACACATATGTATATATACATATAAATATGTTATTTATATATACATATATTGTGATACATACATATATACATATAAATATACACTTTAATAACACCACTTTCATTTTGCTTCACATAGAGCCATGCAAATGATAAAAATGTGAACTTCAATGGGATATTCTGAAGAATGCTTGCTATAACTTTTCTGTCCTGTGGTAGTACTGGTCGTCTTTTATATATTTTGCTGTTTTTGTTGAGACAAGTATCACTTCCAGGCTCAGTGTTTTCCTAAAATATTCCTTTAGTCCAAGTCAACCCTTTACTTAATGGTTAACTCTTGATTTATAATACCAGGCATTAACCCCAGCCAATGCAGTTACAGGTAAAGACTTGCTTTCTTGCCAAAGTTTTACTGCTTAATCTGGAGAGAAATACTTGTAAGGAAGTAGAAGATGTATGCTTGGAGAATCATTACTTCAAATACTATGCTCATGGGAAGTACTTATATTTTTTTTAACTCCACCAGGAAAGGCAAGCTGTTCTTGAGAGTTATTACTGAGATGGTATCTTGTCTTGTTCTCCTTGAAGATTATAGTCCATATTAGAAATGTAAAACTGAAAAGAGCTGACCTCTCTTTAGGCAAGAAGGCTCCTTTTCTTTATATATTACCTTGATTGAAAATAGTTTATGCAGACAAATAAAGACTCCCCAATTGTCTTCTTGAAGATCATACATCTTGCTCAAAGGAATTTCATGGCTACAGTCTTTTAAGGCTCAGTCAAGAGTGCCTTTGGCCGTTACATGATCTTTTCTATCTGGGTCATTACCTACAAGCAACAGGCTGAGTTTATCTTGATTTTGTCATTGAAGAAATTATTAAATAGAGAAAAATAAAGGATGTCATATGAATCTTACCATAAAGTAATTTTGTTTCTCAAAATCAGGATGACCAGTCTCCCTCCCAACACACCCCAGTTGGCCCAGGGTGGTCGTGGCTAATGTCCATTGTTCTGGAATAATTATTAGTAGCACCCATTGTCACTCTCAGAAAGACTTTAGTGGGGGTGAGTTGGGGGGGCGGGCGGTAACTGGGTAATATAATGTAGGGTCACCTACCCAAAAGGGAAACAAGAAAGCATTCAGTTAATGAGAAAGAAGTAGACTGTTTACTTTCTTTAGCTGTCACTACATAAGTGGACTAAATAACCTTCTGCAACATGTTATTTCTTTTCTAAGCTCATTCTAATAAAAATACATCCTAAGATGAAAAGAGATTACTTCTCTACCCATTTTGCTTTCGGACCGTGTTCCAAAAACTGAAAGAAACCGACATTAAAAAAAAAAAAAAAAAAGGAGCGTGTGCTAGAGAGATCCTGTTTTGTGCTTCGATTCCAGCCTCATAGCAATTGCTCTGGGAACAGATGTTGTCTTCATTCTTGATGCAGCAACATTTCAGTCTTCATCCAAGGAAAGCATTTCAGTTGTAAAGGATTTAAGAATAGAAATGGAAAATGATTCAGAGCAGAACTAGAAAAGAAGCAGAATGTAACAACATCATCATTCCCCTGGTGATTTTATTTCTACAAGGAAGATTCTGAAAAACTCCAGGTATTGGGGCTCTGAAGCATCTTTTAAGATATATCCCCTGGGACTTGGTGGGCTTGAACACTGAGGGGCCTTACCATTGAACATATTTTATCCTAAATACCTGTGGAATGACTTTCACATTTCATGTGACTTTAGGGGGTGGAGGGAGAAAGAAAGTAGACCAGATGGGCATAGAATGCTCTGAAAGTGAGCATTTTCGTCTTTTTCGATAGTTATCTGTTTCTGGTTGTTGGAAATTACAGAGAGGCTTCTTGTCATATAAGGATGGGCATGAAAGTCTTTTTTTTTTTTAAACAATGATAGCCATAAAGATTTTACAAGGAAAAAAAAGTGAAAAAAAATTAGAATAGCATCCAAGTTGTATCTGATTTGCTACAGCACGAGTGTCCTTCCTCTGTCAGCTGAGTCTCCGGTCACTTTAAATTAGAACTAAAGCATATTGCTACACTCAAAGTCTAGAGCTGAAATATCTCTTGGTGACACTAGACTTTATAAATTGAATTCATAATTAAGCTTAATCTTTTCATAGATGGTAAAATTCTCTCTTGCTAAATGTGCCTCATAATTCCTTTTTCTTCCCAAAAGGTGATATTAGCCTGAGAGGAAATCTAAAACCTTCATCATTTATGACAAAGGGAAACCACAGATTTTTTTTTTTCTAAGTTGAACTTTCTGGGTAAGCAAAAACTGTCTTTCAGGGCTCTAGCTACCGCTTAGTAGTTAGACAATAAACTTGTCTCTACTCTTCCATCATGCCTAGGCTAAAAATGATCAAATTCTTTTTTTTTTTTTTTTTAAATTTTATTTTATTTTATTTTTTTGCTTTATAACAAATTTAATCAGTTATACATATACATATGTTTCCATATCCCCTCCCTTTTGCGTCTCCCTCCCACCCTCCCTATCCCACCCCTCCAGGCGGTCACAAAGTACCGAGCTGATCTCCCTGTGCTATGCGGCTGCTTCCCACTAGCTATCGACCTCACGTTTGGTAGTGTATATATGTCCATGCCGCTCTTTCACTTTGTCACAGCTTACCCTTCCCCCTCCCCATATCCTCAAGTCCATTCTCTAGTAGGTCTGTGTCTTTATTCCTGTCTTACCCCTATGTTCTTCATGACATTTTTTTTTCTTAAATTCCATATATATGTGTTAGCATACAGTATTTGTCTTTCTCTTTCTGACTTACTTCACTCTGTATGACAGACTCTAGGTCTATCCACCTCATTACAAATAGCTCAATTTCATTTCTTTTTTTTTTTTTTTTTTTTCTTTTTGCGGTATGCGGGCCTCTCACTGTTGTGGCCTCTCCCGTTGCGGAGCACAGGCTCCGGACGCGCCGGCCCAGCGGCCGTGGCTCACGGGCCCAGCCGCTCCGCGGCATATGGGATCCTCCCAGACCGGGGCACGAACCCGTATCCCCTGCATCGGCAGGCGGACTCTCAACCACTGCGCCACCAGGGAGGCCCTCATTTCTTTTTATGGCTGAGTAATATTCCATTGTATATATGTGCCACATCTTCTTTATCCATTCATCCGATGATGGACACTTAGGTTGTTTCCATCTCCGGGCTATTGTAAATAGGGCTGCTATGAACATTTTGGTACATGTCTCTTTTTGAATTATGGTTTTCTGAGGGTATATGCCCAGTAGTGGGATTGCTGGGTCATATGGTAGTTCTATTTGTAGTTTTTTAAGGAACCTCCATACCGTTCTCCATAGCGGCTGTACCAATTCACATTCCCACCAGCAGTGGAAGAGTGTTCCCTTTTTTCCACACCCTCTCCAGCATTTATTGTTTCTAGATTTTTTGATGATGGCCATTCTGACTGGTGTGAGATGATATCTCATTGTAGTTTTGATTTGCATTTCTCTAATGAGTAAAGATGTTGAGCATCCTTTCATGTGTTTGTTGGCAGTCTGTATATCTTCTGTGGAGAAATGTCTATTTAGGTCTTCTGCCCATTTTTGGATTGGGTTGTTTGTTTTTTTGTTATTGAGCTGCATGAGCTGCTTATAAATTTTGGAGATTAATCCTTTGTCAGTTGCTTCATTTGCAAATATTTTCTCCCATTCTGAGGGTTGTCTTTTGGTCTTGTTTATGGTTTCCTTTGCTGTGCAAAAGCTTTTAAGTTTCATTAGGTCCCATGTGTTTATTTTTGTCTTTATTTCCATTTCTCTAGGAGGTGGGTCAAAAAGGATCTTGCTGTGATTTATGTCATAGAGTGTTCTTCCTATGTTTTCCTCTAAGAGTTTGATAGTGTCTGGCCTTACATTTAGGTCTTTAATCCATTTTGAGCTTATTTTTGTGTATGGTGTTAGGGAATGATCTAATCTCATACTTTTACATGTCCCTATCCAGTTTTCCCAGCACCACTTATTGAAGAGACTGTCCTTTCTCCACTGTACATTCCTGCCTCCTTTATCAAAGATAAGGTGACCATATGTCCGTGGGTTTAACTCTGGGCTTTCTATCCTGTTCCATTGATCTATCTTTCTGTTTTTGTGCCAGTACCATACTGTCTTGATTACTGTAGCTTTGTAGTATAGTCTGAAGTCAGGGAGCCTGATTCCTCCAGCTCCATTTTTCGTTCTCAAGATTGTTTTGGCTATTCGGGGTCTTTTGTGTTTCCATACAAATTGTGAAATTTTTTGTTCTAGTTCTGTGAAAAATGCCAGTGGTAGTTTGATAGGGATTGCATTGAATCTGTAGATTGCTTTGGGTAGTAGAGTCATTTTCACAATGTTGATTCTTCCAATCCAAGAACATGGTACATCTCTCCATCTATTTGTATCATCTTTAATTTCTTTCATCAGTGTCTTATAATTTTCTGCATACAGGTCTTTTGTCTCCTTAGGTAGGTTTATTCCAAGATATTTTATTCTTTTTGTTGCAATGGTAAATGGGAGTGTTTCCTTGATTTCACTTTCAGATTTTTCATCATCAGTATATAGGAATGCCAGAGATTTCTGTGCATTAATTTTGTATCCTGCAACTTTACCAAAGTCATTGATTAACTCTAGTAGTTTTCTGGTAGCATCTTTAGGATTCTCTATGTATAGTATCATGTCATCTGCAAACAGTGACAGCTTTACTTCTTCTTTTCCAATTTGGATTCCTTTTATTTCCTTTTCTTCTCTGATTGCTGTGGCTAAAACTTCCAAAACTAGGTTGAATAAGAGTGGTGAAAGTGGGCAACCTTGTCTAGTTCCTGATCTTAGTGGAAATGGTTTCAGTTTTTCACCATTGAGGACGATGCTGGCTGTGGGTTTGTCATATATGGCCTTTATTATGTTGAGGAAAGTTCCCTCTATGCCTACTTTCTGCAGGGTTTTTATCATAAATGGGTGTTGAATTTTGTCGAAAGCTTTCTCTGCATCTATTGAGATGATCATATGGTTTTTCTCCTTCAGTTTGTTAATATGGTGTATCACGTTGATTGATTTGCGTATATTGAAGAATCCTTGCATTCCTGGAATAAACCCCACTTGATCATGGTGTATGATCCTTTTAATGTGCTGTTGGATTCTGTTTGCTAGTATTTTGTTGAGGATTTTTGCATCTATGTTCATCAGTGATATTGGCCTGTAGTTTTCTTTCTTTGTGACATCCTTGCCTGGTTTTGGTATCAAGGTGATGGTGGCCTCGTAGAATGAGTTTGGGAGTGTTCCTCCCTCTGCTATATTTTGGAAGAGTTTCAGAAGGATAGGTGTTAGCTCTTCTCTAAATGCTTGATAGAATTCGCCTGTGAAGCCATCTGGTCCTGGGCTTTTGTTTGTTGGAAGATTTTTTATCACAGTTTCAATTTCAGTGCTTGTGATTGGTCTGTTCATATTTTCTATTTCTTCCTGATTCAGTCTTGGCAGGTTGTGCATTTCTAAGAATTTGTCCATTTCTTCCAGGTTGTCCATTTTATTGGCATAGAGTTGCTTATAGTAATCTCTCATGATCTTTTGTATTTCTGCAGTGTCAGTTGTTACTTCTCCTTTTTCATTTCTAATTCTATTGATTTGAGTCTTCTCCCTTTTTTTCTTGATGAGTCTGGCTAATGGTTTATCAATTTTGTTTATCTTCTCAAAGAACCAGCTTTTAGTTTTATTGATCTTTGCTATCGTTTCCTTCATTTCTTTTTCATTTATTTCTGATCTGATTTTTATGATTTCTTTCCTTCTGCTAACTTTGGGATGTTTTTGTTCTTCTTTCTCTAATTGCTTTAGGTGCAAGGTTAGGTTGTTTATTCGAGATGTTTCCTGTTTCTTAAGGTGGGATTGTATTGCTATAAACTTCCCTCTTAGAACTGCTTTTGCTGCATCCCATAGGTTTTGGGTCGTCGTGTCTCCATTGTCATTTGTTTCTAGGTATTTTTTAATTTCCTCTTTGATTCCTTCAGTGATCACTTCGTTATTAAGTAGTGTATTGTTTAGCCTCCATGTGTTTGTATTTTTTACAGCTCTTTTCCTGTAATTGATATCTAGTCTCATAGCATTGTGGTCGGAAAAGATACTTGATACAATTTCAATTTTCTTAAATTTACCAAGGCTTGATTTGTGACCCAAGATATGATCTATCCTGGAGAATGTTCCATGAGCACTTGAGAAAAATGTGTATTCTGTTGTTTTTGGATGGAATGTCCTATAAATATCAATTAAGTCCATCTTGTTTAATGTATCATTTAAAGCTTGTGTTTCCTTATTTATTTTCATTTTGGATGATCTGTCCATTGGTGAAAGTGGGGTGTTAAAGTCCCCTACTATGAGTGTGTTACTGTCGATTTCTCCTTTTATGGCTGTTAGTATTTGCCTTATGTATTGAGGTGCTCCTATGTTGGGTGCATAAATATTTACAATTGTTATATCTTCTTCTTGGATCGATCCCTTGATCATTATGTAGTGTCCTTCTTTGTCTCTTCTAGTAGTCCTTATTTTAAAGTCTATTTTGTCTGATATGAGAATTGCTACTCCAGCTTTCTTTTGGTTTCCATTTGCATGGAATATCTTTTTCCATCCCCTTACTTTCAGTCTGTATGTGTCTCTAGGTCTGAAGTGGGTCTCTTGTAGACAGCATATAGATGGGTCTTGTTTTTGTATCCATTCAGCCACTCTGTGTCTTTTGGTGGGAGCATTTAGTCCATTTACGTTTAAGGTAATTATCGATATGTATGTTCCTATTCCCATTTTCTTAATTGTTTTGGGTTCATTATTGTAGGTCTTTTACTTCTGTTGTGTTTCTTGCCTAGAGAAGTTCCTTTAGCATTTGTTGTAAAGCTGGTTTGGTGGTGCTGAACTCTCTCAGCTTTTGCTTGTCTGTAAACGTTTTAATTTCTCCATCAAATCTGAATGAGATCCTTGCTGGGTAGAGTAATCTTGGTTGCAGGTTTTTCTCCTTCATCACTTTAAGTATGTCCTGCCACTCCCTTCTGGCTTGTAGAGTTTCTGCTGAGAGATCAGCTGTTAACCTGATGGGGATTCCCTTGTGTGTTATTTGTTGTTTTTGCCTTGCTGCTTTTAATATGATTTCTTTGTGTTTAATTTTTGACAGTTTGATTAATATGTGTCTTGGCGTATTTCTCCTTGGATTTATTCTGTATGGGACTCTCTGTGCCTCCTGGACTTGATTAACTATTTCCTTTCCCATATTAGGGAAGTTTTCAACTATAATCTCTTCAAATATTTTCTCAGTCCCTTTCTTTTTCTCTTCTTCTTCTGGAACCCCTATAATTCGAATGTTGGTGCGTTTAATGTTGTCCCAGAGGTCTCTGAGACTGTCCCCTGTTCTTTTCATTCTTTTTTCTTTATTTTGCTCTGCAGCAGTTATTTCCACTATTTTATCTTCCACCTCACTTATCCGTTCTTCTGCCTCAGTTATTCTGCTATTGATCCCATCTAGAGTATTTTTTATTTCATGTATTGTGTTTTTAATCGATGCTTGATTCATCTTTAGTTCTTCTAGGTCCTTGTTAACTGTTTCTTGCATTTTGTCTATTCTATTTCCAAGATTTTGTATCTGGGAAATAGAATCTTGGATCATCTTTACCATCATTATTCTGAATTCTTTTTCAGGTAGAGTGCCTATTACCTCTTCATTTGTTAGGTCTGGTGGGTTTTTATCTTGCTCCTTCTCCTGCTGTGTGTTTTTCTGTCTTCTCATTTTGCTTATGTTACTGTGTTTGGGGTCTCCTTTTTGCAGGCTGCAGGTTCGTAGTTCCTGTTGTTTTTGGTGTCTGTCCCCAGTGGCTAAGGTTGGTTTAGTGGGTTGTGTAGGCTTCCTGGTGGAGGGGACTAGTGCCTGTGTTCTGGTGGATGAGGCTGGATCTTGTCTTTCTGGTGGGCAGGTCCACGTCTGGTGGTGTGTTTTGGGGTGTCTGTGGACTTTTTATGATTTTAGGCCACCTCTCTGCTAATGGGTGGCGTTGTGTTCCTGTCTTGCTAGTTGTTTGGCTTAGGGTGTCCAGCACTGTAGCCTGCTGGTCGTTGAGTGAAGCTGGGTGCTGGTGTTGAGATGGAGATCTCTGGAAGATTTTCGCCGTTTGATATTATGTGGAGCTGGGAGGTCTCTTGTGGACCAGTGTCCTGAAGTTGGCTCTCCCACCTCAGAGGCACAGCACTGACTCCGGGCTCCTCAATTTGGGATGATGTGTTGTCTATTCATGTATTCCACAGATGCAGGGTACATCAAGTTGATTGTGGAGCTTTAATCCGCTGCTTCTGAGGCTGCTGGGAGAGGTTTCCCTTTCTCTTCTTTGTTCTCACAGCTCCTAGGTCTCAGCTTTGGATTTGGCCCCGCCTCTGCATGTAGGTCGCCGGAGGGCGTCTGTTCTTCGCTCAGATAGGACAGGGTTAAAGGAGCAGCCTCTTCGGGGACTCTGGCTCACTCAGGCCGGGAGGGAGGGAGGGGCACGGAGTGCGGGGCGAGCCTGCAGCGGCAGAGGTCGGCGTGACGTTGCACCAGCCCGAGGCGCGCTGTGCGTTCTCCCAGGGAAGCCGCCCCTGGATCCCGGGACCCCGGCAGTGGCGGGCTGCACAGGCTCCCGGAAGGGCGGTGTGGGCAGTGACCTGCGCTCGCACACAGGCTTCTTGGCGGCGGCAGCAGCAGCCCCAGCGTCCCACGCCTGTCACTGGGCTCCGCGCTTTCAGTCGCGACTCGCGCCCGTCCGTGGAGCCCCTTTAAGCAGCGCTCTTAATCCCCTCTCCTCGCGCACCAGGAAACCAAGAGGGAAGAAAAAGTCTCTTGCCTCTTCGGCAGCTCCAGAGTTTTCCCGGACTCCCTCCCGGCTAGCTGTGGCACATTAGCCCCCTTCAGGCTGAGTTCTCGCCACCAGCCCCAGTCCTCTCCCTGCGCTCTGACCGAAGCCCGAGCCTCAGCTTCCAGCGCTGCGTGCCCCGGCGGGCGAGCAGACAAGCCTCTCGGGCTGGTGAGTGCCGCTCGGCACCGATCCTCTGTGTGCGGATCTCTCCGCTTTGCCCTACCCAGGTATGTGGGGAGTTTCTTGCCTTTTGGGATGTCTGGGGTCTTCTGCCAGCGTTCAGTAGGTGTTCTGTAGGAGTTGTTCCACGTGTAGCTGTATTTCTGGTGTATCCGTGGGGAGGAAGGTGATCTCCGCGTCTTACTCTTCCGCCATCTTACCCGGAAGTCCAATGATCAAATTCTTGATTACCTTATGGAAATAATTGTAAATATAGAGTTTAAAGGTATTTGTTTAAGTCTCCTTAATTTTCAAATAGTCGGGCCAGAAACAGTGATGGATGACTGTAGTGATGGTTGGTGTTGATAGAAGCTAGAAGCAAATTTTCCCATTAATGAGTACTTTTACTCATTAATATTGATAGCATGTGGATTATCTCAAAGACTAAGGGGCTAAGTCTCAAAGTCTATGCAGGAGAGAGTACAATGTATTACAAGATGAAAAGATGGATTATCATCTTGTCCTAACGCTTACGTTATTCATACAGAGCAGGTATAGGAGCTATTAATGGTGGGAAAACGTATTACACAATCTAGAAAGCTTACCAGGAATATGATCTGTGAATAACACACTATGACAGGCAATAATTATTCTTAATCTTAGTGTTTATGCAGTTTTCTCAATTAAATAATTCTTATTTTTCAAACTCGAAAGAGATGTCAGTCTCTAGTAGCAAACAATGCCAATAAAATGTCGTCAAACAGATATGCAAAAACAATTAAAATAACCACAAGAATAATAATACCAACTACCATTTACTGAGGGTCTGATTAGTGTCTACTAATCTATGACTTTGCATGTTTTATTATCACTAAGTAATCCTTGTAAAATCTGTGTTAGTTACTACTTTCTCATTTTATAGGTAGTGATGTAGCTTATCCAAAGGAAGGGAAGATGATTGACTTTGCTATAGGGATGTGTCCTTGCAAGGAATTCTAGCTCTTGAACCTGGTATCAATACTGTGGTTAACAAGTGAACATTAGTTCTTTTTATTAAGCAAATTTCCATGTAACTGTTGCTCTTAACCTACTGCTTTGTTGATACTTAGTCATTTTAACTTTCTGCAGTCCCTTCCTGATGCCTTCTTCACTTGGAGATAAATGTCTATCCTACCCTTCCTTCAGACATCCTAAACCGATGTCCTCATTCACAGAAGTCAGGGCTGAGTCCTCATTAAGTGTCATGGGTCAACTCACTTGGTCAGTCTGTACCCTGGTCAGTGATTGTGGTTCAGTTTTATCCAGAAATACAGACTGTAAATGTGTCTGTACACACACACACACACACACACTGAGGTTGAAAGAGATAGAACCAATGGTAGAGTGAAATAAGACTTAAGGACATAGTGTAATTAAGGGACAAGAAAAACTAAACAGTTACAAGACAAAACACCTCAATAACATTGAGCAAGGCACAGAGTCCTAGTTGTTGCTTTATTTATCCTACTAAGGGTTGTTAACTTATATCATCACCAGGTCCTCCCTGACAATAATCTTTATCGGCGTTACCTAACTTTCCTATTGATTCTTTTCCAGAAAGGTTTTTCTCCCTCCTTTTCCTAATGGAAACATCAAAGAAGGAGGTAAACTCTACTGTGATCACTTTCTGAATACTCCTGAAAGCCTAAAACCTAAGGGTTTAAGCTGATATGAGTACATATTACCAAGATTCTTCTCAGACCACCATATCTCCCAAATGCCCCTACATGGATGTGTGACTATAGAAAACAGAGACATAAAGCAGCTGGATGACCAGCCATTTGTCCTGACAAGAAAGGAATCTCTTGCTGTCTTTTTGCTGGATTCCAAACTAAAAGTGTCGATTTTATTTTATTTTATTGGAATACAGTTGATCTACACTATTGTGTTAGTTTCAGGTGTACAGCAAAGTGAATCAGCTATACATATACATATTTCCACTCCTTTTTAGATTGTTTTAAGGCGTCAACTTTAAAATGCTGCCTAAAAGCAATTCTTGTTGAGAAAGCCTTCTCCAGCTGCTTTTGCATAAAGACAGCCCTTTTTTTGTTTGTTTAAATGCTCAGTTATCATCCTGACTTAATTCTGTGGGATTGCCTGAGTGTTTCTGTGCATTCTCTCTAGCTGAAGTCGGTGGGAAGACCACTTGAGTTGTGCTAGTGAGTGATGCTGAGTCACAACTGCCCACGAGACGTAGTCGTGTGTCCTGTCGGGTAGGTTGAGGAGAAGGATGGAATGAAGCCAGCAAGCCAGTCTTTGGGGAGCCTGACAAGCTAACTCCCAGACCAATGCACTTTAAGTTCCAATGTCAACGAAAGGCCTCTGAACGAGAAGCAGCGCCAGGCCACCTCCATACGACTGCAAAATGTGGACCTACGTGCAGCTGCCACTTACTGAAAAGTGCATTTAGTGTCCCACTCAAGCCACACTTAACAACTACTGAGAAGACAATATGGTCTTGGCACCTGGCCAAGCCCTAACAGTAACACAGTGTTTGTCATAACACGACTTTGCTGGACAGGAAGCGTGCGGAGCCCAGCTGACAGGAAGGGGGGCGCAGCTGTCACGTCCTCTACTGAAGAGCTGGAATATGACCAGTGAGGCCTGAAGAAATGCCTCCAAAGTAGCCCAAAGCAGACTAAAGCATATGTTCAAGTGTTGGAGCCTAGCCATGAATGGCTCAACTGCAGAAACAACATGGAAACACTGGACTGACACATAGTAGTGGCGAATATAATAAGGTGGGCTTTTTTTGGGGTTTGGGTGTCCTACTCCATGTAGGACAATGGAGTCTAAATCTTCAACTGTCATTAACTTTCACAACTTAGGGCAATGCCTGCACTCTCCTGCTTGCCCTTGGGTGGTTTTGTTTCAAGTGAGAGCCTCCAACATGTAGCTCACTCCCCAAGTGTGTTTTTTTTTTTTTTTTTTGCGGTACGCGGGCCTCTCATTGCTGTGGCCTTTCCCGTTGTGGAGCACAGGCTCCGGACGCGCAGGCCCAGCGGTCATGGCTCACGGGCCCAGCCGCTCCGCGGCATGTGGGATTTTCCCGGACCGGGGCACGAACCCGTGTCCCCTGCATCGGCAGGCGGACTCTCAACCACTGTGCCACCAGGGAAGCCCCCCAAGTGTGTTTTTTTAGGACATCTACAAGTGGCTTACCTGGGATTCCTAATCTGGGAAATGGCAAATATTGTATTTTCTGAGTCCCACATTCTGGAATTCATGAAAGGAACTATATAAAATGTATTCATATGTCCTAAACACTTCGTGAATACTAATCAGTATGCTAAGCAAATTGGCAGGTGTGTTCGAATGCTCCAATTATTATTTTATTTATTGACAAAATAAAGTTCCTTGCAGATTCACATGGAGCAGTAAAATAGAAAGGAGATCTTGGGTTGGCCAGATAAACAAGCTGAAATACCCCTAGCTGCAAAGAGAGTAATTTCGGAGCCGCGTTATCCCTGTAGCCTACAGGTATATCCAGAGGCTTCAAGATGTGTTTCGGGAAAGTCATGTAAATTCTTTGGTCAGAAACACCTGGGGAAACGTCTGCCTGATCTGCCCTGGAAACCTGTGGTTAAATAAACAATATCAAGCACATGCTATGCTTTGGGATCTTTGATAGGCACTTGGGATACCGTTTAACAACATTAATGAAAGCAGTCAGAAAATGTTAGCTATATACCAGGCATCTCTTCATGTTCTACCTCTGTTAGTTTAATTAATTATCACAACAACAGTTTTATTATTGTAAGCAATTTTATTAATTGTAAACTACTTATTATTTCATACATCATTATTTTATATTTGTTATTATTGTGAGGAAATTGAGACAGAGGTACAACACACAGATTTCCCAAATGTTCATTGTTTTGCATATATTTGAACTTTTCACTCTCTGGCTCTAGGGTCTGGGCACCACATGGCTTCCCTGAGATGCTTTCTGTCCATTGCTGTTTATTCTGGATTCTCTTCTCTCTCAGATAATTAAATGTTGCTGATCCATTTTTACCTTTTCTATTAATCTTTGAGGTTCTACACAGGACCAGCTACTTGTTTGTTGCAAACTGATCTTATAACTTCCTGTTTAATTACTAAAAACTAAATTTTTAGAGTAAGAATATTTTTCTTCACTTCTAAAGAAAAATATTTCAAATGTAAAAAAATGAAAATTTGTACTACCAAATGAAGAAAAAGTACTACATCTGCAGATGAAGTACATGAAATGAGCTTCCAAAGAACAAGCCTGTATAAAAATACCAGTGGATTAATTTCATGGCTGTGGATGAAGAATTTAAAATATCTTTTTTTGTTTGTTTTTAGTGACTTCTCAGCTGAGTTATGTCTTAAAGAAATGTCTTGATTACCCAGAAGTTCCTTATACTAGCATACTTTTCAATGTCCTATTATAAAATTAATTCAAATAGAAAAGTAAAAATTATACAAATAATATTGGAATAAAATGTCCTATTAGAGATCTCTTCTACTTAGCTCCTGCTCTGACTACATTACCTGTGGCCAAAATGTGTTTATAGGATCACCAGAGCTTGGTTGATTATCTCCTGCACACACACTTATAGATAAATCAAACTTACATATTAAAGAGCACCCAGAAGAGGGATAGTCATGGAGTTTGGGACTGACATGTACACACTGCTATATTTAAAGTGGATAACTAACAAGGACCTACTGTATAGCACAGGGAACTCTGCTTAGTATTCTGTAACAACCTAATTGGGAAAAGAATTTGAAAATGAATAGATACATGTATATGTATAACTGAATCACTTTGTGGTACACCTGAAACTAACAACATTGCTAATCAACTATACTCAACTATAATCAACTATACTATAATATAAAATAAAAAGTTTTAAAAAAAGAGCTGTGTGGCAATAATAACTCCTACTTCTTCCACAGAGTCAGGTATCAGTAAAAAGCACCCTTCCATTTATATAATGTATCTAATGGGAGTTTTTCCAAGCCCCACTTCTCAAGGAGCAGTCTCAGTCTCACCAGTTTTTAACAGCACTCTTTCAATACAGAATTCACCTGCTACACTGTACGCACTCCCTCAGACCTGACACTAGGGCATCACACAGGGAGTAACAGCGAGTGTGCTCTTGTTAAAGCTCTGATGTCCTTCTGCACCAGTTCTGGGCCAGACCTCTCTTTTCCTTTATGCATTCCTGCTTCTGGCTTTCCACTTCAGGAAGAGCCCTCTCTCCACTTTTCTCAGATAATAAGCATACAGAAAGCTACTTATTATTTCTTTGGTTATATCTACACTTTTTTAAAAAACTGACTTTAAGCTCTGGGAAGGCTGGATTGTCCGTGTCTTTACTGGGATTTATCTCAGCATCTGACACAGCAACTGATGTATAATAGACTCAATAGAAATTTGACAAATGGATGAATGAATTACCATTGGGAATATTTGTGAATATTACTGGTCTTGACAAGCCAGACGGTACTTAAACCTCTTTTTCCTTTTTATTCCCCTTTCTTTTTATAACTGAAGTATACTCGATTTACAATGTTGTGTTACTTTCTGGTGTACAGCAAAGTGATTCAGTTATATATATTCTTCTCCATTATAGTTTATTACAAGATATTGACTATAGTTCCCTGTGCTATATAGTAAGACCTTGTTATTTATCTATTTTATATATAGTAGTTTGTATCTGCTAATCCCAAACCCCTAATTAATCCCTCTCCCCTCCTTAAACCTCTTTTTCTATCTGTGTTGGGTGAATTCTTTACAGAATTCCGGGTTTTCAGCACCCAGAGCACTTAATTTAAGACTTGATTTTCTGAGCTGAGGGCATCTCAGCATTTACAGAGTACTTTTCCAGGGACATTGTCATTAGCTGGACTTTCTCTCTGAACTAAAAGTGACTCTGTACCCAGCTTCTCCTCCTGACTGCTGATCTGGTAGCTTCTCGCCCAGTGGGTCCCCTGGCTTTCACATCTCTGACTCTGGTAGATCTGAAACCCAGTTTCTCTTCTTCTCCCCACACGTTAGACCTTAGATACCTTGGAGACTTATCTAAGACAACATTTTCTAGTAGAGAAAGTTTTCTTTAGTTTGCTTTCCTTTGTTCTCTGTAATACAAGCATAAGTGTTGGCTCTTTTGAAGAGAGATGGGCAGATATGTAGGTAAATAGATGCTGTAGGAATTTGCATAAAGCTACTGTCTAGGGATGTTAATATGACATATTGCTTAATTAGGAGAGTAAGCCTTTAGCAGTAAAAGCTCATCTCTACAATTACTTCTTTGAATCAAATCTGCTTATATAGAGTTCAAGAATTTTTGTACATCGTGCCATTCTTAAAACATTAAAATGTGTTCATTTCATTTTTTATTAGTATTTTATATTAGTGCCCCTGTGTACGTATACTTGCCTCCTAAGGAGAGGAATTTTTAATATAACATAACTTAAATATAAGCCATACACATATGGCCCTTGTATTATCTCCTCTCTATATTTTGAGAAAGAAATAAAAGATGCTTTCTCTATATCATTTCCTATTCCCCATACTTGCGTTTCTACATTCCTCTCTCCACTCTTATTTTCTGCTATTTTAAGACAGCAATTGCTGTTGATAATAAAAACAGGCTTTTCTAAGGAAAATGTCTTTTGTATTTAGTACTGCATTTTGGGTTTAGTATTGCCAGGACTGATGAAAGTTTCAAATAGATTCTGCTCTAGAGTGTGAATTGGGTAGGGGTAGCAGGAAGTTTTCTAAGAGTTTAATTTCCTTTTCATTCCTTCTTTTTTCTAAAGTCATAGAAATTCAGGAACTGCTAGATTGTTTTCCTCCAATAATCCACAATTCCCAGTGGAAACACTGTGGTGGAGCTGTAAAATCTGGCTTCAATTTCTTGCCTAAAATCGGGATCATTCGTTCTCCAAACTCAAAGAGAATGACAGATAAGCATATAACACAGAGTTTGGTTGTTTGCTTTCAATTAAGTGTGATTTTTAACATCATAAGATATATGTGCCATGTATGGCCAAAGACATTGAAAAATACAGTCATTCAACATGATGGATATGTGACATACTTATTTTCTTGAGGAAGGAAATGGGGGAGGATTAGTTAGTTTTTCGGTTTCTCAGAAACTAGGGAAGTAAGTTTGAAAAGTTACTGAAGCTTCCACTTCTGGAAATATGACTAACTGAATGTCCTGAAAAAAGTTCCTAGTTTTCAATATAAATATATAAATATATATAATAAAATATGTAAATATATATATATATATATATATATATATATATATAAATTCAGCATAGCTGAATTAGCAACAGTTAAGAGAAATATCATCAAAGGACAAAAACCATTAGGCTAACCCCAGATAAATAAGCAGATGCTGAGGTTGATGGCTCTGTGGGGTCACCTACAGATTTCCAGGGTCCTAGAGCTTTCAATTTAATAAGATGAAGGATAGGACAGTTGACAAAGTCTCTGGTCCATTCAATGTGGGGAACTGTATTAGAGGCACCACATAAAGTGGGTTTTTCCCTGAAACAAAATTCTACAAGGTGTGCACTGGAAAAAACACACACACACACAATGGGGATAGTGTGGAAACTTGCTTATTTCCATCCGAACTCTAGGTAGAGAGAAAATATCTGCCATATGAGATTTTAGTCATAAGCAGCCAACCTCGTGAATGTATGGAACCCATAATCGCTGTGGAACTGAAAAAATCCCAGAGCAAGTACTAAATGGAAGTAGTCACAGCATGGTGGTGACACTGGCACTTGGGTAGAACAAATACATGCATTTTCTAGAAAAGTGTTCTCAACTATTCTTAAAGCAAAGATGCAAAGAATTCCCCCAGATGAAATTTCAAGGGATATGAGCTCAGAACACAAAATACATGAGCAAACAAACCATTTGCTGTGTCAGTGGAATCGATGAAAGCAGAATCAAACATGCAAGAAACACTTTGCAACACTTTTAATTAATAATAAACACAAGTACTTTTAAATACGTAAGGAATTAATTTTTGAGAGAGTAACCAGAGAATAGTAAACATTTGGGGGAATACTGCTCCTATGAACTGAATTTTTGTGTTTCCCCCAAATTCACATGTTGAAACCTTAGCCTCTAATGTGATGACATTTGGAGATATAACCCTTGGGAGGAAATTGTGGTTAAATGAGTTCATGGGTGCAGGACCTTGATCTGATCAGATTAGGGCCCTTATAAAAAGAAACAGCAGAGAGCTTTTTTTGTCTCTCTCTCTACCGTGTGAGGACACAGAGAAAGAGGCTGTCAGCAAACCAGTAGGAGGGCCCCCACCAGAACTCAACCATGATGGCACTTTGATCTTGGACTTCCAGCCTCCATAACTGTGAGAAATAAATGTTTGTTGTTTAAACCATGCAGCATGTATTTCGTTACACAGCTTGAGCAGACTAATACAACTGCAAAGACTGTTCCTTCCAAAGAGGATTTGTGTTTACTTCAACCATATTCCTTGACAGCTTTTTTTAACTTTCTTTCTTATTTTCTGCTCCTTGTTTGCTTTATGTGAAAACTATAGGCCTAATTCCCCATATTTTGAGACTCACAGGCTTTGTCTTCTGACTTCTGTACAGCCGTTAAGGTAACAAACCCTCAGCATTAATAAGGCCCCCCATTTGTCACTCCCATTGTGTAGCCAGATCTTCAGCACAGTACCCCTACCTGTGGTTTCGAATAACCTCTGTATTTCAGGACCTAAAGGTTTCCTTTACTTTCTTAAAAGTTCAATAGTTCATTATACAATCATCATTTTAACAAATATTTACACATCTAAACTTCTTTGCTGTGGGAGTGTAACTTCTAATACCCCCTCAACAAAGATGCTCCCCATCTTTTGGTTATGCCCTAGTTTTATATTATAGTTTGGAGAGACAGGCAATATAGAATATCCTTAGTAAAAAGTGAACTTTCGAACATGCTAGAAGGTGTTAAGTGTTATAAAAAATTAGACTGGGCATGTTGTGATTTTAGTCATTTGAGCTGTCTCTGATAGAGTTCATTAGGAAGGTAACATTTGAACAGAGACCAAAAACAGGCAAGGGAGTTGCCATCCCATATCTAGAAGAAGAGTGTATCCAGCAAAGCAAAGAGTCCTTGCAAAGGCCCTCAGTCAGGAGCATGCCTGGAATGTTCAAAGAACACGAAGGAAACCAGCATGGCTGGTGGCCAAGCCGAATGAGTAAAACGGACAGCAATGAGAGATGAGATCAGAGAAAAGTAATAGGGGGAGGTAGAGGAGAGAGTTATCAGGGCTGGGTAGAAATGTCCTGTAGGGTTTTGGGGTTTTTTTCACTGCTATGCTTTTCATTATATTTCACATAAATTTCTAGTTGTTTCCAGCTGGAGGTCTCACTGACTTTATGGTCAATATGATTGCCCTAAAATATTTCTCCCCCTTTTTTAATAAAGCATCTAGTTTATGAGCTGTGCTTTATTTATTTAATATAAATCCATGACAATATTCTTCTTTTACATATAAGAAGATGATATCAGAATAAGTTAAGTAACTTGGCTACCACACCTTGTTAGGACTGGAGTGAATGCAGTGATCTTTCCACACTAACATATCTTTCCAATTACACTTTCAGTCTCCCTTGGGAAATGGATAGGACTTCGTATCAGCAGAGATAAGAAACTGACATAGAGAAAATGAATACGATGGAAACTCAGAAGACTTTCTGGCATTTTTATTTTTATGGAGCCATCAAGAATAAATCTTATCTCTGAAAGACATCACAAATCTTTCATTATTCACACTAATCATTTTCTGTATTCCTTAAGGTTGCATCATTTATCTAACATTCTCCTTCTCTTTTAGGCTCTTACACTTATTGGATTTTTTCTATAATATAACACTAACTGCTTTGTGCAACAATTTACATGATTTCCTCATTCAAGGGTAAGCACCTTGAAAGCATTAATGGTAACTAGTGCTACGGACTGAATACACGTGTTCTCCAACATTCATATGTTGAAGCCCTAGGTCCCAATGTGGTAATATTTAGAGGTAAGGCCTTTGGGAAGCAATTAGATTTAGATGTAACCATGAGAGTAGAACCCTCATGATGGGATTAGTGCCCTTATAAGGAGGGGAAGGGACCAGAACTCGTCTCTCTTCACCATGTGAGGATACAGCAAGAAGCTGGCCATTTGCAAGCCAAAAGAGAGTTTCTCACCAAAACCAACCAGGCTGGCACCCTGATCTTGGACTTTCCAGCCTCCAGAACTCTAAGAAATAAATTCCTGTTTATAAGCCACCCATTCTATGTTATTTGTTTATATAGCGGCTGTTAGTCATCATTGTTTTCCTATAATTGATGCAGTGTAGGGCTCCAAGTATCCACTCAATACTATTTGTTTAATGAATGATGCTGTATGGAAACCATATCATAATTATAATACTTGATGGATCTGAGGAAGGAGTTCATTGAAATGAAAGGAGGCAGTTGAAGACATATGGTCTTTTTTAAATTTGGCTTGGTGTCATTTTGATTTCCAAAATTTAGACATAATTTAATGGAAACTAATGAGGTAAATCTGCAAAAAAATGTATTACAGGTGATTGTTTCTCTTCTAAGATATAATTTGAAATTATGTTGTAAGTTTTTTTATGTGATTTAATGTTTTTTTTACAACCAGGTTAACAGAATTTCTGCCAACTCTAGTAAATTATGCATATGTTTGAAAAACAATCTAACAAATGATGATTTTTAAAGAAACAGGTTAAGACAAAATAACATCCATTCATATATTCAAGCAGCAAAATATCTGTAAAACAGACATTTTCTCAAAGAAAAAAATTTCCTAGAAATCTTATAAATGGACATTAAAAAAATAAAATCTACTCGTTATTTTATTCTAGATGTTTTATTATTTTGAAAAGGAGAGATACCCTTTATTCCCCTCATAGTTTTACATAATTTATTGGAATCTTATCAAATGACAATAATGTCTTACATTTACTTATTTTAACCACTAGACACTAATATCAGGCAACTCTTAAGTTGTATGTAATATTCTATGGCTAAAGAAGAGAGAGATTCTCTTTTTAATGACATATAATTATGGCTGTCACATCACCACTCTTTTGGGGACAGTCATAACTTTAAATATTTTGTCCTATCATCATTACAAACAAGCATTTTCTTATTAGACTGATAGTTCAACATGGGGTGAGACAATATGATAAAATGTTTAATCTAAAGAAGCCAAATAATCCTAACTCCAATATTCCAGTGGTATCCACTTTGGAATATCACCAGAGAACTCAAATTTATTCTCTCTCTCTCTCTCTCTCCCCCCTTCTCTCTCCTTCTGAAAATAATAGTTATTTTCAAGCTAGAAATTTACCTAAGAAATTAAAATGTTGGGCTAAAATTACTGCTCCTGAAGAACACTTTGAAATCAAGCCAAAGTGAAATCCTCTCATTTTGTTACACAGAGGCTGAAGTTTTCTTGAAAGTCAGGCATGCCAGATAGTTGTGATTTAGATTTCATTTTCAAAAATTGTTCTGTCCATTTAAAATATTTTAAACCAGTAGACTGTGTTTATTTATTTATTTTTCAGATATCAGAATAAAAGTTCATCTCTCCTATCATTGAGGACAATACATATAGACTTCTTTTAAATGCTTTATTAATTATGAAAATGTTAATATTGCACTAGCTTAGGTCTTTTTTCTCTTTTTCTGCCTTAATTCTGACCTGATACGTGATAGTGCTTTAGAACACAAATTCTGAGTCCGAATTTTTCTCAGTAGTGTGTAACTATGATCCACATTCCCCAATTTCAAATTGTTGTGTCCATCTGCGTAGAGTTTAGTTAAGCTCCTCCAAGGTATTGCTGCCTCGGTGTCCATTTTGTCTGGGGAAACAGCCTGCAGGGACCTTGACATAACATGAGTGCCCCCATACGAGATCATGCCCTAGACAGCACCCGCTGCAGAGGCACAAGCAAGTGGAAGTTCCTGCTGTGACTTGCCCAGCAGCCCCTGTGATGGTAGTCACCACTGCCTCTCAGCACCATTGTGCTTTATATGCCCCTTAGATAAAACCCCCATGGGGGGGTACCAAAACCCTGCTCTTTGGGTTTGAATTGACAAGTCTGGCCCTTGCCCACGAACCCTAATAAAGGCATGTGCCCAGGTCCTTTGCTCTCTGAACCCTGCCTTGATGTCCCCATGTGGCACCTGGAGAGCTGCCAGGTCCTTGCTCCAGGAACTGTGAGGACTAAACTCTATTTCAATCTCTCTTGCGGTCTGTTGTTGAACTGAGACTCACCTTCCAGCATTTTGTGCTCCACTTAACAAACGTTAATTTAACTAAGTCATAACAAAGTCATAACACCACTAAAACAATTTCAGTCTATGCATTGATTCATCACAATAAATAGATGTGAACATTGAACTTATTAATACATTCCAATAAAGTATCTTTATGACCTGGTTATTATAATGCATGCCATGGCAGACTTTGTGGGGAAGAAAAACATTCTGCTTTGAGAGAGTCTGTAGTTTTTGAATTAAGTAGTCACTCCCTTCCCTCTCTCACTGTGAACCAAATACAGTTCCCCACACTTTGATGTTGGCCGGACCATATAAACTTGCTTTGGCCCATAAAATTTTAGTGAATAGGATATAAGCAGAGGCTTAAATGTACCCAAGATATCTGACTCAGCTATGAAATGCTGACAATTAAACAGGAGAACTTCTCTGGGATAGAGACTACCTTTCCCACCTGAGTCCCAGAATGAAAATAGGTGATACAGACCTGCACCCAACTCACAGCTAGAGCCATCTCTGATGACCTACAGACTCCATACCTGGAGTAGAACCATTCCAGTGACCCCACACTCATGCACACACTTGGAAAACAAAAAAAACGTACTTTTGTACGCCACTGAGCTTTGCTTTATTACTTAGCAAGTCTGTGTCAAAATCTCAGTAAAAATACTTGGACAGACAAAGGGGAAAGGCAGTGGGAGGGATAAATTAGGAGTTTGGGATTAACACGTACACACTATGATATATATAATAGATAATCAACAAGGACCTACTGTATAGCACAGGAAACTCTACTCAATATTCTGTAATAACTTATATGGGAAAAGCATCTGTAAAAGAATGGATATATGTATATGTATAACTGAATCACTTTGCTGTACACCTGAAACTTACACAACATTGTAAATCAACTATAATCCAATATAAAATAAAAATTATATTAAATTTAAAAAAGCACTTGGACAGAGTTTGAAAAGTACGACAATAGATCAAATAACTTTCAAACATTTTTTAAAAAGTTGTAGAAAGGAAGGAAGGAAGACAGAAAGGTAGGAAGGTAGGAAAGAAGGAAGAAAGGGAAGAAAAACTGGGGGAAGGGAGGGGCAGTAGAATAAATGAGTAAAATGGGACAGTTTTTTAATACTTACATTAAATACAAAAAATAAACAAACAGCTAATTGAACTTTTCAAATACAATCCTAGGGGAAATACTAAAATCAGCCTGGCTTAAACTTTAAAAAAAAATCTTGGAAATTTAACAGAAGTTTCATGATTTCAACAGTAAATTTATAAGAAAAGGTTTAAGTGATCTGTTGTCGTTCTTCAGGTCTTTGTTATCCTAACCACCATAATGTGCTGGTAGGATAAGAAAAAGCTGATGTTGCAGAGAAAATTGTCTCTTAGAACTTGTAAAATTAACCTGAGGAAACTCTTTCTATATTTATGCTGTTATGTTATTACCTTGTGATGTGTATAGGCTCTGACTTTTAAGACGTTAGTATGTTAATGGTTCCTTCACTTGGGATCCAAAAAAATATGAGTTTTCTTTTCCATTGACTCCTAGGTTTCCCAGATTTTTCTGATTTTCTGAATTATTAATAACAACAGCCTCTACTAACAGTTGCCGCCATCACGCATTGATGAAACACAGATCTGCTTCTAGCAATGTTAGCTGCTGTACAAAGTGAGTTAAAGAGATCTGACCCCTGCAATCTACAAAAAGTCAATCTTGTAGGGAGAACTGTGAGTGACGTGACTTAAATGAAAAGATTAAAAAAAAACTTGTGAAGCATAAAATAATCATTATACATGAAAGAAAGGAAATTGATTTTTATGTGGCAGTAGAGTGTGGGACCTTGAAAAGACTTCATTAACCTAAAGAAAAATTTCAGAGATGTTTTGGAGGAAAATATTTTGGAATTGGAAGACATTGAATAGCTTGGTAAAATAAAGGAGGGTTGGACAGTAAAACTGGTAGAGCAAAGCAGAGGAGGGAAACTTGAGTTAACATCAATCAACTATTATTTATTTAGTGCCTTACAGAATGGCAGGTTTTGGATACTAATTCTTGAATTATTATTCTTGGAAAATAAAGTAGAAATTTTCGACCTTTATGATTTTCCTGAAACGCCAAAAAAAGACAGACGTATGCACAGCCAGCCATCCAAACAAAACAAACATTCTTCTTTTTCAATAAAATATTCAATCCCCAGTATAATAGGGAAAACAACCATGAGAACCCTTGTCCATTTCATATTCTCACTGACAACCTCAAAAGAGAATGATTGCGTTAGTTTTGACAGAAAATGAAAGTGCTGATGAAACTTACAGTGTACTAATAGATTTAAGATGACATCAGAGGAAATTTGAAGATTGGTCTTTACATGAAACACGGGACAATGAAGTTCCTGAAATGTGTCTGCTGCTGTGAACTTGCTTTCACCATATTCCACCGTATCAGAGAAGTATACATAGACGGTGTGTGGTTTCTAGCGTTTGTGTTAAATGCTGTTCTCTTTACTGCTTGGAACAAGCGATGTGCCACTAGATTTTGTTTAATCTGAGGTTAATTTCATCCTTAATATTTCTAAACACTTAAAATTTGACATAAATTTTCAGCTTCCCAGAGAGATATAAAACAGAATATTTCATGCACTTACTTGATACAGCATTAAAGGAACTGAAGCCATGAAAGTGTCCTGATGCAATTTGGTGAAAATTTATCTTCACAGGGAATTGTCCAATTCATAGTGAAATAGGATTGGAAATAATATTTTCTTCTATAAACCTTACACCTAGAAGACAATACATCTGTTTGATACGTTCTATTTGTAAAATTCTGATCTGTACCTACCAGATTGAACTCAACAGCATGTAGGTATTGTTTATACCATATACATATACTTACACCTTCCCCCAAAGCTGAATAATCACAGTGAACAAATATCACTTATTTGTTTAATTAGCCTTTTCATACTCAAAATATACCAATTACTGTTAGTTTACTTTATGCCTGAAAACATTTAAATATTTGAGATTTAGGCATTTCTCATTTCAATTTGACCAACAAAAACAAAATTTATTTTCCCCTGTCTTCCAAAAATACATGCAAACATATATACATATATGTAAATATAAATATCCTTAGTTTTGTGAATATGAGTATTAAAATATTTTTATGTTAAATTTCTCTAATCATGAAGTGTATTTTCCAGTGATTGCCACTATGAGGCTGACAATTTATTAAAAAAAACCAAAAACCAAAACTAAAAAATTCCAAAACTAATGTGAACATTTTTAATAAGAAAACTATGCAATGCCCCTGGTGTCACCCCTATGCTCAAACTTCCCATCAGATTGGTGAACCAAATCAGGGAAATTTTCCTCTACTTTTATACTCTTTGTCCTATTATTTCCCAGCATCTTCTTGATATTGACAAATCTGATAACATGCTCTTTCCTGCACCCAACATTTTTCCACACTCTTTTGTCAAGTTGCTTCGTTTCTTTACTTTGTATTTATCCCATTGTTTTACTCATTTCTACTTCTGAAAATTATACAATTCTTTAGATTTTCACAAATCAGCTCAATAAGAACCGTCTTATCCCTTTGCTCCCCAACTGAATATAGTTTCACCCTTACTGGAAGGCCCAAACTTTCTCTGTATCTCTTTACCTTTTTTTTCCCCCACAATCTTCATACAACAGTTACATGTATAATTGTAGAATAGGTTAGGTTATAAACTTTCAATTTTGGCATTTTGATTCATTATTCTTGTACCCACAAGCAAAGCTTTTTCATTACTAATCACAAAGAAAATTATAACTTACTTTGGTTATGACTTAAGTAAGTAGGGAATGACCAAAATGGACATTGATAATACTGAGAAAGATATCACTCAGCTCTGTGGAATTATTATATCATGTTGTTTCTAGTGACATATTGAATGCCAGCTACTTCCTTGCTCCAAACCATTAACAATGTTATCATAATGATTTTATATATCCAAAGCCTCCTATATTTGTATTTATTTGGGAGAACACATATTTTTCCTAAGATGCAAAACATTAATTATAGAGCACATGCCAGTAGACAAATTACTGGGATGACTAAATGTTCTTAATGAGGCAATCTGCTGACCTGTGCCTGATTCTGGAAGCCTAAAAGGTTTTAGACCATTCAGTTTTACTTGGTACCATTTTAAACCCTAGGAGCTGTTGTGCAATGGAAAATTCTCTTCATAAGGACTCCAGGTTAGCAATTTTCTTCCATTCACTACACAAGAAGCACAGATAATTTAGAAGGTAGACAGCCAGCTTTTATGAGACAGAGAATTAATGACAGCACCTAAATGTTCCTTTCACTTACTAGTGTGATTTCAGTGCACTCGGGAATAGTTAGAAGTGTATTAATGGAAACAGAGGTCAAAAAACGCTTTTACAATTATTACCTTTCACAATATAAAGGGTTTATCTGGCAATACATTGTCCTGGTCACTGTGAGTAGACAAAAATTTATGTATAGAATGTAAAATTTACATTTAACATGAATGTATTTCTTTGTCAGTTAGTCTGGGTAATGAGTTTTATTATTATTATTTGGCTTTCTGTAAAGTTAAAGAATAAAGTTTGCATTTATCTTTTCAAAGCCAATACAAAGAATGTAAAGTTCCCAACTATGAATTAGTACTTTGCTCATTCACAGCTCTAATATCTTCATCACAAGTCTCCTTAGGTGTCAATATCACATGCTTCTTAGTACTTTAGACTGAATTAGACATCAGTTTTGCCCTCTACTAGCTAAATAGCACACTGTCAGCACCCAGTATTCAATTATAAATACTGAAAAATTAAGTGAAAAGGCTAGGAAAACCATGAATTGTGTTGGTCTCACAGATGGGTGTATGGAATATGTATAAGATACAGAGAGTCATTCTGAACAAAAGACAACTGGAAACTCCAGAAAAATACTAGGCAATAATGTACATTTAGTCTGTTCAAATGTTTTAGTCACAGGTACCAGGTACCAGTTACTAAATGAGGAAATCAATGTTGCCTCATTTCAGTCTTTGACTGGCAGATTACTTGTTTAGAGGCTTCATTGGGAGAGTGGGTTGCAAAACAGATGCTGATGGCCAAGTTAAATGTAGCATAATTCCTTAATGTCTTTCCTCCATTACTGATATTATCTAGTATAAGAATGTAGTAGCCAGAGTCACAAAAAACAGGTTCCGAACCCACCTGCCCATTACAGAAGTGTGGGGCTTCAACTGTCTAGATTCAGAATTTGACTCCTCTGCTTTTTTACCAATGATATCATGTTCAATGATCAAGTTCAGAATAGACCATGGTGTGAAGGCTTTAAATATTTCCTCCCCACATAAGATTGTAAAATTGTCCACTCTCTTTTCTTGTAACAAGTCTTTGAGTGTGTTAATTAAATTTACTTTGATGATGAGATGATGTCCAGAAGGGATCATTTTGAGATGTGTGAGAAATGAGGGATGGAAAAATGAATGATACGGCATTGTCAACATGGTCATTGAGATTAAAATCTAGTGAAAGATGAAACATAAAAAGGCAATCAAAATATAGGATGATTAATGCTATACATGAGAAATGCATGTATAAGGGAAACCCAATCCAGAGCTACAGATTCTGACAGTTCTCAGAGAACATGACCTCCAGTTCAGAACTAAAGGATGAGTGGACAATAGCCTGGTGAAGGAAAAAGTGAAAAGAGTTGGAGAGAGAAAACAGTCTGAAGGGAGAACGTGTTTTCATGCAAATAGAAGACACTGTGTATGGCCAACATGACATGTGAGAAATAGAAATGGGCAGAGAGAAACTGAGGTATAAGACAGAACCAGATTAGGAAGAGAAACATAAATCTTTTTAAAGGTGTTGGACCTTATTCTGAGGGCAATATGGGGCTTCTTTAAATGTCTTAAGTAGGAAGTGATATGACTGGAGGATCATTTGGGCAGCAGCAAATGGAGGGGCCAAGGTTGGAAATATGGTGATAGTTGAGTAGGCTGTTCTAGTGCTCAGGCAAGAGCTAATGGCAGCCTCTAGGATGGTTTCAGGGGAGATAGAGGAGTGCGAATGGACAGAAGTATTTAGGCTGCAGTACTGAACTGGGCTAGATTAGCACCTGGCCATAGAGCGGGTGAAGGAAAGTGAGGCATCAGAAGTAACACCCAAGTTCCTAACTTCAGCACACTATGTGTACTGAGTTTAATAATCTGCACTTCATTATGGGTGAGAGTCAAGTCTGATAAGAGCCTCATCGATCCAAAATAAAAGGCAATGATGATGATTCTCAAGAGTGAACAAAAGTTTTCTCACAATTCTTTCTGGGGAAGGAGGTTTCAAAATGTTCTCCCCAAGCCACACTTATCCTTACTTAACCCTCTGACAAGTGTGAACATCTGCTGCTCACTCTCAGGTGCTGTCACTTCTGTCACTTGAAGGTACAAGACTGTCAGTATGGATAGGAATATGCCCTGTCTTTCAGATATTTGAAGCTAAATGTACATTTAGAACAATTGATCAAAGTTTTTTAAAAAATAATTCATTATACCTTCCTGTTTCCTTCTCAGGAGTTTGACTATTACCGATACAATGTATAGCTTCCTGAAATGTTAATTTTATCCCCCCTTCTGCTTCTCTTCATTTAAATAAGTATTTATTGAGCATCTGGTATACAATAGGAATAATCATGAATGAATATTCATGATTTGCCTCCTGAGGGTGCTCACATATAATTCTTACCTATACAGATTGCAAGTAAAACACCTATAACAAAAGTACTTATCTCCACATTATCTGGTACAGGAAGACAGAGTCTAGATCAAAAACAGAATGCCTTTACAAAGCTGGGCTCTCGGTGTTGGAAGACTGAAATATGACAGATGAACCTAAATATGTAGGCCTTGTTATTATTATTATTTGTACTGTCTATATATTTTTTAATTCTCTGTGTATTATACAATTTTGACATCTTAAGAAAAGAAATTTTCTTGCTGGAAAGAGGCTCCCTCCATCTCTTGGTATTAGCCAATTCTTAGAGATTCTTAAAAAGCCCAGCCAGAGCACGTCTTTAATATGCAAACTAACCAGTCCAGAGCCAGATCACCTCCACACCCACACCCCAGAGACAATACTCCTCTGCCTTTATCAGCCTGGGTCAGGTACCAGGCAACTAGCTTAGAGTCACCAAAATTATTCCAGCTAGCTAATCCTCACCATTTTTGGTGCCCCACTTTCCCCTAGGAAACCCCAATAAGGGCTCCCCCTCCTACTGTCTTCTGCTACTTGACTACCCTGGTATCTTTCCTATACGGCCCTGCAGGTGCATGTCTCCCATCTCTAGGATCTGGGAATATAATAAACTTGGTTCTCCTGAGCCTTTCCGCCCTCTTTTGTGGCCATATCTGACTGACCATTGCTTAAAAGTATGCGGAAAGTTATCACTCAGGATTCGGGGTATAGTGTTTAGTTATGAGTCACAATAACTCTTTTTTTTTAATCTGTCCCTCACCCCTCCCTCCTGGTAACCATAAGTTTGTTCTCTAAGTCTGTGAGTCTGTTTCTGTTTTGTAAAGAAGTTCATTTGTATCATTTTTAAAATAGACTCTGCATATAAGTGGTATCATACAATATTTGTCTTTCTCTGCCTGACTTACTTCATTCAGTATGACAGTCTCTAGGTCCGTCCATGTTGCTACAAATGGCATTATTTCATTCTTTTTAATAGCTGAGAAATATTGTGATCTTATGTCCTGCAAATTTCCCAATTTCTCTCACCACTTTTTTGTGTATTAAATGGGGTTGTTTGTAGATGCTAGTTTGTTTCAGAGGTTTATTTTTTAGGCAAAATGGTTTTAATTCCATAGAGTATCTTCTAAATAATGAATTATTTGAATGTCTCAGAGTACCGTACAATGCCAGCACAGCAATGTATTCATTAGAAAAGGATGCTGAATCATAACAATGGAAGATGTTCTGTCAAAGAAAACTGCTCTCAAAAATCACACACACACAAAAAGTTGTATCAGTTCTCAGCAAGATTTTCAAGTACCATATTTCATTAGTTGATCTATCATGGGTGTAAAAGCCATTTTCCTATTACTCTGTTTCCTGTCTTTCCCATTCTAACATCCTTCTCAGTTACATTGTCTGCATGTGTGTCATTTCTAGCCTTCAGAGGAACAAACAAAAATCTAAAATGGACGTGATTTTTTCCCCAGTATTTTGAAAACAGAGCTCAGTAAACAGCTATATTAATCAGATTCTGTTAAAATGTTACCGAGTTGGTGAGCACCAAAATTGGTTTTCATCACAATTCTGTTAAGTAAAAATACTCATCAAAATTCTGGGCTTTAAAGTATTTCAAATAATTGGTTAATATTTTTTAAACTAGAAGGAGATTCTTTGATATGCAACAAAAAATTTACTGTTTATGTATATTACTGCTAAATTTCCATTAAATTTGATATGTTTCTGTGTCATTTTTTATACCCATATTTTGTGGAGAATACCTCATTTTTGTTATCTTGAGTTAATCACGGTTTTATATTAACCCATCTTTAAAATAACAATTTTATATATCAAATGCAATGTATGGCTATTATATTTGGATAGAACATTAAAAAGTAGTTAACCTAACTCCTAATTTTCTTAGTCTAATATGATTACTTCAGATTTTGTTACACTGATGTAAGGGCTCGGTTATCAACACTACATCTTTAACTCAATCTAATATGCAAACACAGGATATTGTGGACATATAAGACAAATTTAGTAAACTAGAATTTTCTGGAACAAGGAGAAGGAATTGTGCACTGTTACCCTCGTAACATTAAAAAGTCTTACCCTCATCTATATCACACTCCACCCTACCACCCCTGATATAGCAAAGTACCTTAGAGCTATTTATTTGCTAAAACATCTGATTATTTTCAAAAGAAATAAACTATCTGATAATCAAAATAATGAAAATATTTGACTATTTTCAAAAGAAAGAAGAATGTCCCTAAAAATGATAAAAAGTCTAAATTAGTCTGCCAATTTAAAAACAAACAAACAACAACAAAATTTGAACTAATTTTAGCAAAATAATTTTGGTAATTTTCAACCTAAAAAATGAAGATATTAATTCTTAGGATGGAGATAACTGAATTAGCTCTCACTAGTTATGACCAGGTATAAAGTATCTCTTAGGTAATAAGTACACCTTGCTTGTTAAATAATAAACATAAGAGCAGGAGTGCACAATAGCAGTATCTGGAGAGATTTAAATCATGTTTCTCTGGTGCCTGTGAGGCTGAAAGCATTCAGGTTCCATCTAGCAGCCTTTCTTCTCCTTGACTTTTAGTCTGTGTAAAACACAAAGCAGACACACTAGTCAACAAAAACAAGTTATATCACTCTCAATGAAGACCAAAATTTTACTATGTTCGAATAAAAATTAGACGGCTTCCAAACATAGAATATGTATGCAAAATTTGGAAGTGTAGTTCTACATTATGTATGCAACACAAACATACATGTATACATGATGCTATACTATATACTATACACATGATATGTAAGACATGAATGGTGAGGTACACAACTTAGCTTAATCTCTCAGTGTACTATGTACAGCAGATGTTCACAATGTCTTATATAGTTTGAGTCAGAAGCATAAAACTTGACTATTTTGAAGGTTAACCCTAACTTATTTTTGTTTTTTGAGACCCTTCAATGGTTTAAAATGGTCTAGACAATCATAGGAGGTGTCATTTATTTAAGGAGAAACATGTTTTATCTTTCACTGAGATATCTACTGAGATACAGTTGGGAATAATTTAATTTCCAGTGATTTGAGGAAATGCAGTGGCTTGAGTCTCTGTCCCACTGCTTTTCTCATCTTGATTAGATCTTTTTGTGTGCAGCTAGTCTGAGACTCAACCAATCTGTCACTGACTATCTGACTCCAGCAAACAACTTTGTGGAAGCCTGAAACTTTTGCTAAATCGTTTGTGTTGTGAATTTTGCCCGAGAAGCCCAGTTCCCCGCCATTGTTCTACTAAGTTTTTCCTCTTGGTTTTTTGAAACAAAAAATTAAGCTATTGTAGGCATGTGACAGCTTACCAATTTCTCAGTCTGCAGTAGATATTATAATACTAAAAATAAAAATAAATCCCCATTAATTTTTTTTTTTTTTTTGCAGTACACCGGCCTCTCACTGTTGTGGCCTCCCCCATTGCAGAGCACAGGCTCCGGACGCGCAGGCTCAGCGGCCATGGCTCATGGGCCCAGCTGCTCCGCAGCATGTGGGATCTTCCCGGACCGGGGCACAAACCCATGTCCCCTGCATCGGCAGGCGAACTCTCAACCACTGTGCCACCAGGGATGCCCCGTAGACTTTTTAATGATGGCCATTCTGACTGGTGTGAGGTGATAGCTCATTATAGTTTTGATTTGCATTTCTCTAATAATTAATGATGTTGAGCATCTTTTCATGTGCCAGTTGGCCATTTGTATGTCTTCTTTGGAGAAATGTCTGTTTAGGTCTTCTGCTTATTGTTTTTTGTTTGTTTGTTTGTTTTGTTTTGTTTTGTTTTGCTATTGAGTTGTATGAGCTGTTTGTATATTTTGGAAATTAATCCCTTGTCAGTTGCATCATATTTTCTCCTGAAATGTAAATGTTTTTTAAAGCCTCTCTCCTGTTTTACAATTCAAACTGTCTCTCTCAAGTACCTAGAAGCCAGAAAGACAGCACCTCTATCTCCTAGTCTCTGTGGGAGGGTAAGAGCTAACTCTGATGGACACCAATTAGCAAACACAGATAGCCTATGATCCCCTCACCTCCACTCTATCTCCTAAAAACTATCCAGCCTGTGTTTCAGCTGAGTTGAGCTGAAATGGAGTTCTGTCTGGGAAATTCTCTCTCCCCTATTACAGTAGCTTTGAATAAAGTCTTCCTTACCTGTTTCACTTTGTCCAGTGCAACTTTGCTTTAATACTCCTTTTGGTTATCTGTCCATTCAGTGTTTTACAACATTGAACAAGACTGTAGGTTAATGTCATTTTTAAAATAAAGTTTAATTTCATAAGCAGACTGAATTGATATTATTAATAAAAAGCATACTTGTCTTATAAATATATATTTTTACAGTGCTTTATTATTATCTCTTACCTGAAGCTTCTATTTATTTACTTTCAAAGATTTAAAAGACATTTATTGCTTTCAGACCAATACATTTAAACTGGAAGTTTAATTAAATTCATTCTTCACTGAATTCACCATCATTTTTTTCTCTTGACAATCGCTTTACTTTTTCTTTCTAGACAATTATTAAAGATATGAATGACAGGAGACATTATTTGGAGGTAACCTTTAAGATTTACTTTTAATGGTTCAAAATGAAGCTGTCCAAAAAAAGGTGAGGACTGAAAAAGGCAAAATTTAGTGAAGGACTTATATAAAAAGGAGACTAGAGTACAAAATTTAAAGTCATGCAAGTTAGCAAAATGCATATGACTAAAAGAGACACACTTTTATTTTTAAAGTATGACATCATAATTCTTGTTATAGCTACCAAATTTGACAACATACAAATGTTGGTTAGGAAGAGATTTGTTAAAGTCTGTAAAACAGTATTTTAAAAAGTATTGGAAAAGGGGGGTAAAAGCATCAAGGAAGCATTAAGTTATTTTAACTGATTAGAGGTTTAAAAAGTACTGGATCAGTGTTCATTATTTTTGCTAGCTTGGCTATTTGTGAGTTTTATTTTTCTATGTATTAAAACATTTGTAAGCAAAGAATGCTTTTTCCAAAAGTATGGCAATTTGGCTGCCCAGGTCCACATAGTTCAAAAGAAGAAAATTAAAAAAAGCTCAGGAATTATGCAAAGTGAAACAATTGTTGTTCCTGAATCTTTTGGGTGCTCCCCCAAAGAATTTCCCGAGCAGGAGACTTTTGTAGTGTTTTTACATAATAGATAACAGTTCTAACAACTGCAAATTGACAAGCAAGCAGGGACATTGTAGGCCTGAGTTTTTGTAAGGATATCAAATCAATTCTGATCTTTTGGTTATTGCAGAATTATTTGTTCAAGGAGATTGTGAATGGAAGCCTAAGCTTTGTGTACATGCAAATTATCAAGTTCCCAGGTGCCAGTATTAAATGAGCATGCAAACTTAATTGCTTACAGTGCTAGAAACTTCAGGCTGGGAACTCCATGGGGTGAAACAGCATTTAATTTATAGCAAAGGGTAACACAGACTTGGTAATCCTCTCCTGACTTTTGTATTCCCCCCAGATTGTGATTCCTTTTTCCTTCACCCTGGCTTGGCATCAAGGACCCATTACCTGAGGGCTGTGCTCAGTTTATAGGTAATAATCCCTCTGATCTCAGACTCCCCATGCAAGAACCTGGGCAAACACTGGGGAAAGCTGAGACAGAAACTGGAAGGTCTTCACCAGAGGAGACAAAGGCAGAAAATTGATCCATTTAACAAAATTAAATTCAGATGGAAAAGATTGTAAGAGATAACGGTTGGATATTCTCTATATCATTCATCACCTCCCTCCTTCTTTCCCTCCTTCTCTACCTCTCTTCCTTCTGTTCTTTCTGTATTTGTCTAAAACTAGGATAATCTAGTCTGGCTCTACAGTCTCAGTGAGATATCTTTAATGTCTTTATTATTCTGTTTATATATATGCACTTGGCTTTTTATTATCTTTACTTTCTACTTGTCCACCTCTATCTTCTCTATTTACACCTTCTCTGTCAGCCAAAATGTAATCTCACTCTGAATACTCACCCTTTAAAGCATGTATCATACCAAAATGTTTGGAAGTTTAAAAAATATAATGTGACTCATGTTGATGACATTATTATTCTCAACTACAATTTCTGAAGATTTATATGGTAAGATCCTGTGCTGAGTATATAATATCAAGTGGTCCCTTCTATAGGAAGTTGTCAGCTAAATACTAGAAAATCATCCCATTTAGACTTCGTGTAAATTATGTGGGGCATTTTAATAATATAAAAGTTAATACGAACTGAGGAGATTAATGTATTAAAGTTCAGAGCGTGTGAGAAGTGAAATAACTCTAAGTAAGGTCAGCATATATTTACACACACACACATTTGTAATTTACCACATGCTATACTCCTTCTAAGAAGTTGAAGTGTTTGAGTGATCAAATCTAAAATGGTAGGATTATTTACAACCACAAAGTGCTCATTCTGAGAGCTAATGACTTGCACTCTTTCTGATAAACTGGCACTGGAGCTGAGTGAATTGGCTGGTCCAGTGCATTTGCTGCCTCTCCTTGTCAGCCTTTGGGTTATTTTATTCTACAAGTGTCATATTCCTGTTTGAAATAATTCATTTTGTCAGTAGCTTCAGGTTGGTGATGTCAAAAAATGTGGTAGCATAACTTTTGAAATTATATTTTGCCTTATGAATAACCAGGATGTAATGTCAACTGATTCAAGAACCTGTTAATCAGTAAGGTATACAATGAATGTCCATCTTTTGCTTGTCTTTATATTAGATACCATATTTATCAACTGCTTGCTACACAAATTGAGGTCAGCTTGTCAATCCTCATAAAGCTATAGTCTACTGCTAGTTTTAATTTTTCCTAGTAAAAGCAAGCAGCAGGTTAACAGAATCAAAATATAAAGAATTTTGAATTTTTCCTGAGATATAAAATTAAATGTGTAATTAGTCAACTGCATAAGAGTTTACCATGAAGTGGATAGTTGATCCCCCAAAAGTTTTTCTAAGGCACAATTTTAAATATTTATCATTTTTGCTATGTTTCCTAGAATAATATTGAGTGAATTATAGTTTTATATAATCTGACTTTTTTAAGGAATCTTTAAAGAAGAGTACTTTTTAAGGGATTGTTATTATATATGTATACACGAGTTCTCTTTTACACACACCATTACCATACGGTAATAAGGAATAATATTCCTTATTACCGTGTTCAAATAGAAATGATACACGCAAATTGTGTTTGTGTAGAGTGTACAAAAATGGAGAACAAGCATATCCCCCAGTGAGACATACCTGCATATTTCAGAATGAAAGGACATTCCATTGGATTACATTGCACAAAAGGCTGATAATTTCTTTAAACCAGAAAAGGCTTATATTTTATGAGAAGTTAAAAGATTAATTGTGAGTTTCCTTGAAGTCCTAAAACGTGGTGAGTTTTAAAATTTCTATCCTGTTTTTCCCATCTTTGAGATAATCATATTCTATGTATTAATGGTGCAATGTATGCTCACAATGGTAGTATCACAGAAATGTGACGTTATTTGTTTTAGTTATTTTTCAGATGTCTTAAGATGCCTATAACAAAAGTAACCTCTATTTCCTGATTTTCAAAATGTCTAGATGTCTGATCCCTGGAGTCTCTAATCAATGGGACCCTTTCATATGCAATAATGATGTGTTTGAATACATAAGAAGATTTCTATTTCAGGGTTACCATTTATTCAGTCAAAACGTCAAGGTTATAAAATTGAAACCTACGGACACCAATTACAAACAGCCAACTAGGCTTTGAGCTATAGCAGATCAAAATAATTTCTTTGCTTTGCTTCTACACTTTCTTTATATAGGTCTTGTGGCTCCTGTCTGTGTCATGCTCCTAACCACTTCCAGTTTGGTGTTGCTCAATTCAAATCAGTAAGTGCTCAGATAAACTCTTAATTTTTAAAATATTCATCAATTTATCTTCTAACAGAGTGCAGGTTCTGGAGCAGGCTTCTCAGTGTTGCAATCGTGCAGTGTTATTGCCGGGACAGTCTCTCTAAGCCTCCAGATCTCACACGAAAAATGAGGACACCATCACTTCTGTGTTGGAATGTATTCTTCACAACGTGCTTTACTCTGACTATGCTTTCACAAACTTAGAAATAATGTTAGTTATAATTATCATTATCCTCAGTAATCTTCCCTAAAACTTAAGAACTGGAATGATCTGCTATTTCAGTTTAGCTGGGCATTCATAGGCCTGCAAATCTTGTTAGGAGGTGAAAGGAGCCTTAGGATTTTATTTTACTATGTTTGTGTTTGCTGTTCGTTCTCCCCTGTTAAACAGAGCTAGTAATAGCTGCCAACTAGGATTATTTTAAAGTCAAGTGATATAGTGTCATCTTTGTTATTTCTCTTCCTCTTATATGGATAATGTGCTAAGAAAACATCTTCGATCTCTAGCTCCTTAGAAAAATCAGAAATTAAAGTGAGACCTACCAGCAAGGGGGACTTCAGAACATCTACCCAGATAGTAAAGAGTGTGCTAACCCCACTGGGTCAAAAGCTCCACATAGGAAAAAGTATAATTTACCTGAAACAAAGCAAGTGAATGCTTAAATTGCAATGCGTTATGGTGATATAAGATAATGGCATTACCACTGTGCCTTTGGTGAACATTTTCTGTTTGGTATGTATTGTGCTACCTATAATGATTTTGTTTTCCAACAAACCGACAAGCATGATTCTCTTATCATGTCATTTCTTGTCCTGCTTCTCCCAACAATTTGTTCCTCTTCAAAGGGTCTTATTCTGGAAGTTTAACTGTTGTTTCTGCAAATTATAGGCTGCCGAGACTAGAACATTTTTGTATAAAATCTACATCGACTTTATTTGCATTCAGTTCCTGCATGTGTAATATCTGTTCACCCATCAAGTATAATTACAATAGGCGGGTTTGGAATTTACACACCTGAAAAGGTCACTTGAGTTAGTTCCAAAGCATCACACCTTTACCTAATATCCTTTCAGCACTGTCAGGAAGGCAAGTACCACTTGCCGTTTTTTAATTTATGTAGTTTGTATATTAGCACCCTTAGTCATTTTCCATGAATGCTGTGAACATGAGCTCTTAAAACAATGACATGAATTAAGGTTACAGAACACTTTCACCCTTCATGCCTGAAAGTTTATTATCAGAACCTGTTTGATGGTGACAACTTGTCTTCCCTTACTAGTGCTCAGTGCCCTGCATTTAAACCGGGAGGAGGGGGCTTTAATCAAAGAGACATATTTTCCTCCCTGTTAGAGCACTATAGTTTCACATCACAGTCACAGCCAGTGACATGTGGAAAGGTCTGTGTGCAACTATTTTTGACGTTAAACATCAATCATTTTTCCATTTGAGATCGAACATGCACTATTAATCACCAAGGGAAATTGAGAATTTTGACAAAATGAATCAAATTAAGTGTTAAACGAATGTCATGCCAGGACCTTGTTTAACAAAGATGTTTGGTGGTTATATTTCATCACTGTGTTCATGTGGGTGTTTTTGCGTTGTGTACATATGTGCACTTTGATGTGTGAGCATGTATAACAATCACATTGGGACACACAGAGAGAATCATATTGTGATTCATACAACCAAAATGTGCATATACTTCAACTGTCTGTGTAAATAGGAGAAAGCAAACAGTATTTAATAAAAATAAAATTGGAGTTGCTAATAAATACTCCAAGCAGAGTATAAAGACTGAAAACATCATAAGATAACAAGTCATGCATATGTTGTATGGTGGCTTCACCCTGAAGAGACGCAAAGTGGCAATGGGTCTTGCTGTTGGTTCATGCTGATGTAGTACTTAGCAGAAATGCATTAATTCATGGAAGTTTCTATTTCATGGAAAAATAAAAATAAAAATGGAATGTTGAGGTTTGTAATGAATGCATGTAAAGATTAGGAGAGAGAAAACTTCATTTGTCTCTACAAGTGCTAATTCCCTGCATGTCATCTACAAAAGACCTAGAGGTATTTGATAAGTAGCCTGTTGTATTCTTCACAGAATAGAATCGTTTTTATTGACAATGGGGCAGCAAAAATGTATTCGATTGCTATTACCAATGGCATACAGAGAGATTGCCTTAAAATGGAGCAAGGACAAAGACCCAGTAACAATTCTGTCTCAATCCAGCCATGTATACTTAATTGGTTAATACCACTGGAGAAGTTTCTAATCAGAAATACTTCTGTTTTTTTATGCAGGCAACTAAAAGACACTGCAAGGGCACACATACATGGTGATAAATGTTCACCTTTAGAGAAATGTGTAATGTATTTTGTAAGTGTTTGGATTCCTGTGGACATTGAGGGTCATAGTGATTTTTGATCTCATGACAATAGTTCTTGGCAACTGTAAAATATGGGTATGAATTGCTAGGGACAATAAGCCATTTATAGAGATTCTTAATTGCCTGTTAACACATTTGATAACCTTTTCATTTCTCTCTAGGTTTTTTAGCATCTAACTATTAAATAATTAACACATAGAGGGTAGTAGGGAAAAGTGAAATAAAGCTAAAATGAAGTAAATATTGTGTTCAGAATAAAGAAAGTAAAAAATACTTCAGCAGGTATTTATTTAACAAAATTAATTATGTTAAAGAAGAGTTATTATTAAACATTTTTGTTGTTTTGCTTATAATTAACATTTCTCTGATAACTTTAGCATATTTATTAACATGTTAATAAGAATACCTAATCTTTCTGTAAGATAATATATGTAGAGTCATAAGAAAGATGACTTTTTTTTCTTCTAAAGTGATGCTACGAAATTTTAACAGCAACATAAGCTTAGTGCAGGTTACAATACACAGCCTAGTTAGTACTTTAGATAAATCAAACAGTTCCCTTGAAGACGTGAGGTGTTACAGAAATACTGTATACCTAATACAGCAGCTGGGACCAGATAATTGAGTTAGATGTCTGGTGGGTGATAAATCTAAGTTAGATTCATCCAAGATTTATGTGCAGAATAAGGTAGAAAGACAATCATAAAACAAAACTAAACAAAGAATAACAACAACAATATTCTATGAAGGAAAAAAATGAGTGGGGGAAACAGTATCTTTTTTCCAAGAGTCGTAACTTCCTAGATAAGTATGTGTGCTTGGTTATTGTTTTCAATTAAGTATCTTTGTGCCACCCACTTCTGAGCTTTCTCTTGCATTGCAGAAAAGTCAAATCTCCCAGGATCTCCTTCCTCGTGTACACAACAGGATAGAATCTGCCAACAATAGGCAATTACAAAAGATTTGGGGGCAAAAGAGAAAGGGAGGTCATTATTTTCCAGATGCAGTTTTAAATGCACATGAGCAGAGATAAGGTCCAAAATACCTGCGGAGAGATTTACGTGAGCATCACTGATGTTAATGATGGAGATTGAAATAGAAGGTAGAGCTTTCCAGAGGCTGGTGAGATTGACAGGGGCTTCAGGGTGAGACGATCTTGGATTTTCAGCAATTGCTGGCTGAGATTTTCAGAACTTCCTGCTTTGGAGCGGCAGGCTGATATCATTGGTGACAACTTCTCTGACCTCTGTCCTCTCAACTTTACCAATGGTCATGTCAGCCTCTACTTCCTTCTGTTAAAACTTTTCACTCACCAATCACGTATTCTGCCTGATATGTTGAGCTCCATACATTCTCATTACTCTAGGCAGAAGATGGAAGGCTTGCTGCAATTCAGAATTATTTTTTTGGAGACGGAGCCAAAAAAATTGAAGTTTACTTAAAGAAAGAAGGACATTTTTGCATTTTGAAAAATTTAACCAAAAATTGACTGTTTCTCATGCATCAAGCAAGGTCCAGAAAGTGGGGGTTATATCTGGACTGAAAGTAATATCCAAAGTCTCTGGCCTTATGGAGTTTCTAATCCAGTGGAGAGTGTAGTGGTAGTGATAGCAGGAGAAGTGTGTAAGTGGGGAATTCAGTCAAGGGGGCAAGATTGTACACAGGGAGTCTGGTTAGGAAGGAATTGCAAAAATCCAGGTGAGATATGATGGTTGATGGAACCAGAGTGGCAAAAGTAAAACCTTATAAATTTATTTGAATGTTGACTCATTTTTTCATTCAAACACATGTATCGAGTGTCTGCTGTGTGCAGGAAGGGACTATATGGGACACTGGAAATAAAACAGAAAAAAAAATGAAGTCGAACCTTACAGAATTTGAAGAAGAAACATGATAAATAAGTTGACTATATATTATACTATGAGATTTTGTGTTATTGAAAAAAGACAAATCACAGTGTGTAAGAGAGAAGGAAACTGCTGGGGTGTGTGTGAGCAGTATTAATTAGGGAGGGTAAGTTAGGCTTCCTGTCCCTGCAACCATATGCTTTGCTGGCCTAGGCTTCTTAGTTCCAGAGGGAAGAATGCTTCCACCAGGAAATAATTCCATTGAACAGGAAGTTGAGACTGCCATCCTGCCACGTTGCACTCCTCATGCTTGTAAAGAAAGTAATTCCTGCGCTGGCTGGGGTAGATTGATTCTGACGATTGTGGGGAAATTGTACGGCTACCCCATAATGGAGGTAAGGAAGGGTATGTCTGAAATACGGAAGATCCCTTAGGGCATCTCTTAGTATTACCATGGCCTGTGATTAAAGTCAATGGGAAACCACAACAATCCAATCCAGGCAGGACTACTAATGGCCCAGACCTTTCAGGAATGAAGGTTTGGGTCACCCCGGTAGATTAAACAAACAAGCAAACAAACAAACAAAAACACAACTAGATGAAGTGCTTGCTAAGGGCAAAGGGAATTACATATGCGTATGTACATATATGTATGTATATATATATATATGGTCATATATAAAATATATAATATATATAATATCTTTGTTTCTTTCCTTTTTTATCCCCTTATCATGTAACATAGATGTATTGACTTTATATGATCGTATTTAAGTGTTGTCAACTTAACATCATAGCATTTAAGTTATAGAATACCAAGGAGAAAGTAAACATTTCTCAAGGACTTTATCTCCCCTTATGGGAAAGGGGTTAGTGCATTTTTGGTTCTATACAGGATAGTTGAATCATGTCAGATGGAAGTAACTCGTGTTTGTTTGGAGATTTAGTATGGTTTAGGGAGATGGTTTATGGGTACCAAGTTGACAAGAAGTGGAATTGTAATTGTTGATTTGATAAGTCAACTTGGCTGGGCTGTGGCATCCAGATATTTGTTCAGAGATTATTCTGTGATGCTGTGATGGTTGGTTTTGGATAATAGTTACATTTAAATTGGTGGTCTTTGAATATATAGATTGCCCTCCATAATGTGGGTGGGTCACATCCAATCAGTGGAAGGCCTGAATAGGTCAAAAGACTGCCTCTTCCCAGCAAGAGGGCATCCTCCAGCAGAGTGCCTTCAGACTTCATCCATGACATAGGCTCTTCCTGGTATTCCAGCAGACTGCCTTTATATTCTAAGTGCTACTCTTTCCTGAGTTTCCAGCCTGCCCACCTCCACCGCCATATTTTGAACTCAACAAGCCTCCACAATCCCATAAGACAATTCTATAAATCTCTTTCTATATACATATCCAAATCCTACTCTGGAAAACCTTGACTAATAGAGAAGATAAAGAAAAGACAGTAGCTGATGTACGGAGTGAAATCAAGGAGTTTTTCACTATGGTAGAAATAACAGCATCTTCGTAGGTTCATGTGAACAATCCTATATAGAAAGGAAATAGATGTCAAAATGCAGGATATGACAGTGAGGTTAGCTGGGGTAATATCCCTAAGTAGATGTGAGGGAATGAGGTACAGTGCTTCAGGGATCCTGTTAGGAGTATAGATAGATCAGGAAGGTAGTGAATGGAGGCAGAACATGTTGATGACATAGTGCCAGTGTAGTGAAGATGGTGAAAAATTATGGCATTCCAGATACATTTGGAAGGTAAACACAGCAGAATTCAAGTGGCTAGTATAGCTGTGAATCCACAGAATCTTTAGAAAAGAAATTTATTTATTTTGTCTAGACATTCTTTTTCTAGACAACTGATTAGGGCAATCAACTCTAATAGACTAAGGACATAAAATAGAATATAAAAGTTGCTTTGGACAAAGATTTATTTTAAATTACCACTTATTAACTAATCCTAGTTCAATAACAAGAGTTAAAACAAAATACTCATGTGCTAATACACTATCAACTACAAACTTAGACATAAAATTTAGCACTTATGCGATATTACACAGATGTACATATATATATGATATATTGGATATGCAATATATTGCATATCTCATATACATTTTAGTTCATTATGAATTATCAATTGCTTTTTACTAAGATGCTTTGGAATGCTTTTTAGTGACAATCAGACTGCAAAATGTGTTTGTGCTTTTATTTTAGAGGAAATGGTTTTCTTTCTTCTTTCCTTTTTTTCTTTCTTTGTCTCTTTCTTTCTATCTTTCTTTCTTCTTTCTCTTTCTCTCTCTTCCCCTTCCTTCTTTCCTTTTTCCCTTTTTTCCTTCCTCCATCCCTATTTTCATCATTTAGGATATTAAAAGTAACATAGTTATTAAGAGTTCAGTATGTGCTCCAAACCATGATAAGTACTTTAATTAAATTTTTTGAAGTGTAGACAAAGTTGTGCCTCTGAAGATTTTATGGTTTTTATTAAAGAGACAAAATTAATGTTTATGAACCAATTAAAGGATAAGTACGAATGTTTAATATTGTCAGTGTAGAATAGCTCTAGGAAAGATGAAGTTTGGAAGAGGGAGAGATCTTTTTAGACCAAGTTTCATGAAAAGGCTGGCACTTGAAGAAAGTATCCAGTATCATTTTAGCATAATTATGAAATATAATAAGGTATTCATGTCTATATTATCTTATAATATATTCTTTTCCTTTTTTCCCAATAATATATAGTACAATTCTCATGGGGTCTTCTCATAAGCTATATTCTTCACATTGACAGTTACAGTGAATTTTAAAATAGCTCTTTCTGAAGTTGTCTACAGACAAAATTAGGTCATACAGACACACTGGCCAAAGTAAGAGAAAAATTGAGGGAATTAACCCAGTGTTAGACAAACAACATGTCTCCTTACACTTTTGTTTTTGAATTTTTTGTCTTTCTTTCTTCATGTGTGTACGTGTGTCTGCACATGTGTGTTATGTATCTGCGATACAGATGCATATCATTATGTAAGTATTCATACCCATATACATAACACTTAAGAGTAATTCAGAATGTGGGTAAAAGGTTTTGATCTGTTAAAAAAGGATTAAAGAAGACAATTTAGGTGATACAGACAAATTTAAATTGAACACTTTATGAAGCAAGCAGTCTCCATTCCCAAAGGTTAGAAAACTGCAAAGTAGGGCTGAAAGCAGGAGGCTTTATAGGATAAAGAATAAAGAACAAGGAAGAGAAAAATAGAAAATGAATAAGAAACAAGGAAGCCCAGAATGAAGCCCAGAACTGGCTTGGGGTTTGGGGATTGGCTGACTGGATATATATGGTATTCCTGGTCAAGCGAAATATTTACAGGGACATGAACGTTATCTAAGTTTGCTGACTTGTCACCCAAGGCAAGAGCGGCTCCATCTTGGGCCAAGAAATTTATTTCAACAGATCTGAATGGAAGTGAATGCATCACAAATAGATCTGATAAGTCATAGAATAGAAAGACTAAATGGTTCAGTACATGGAGAGCACAAAGGAATACCCAGGCATTGAAAGCAAATCTGCTTTCTTTCTTACAGGGAGCATTTTGATTTGCCAAGTAGAGTATTTGCTTAAAAATTCTGCCAACTTGTTATCTCCACTCATCCTTTTCCTTTACTGAAATGTGTTATTTGTCCAAATGTGCATGATTTGTTCTCCATGTTATGCCTTCTGTCTGTTTGGTAGGTCAAAAAATATATATATTGTTCTCCAACTACTGATTTGATACCAGAAACTAATTTGGGATGTCTACAAAGAAGGTTAAATTTCACAGCAGGAAAAAAAAAAAAGCAGTCTGTTGTTCTACATTATTCTGTGCAACCTTTACACTGATTTAAGCCGTAAGCTACTAGATGCTATTTATCAGTCAAAATAACTCTTCTCTGTACTTCCCTTAGAGGCCAAAGTATCTGAGATTGGCTTCTCATTCAGAAGTGATGTAAAATGTCACACAATAGGAGTCAGCCTTTTCTTTGTTTTGGTTTAGTTTTCACTTGTTTATGTAGCAGCACAATCTGCTGCTAATGAACTCAGTACGCAAAATCCTCTTTGGAAGATATTACTACCCTTTTATCTCCACTGCATTCTCGCTGTGATTATTATTAGCATTATCATAGGCACTATTCTACCTACATATTGTACAGTTAAATGACCCCCCCCACATACTACCCAGGCTGCCCCAGCATCCCATATTCTATAATATGTAATACAGAGACCAAACTGTTTGCAATCATCTATTTAAAGATGGATTTAATTTCAAGTGTTTCTGATACTTGTTTTTACTAAGGTAAAATTCAAAGGCTACTATTTCTAGATTTACACACCAAAGGTTAATGTTGGGAACACAATGACAGCAGTGAAATCCAATCTAGGTGGCCTTATTTCATACATGCAAGGCAACTCTCTCCTGCAAAATATTCCCTCATCTGTAAAGCTGATGCCTGCCATTCCGTTAATGAGGACAGGTAGCATTTTATTCCACAATGCCACTGAAAGCTAAAAATACAAGTACTTCAGAGAGGTAGCTCATTGATTTATATTTATTCTATGCTGCAAATGACTGAGATCAAATCCTTTCCTGCAAGGAGGTTTTGTTATGAGGGAATTACAATTCTGGAAAGGAACAAAAGTGACTGCCCCTGAGGGAGGTAAAGTTGTTAAGCAAGAGAAAGTAGATGTCTCAAGGGCATTGTTCCCAGTTCAACATTTTGCCTAAGGTCACCTTGATAGAAGCACTGCTTGCTTAAGCATCCTGAAGAAGTAAGATTTAGTGTTCTTTGAAGCTGAGGAGGGAACGTGCTAATGAAAGGACCATATTCTCACTCTCCATTCTCCTATTTAATGTCTATTACAGTTTCTGCCTAGCAGCTGAAGGATTATTTTCCTGACAACAGATGGGAGAAAAGAAGACAGAGATGCTTAAGAGTCTGCTTAATTCTTCCTTTTCCCTCTATCCGGCTCAAAAAGTAAAACATTTAGAATCATGAACATTTAATAGATATTTCTCTGTATCCAAAGTTTTATCCTATCTTTGCAGGGCTTTGGAATGTGAACTCTTGATTCAGGATCTAAAACAAACAAATGAAAAATGAAAAACACTTTACTTTAGCTGTGATTGTATAAACAAGTGAATTATTAATTTAATTGGTGTTTAAGGCACATTTGCCCAAACAACTTTTTTTCATGCTTAAGTACAGTTTGCCCTACACACCCTCTGGGTCCACATCCGTTGATACAGAACTGGTTGTACTACATCATTTTGTATAAGTGATTTGAGTATTTTGGACTTTGGTATCCACAGGGATTCTGGAACTATTCCTCTGTAGATATCTAGGCAGGACGGTACGACTTCATTATATTAAATTAGTGCTCAGAGTTCCACCTAGACTGTATCACAGTTTTACAATGGCAAAATCATGTACAGGCACTTGCTAATATTTTACAAATAGTAATTATAATCATTATTTCACTCACTAGCTAGGAAATGAAGAAACAGAATTCCTGTCACTTCCAGAAAGTCTTTAACCTCTATATTATTTTATCTTAATTTTAAACTTACTTCTTTGGGCCATATGTAAAGAGCTCCCAATGACTTATGACTTGATAAATATCTGAAGGTAAAACTTAGCTTTTTATATCTTTACAAAATTCCCTGAGGTACTTTGGCGAATGAACTGAGAACCAGAAACATGGACCTCTACACTTGGCCTGGACCCCAATAACTTAAATCAAACCTTAATTTACTTCAACCTGAGTTTGCTATTTCCATCTTCATTAGCATTTATTCACTCTTCCAGGACTGTCCTTCCCAGACAACTGGCTTGATTTTTCATTACTGGAACTTTCTGAAAGCCCTAGCAACTCCTCAGTGGAAAACAGAACCCCTGACCAGAATCCAAGGTTAGGATTACTGTTTTCACAAATCCTGGGCTGTTTTATCGTGTTTCTTCCTCAATCCTAGTCAAGATCCTGCTTTGAAAGATGCACTTTAAACCAAACATCCAAATCGTAATGAATGCTGACTTTCCCTTCTCCATTCTGAGACAATACTTAGATGTGGAAAACAACTCAGCTTTGTCTCATAGACAGGTTGTGGTGGTGATGAACACCTGGAGAATAGCACGAGCAAAGGCATGAAAGCAGAAAACATGTAAGATGTTTAAAAAATGGCTGATGGCATATTTTGGCAAAAATGTAAATTGTCTGAAAACAGTTACAGAACATTGGAAAGCTAAGGTAAGATCTTAATGACAAGGACCTTAAAGCTTAGATTACTTTTAGACCAATAGTTTCTCACTAAACTATGCCAACACTTTGGGATGTCTTGATCAACTGATATATGTGACAAAATTAATATGTGATGGCATTAATTGAAATTTAGAAATAATTTACTTTCCAAAAAAATAATAAAAGCCAGTTCAAAGTTTTCCATTTTATTTTGCAGTGTCATATACCTTCTTTAATAGGCCAAGGCCACTAATTTGGTGATCATTTTTTCAAGAATTGCTGAGGTAGGAGACAGGACAGAGCAAAAGCAAAATGCTTTTTTTGAGCAGAAGCGTGTCAAAATCTGCATTTTAATATTACTCTGACAAAATAGTACAGAACCCTGATTTTTCTGAAGCTATGTGAAAAAGGAATATACCAGAATTTGTATGTATGTCTGTGAATAGAACAGTAAAGGCAATCACAATCAATTTCTAGTCTGAAAATTCCTAGTAGAGTGTTTGATTCTACTGCATTGACAGAAAAAAGTCTTGATTGTACATGGTGTCATGCTAGTCATAACACAAAGGTAAACTTTAGATAAATGTTTAGTCTCTAAGCACTAGAAAAGATGCATGGCTTCTGGGAGGCATTGTTCATCATTCAAATAAAAGGAGCCACTGCTAACTCTCTCACCCTTACTTATCAAGAAGGGCAATTAAAGATAATAGCAATTATCTTGAGACTTAATTCCATGTCTTCAGGATACATCAGTAGAACTCTGTCTACACTAGGGATTTTGGATCAAAATAATTAAAACAATCAAGCAAGGGAGGATTAGGACTATTTCTGTCTGGTTTACCTTTTTGTCTTATGCACCTGGCATGGCCCCAAGCACATAACATTTATGTCAAATGATCATACAAATAAAGGCATTAAATCTGTACCAGAATATGGCAACAACAATACAAAATGTGAAGTGGATAGAATAATTCTCCTCTCGTTTCAGTATATGCCTGTCTCCCACTGACCTTGTGCTGCCCTACTGTACTTGGTGCCTAAGTGCTATCAGTTCTAACCTGTCACAGTCTGCTTGGGCTGCTATAATAGAAGACCATACACTGGGTAGCTTATAGATGACAGAAATGTATTTCTCACAGTTCTGGAGTCTGAAAAGCTTAAGATCAAGGCACTGGCACATTTGGTTTTTGGTGAGCACCCTCTTCCTGGTCTATGGATGGCTCTTTTCCTGTGTCCTCACATAAGTGGAAGGGAGAGCTCTCTGGGGTCTCTCTTATAAGGACACTAATTGCATTCATGGGGGCAGAGTCCTCATGACCCTATTACCTCCCAAAGGCCCCACCTCCATGTACCACTGCATAGGGGTTAGGTTTCAATATATTAATTGTGAGGAAACACAAACATTCAGTCTATAGCACTTTCCAAGTTCATTTCTAGTCAAGTCACAGGTGATAAACTAACATTAGCTTTAACACTAAGGTGTTAAAAGGAAAAATGGCACTATACCACATTAGGGATAAAGCTTGTTCATCAAAGGTATGATACAATTATGCATTCAAGAGAATGGTGCTGGAGGAGAAGACTTTGGGGGGGTTTAGTAATTTCTGTGGATTTTCAATCTGTACTTCTAGAATATAATGAAAAAATAGACTATAATATGTATGTTAGAAACGGACAAATTGCACAGGCTTTTCCTATTCAGCTCATATTTATATAACACTGTGTTTCCTAAGTTGAAAACAGCAATGCTGTTATACAATATAGGTATTATACACAAAATATATATATATGCAAATATTTAAATAATTCATTATCACATCACCTAGAAAAATATAACTTCATTTTAAAAATATTAAAAATTAAGACTACTTTTGAATACTGTACCCTAGCAATGACAAGGATACAATCTTCAAGTACACGAATTATTGCTTAGACAAGGTCAGTCTTAAATAATTTATGAGTTAGCAGGGATTTTATTTAGATATGTATCTGTCTTCAAAATATTCTTTTTCAATGGGTACTGATTGATATTTCTCTACAAAGATATCTTATAGCATATTCCTTTATATCACTATCATTGCATTAATCAAATATGTCCTTGTGTGTGTTAAAGGAATTTGGGTCTGTGCCTTATCTTTCCTATTCAGTACTAAGCATCTTGAAAGTAACAAGCCATATCTTGTTTATTTATATGACTGTCAATTAAGTTTTCAATATGTTTGAGTTAAATTGCATTGGATACTAATAACAAACTCATGTAATGCTAACTAAGGGACGGACAAAATTTTTAGTGATATGAATATATAATTTATTCCCTATAGTAAACCTGTGAGTTACATATGGAGAAACTTAGGCAGTGATACGTGAGTTGCTCCTGATCATACCGTCAGTAGGGGGCCAAGGTAGGATTTGAAACTAGGTAATCTTTTCCTAGAGTCCACACTGTAAACACTATGCTTTACTGTCAGTTGTTTGACAAAAGAAACCTACTATTCAGGAATTTACATGGCTTTCAATTCTGTATTTAATGTTCTTCTTTATTCATGTATATGAATATTCATTCATATTGATTCATTCATATACATATTCATACGTCTCTATATATTCGTATGTGAAATCTTAATTACACATACATGTACGTTGTAAAAAATTCAAAATAAGAAATGTTTTCATCAAAAGTTCAATGCTTTTTAATCCTACAGAGGAGAAATAACCACTGCTAATAGCTGAGTGTATAGTCTGTAAAACCCTATTTGTATACATATGCTGTACTTCAGGAGACATATAGAAGACTGCTCACAGCAGCACTGTTCAAAGCAATAAAACAGTGGAAATGTCATAAATGTCACTTGACTGCGAAGGAACTAATACATTGAGATATAATCTTGATGGAATACTGTACTTTTCTTAGCTGTGTATCCTGGGAAGTGGACTCTGAGAAAGCGAGCAGGTAATTTATTGGGAAGTTGATCCAGAAAGCTACAGGGAGGGCACAGGAACAGTGACACTAGGAAAGAGGAAAAGTCAATAAAGTGCATCAATGAGCTGGTTTCCAGTGCAGACAACTGGGGCTCATTTCCCCTGGAAACACTCTAGGGAACTGTGTGGAATGGATGTCAGAATCTCAGTGGTAAAGGTCAATTCATTCCTTCATTAAAAGCAGTCTGGCATACATGAACATATTCTGTGTGGCCTCAACAATCTGGTAGATGTCATGGAGTAGTAAGGTTCAAATGGCTATGGCTTATATCTACCTAATTCACTGCTACTTCTGAGCCTGACAAGTGTCTACCTGTCATAACCTTGCCTTGCACATAAAAGGGATTCAGTCAATGCATACAGATATGGATGAACAAGTGAACATACTTAGTATATGACTCATAATCAGTTTTTTTTTTAACCATGGAGATAACTTCTAAGAGATGTCTTGTGACTTCCTTCCTTTGGACCACTGGCCCAGGACCCTCGACTAAGCTGTGACTTCTAAAGCCTGAGTGCATCTATGTTAACATAAGATTCTTTAAAATTTGAGCTGCATGGTAATTCTGACAAATAGGAGATCTTTGAAACAGAACATGCCATTATATTGTCATGAGAAACACAGATCAGAATGCCTCCAGGTGAGTGCAGGGAGGATCATTTGACGCAAGTCAGGCTTCATTGCCAATAGGTAAATAAACGAATCTCAGCTTTAGTCATCCCTCACTTAATTCATGAGTGATGAGGGGACACAAAAAGCAAGTACCTTTTAGATCGTTTGGCAGTCTATCAGAGCACAGTCTCTTAGATACTTCAATGTTTTATGATCTATATTTTGTCCTTTTGGATGTGTTCTTGTTATCTAGACACTGTTCCTGACTTATCGTCTTAGTCATCCCTATAAATTGAGTTCACATTATTCGTCTTGGAAAGATATTCACCTATATCAAATGAACATTTCAATAAGATGTTTCCATTTCATTTTCAGCTGATTTAAACCAGCATCTGAGCTCCAATTTGCAAGTTGAATTTGCTGGCTCTAAAATGCCACAGCTACAAGCTAATACATAATTTGCTGTCCTTAATTCTCCTAGGATTTGATATCTTGCAACAGTGGGTTGGGTAAAGGAACATTCATAATTATTTCTTGAAGGGCTCGAAAATCATCTTCCCTTAAAAATGGAGAACAGTTTTAAGTTATGTGCATGCATGCATAAATTTAAACTGTATATGTACACCCAGAATAAAATCACACAAAGCAAGAGGATTATGCTTTATAATTGAAGGGTTTTGCATTGAATGCATTTCCCTACATCATATTTATGATATTTAAAATACTAAAATCCAGAAAGCCCATATTAGTAGACAAGTCATAAAAAGAATACATTTTTAATATAGGAAAAATGTAAACAGCAAAAAAGCTTCTCAAGCATTTTTAATATCTTACATATGAACAGTCACCTATATAGTAATAAGTGGCAGAATATTGCTCATATATTACATTTTTTTCATTTAACAATTCCAAATTTAAATGTAATACTCATAAATAAATAAGTGGAAGTTTTTAGTGAGGCACTCTCAGTATATATTGAAGTCTCATTTTACTAGTGGTAACTGCTTAAATTATTCCCTTATGTATGGTATTTCTGTAATGAAAGAGTAAATTATTTTGAAAAGAAAGAATTGTAGGAGTAGATAGATATATTTGCTATCAGACACAGAGATTTATCATGAAATATTTTTTAAAAAGTAGCCATTAAATACAGTGGTTATGATTTAACTGATTTCATAATTTCCTCCTCTTTTTAAAGCAACAAAATGGGCAATGCAATATTTGGGCTTTTCTCTGTTGGTAATTTCACTAGTATGTATATATCATTGACAACGCAATGAGCAGCTTTAATAACAATCTGTGACTCAACAGAGCTTTTCTCATTGTTGTCATTCACATATGTCAATATCAGCCTTTTTTCTCTGTCCTCGTGTCCCTTGTGTCAACAAAGGAGCACAATTACTTACAAATTCCTTTTCCCTTCATCTGAACGGAAGAATGCAACCTCTTCCCAGGCTCTGCAAAGACAGTAAAGTTTACACATGTGGCATTTTCTTGCACATAGCCTAGACTCAGTAAAAGATAGTGTTTTGTTTACTTGTCCCTCCTGATTGATGACCTGGACTGCAAGTCAGTTGTGTGTTAGAAGGTATATACCATCACCTTGACCAACTGTCCTTTAATGAAGTCCTTTAGTAAAATATCTGCAGAGCAGTGAAACCTACAGAGATTTTGTAACTGAAACACGAAGAACAGAAATGCTTCTGAAGTATAGAGCTGAAGAAACTACTTGACATTGACAAATACATTACGTATTACATAACTACTATATTATGTAATCACGTATAACATCATTTAAAATATATAGTTTTATTATAATATTACTTACATAAATATTCTGTAGTGGTTAAACATTATTGATACTTTGGCACTGCACCGAGTCACTATTATATTACAAGCATTTGTGCAAGAAGGAATGGTGAACCTAATATATATGAAATAGTGAGCATTTGTCAAACTAATTGAAGTGTATATTCAAAAAAGCAATCTTATTCTATTCCCTCCAGAAAATTGAAATGAAATACGGTTATAGCTTTTAAAATTATCACAGGGCTTCCCTGGTGGCACAGTGGTTGAGAGTCCTCCTGCCAATGCAGGGGACACGGGTTCGTGCCCCGGTCTGGGAAGATCCCACATGCCGCGGAGTGGCTGGGCCCGTGAGCCGTGGCCGCTGAGCCTGCGCGTCCGGAGCCTGTGCTCCGCAACGGGAGAGGCCACAGCAGTGAGAGGCTCACGTACCGCAAAAAAAAAAAGTTATTTGGAAAACATAAGATAAGATTCTTGAGGTAAATAGGCAAAACTTATAGTTCCAGAATTGTAAGACATTGCTATTCTCACTCTTGCTGAGACAGAGTGGTTACTATTTCAGTTAAGGAAAATATTTCTAAGAGCCAAAAATTCAATAGCAGCAGACTTTAAAAATATTATTATAATTATAAACTGCAGAAGAGTTTTTACATGTATCCTACACCTGAAAAAAATGTCTGGCCACATCATTCTTTCAAGACATATTTTCATGTTTTTGTATCACTGCTACATATTTTGATATTCTTATTTTTAAGAAACAGTCTACCTTTAAAAATAAATGTACTTTGTTCATTGCTTTAAACCCATTCAATTATTTATGTCCATATCTCTGTCTAATTCTCAGAGAATGAGACAAAACATGTATTAAAATCAATCATCTTCACTTGTTTGTCTACGCTTGATCTTTCATACTATCCTGATCTCCCCTCAAAACATCTTACATGTTGAATGAGGGACCCTACAAGTAAGGAAACAGTGCTGAGCATAAGCTGCTGAAAAACACCTAATATAAAAGAAGGTTGGATCACTCTTGCCAACATGATGTGGTTTGGGAATCTGCTTGGATTTCTAATACCAGCCAATTCTGTCAGGAGCATGGTTAACTACACATCAAATGACACCTGGTGTAGCCCATTGATAACAGAGCATGGACAAAGTATAGCCATTTTCAGTGTTAAAACATTTGTGACTGTGAATAGATAAGAGTTTTATGAATAGCTATTTTTATTACAGGTATTATGTTGTAATATTATGGTTTGTTAATGAGAATTGAGTGAATGGATTCTTCTTCATTTGAAAGAAAACATCAAAACTAATGTCTTCGGTGTGCTCTTATACAGCTGGAGTCCCAAACAGAATAGTCAGGAAACAGACTTCAAACAATTATGGGATCATTTCAAAAAATGAATATTCTATTGGATCTTCTCTTACAGCAGATTTTCAAGAAAAAGAGAGCTTTTATCTCCAAAGTTACTTTGTTAAAAGTAGGACATAATGGAAAAAAATGATAAAAGCTTCATGTGAAAATTCTTTTGCATGGAAGAAAATAATACTCAGATAATAGAAGAGTAAAAGAATGTTTGATATCATTGGTGGTTCACATGTAACTAAGGTGGCCACAGACTCATTTTTTCCTTGTAATGAAATGTTTAGAGTGAAGTATATAAGATAACAAAGATACCTAAAATCAATGAATGCTTTATCATTTAAGAACCTGATGATTGAATAGATGATGTTGAACAATATTCAATTAATCATTTTAGTCTAATGAGCTAATAACATTTTTTAAAATATTCGAGATCTCGTGATATTTTGGGTTTTTCAATCAGCATTTATAGTTGCTTGTTTGTTACTGCTTTTGTTTTTAATTGATAAAATATTACACTAAAAACAAATGAGAGGGCTAATAGGAAATAAACCAAAAATTTTTGACTGAACCATTGGGCTCCTCTTTCCAGTTTCCTCTCCCAACATTATGTGAAGTCAGTAAACTTTTGCTCACCCTGACTTTCCACCCAGCATGAAACTGTAACTATAAACTACAAGATTTTTTCTCAAGAGAAACTTAAAAAGAGAAGCCTTGGAATAATTATCAGACATGGTAGAAAGAAGGGTTGAGGTACAGGGCTATGTGTAGAGGATCAGTTGAATTTTCATACACAGGAGTGGACAAGTCTCATGTTCTTTGTCCCACTTGCTCCTTCCATGCTGGCAAGCAATCTAATGGCTGTCCTGTCCTCTCAGGCAGAGACTGGAGGATGTGTCTCTGGAAAAACAGAATGACTCTTGAAAAGACTCTTATTTACTGCCTAATAACACAGCCAAAGTTCCAGCCTTGTCTACACACACAAAACATCTGATCAAATTGTCATGCTGTTCTCTTAAATAAGAATAGATATTCATGGAGCACTGAATATCTGAGAAAAAATTCTGCAATGAAAGAAAAGGACAAAAAAAATCAGAAAGGCACAAAACTCATAAGAAAGAAACAATGCAAGATCTGGAAGGAAACATCCAAAATAATTGTAACATACTTTGGGAGATAAGATGCTGCATCCATGAACCTAAAACACGATCCTAAAAAAAGAGGAATAATCAGGGATAAGATATATATATATATATATATATAGTTCCCCATTTGACTCATATGTAAATTTAGTCAATGATATTATGTCTCAAAGTTTATTCTCAAGAGATGTATTTCATGGGATGTCAAAAGATTTTAAAGAAAAAAATAGCCGATGAACAAATAACTTTGGTAAGTGCTGTGCAAGGTAAAGTTAATGGGTCTCTGTGCTGAAAATTTTCTTAGTAATATTTAACATGATTATATGATAAATCAACCCCCAAGAAGGTACAATATACAGGGCTCCCCCAAATTGCTTGACAATATAATATACCAGTGTTTTGAAGATTATCTGATGATAATAGTGTTCCTCAAAAAAGGCCACGGAGAAATGATGGCCTGTGCTGTTTCTTTATCAAGTTATTTCATAATATAAATTGCTTATTTAATTTTTGTATATGATCTGAAGAGTTTATGATGTGTCCATTTCTTAAGGCAATATATTAAATTCTCACTTGTTTTTTCCTTAATTATATTCCTAACTTTGTCACACTGAAAATGTTTTAAGGAATGAATGATTTAAGTTGTGCTTATTTTTTCACTAGCTGCTGGAATAAGGTGTTTACTAAAAGTAATACTAGAAGAAGAAATATATAGGGAATATGTAGGAGGAGAAATTTTCTGTGAACTGTTGTGGGTTGAGTTTCTATGATTGCATAGCCTTGTCACTGATTGAACCATTTATCTCTAAGTGGAAATCTTAGAGATAACCAAAGTTATTTCTCAAGAATAGAATATTTAAATAGAGCAGAAACCTGAGAACCCTTCAAGATTAAGCATGCAGAGGAATTATGTTAAGATATAAAGAAGAATCTGTTCCCCCTCCTTCCCCTCCCTATTGTCCCCATTATACAATCTGCCTTTCGAGACTGAAACACTCACTAGGTCTTTCTCAGATATATTCCCGCCATGTTTTTGTCACCCCTCACTCCTGTGGTCTCACACTTTTACCTCCTTAATTCTAGTTAATTCACTTTGGTTTCCCCTGGGCCCTCTCCACAAACAGCAGGATAATATTATTTACCTTTCAGACTTGTGAGAATAAAACGAGAGAACGTATGAAAAGCACTGAAAAAAACACCTGGCACCTATCGTCAGCAGCACTACTGGTAAATAGATTGGACTCAGTGGAATCTGTGCTATCTTATGAAAATAATACCTTTGACTTCTGTCAAGACTCCGGAAAGAAAAGCCCTTCTGAAAATCTTGGACAAGTACTATCTGGAGAACAAATAACATCATCTCCTTATGAGTTTTCTTTTAACAAGACAGAAACATGTATAAATGTTTGTGTAAAATCTTATGATACAGCAAATGAAGATCAAATGAAAAAAGCTGGAATTTTTGAAGAAAGGAATACAGCTGAATTATCAACATCACTGGGTCTTCGTTGCCCCACAGGGATTGAGCCCGGGCCCCCAGCAGTGAAAGTGCAGAGTCCTGGCCACTGGACTGCCAGGGAATTTCCCAGAAGCAGTCTTAATATCTATTTAATATCTATCTGAAATTGTATATTATTTTTTGTGACTTGACTTTGATTAAAAATCTGAACTTAAATTTTTTTTTTTTTTGCGGTACGCGGGCCTCTCACTGTTGTGACGTCTCCCGTTGCGGAGCACAGTCTCTGGACGCGCAGGCTCAGCGGCCACGGCTCACGGGCCCAGCTGCTCCGCGGCATGTGGGATCTTCCCGGACTGGGGCACGAACCCGCGTCCCCTGCATCGGCAGGCGGACTCTCAACCACTGCGCCACCAGGGAAGCCCCATGCATTTATTCTTATCAGAGAATTTCTTATAATCTAAGACAGACATTATGAAATAGATATAAAGAAAATAATCAGGACATTATAGTAATAGACACTAAGATGTTTAAAAAATACATACATAATAGATATGATGTAGATGGATAGATGACCAAGAGAACTGATGACAAGAGATAGGAAAGAAAATTAGAAAACAGGTAATTGGGTATGTGATGTCAATTTCCAAAATGTACAAATTTTAGTTTAAAGCAAAAGTGCAAAATGGAATCTAGTAATACCTCTTAGTTTCAGAAAGTTTCTGTGTTCCTCAGATTTGTTCCTCTCTCATTATGGAGAAAGTACTAGTTGCTCTCCAATACCATCATTGTACATAATATCACATGTCCTTATACTCACAATAAAACCTTCAAATCAGTTATCTTGTATGGTTTTCCCAGATCCATCATAAAACACATGCTGATATTACATATAATTATTGGAATAATATAAACAAGAACATAAATTTTTTTAAAATTTCTAAATACTCTTCTTTAGTCTTTGTTCTGATTTCTGGTGGAGGTGAAGAAATTATTTAAAAATTTAAATTGTGAACATTTGATTTGGAAACTTGAATTTAACATCACAAGAATTGTTGTTGCTTCATCACACATCTTTGGGCTTGTTCTCAGATTTTAACTGTGTACCTTTAAACTCAATTGCTTAGGCTTCTCCTGGTCTAATAAAAGCCCATTCTTAGTCTTTCTAGTTAATAATTTTATTGAATACACATGTTTAAATATCATAGGAATTAAAACTAAACCTCAGTTTTAGGAAGAATTTTCTGTGTTTTAAAGTGGATTATGTTTGATCCCCTTAGAGTCGCATTGACTTAAATTTTTAAAAAGTGTTTTTGGCCTTTTTGCCTTTTGAAAATATTTCAATTTTAATGGCTTTTTCTTCATAACTAGAACTTAACTATGCACAAAGCAGAATTAAATAAAAGTTAACATGTAAAGTCTGAATATAAATTTGGAGAGACTTATGACAACTTTATTATTGCTAGCTTAGTTTTATAGAGTCTTGGCTTTCTAATTATAGAAGCAAAGAACTTACTTCAGAATTAGTAAGTAAAAATAAAAGTCTGTATTACATAAAATACAGACGTTGAAGTGTCTTTAGGTGTTTCTTGATTGTACAATCCTGCAAGAGTGTTTATGTTGGAAAATGTGTCATTTTGGTTTTCGTCTCCTGCAAAGTTTAACTATGTTTCATATAGTAAAAACAAGATACATATTTTATTGTATTGAATTTTTTTTAGTGAAAATTGATAGTATTAGACTATGGCATCCAACAATTAGCTTTCACATGTTTTTGGAAACACACACACACACACACACACACATGGAAACCTGGGAAAACCATGCCAGAATATTGATTTGACGATCAGACATTTAAAAATATAACACATTTTTCTTCATTCCTTCTATATAATCCATCCCCTTTTTGAGTATTTTAAGTTTCATTTAACAGGTTATTCATTTATGCCATAAATAGTTTTCTGAACTGTATATTTAAAATACGTTACAGTAATTTTTAAAAAACGAAATTAAACAAGCATTTAAAATTCATAGTTTTATTCTATTAAATTTTTTTTCTCTTTTAATACCTAACATGTCCACGAAGCATAGAGTAGTACTTCAAAGTATAAAGCAAACACTTAATACATTTTTAAGGAAAATTTCATTTCTTTTAAACTTGTAAATCCTTTAACCTTCTTAAATTTGTTTAATTCCAATAGTCATAGATTATTAATATCTATATCACTTCAAAGCAAATATTTTCAACAATTTTCATGATATTTGCTAATTTTAAATGACACATTTTGCTGTCTAGAAATTTCACCTTCATTTTCTGAGATGCAATAATTATTTAAAACACCATGCTATGATAATGGTATTAATAAAAAAAAGAGTCATTTTCTTTTCAGATTTATACTTGCAATTTTTATGGATGACAAGATTTCTGAGACTTGTCTCATAGTATTCAGTGAGGGCAGAAGTGAATAGCGACAGATATGAAATAAGTTTGGCCATGACTTAAACAGTTGTTGAATCTAGGTGATGGGTATATAAGGGTTCAACACACTATTATATCACTTTTGTATGTGTTAGAAATTCTCTGAAATGAAGTTTTAAAAAATATGATAGAATTTATACATTGCTACCCTGTATCACTCCATCCTTAGTTTATGCTTGCCATAAAACCAGAGCATGATCATTTCCATTCTGAAACCAGGAAACTGAAACAAAAAGGATTTGTAGTATATCTATACTTGGTTACACTACAATTATTCATATATGCAATATTTATTGGTTATTTATATCTACACATGTACAATTACACATATACCTGTATATATACATGATATACATGGATTTGCATGAGTGGTAGCGACTTACAGATGCACCTGAGTGCAATATCACATGCCATTAGAGGAGAGAAACCTTCCCTGGGCAGAATTGCATGGGGTTGCAGAAGAGAACTAGAGAACACCTAACCAGCAAGCTAGGGGAGAATTTTAGAAGGTGGACAGGAAATTCTTTCTTAACCACATGCTGAAGTGTCTCCCTACTTCCCTAGTGAGGAGGAGAGAGCTGTTAACACAGAGCCTTGATGCAGGTTAATTATAGTGTCCTGTCCATCTGTATCTCTCTCTCTTCTCTTTGGTAACTTTTAGAAAGTAATATTCTGTTCTCATTATTGAGTGGGTTTAACTACTTTCAATAAATTTTGTTGTGTTTTTTTCTTTTCTTTGTCTTGAGTTAAATAACTCCTTCTTTTACTAAACATATGTTGGAGTGCACTCAAATATAAATTATATATGTACAAATAGAAATGATATTTGGATATATCACATATTAGCATTGCTGCCAAAATTATTCTGCTCAGTGGGTAGGAAATATATCAATATACCTTACAAAGTGCTTTCTGTAGTTTATCATCTGGGTAGACTACACATGACATCTACAATAAATACTCACTTATTGAGAATATCTGGAAATAAAGAACTAATCATTGGAACAAACCTTCAGGTCTTAAACTATAATATATTCTAATATTGTCACTCTGTTTTTTGAAGAATTAACAATAAGAAATTTGCAACGATTCATGTAAAAGGCCAAATGTTACTTGAGACATCAAGTTTCATCTTGGAAATGTAAAACTGGAAAGAGCATCACTAAATAAAACAAAAAGAAACAATAAAAAGAAATAAGAATAAAATAAGAAATAAAAGAAAAGCAAAACACTGGACAAATTGCAAACTAGTGACTTTTCTTGAAACAATCAGACAACTAAAGATTCAGGGCAAACAATCCAGTATCTGGGGAGAGATAGGTTCCTACAGGGACAAAAAAGGAAAAAAAAAGACCTGAACTCTTGTGTACCTGGGCAGACGATACCGGACATCCTCTAAGCCAGAAAGAAGATGCAGCTAAATATTTTTAATGCATTGCTAATGATCAAGCATGGGTGGTGTGAGAAGGTGAAGTTCTGGGGGCCTCCAGCAGAAGGAGGTTTGCCCACTCTTGCAGTCTTTTCTTCTCTAAACCCACCAGGCATTTACAGGGAAGATTGGAGACAAATCTTCTGAGAGAAGGAAGAGTAGCCACCAGTGAAACTCTACTCATTCCCATCAGCTCTATCCACCCCATGGAATGAAAGCCTTATTACTTAGGGGAAAGAACAAGAAAACTTAGGACTGCTGGAAACTGTGGATAGCAGAAGGGAACAAGATAAAAACATTTCTATCTGGGAGCAAGAGGCAGGAGAACCTGTAAAGCCACAGATCGGAGACTCAGGTACACAGTGCCTGTCAAAGGCTTAATCAGAGTTAATTAGAATAGCAGAGGAAGCCCCACCTTCAAATTCAGAATGGTGTGTACAGAGACTGAGAGCCAGTTGAAAAGAGCCAGCCTTAGAAAAGACCTAAGTACTTCTTCTGGAGGGTCCTAAATCTTTCCTGTTATCTTTTCTTCTTAACCCTTGTCATGTAATTAGTTTTTTTAAAATCCCTACAACCCTCTAAATTTCAGTGTGTGATTTACTGACCAAAATAAGTCATTTATTATTATGAATACATGCATTTCTCATATATTTCATGCACCTACATGATTATTGTTCTCAATAACTATTCATACTTCAAAGATGGACATAGCCATTCAAAAATATTTATTGAGTTCCTATTACAGGCCATCCATAGTTCTAAGTGCTAAAGAGATGGTAGAAAACAAAACATAAAGCAGTATCTATAATAAATAACATAAATAAATAAATAACATTGTTTCAATTAGTTATAAGTGTTATAAAGTAGGATAAGGGAGAGTGACCAGAGGCAGCAGAAGAGGCATTTTAAATTAGGTGATCAGGGCTTCCTTGGTGGCGCAGTGGTTGAGAGTCCGCCTGCCGATGCAGGGGACACGGGTTCGTGCCCCAGTCCGGGAAAGATCCCACATGCTGTGGGGCGGCTGGGCCTGTGAGCCATGGCCACTGAGCCTGCGCGTCCAGAGCCTATGCTCTGCAAAGAGAGAGGCCACAACAGTGAGAGGCCCGCATACCGCAAAATAAATAAATAAATAAATAAATAAATAAATAAATAAAATAAAGTAGGTGATCAGGTGACAGTTGATAATCAGGAAGGAGTCAGCCATACAAACATTTGGAAGAAAATTAGGTCAGGGAAAAAGGAAAGAAAATATCAAAGACTTGATACTGTGTGTTCAAGTACCTCAGAAAAGTCCAGAATGGCTGGGGTATAGTGGAGCGTTATAGATAACAGCACAAGGTGGAGCGTTATAGATAACAGCACAAGTTGAGATTGGAGAACTGTGTAGGTGAGCTCCAGATCATGGAAAGCCTTGTGGGCCGTGAAAAAGTGTTTGTAGTTCTGTCCAAATTTAATCAGAAGCCACTGATGTATAATTAAAGGGATGATATAACCTCATTTAGGTTTGGAAAAAATAATACAGTTCTTCTAAGGACTATGTAATAAAGGAGAATAAGATGAAAAAAAAAACTATTGTAGTAAATCAGGTGAGACATAACTAAAAACAGGGAAAATTATCCATTCTAGAGATTAAGCATGTAATGACATTATTCTAGCTCTGGGGATAAATGCAAACAAGACCAGATTAATTAATACCTCCTTTCTAAATTATGTCATGAATCTTCCAAGCAAAATTTGCTCTTTTACACAAGTTTCCATTACTTTTCATATAAATGTCTTATCATATATAATTCTTATGGATAGGGCTTCTTATGGATAGGATTGTTTATTTAAGCATCAGTATATTTTCTACACTTTTGTCCCCAAACCAAGCAAAAGTAGAAGTATTTCAGAATATATATTTTTAATTTTAAATAAGGAATGCTGGTGAAAATTCTTAAATTACCTGTAATCATGACTGAGCCAGACAGAGTCAAATGGTGCTTAGGGCAAATAATATTATAACAAAATTCCATCCTTGCTAATCCAAAGTAATTCAATTGACTAGGTAAAAGCTGATATTTTACATGTACTGTCCATATATGATAAAGTAGGAAGGTAAATATTGTTAGATTTTTTGGGGGGTTATAAAGCTTTTTATAAAACCATAATGGTTAGGTTTCAGAAAAGCCAAGCGTGTCTTGATGAGCACGAAATTGATTCAAATAATTTGTACTTTGGCCTACAGTGAGTGGTGGAGCCAGTATTTGAACTCAGTTGATTCAATTCTTGAAATATTTATAATGTATAAAAATATCTTCATATTAATTCTACTATTTTCTACTCAATGGTATTTTAGCATGTGATAACATACAAATTAATATTTTTCTTTTGCATGTATGTGAATCGAATGAAGTGGCTGATTCAAATAAATAATGAATTGGTATAGGGAAAAAAACTGCATTTGTCAAATTCTCACATTAAATGAATGGAATAAAGAATGAATCAGCAACTGTGAAAATACTGGAGGTTGGTCTGAAATTACATGTCTTGTGAAAGTGAGAGAATTGACAATATTTTCAATTACTTTTCACAGCAAGAGTCCTTGGGCAAATCTATATCATTGGGTTCATACGCTAAGTCAGATGTTTCTATTGCAAAACAAGACACTGCTTCAGAAAACTTTAGGATGTGTGCCTTAAGAGCAGATTTACAGAGATGTGTACTCATTCCTTGAGACTATTTACTAGTATCATAGTGTAATATTCATTAATGATACATTAACTTATTCAGAAACTATTACCACCATCACATTTTCATACAAAATCATAGCAACAATATAATTAACTAGGTAAAATTTTTGATAGATATCCCTTAACAATGAATTCAAGAAAGAGTTCTTAAATTTTTATACAGAAATAAAACCAGTTATGTATTTCTGTTCATGTGTAAGTTTTATACTCAAGTAATTCTGATAATTTCCATGATTCTAAGAGCTAACTACTTACTTAGACTGATATGTAAGTATTCTGGTTTGGGGATTATTATTTATTTATTTATTTATTTCATTTATTTCATTTTTGGCTGCGTTGGGTCTTAATTGATGCGCGCGGGTTTTTCTCTAGTTGAGAGTGGGGACTACTCTTCGTTGCAGTGCGCAGGCTTCTTATTGCAGTGGCTTCTCTTGTTGCGGAGCATGGGCTCTAGGCACACAGGGTTCAGTAGTTGTGGTGCGTGGGCTCAGTAGTTGTGGCTCACCATCTCTAGAGTGCAGGCTCAGTAGTTGTGGTGCACGGGCTTTGTTCTCCATGGCATGTGGCAGCTTCCCAGACCAGGGCTCGAACCCATGTCCGCTGCATTGGCAGACACATTCTTAACCACTGCGCCACCAGGGAAGCCCTTTGGGGATTATTTTTCAATGCCAGTTGAATGGGCTTCTTTGTAGCTGGTTTAGAGGTATTAAATTAGGTATCAGTCCTTATACGTTGCTACTATTGAAAAACTAAGCACAGACACTGGTCATTTGTTGCTGTAAATCACAGTTAAAATCTGTAAGTAGATATTGTGTAACAAGAGATACCCAAGTGGTCACTGAAGTGTCAAACATATTCCTCTTTGTCCAGTAGCAACTCTACCTACTCAAAATAATCAGTGTTATTACAGTTTTTTAAAACAATAAATTATCTTTTAAAGAGACATAAACAAAGAAAAATATCTCATATATTTATCCAAGTTACTATTTCTGATGCTTTTCATACCCTATTTCCATCTGATATTATTTTCTTACTGCCTAAAGCGCTTTCTTTCATTTTTCTTGGAGTGTGAGTCTACTGGTGATGAATTCTTCTAGCTTTTGTTCTTTAAACATCTTAATTTTGCTTTCATTGTTTAAAGATAGCTCTATCAAGAGTCACACAAGGTACTATGTACACCTTAGCTACTGCTTGGTATAATTAGCAGTAGTCCCCTATTATGTGACATGAACTATCCAGCTTTGCAAGGGCCAGATATATATTAAATACATCCTTTAAATCTTTAAGTGTGACACCAACATGTGTCATTCCTTTGAGATACAACATTGCTTTTTATTTATTACCTGGACACATGGAAGGGGCAGTTTCAGAGGCTTCCACATGAATTTTCCTACTATAGTAGTGCTTGTCCCATTGAAGGTATGTTGTTGACAACCAAGCATGTCCATTGAAATTATACATGTGGAACCTGAAGAAATGACTAGAAGGCAAATCCATGTACACCATGGACACATTTTGACAGAGATCTGGGTTAAAACTCCAGTTATTATCTAATTCCCGTGTGTGCTGTGTATCCAAGAGCTCTCAAAAAACTTGGAAGTCCACTTTCCCCAATGTATGGTTGCCTTGGGAAATGGCCATAGGTTTCTTGGAAGACTGGGAAGATCACAGCTATTTACTCTTTTTCTGGTCTTGCAAGTTCCTTCCAATGGGGACTGGTCCTCCCCATCAGACAGAACTGACATAGGTATGAAAAAATGGGCAACGCGTTGGCTTCAGCACCTCCATTTTAAAAAAAATTATTTATTTATTTATATATATATTTGGCTGCATTGGGTCTTAGTTATGGCACGCGGGGATCTTTCCTTGTGGTGCACAGGCTGTTCATTGCGGTGTGTGGGCTTCTCTCTAGTTGTGGCTCATGGGCTCCAGAGCACATGAGCTCTGTAGTTGTGGCACATGGGCTCTGTAGTTGTGGCACATGGGCTCTGTAGTTGTGGCACATGGGCTTAATTGCCCTGTGGCATGTGGGATCTTAGTTCCCCTACCAGGGTTCAAACTGGCGTCCCCCGCATTGTAAGATGGATTCTCAAGCACTGGACCACCAGGGAAGTCCCAGCACCTCCATTCTTAATCTCTTCTGATTATATACTAAGACATACTATTTTGGCTGTCCATCAGTTTAGTTCCTGGAGACGCTAGGTACTATGAGTCATCTCCACATGTACCTGCTGATCATATTCCTGATTGACACACCTATTTCTTTGAGACTTCTGATCCATTTTGCCACAGTTTGTTATGACAGTTCTGGCACCTCTACTCTGTTTAATGTGAACTATTTATTACTTGTGAACTATTTATTACTTTTGTCACTTTAACCAAGCTTCCAAGAGCCATCAGAAAAGCATAACAGAGCTGTCCCCAGGGTCTTTGCCCGTGTTTTGGATCTTGTATAGTGTTTACAATCACTTCTGTCCAAATTTACATTCCACCTTTCTTGTTCTAGCATACAGGATCCATTCTTGGGCTGAGATTTGAGCCTAATTATTATACCGTGGGGCAGGGGAGACAATACCTGTAGTGGGAAAGCATTTATCTTGTAAGGTATCTGCTGAATTTGACTGTTCTGCCTTTTCTTCCAGCAAGAGGGTCTCTCTCTTCTAACAAGGGAGGGTGGGCCATATTTGAAGATTCAGCCGGTACAGGACAAACTGAGGATTCAATGTTCTCAAATGCGTCTATCAAGTTATTCTCATACCACATCAAAGAGCCCCATTCCTTCCCTGTCAAGTGACTTTAATGTGAGACTTTCCTGAATGTCTGCCACTCTCAGAATTGTGTTACACCTGGTACTCAGCTGTGTCTGATTAGGGGCTGTAAGACATGAGGATCTATTTAAATACTGTGAAGTCTCTCTCTCACACTTGGCTTTAAATTACTGATGAATTATCTAGGCTTGTTTTTCCAGTTTTAAATGAATTGGTCATGCTGAGAAATAGCCATCCAGTTCTATAGTTGTTATTACTTCCATATCTTTCAAATTCCTGAGAGGGTGCCTGTATCCCATCCCAATTCAAACAAGTAAAAGTCTTTGGAATCACACTGTTATGGTCGCCAGGAACTTTTATTACTTCACCTACCACAGGAATGGGGTACTCCTTGCAATCAGCTGACACGTGATGCAAATCCAGAACCTCCTGCTCTGAGTCTGCTTTCTAGGGTCATTCACAGCACCAAGTGCCTTAGATCATTTTCCCTAGAAACAGAGCAAAAGATGGGAATGCCTGTTTAAGTGGCTTATTGGAGGATTGCTCTCAGGACAAAGGGACTTGCTCCATAGTCAGTCTGCCTTGAAGCAAGAAGCTGCCATCTTACAGCAAGGTCTCCCTCAGGTGGGGACTGGAGTGGGGAAGGCCCTCTGAGTGAGGTGGTTCCCTTTGGCTTAAGGCAATTTTTTGGAAAAGGAGGCAGCTTTGAATTGCTAACAGGCAATACTAACAGGCTGATAGGTGCCCTAATAGTACAAGGGACCCCACCAGAATCCACAGCAGGAAGTTTAACGCCATGAAAATTCTGTGCGTTTCTTGAGGCTGATGCTTTCAAGACATCAATTACACTCAAGAAATGTTTACTGAGCACTTACAATATGATAAATTTTGTGATAGGCAGAGTTCTCTATTCTTAAAGCATTAGACATCTAGAACAAAAGCGTAGATAGGTACTCCAGTTAGCAAAATGTAGGGCGGAATGTGGAAATTGCCTTAGTTCTAAAGGAAAGGGAGAATAGATCAAAGAAGCATTATTTTAGAGAAATGCTTTCATGAGTATAATAGCTAGGGGTTTTCCTGATATTGTGACATATAAGAAAACTTGCTGTCCTTCATTGTGAAGTCAATATGATGCCTCTATGCAATTTAGTTCTATAATTATTAGACATCAGGCTAAGACAGTCTCTGATTTTATGAAGTTTAGATTAATGTCAGCATTACATTTTGAAGGATTTTTTTAATTTAACTGAAAAGTGAAAATAAAGTGGTTATAATTAACAAAATTTTCCTAATAAAAGTTTTTTTGTTTTTCTTTAAACAAAGGATCTCTTAGTTTCTAGAAAGGGAGTGAAGTTTACTTGGAGTTTAAGCTAGTAAGAATGGCTGAGGGACTCCAAACCTTGAATTCCTTGTATATGTTTCTTATCTTTCTTTGTATATTCTAACAATTACTTGTTAAACAGTATTGAAATGAAATACCAATATTCCAGTACCCCCAAACTTTAGTGAAATATAGTTTTATGTAGTGATATTAGGAAAGTGCAAAGGTATTTGACTTGGGTATTTGACTTGGAAAAAAATGTTAATGTAGAATATAATAGGCCTAGAGCAGGGTAAGACAACTCAGAGGAAGAAGATGCTTAGACAAATTTTGTATAATTATACTGATTTTTATTTTCTTCTAAATGATTGTTATAACTTTGGAGGCTCCTCTCCCTTTAAGAACTCTATAAAGAGCATGCATGGGTATTATGATATTTGTTTTTTAAAGCAGACTATTGCCTTAGAAGTAAATTATCTTTTCCAAGTGTGTGGAGACATTTGATGTTAGCTGATATGACAGCTGAGATAATACAATCTCCACTTCAAAGCTTTTTATAAGAACTATTGCCTCATGAAATTAAAATGTCCTTGATTTCTCAGGACAGTTTTAGAACTAGTATTTTTAATTATTGTACAAGCAACAGGTTATTCTCTCTCCCATGTATCTTGTCAATCTTTGTTGATATCAATGCAAAAGTATATGAGTTTGGATTGAAGTCAGTCTCCATTTCATGTTTGCATTTGAATTTAGGTCTGTCACAAGTGATAAAGAGTGATGAATGTGACATTGCCATGTTGAAAGATCATTAAATGTCACTCTGCCCTGGCAGCCAAATGGCTGGCAGAAAGTCAATGATGCAGACTCAGTGTGGAGCGTGGAGAGTGGAGATGGATCTGGGGCAGCACAGAATCATGCAAGCTGTGAATAATCAATCAATCATTTCATTCAGAGGAAAGGTGAAATGAGACTTGATGGAAATACTGTGTGAGTACCTACAGCGGTGGACATCTAGCTTGTAAGCATTTTGATTTACACCTATAACCATCTAGTGGCCAGCACCTAGACTCATAGGCTGAGAAAACTACCTATTTGATCAATTTACTTGAAAATCTCCTTGACTTTAGATGTTCTTTATGCACCTTACGTCTTAAACAACTTTCCTAGCTCCAGAGCACAGACAGCCTGAAGTGACTCTGGTGTACAGTCAACCTATTAGAGGTACAATTTATACACCCCAATAAAGAAAGCACTGCCCAGCAATGCTATTTCACTTCTTCAGTGGCTTCCCACAATTTGCGTATAATTTATTTAGCTTTCCACTTTACTTGCTGCGCTGTCATTTCTATGAATTGATTCCCTAAAGTTGCTAAATGTAAATTGTACTTAAAACAGTGTGGAGGTGCTTACCCAATATTAATATTTATTTTCAAAAAGCTTTTAAAGCCATAACACAACTATAGAGCACATTTTATATGTTTATCCCATAATTTACACCAATTGCATTTTAAATGTAAGCTAGAAAATAAAAAACATAGCCATCGACTACTAGTAGGTATCCGTTAGACTGATAAATCTGTTTAATCTAGTTCACTTCCATTTGATGAAAATGGAGAGTATAAAATACACAAACTGAGGAGTGAAGTGAGAAGCATTATGACAGGAGATGGTTGCATTAGTGAGCTCTTTCTGTATTCATATATTTGACTCAGGGTATTTTAGCATGAGTTATGAGTGTGTCAGTATAAGTGTACTGAGAATAATATTATCTGTTTCAAGTCATAACCATATTTTAAAATCCTTCCTAGACTGTAGAGGTAGCAGATATTCTAAATCAAATTCAGATAGTTATATTCTGAGGTAGAGTTAGAAACCCATTTTTTCCTAAAACTTATGTCAATGAGATTCATAGAACAGGGCAGTATTCATTCAGCAATATTCAGTTGAATGAAGCCATCCAGTCCCTTTGGCAGAATTATCACTAAAGATGGAAATAATTGGATGGATATTTTAGCCTAATGTCATCAGCAGTTAAAATTATCCACTCAAATTCTCATGTTCCAATTTCTGGGGAGCAACAAGTGTTGTTTTGACTGATACTTAGATTCCCATCTAGATTTTCCTACAGGAAGAAGGAAGAATGTCTGGGTGGCATGTTATTGTCCAGATTTTTTTGCAATTATGTTTTTATTTGAGGATCCATACATGGCATTCTGATTAAGTTTAAATGAATATTTTAGCCTAATATGCCTATTTTTAAAGAAGCAGTTATCCATATTGTCTTTATATTGTCATTAGATATCTACTTGCATCTGAATCCACCTTCCTTTTCAACCAGCATGCTGTGGGGTGTGTCTCTCCTATCAGATACTAGACCCTCTCCTTGTTCTGTGATTTCTATCCCCATTTATCACTACAAAGATACTTCTTTTGGCAATTCCTCTCTTCTTACATCTTTTCTTTTCTCTCTCCCCCAGATCATTCCCTCACTATATTATTTCTCAACTAAGAAACATGAGAATCTCCAGTTACTCTTTACCTCTCCAAGCAACACTACTTTTTCTCTCTTCCTTCTTTCAGGTTACATTTCACAAGAGTTTTCATTAGAGCTCTTCATTTTTTCAAATCCCCATCATTTCTTTTTTAAAAAAATATTTGAAACATAGAATACCTTCTGAAGAGTCTACAATTCTATGATCAGTTAAAAGAACACAAAACCTAGTGTTCCCAACAGCTAGCTGAAAGAGTTAGCTACCAGGTCTTAGAAGTACCTGTGTGTGTTTTACCATTGCATTTCTTCTCTTGCCTCTAGAGGTAATCACTATCCCAAACTTTATTTCAATCTGTATGTAATTAAATGATATATGGTTTAGTTTTCTTGCTTTTTACACTCATATGAACAGAATCATATGACATGTAATCTTCTATGGTGTGTGTCTATCAATTAACATTATGTTATATTATGTTATCCGATTCATCCATGATGATATCTTTAGCTGTAGTTTATTTACTTTCACTGTTGTGTGACTACATCTCTGTGTGAACATAGCAGTTTATGTATCCATTGATACTGTTGATGGAAGAGGCAATTTTTAAAACTTCAAATTCTTTGATACCCCACCCAGCCCAGCTAAGATCTATGTTCTCTCCTCTCTATTCTGGGCAGGTTTTATCTGCTATGGCAAATAGATTATGACAGAAAGGAAGCTTTCCTTCCAATTGTAGGTAATATGTGACCATGGAACTTGCATCTTGTTCACTTGGAGCAATTGTGCTTATTACTCTAAGGTGTAATTTTAGTAGCCCAACTACCCTGAGGTTACCATGGTGGAAACTAAACATATAGACACTCTGGTCAACAGTTTCAACTGATACCAGCCTTCCAGTAATCCCCATCAAGGAACGAAACACATGAGTGAAGTGATCTAGGACCCTGCAGAGCAGCTCACCTACCAGTTGAATACTACCAAGTAACCTCTGTCAATGATGCATGGAACAAAAAGATCATCTAGCCAAGTTCTGTTAAAATCTCTGATCCCAGATCATGAGATCAACAAAATGACTGTTGTTTTAAGCCACTAAGTTTAGGGATAGTTAGTTTCTCTGCAAAAAATAAATGGAAAATAAGTTTTGCATCTGGAAGTGGGATGATGCTATAACAAAACTTAAACTTGTTATGGGATACGGTGGCAGTCAAGGACCTGAAGGGACTCTATTGGTGAGAGTTTGTGATAAAGTGAGAAACATGTATAGGAAGGTAGAGAAAAGAGGGCTCTTATTATATAGTAGTGGAATTTTGGCAACAGTGTTGCCTGCAGTAATATGAAAAATAGGAAATCTTCCAAAGGACCTCAGTGATCTCGTAAAGAAATTTCTGGGCTGAATATTAAAGTTGTCACTTGCCTTCTTCCATTTTGCTTATCTTTGCTTAAAGAGAAGGATAGGAGAATGAAAGATATAACTTTAGTTTTTGAGTAGAATTTGGATGAAACGTTAAGGGCCCAGCACAGTTTTTTCAACCAGAAAAGGGTTCCCCAAAGAGTGAAAGTCTCGAGGAAAAATTTAAATGCAACTCACTGTCAAATTGTCATCTCAGTGTGAAGATGGAGCCAAAGTGGTAACTATAAAAACCTTTTTAAAACCTTAGAAAGATTCAAGCTGATGCTTCAAAGACACTTTCAGATAGACAAAGGCCTTCTATGGATCTTAAGATAGGCCCCACAGGTCTTATTTGTTAAATGAAAGGGCTTCTAAGAACCTTCTGGGCACTTTCCAACTGCAGCCTTATAAAATGCCCAAAGTAGAGAAAAACATATCTCAGAGAGATTTGTGGATATGTCCTTTGATGGGTGGAATGGGTTACAGGTGGATACATAGTACACCCATGAATTTTATAGGAGTATATCAGTTTGATCTGAATAGCATGGAGAAAATAATTAGACTCCTAAATTTCGATGGGAAGAAAGCAGGTTAAGAAAACTATTGAACTGAAAACACAGCCTCTTTCTCTTTCTTTCTTTCTCTCTCTTTCTTTCTTTCTTTCTTTCTTTCTTTTTCTTTCTTTTTTTTCTTTTTTTGGAAGAAGGACTCAGAATATGGAATCAAGAGCCCAGAGGGCAAAATTAAGAATCATAAAAATTCATTTCCAGGAAGCAGTTTTGAACCCTGTACAAAGATTTGGCAACATGTGCCCAGCTGGTTTTCAGAATTGCTCTGAATGAGTGACTGCTGTGTGCATGCATGGTCCTATTTTTTGAGAGGGGTTTCTACTAAGGTGACCATGTGTCATTCATACAGGTTAGATAATTTGTTTCTAGTTCATAGCTCTTTAGATCTGAGAAACTGGATTTGAGGACCCTCATCTGCACCTAGATTTGATGTGAATGAATATTCTAATCTTTGAGTCCAATCTTACGCCATCATGTGATGTGACTTTTGAGAATGTTTTTGGCAGGAATTACTTCATTTTGCATTTGGGAGTATGTGAAATTTATAGCCAGATGTATACATTGACATATTTTTGACAGACCGCCTAACAAGATGTGTAGTTCATGTTCCCTGCCCTTGAATCTGAGTGGTCTTGTGTCAGTTTCAACCTACAGAGTATAGTAGAACTACTTTCAAAGTTAGATCACACAAAATCATGTGGCTTCCTTCTTGCCCCTGGATTACTTTCTCTTGGAGCTTTAACTACATGTAAGGATTTTGAACACTTAGAGACACGAGGCTGGAGAGATTGCACGCATGTACTCTGATCAAAACATCTGAGCCCAAATGTCCCCTATCTCTACTAAAGGGCATGGTGAGTAAGTGAAGACAGCCCTTCCATCGTCTGAATAACATCACATAACCTCAGTCACTGACACATGGAAATAATGAATCACCTAGCTGAGCTCTGCTGAGTTTCCAATTTCCCTCTCCCACAATATTCAATCCTTTCACTCTAAAATATATCACAAATCCATTACCATTTCTTCCTCTCAAAGAGGGTTTCTTTAACTTCAATGCTTAAAATATTCGTTCTTCTTTATTCTCTCTCAACCATACTTTATCTCAATCCCCTATTTTATCTCTTCAAAGCAGTTATAACTATCTGAATTTACATTATCTAAGTATTTACTTATCTCTATGTTCATTATCTGCCTAATGAAATATAATTTTTCCAAGGGCAAGCATTTTCTTGTTCTTATTTATTTATATTATCCTTAAGCCAAGAAGAATAGCTTGTACTTTTGTAGATGCCTTATAAGAAAACACTGAATAGATGAATAAAGAAACTCCCACTGTCATCATCTCCTTCATCCACAGAATACTTTAGTAGTTTTTTAATGAGTGTCTTTACTTTTACAATGTCTTGCTTCAAACCACCATTATGTCTTGCTTGGGAAAATTCCAAAGCTACCTGACAGATATTTTCTTCTTTTTTCAAACTTTTACCTTAAAATTGATTTTCCTCAAGGACATACTCATAGACCAAAACATAATCATTAAATCTATGCTAGGAACATTTAATTTAAACAAATATCAAAATTCTTAACCATCATTTGAAAGATAGTGCATGATTTCTCCTTTTTATCCTTCAGGTCTGTGCTTAAAAGTTCTCCCAGGGAGGTTCTTACCACCATCAATCCATCTGCAAAAAAACCCCAGTATTTTTCATCCATTCCGAGTGTCCAGAAAGCGAGTAACACATACTTAGTAAATAATGGTACTCTATAAATAGTGAATGAATAAATGTGTCAGTCAAGGAACTGATCAAATCTAATCAACATGTACACAAATAATGACTTCATATAAAAGATATGTATAGCCCAATAGCATTTTCCCCTCAAAACTCCATTGAAATATTAGTATATTATGTTTATATATCCAACTTTAAAATGCTGGATGATTCAATCCATGTACTTCTTAAATCCACAGGATGTGAAAAAGAGAAAACATTTGCTAAAAGGCAATTAATGCAGAGATTAATACATTCATCTTTAAGCAACATTTCACTATTTCTTGTATATGTAGCAGAAATATTACAGGAATAGATATGACAGAGGCTTCCTGATTTAAAAAAATCAAATCTGTTTACAGGAAAGCTCTATATCTAAATTTGAATAACTCCTTGCATTTACTGACCTTCTGCTCTAGTTAGATTGTTTATCTTATATTGTTTCCTACATAGAATTAAGTTAATTTTCATCACTATTCTTACTGCCTCAGTAATTTGAGAACAAACTACTAATTAGTGTAGTATGAAAGGTCATAAAAGTTTGAAAATTTTCTAGATAACAATTTTTATTCTTCCTATACCTTTACTTTCTTCCATTTCAAGACATGTTACATGATCAAATTCCATAATTTTATTTTACAATTGCAAAATCTCAAAATGTACACTCACATATTCATTTATTTAACACTTATTTGTTAATTATTTAATATGTGTCTGTCATGATACATATGAGGGACAGACACAGACACCATCTCAGGCCTAATGGTCATGATAGATCAATGAGGAGACCATCACTAAATAAACCATACACATAATTCTATAAATCATGATTAAGTGACAGGAAGAAAAACTACAGGTTGCAGTGAATATGTACAAGTTAACCAAGTCTGAGGACTCAGGTAAGTCCTCCATGAGTAAATAGCATTTAACCCAAGGCCTGGAAAATAACCTGGTGTCATTCAGGTAAGGGGCTGGGTAAGGGGATGGTAGTGGAAATTCAGACTGTGCCCCAAGCAGAAGAAAAGCATGGAAGAAAATCTATGTGTTTATTCTCTAAAGCATTTCCTATGAATGCCCAGATTTCTTCAAGTCTTATATCTCATAAAACCTCTTAAAGATAAAGTATTTGTTATTTATTGTCTATCTATTAATAAAACATTTCTTCCATGTGTCTTTGAATAATACATTTTTTATGACCACAAGTTTTGTAGTATACTAAGCTTTCTTCTTTAACACAAAATTTTAAGATTCCTTTTTATTTCTAAAGAAGACTTGTAGGAAATTATGATTTTATTTCCATCACTTTTTAAGTGAAGATTCTAACTTTGCCCCCAATGATTGAACACCTCGGTCATCTGTGGCCTGCCTTCTTTCTTGCCAGGTAGATGATTTATCACCTGAGTAGTTAACCTATTGTCCACTAAGAACAGAAATCGTGCCCATCAGTACAACAATGTACTGGTGGTGGAAACCCTACATAAATAATGAACAACTCACAACAGAAACTGCTTGTTCAGCCTTATTCTTTCTAAGTCTAATGAGAAAGGTCAAGTACCCATCACGTGCACTTGGAATTTATTTTTTGCTAGCCCTTCCCATGAGAGTGCATGCCAAGAATATTCACCTTCCCAATCTCCACACTAATATCTACAGTAATAGCACCACTCCCTTTTATTTTCCTCTTTATTGAACTTCTTGTTAATTTTATGTTCCAGCTTTTCTAGTATAGCTTAATTTTTTAAATGGTCTTCTTTTATTCTTTGTTACTATAAAAATGATGGCATATGAATATGCCATAAATAGACAGTAAGTTCATGTTCTTTTGTTCATTTTTAACCGGCATACTAGGTGTTCATCATGTCTTGGTCTCCTGGTCATTTTCTTTCTTTCCTGACTCATCTGTTGAATGAATTGTTGATATTTACCTTCTCTTCTCTAATCTGCTACACCCTGCTGTCTTCTAATGAATTTGGCATACGTTTGTATCTTTCCTTATACCATACTTTAAAATTTCAGCAATATGGCTGCTAAAATTTTATAAAATAGTATTTGGCACGTGTCAGGATTCTCTGATTTCTGAGCTCTTCCTTAACTTCTTTTAGTATAATTATTTAAAAGCTATTAAATTGCAAATAATTTTATTTCTCTTCTATGTATATAGACAGGTTGTTTTAAAAAACCTCAATAATTAAGCTACAGACACTTGACCATATTTTAAAATCACATCCTTCTTTTCTTTCTTCTTTCTTTCTACCTATGCATTTTTACCCATGCAGGCGTCATCAAAAGTTTATTGAATGACTGCTTTTTGCCAGGCACTTGTGCTAATTTCTGGGTATGTAGAGATGGATAAAATCAAATAATTCCTGCCATCAGGTAGTTTATAGTCCATTAAAGAAGGAAGATGCATAAATGAATAAATGAAGCAGAAATATAGTAGATTTATACATGGAGCTGAGTGGTGAAGGATGATTAAATGCCCATCTGTTAAATGATACATGGAAAGGACATTCCAGGCAGAAGGAGAAAAACAATCAAAAGCAGAATTGTATGTTTGTATCAGCAAATATGTTAGCATGTCTTATCAGGAAAAGAAGAATAAATATAAGGCAGCACAGATTCACTACTTCATGGCTAGAAGCTCACATTTTGTTTTACATGTTGAGAAGAGACGATTTTGAAGAATATTAATTTGGGGTAGAAGATCACATTTGGACTTTAGAAAATGAAATTTTGTTTCTCATTTTTTAAAGTCCTGAAAATATCCTACATTCTTTGTCTACTTTTTACAGACCTCTTTGTCCATTTTTTTGACCTTGGTATCAATTGATAAATAGCTCTTCTACAATTGATAGGTATTTATTTTGGTGTGATTTTATTCAGACATTTTTGTTTTATGTTCATCATACTCCCCATGTTTTATGTTCTTTACAGGTACTTCATAGCCTAAAATGAAAGCTTTGTTTGACTTGCTTTTTTTGCCATCACTTTGAGTAAAATTTGAATATATTTTTCTATTTGGTCTTTGACTTCTAAAACTTCACTTGTTAAGACTTTATTTTTTAATCCAGTTTTAGGTTCACATCAAAATTGAAAGGAAGAGATTTTCCATATACCCCCTGCCTCCACACATGCATAGCATCCTCCACCAGATGGTACATTTGTTGCAACAAATAAACATACATTGACACATCATTAACACCCAGAGTCCATAGTTTACATTAAGGTTCATTCTTGGTGTTGTACATTCTGTGAGTTTTGACAAATGTGTAATGACATATATCCACCATCACAATATCATACAAAGTATTTTCACTTCCCTAAAACCCCATTGTGTTCTGCCTATTCATCTCTCCCCCACTCTCACCCCAGCAACCACTAATCTTTTAATTTTTTTCATAGTTTTGCCTTTTCCAGAATGTCATGTAGTTGGAATTATAACAGTATGTAGCCTTTTCAGATCGGCTTCTTTCACTTAGTAACATGCATTTAATGTTTCTCCATGTCTTTTCATGGCTTGAGAGCTCATTTCTTTTTAGTACTGACTAATATCCCATTGTCTGGATGTACCATAGTTTATCCATTCACCTACTGAAGGACATCTTGTTTGCTTACGTTTTGGCAATTATTAACAAAGCTCCTATCAACATCTGTGTGCAGGTTTTTGTGTAAAATAAGTTTTCAACTGCTTTGGGTAAATACCAAAGAGTGTGATTACTGGATCATATGGTTAGAGTATGTTTAGCTGTGTAAGAAACTGCCAAACTGTTTTTCTGAGTGCCAAGACCATTGTGTATTCCCACCAGCAGTAAATGAGAGTTCCTGTCGCTCCACATCCTTGCCAGCATTTGTTGTCATCAGTGTTCTGGATTTTGACCATTCTAATAGGTGTGCAGTGGCATCTTACTTTTGTTTTAATTTTCATTTCCCTGATGACATATCATATGGGGCAACTTCTCATATGCTTATTTATCATCTGTATATCTTTGTTGTTGAGGTGTTTGTTTAGGTCTTGGGACTCTTTTTAAATCAGGTTGTTTGTTTTTTTCATTGTTGAGTTTTTTAAGAGTTCTTTGCATATTTTGGACAACCATCCTTTATCCGATGTATCTTTTGCAAATATTTACTCCCAGTATGTGGTTTGTCTTTTCATTCTCTTGATATTACCTTTCACAGAGCAGAAGTTTTTATGTTTTAATGAAGTTCAGCTTATCAACTATTTGTTTTATAGATTTCATCTTTGGTGTTGTATTTTAAAAGTCATCACCATACCCAATTGAGTTTATTCTTATATTATCTTCTAGAAGTTTTGTAGCTTTGCATTTTACATTTAAGTCTGTGATCCATTTTGAATTAATTTTTGTGAAGAGTGTAATGTGTGACTAAATTCTTTTTTTGCATGTGGATGTCCAGTTGCTCAAACACACTTTGTTGAAAAGACAATCTTGGCCCAGTGTGTTGCCTTTGCTTTTTTGTCAAGGATCACATGACCATATTTATGTGGGTCTATTTCTGGGCTCTCTATTCTCTTCCATTGATCTGTTTGTCTACTCTTTCACCAGTACCACTCTGTCTTGACTTCTTGTAGCTTTACAGTAAGAACTGAAGTCAAGTAGTGTCAGTCTTCCAACTTTATTCCCATTTAATACTGTGTTGGCTATCCTGAATATATTTTTTAGTTGGTATTACTACAGTAAGTCCCCTACTTATGAATGAGTTCTGTTATGAGAGTGTGTTCATAAGTCCAATTTGTTCATTAAGTCCAACAAAATTAGCCTAGGTACCCAACTAACACAATCGGCTATATAGTACTGTACTGTAATAGGTTTATAATAATTTTCACACAAATAATATATAAAAAACAAACACAAAAAATAAAGAAAACATTTTTAATCTTACAGTAGAGTACCTTGAAAAGTACAGTAGTACAGTACAACAGCTGGCATATAGTGGCTGGCATCGAGTGAATAGGCAAGAAGAGTTACTGACTGGAGGAGGGAGAGGAGGTGGGAGATGGTAGAGCTGAAGGATAGTCAGCAATAGGAGACAGAAGGCAAGGTGCAATTTCACTCATGCCGGATGATGGAATGCACATTCGCATCTTTGAAAGTTCTCAACTTGTAGGTTCGTATGTAGGGGACTTAATGTATTATTATTTTATTATTTTGGTTTTTTTATCCTGTTTAACTCAAGGCCAGGTAAAAATCATGAAAAGTCCTTTGGGATTTGTGGAGATCAGGGATTATGGAAGTGAATTTAAATCTACTTTTTCCTTACCTCAAGGGTGTAGCCCTTTGAGTCCCCAGCTTAACATGGCAAGGGTTCTTATACAATTCCCACCCTAGATTTAAATTATATCCCTATTTTTTTACTTACTCCATAAGACTTCGAACTACAGCCTGCATTTCCTGGCTTGTCAGGACTGATAGGACAAAAATATTTGTATGCTCAAATATAATGCCTGCATTTCTTTCTTTAGTTTCCCTGAGAATCTGGCTTGGCCCTATCCTATTAGCCTGAAAGCTCTTCTGAATGCATTCAATCATCAAGAATATTTACCCAGCAGTTTTATTGTTTTTCTTGTAAAAGTCGGTCCTAATAAAGAACTTGATCCAAGTTATTAGAAACAGAAGTCCTCATCTCTGAATCTCTAGTACTTTATAGAGTACTTGACACAAATTAAACACTTCATAATGAAAAAATGAATTGTTGAGGAGTGCTTTTATCAATCATTTTTGAGCCGTAGTCACAAATTACGTGTTTCATAATTGAATGAATTTGAAATGTTACTTCTAAAGTTCTGAAAATGAATAACTTTTAGAAAATAAGCATCTCTGCCTCAGGTGAAACTTTAAACTAAAAGCCTTCTGTTAACTTTTGAAGCAATTTTTCCATGGGTAAAATTCCGCAGTATGAAGCTTTCTAAAACCAACTTTCATGATTCTTGCTAATGCACACCAGCTGAAATTTAGATTTGGTAAAGTAACACTTAACAGAGCTTATTATTTATAAATGAAAAAAACAATTGATGTTTAAACATCAATTTGATGAAAACATATTGGAGCTCAATGTCAATTTCCTTAAATATTTTTCAAATACTTAAAGGAAGCATTTAATTTTTGGCACTGAAGTCAGTTAAGTCTTTTGTATACATGGATAAAAATAGATAATGCATAAAATTGCAATGAGACTTCTTTAAAGCTGCTTAAAAGTTTATATCAAGAATACTCCATAGAATATTGTGATTCTATTAAAATATCAGAGAGCTTTTATAGAAATCTAACAAAAACTAATGGATAAAATATATCATGTAGTTGATTTCAGATGTGGACAGTATAGATACTCATTGAGAATTGTATGAATCTCCATTAAGTACCATATACATTTTCTGATTGTGATGGACATACCTTAGAGTGACCTCCATTGAGTCATGCCTTTGTATTGAGTTCTTCCTTTGGAGTGTGGGCAGTAGCTATAACTTGCTTTGAACCAATAGAATGTTGTATTCCCTTGATTAGGTAATGTTATATGGCAAAAGTGAAGGGATTTTGCAAGATGTTATTAAAATCCCTAAGTAATTGTCTTTAAGTTAAGCAAAAGGTTAGCTTGAGTGGACCTGACCTGATCAGCTAAAAGAGGGTCTTGAGGTCAGAGACTCAAAGCAGCAGAGACACTGTCCTCCTGGCCGCAAAGAACAAAGGGCTATGTGATGATGGTTACCTGGCACTGAATGTTGGGTGACCTCAAGGAGCTAAGCCCTATCACTTCAAGGAACTGAAGTGACTCCGCCAACAACAAGTGAGTTTTTAGAAGCAAATATCAAGATCAGATAATATCACATCCCTGGCCAACTCCATGATGAAACCTTGTGAGCTTGAAGACCCAGTTATCACACAGACACACTCCTGATCCACAGAAACAGAGATAATAAATGTGTGTTGTTTAAAGTTGCTAAATGTGTGGTATTTTGTTACGTAACAATAGAAAACAAACACAAAAATACTCACTCACAAGTTCTTCTAGAAACAACAATATTGTAAGGAAATTTTCTCCCTTCAAATTCTACCTGAAAGAAAATTTTAATAAGCCTCTATAAATCAATAACTGAATATAAAGTAACAGATGAAAATAATTGAATTACATTATTATAACATTTTAACAATGTCATTACCTTTTACTATAGCCAAAAACTAATTGTTAACAAGATCATTGTAGTGTGTTATGACAAACTGATTTCTGAACTGATCTCAATTATTCTTTTTAATTTTTATCTAATTAGACAATTGGTTCATGTTCCTCTCAGAAAATACATTAAAGCAAAATTAAAAAAATAATAAAAGACTGTAATAATCACTTCTAATCTTCATTCAAGAAGTTAATGAGGACATTTTGATCTACAAGTCTTTAAATATTTCCTATGCCTTCCTGCAAAGGCACACACACACACACACACACACACACACAGAGTCAAATATTTATAAAATTGGAAGGATATTGTCATTCACTGTAATATTTTTCCAATCAACTCTATATCTATACCATATTTAATATAATGTATTTCCATTTTATATATTCATCTACATCATTATCTTTAAAATGAATAGTCTGTATGATATAAAAATATATTAAATATATTCCATATTTCTGATTATATTTTTCTAAATTTCTTTTTATTTTAAACAAAACTGTAAAAAACGTTTGTTCACATGTATCTTAACACATTTTCTGATCACTTCATTAGGAACCTTACTAAAAATAGAACTCTTTATGACTCTATAGCATTAGTCATTCCTGATTTAGAGATTACCCACATTGTTATACACTATTTTATATGTGCTTCTCATGCTGGTAAGAGTCTTACTTTGATTTGAGGCTCTTCAGTTAGTCAGACATATATGAACACCCTACTACACGTGAGGAGTCCAGCTACAGATCAAAACCCATTGTGTGATCTTTCAGGCCAACCACAGACAAGGGCAGGACTCTCCCTGGCTGGTATCCCAGGGACGCTGCCCTCCCCACACCAGACTGGGTGCCCGGCCCTTGCACTGCAGTCTCTGCAGAGAGTCACGGTCAAGGAATCAGAGGCCAGCCATGCTCACGGACATCTTTGCATTTCTAGTCCAGATACCTCCCATGAAAATCTTTTCATCAGGGGACCTTGACTGAGGCACTTTTAAGGTGTCTCCATGGAGACCTCCTTATTGGGATGGGGGAGGGACTTGACATTTTTCTCCACTTGGACTTGGTAGTTTTCTACTCCTAGTTCTTCCCTGCTCTCCTTCTCTACACATCCTGGATCCATAAAACGTCAGGAGCCTTTCCTTTAGGGCCTACCGAGGGGAAGATGACTCCCCCGATCTGCACTAATGCACCTGACTCTCCAGGTGCTGGTTCCTGGGTAAAAATAAAAGACCGTGGAGCTGTGCCTATTTTGGCCTCTTGTGAGAGAATAAAGCTTAGATTGTTATTCTCAGTTTGGCTCATTGTCCTCATTGACCACCTCAACGCCTGGCAGAGGTGGCTGCAAGTTAAATTAGTCAAGAGACAATAGAGTATATTCATTTGATCATCTAGTAAATTGGGATCTGCCAGAAAACATCTAGGTTATATCTGATAGCTCTTTCACTTAAAAACCTGTCTTTTCACATGTTTTGGAGTTACAATGCTCTGAATTATTATAGATTCTTAACTTTAAGAGGTTGACAGCCCAAATAAGCAACTTCTTTGTTATGTTCAAGAATAGTCATCTCTTTATTCCTTCAGCCAATGATTTAAATTTGTTCCTCTTTAAGAAAGGTTTGGGATGTGTCTCATAATAATTGATATCAGAATATTATTTACCATTTAGCTCAAATGTATTTAACATTTATCAGTAATATTTTGGATAATTCTGGGTCCTGAGAAAAGTTAATGTGCCTTTTATATAAATTAAAACAATCTTTTCTAATTTTTAAAATACTTCAACAAATTAACTTAGATAATAAGTAAACTTTTAAATTATTTTTCTATTCTGAAACTTTTAGAGACATTTCTATTTTACTTTTGTTCAGTTTAAACAATATCCATGTATCTGCAAATAAGTACAACTGACTGTTATAGGTGATAAAAGTTGAGAATAAAAGATTAACAAAACATAATCCTTACATAAAAGATTATAACAATGAAAAATAAGATTAAATATTATTCAGTACATTTTAAGCTGAAAGTGCCTTAATTAAATATGCAATCGTTTTTCTTAGTTGAAGTTTATTTTCTCTGACCATTATGTATTTCCTATCCTTCAGTTGGTAAGTTATTTTATATAAATTGTAATTCATCTAAAAAATTAAGAAATACTCATCTGTAGCTTCTTCTTATAAGTAACATTTATCAAAAAAACTACATAAAATCTACAATTTTACTTCACTTTAGTGTAATATGTTGAAGCTAGTTATATTAGGTAATGATATGCTGTTGTTTGCATAAGTGCAAATGGAATCTTCAGCCAGACAAGTTTAATCTCATCCAGTCTAAAACACAAAATATTTAATTCTGCAAACAACACAGGTTTACATATTGGTGGTTTAACTCACCATATAAGCATGTGTTTACAGAATTAGATGATCAGTTTACTATGTTAGCATCCTGCTGGCTTTGAAGAAAAAATACATTATATTCATTATGCTGTTATTTTATTCTTTGTGAGTAATGTGATAGTCCATTGAATATAACTAAGAGTTTGGAAAAGGAGAAATGCTAGCAAAATTAGACAATGGTATGAGTTGTTTCTCAATATAAAATAGCCACTTGCATAGATTTGATACAAGGCTCAGGTCCATTTTAGAGAAAAGAACTCTCTTAAAGCAAAAAACTGGCACTTACAAGCTTAGCCTCTTGTTGCAAAGCAGTGCTTGTATTCAGGAAAAATGTCGACAAGTCATCTAAAAATAACACTGACTCTCAGGATCAACGCTTAGAATGAACTAAGCTAAAACTAAAGTATATCAGGCAATGGGACTATTAAAAAGTAGAATTAAGAAGGTTATTGATGTAATGATTATACTTGGATAATGTTATCATCATTTTGATTGATATTGCAGATATGAGGATGTTTAAAAGTGCACTTAGGGACTTCCCTGTTTGTACAGTGGTCTGTGCGTCCACTGCAGGGGGCACAGGTTCAATCCCTGGTCAGGGAACTGAGGTCCCCCACGTTGTGTGGCACAGCCAAAAAAATGCACTTACATATTGCTTTTAGAAATGAAATTTATGTGCAGTTTCACTGCAAAACCAGTCAGTATACAAGGTCTGGTTCTTGCCTATATGGAATGTAAATATTTTACATTGAGGAAGGAAAGAGACCCATGCATAATACAACTGTCTAGGATTTTAAGCAAGTAAAAAATGTTGAGTATTTGTATAAACAGTGAGGGCCAGGTTTAACATATGGCAGGAGAGTGTAGACAAAATGGGATGATTGAGTTAGAGGAACCACTAACTAGTTAGATTGGGTGATTAGAAATAACAATGTGTATATTGGAAGGTGAAAATAATCTTGAGGATTTTTCTACCAGTGGTTGAAAATTTATTTAAGGCACATAAATATGGTCACTTTATTCCTGTCCCATAATTTGTATTAGGCAAAATATTTTCTATCTCTGCCTTTTAATCTTAAAGCTAATTTGTAATTTTAGAATTTATGGTAGGAATTTTAAATGAATGCACATGGGTAAAGTATTATATAAAGAAAATGTTAAGTGCCATTACATAAATTCAACTTAAAATATTACCTTTGCCTTGTAATCTGCTGGTATTTATTTTGGGAGACCCTAGTTACCCTGTATTAGGTATATTCATCCAAACACAGTTAAAATAATCCTTGTAATAGAAGAAACAAGTCTAATAGCTAACATCAATATAGAATTACATTAGTGAGTGTACAATGTTTCATTGCTGAAAATTAATTCTAATTACAGTAATAAAAGTCTTTTAACTGACATCTTCACCTGTCATTCCTTTAGCTAATGGGAAGATATAAATGTACACAGACAAATGTTTTACTGAATTATAAGTGTGATAGATTTTCATAGACCGAGAAAGATCAGGCCTGTGAGAAACACATTAGTATGTTTCTCTTATTTCTAAAAAGGCAAATGCTAATGAAAAGTACTACAGTTCTTAATTCTATCCTTGGGAACTAATATGCATTTTCCTATCTATTATCCTACTTGTTTATGAGCCCTATTTAAATTTTCTGAGCTGAACATTAAGAATCTTTTATTAAATGGATTATTAATGATTAATAGAAGTTACAAAAGTAGAATTGCAAGTGTAATATTTTAAATTATTAAGTGTGGAAATTTAATTCTTGTGAAGTATTCACAGTTAAGTTATAAAATTTTTATTTAATTGAACATCTAAAATAATAATTTTCTTATCCTAAATAAACACAGATGTATATGTTTTTCAGTTTTGTACCAGGTATAGATTTAGGCCAAACTGCCCAATTCTCACTAATTTGTGAGTGTTGTGATCACTTCTTCCCAAGAAATCATAGGATAAATGAGTTGAACACATTTAACCACCATCTCTTTTGCCAAAATTTCATATGTAAAACATCCTAAGTAAGTAGACATCTTAAAATGCCTTGATTTTGAAATGTGTAATGCAAATAGTCTTTGAAATTCTGCCGCTATAAAAAGGTAAGGAAAATTAATTTAAAATAAACTTCACTTTCATAATAATTTTGAATAGCTCTGGATAGTTTTAGGACAGCAAGATTTTTTGATTCATGTTTTAAGCTGTGAATAGGAGGTAACATTAAGAAAATATTCCCTGGCTTCCCCGGCTTCTCCCCCAAAATGTGGGATCATCCTTCCTAGGCTGGAGGAATGTCCATAAGGAGAGTTTCACCTTCTTGAAGATTAAAGCCTAGCAGTCCTGAGCTATTCCCAGTCCAAATGTCTGCAAAATTGAGAGAGACATCAAAACTCCTTCCACAAACTTCAGGGGACCCTGACTGCATTCTGGTAATGAAGGTGGAAGAGGGAGGGCAGGCCCATAATATGGTCTCCAGCCGCCACTGGAGCAGCTACTACAGCTCAGAGACCTACTGCCAGCGGTTCAGGCAGTTTCACTACGAGGAGTCACCTGGGCCCCAGGCGGCCCTGAGCCAGCTCCGCGAGCTTTGCTGTCAGTGGCTGAGGCCAGAGGTGCACAGCAAAGAGCAGATCCTGGAGCCGCTGGTGCTAGAGCAGTTCCTGGCCATGTTGCCTGAGGAATTGCAGGCCTGGCTTCAAGAGAACCAACCAGAGAGTGGAGAGGAAGCCGTGGTGATGCTGGAGGAGCTGGAGAAAGAGCATGACAGGGCAGCTGAACAGGTCTTTTTTGGACGAAATGAGGACATGCTTGCAAAGAAGCTACCAACTTGTGAAATCACTTAGGAGACACCACGTAGCCAGTTTAAACCCACAAAAAAGCAACTGCAGTGGGCATCGAAGGAGCTTCACACCTTAAGACAAAATGTTAGAGACACCAGAACTATAAATGTGAAATCAGCTTCAAGGCAAAAGACTTCTTCAGGCAAAGAACTGCATTACAAAGTTTCTAACACTCTTCAAATGAATGCTTCCCAGAGTTTCACATTTAGAGGAACCTGTGAACAAGATAGAAAGTTTGAAAGAAGACAGGGAAACCGTCCTTGAAAAAAAAAATTGTGATGAATGTGGGAAAGCCTTTAGTCAGAGCTCAGCCCTGAATCGACATCAGAGAATCCACAGTGGAGAGAAACCTTATACATATAATGTGTGTGCAAAGGCTTTCAGCCGAAGTGCAATCCTGATCAGCATTGAAGAATCCACACTGGGGAGAAACCCTTCCAATGTCATGAATGTGGGAAAGCCTTTAGTCAGAGCTCGAATCTTTTCAGACATAGGAAAAACCATGATGGAGAAAAAGTCCCATCAGCGTTGTGAGGGAGTCAAAGCATTTACTGAGAACTTTTTCAACAGAGGAGAAGACACAAGGTACCAATACTCCTTTAGTATAAATCGGTAGTTTCAGTGGGCACCAGTTTCCTTTCAAAGGTTATAAAAGCCACAGGAGAGAATGTAGAATATTTTCTGTCAGCATTGTTTGCTTTTCTGCTTTTCAATAGTGTCAGTTCAGATGTTTGAGATTCTAAAGCTTAAATCGGATTTCCATCCCTAGTGCAGCTCTTGAAAAGATACTCTCAGACATGTTCTACTGTTTCCATTATTAACACAAATAATGAACTAGGATGTTCCTTTTTAGACAAGTACATTTTCCCTGTTGAGAAGGAATGTGTGAGTTAGTATATAAGTGGGTATTCTCCATTTCATTACTAGAACATTGGAGTTATTAAACCAAAGATTAAATCAGTTAAAAAAAATGTCCTGGGAATTCCCTGGCAGTCCAGTGGTTAGCACTCCATGTTTTCACTGCGGCAGGCCTGGGTTTGATCCCTGATCAGCGAACTAAGATCCTGCAAGCCATGCGGCGTGGCCAAAAATAATAATAATAAAATAAAATAAAGTTCCTGTTTTACTTTCTGTTACCAGATTCAAAATATGAGAATAAGATTGAGGAGACCCAAAAGAATATGTACCTCAAGACCTAAGTTGAAATGTCCAAGGTCATTGCTAGGAAGCAGGTGAGTAAAGGGACTTTACTCATCTCTTATGAAAATCTGAGAACCTACATACTGTTTTGTTTTGTTTCACATTTTTAAATTGAGGTATAGTTGATGTATAATATCATCTATACATACTGTTGATGATACTAAGTAATTTCCTGTGTAGGAAAAAAAAATTATCTCCTTTACAATTTATATTGGATATATCTCAATGAAAGCATTAAGATTTGCTCTACATGTCTTCAGGAAGTGGCCTAAATATGATGAGTGTTCTAATAAAGAACAGTTATCTGTGGGTGCTTATATAAATTTGTTGATCAGCTTAACATAAAGAAATAAGGAAGATGAAGAAAAGACTGTCCAAACAAGACTGATGTTACCTGGTAAGTGCAGCACATAATGGAAAAGTGTACTTACCTGGAAATGAGAACCCTTAACAGCTGATGACTATCCTTCAGAGTTCTTCATAGCTTCTGTTCTGGCATAAATCAGCTGTGAACATGTTTCAGGCGTCACAGGACAACCTTTTCAGGGTCTTATGCATTCTTAGTAAGATGAGTTTCTAGACAATTTATCATGATGTTAAGACCTTGGATTTTGATACTATTGTACAAATGAGAAAATCACTAAAGTTCAATTTGAAGAGTCCATTGAGTTTAACCCACATCTAATTCAATCAGATTCTCTTGTTTAAAAAGTAAATGACTGGTATTTTTTTAAAGTATTCTGACAGTATATAAACATAATGTCCCCCTTTCCAGGGATTCTTAATAAAACTCTGTATGTATTACAAGAATACATGGATTATTGTGTCTCACATGGTGCCACCATTACCCAGTATGGAGGCAACCATGAGAAATGAAAGTCCTTAGAAGAGAAGATAGGCCTCATGGTGAACTTCTTTGCTCCTCATGAAGTGTGAAGATTTCATTATCAGAAAATCCAATCATATCTAGTGCTTGGAGTAACTCCTGAGACAAAAGTGGGATTACATGCTCTGCTTAGTTAGAATACTGATAAATATAAGATTAGTAAGGGGAGAGGTGAATACAAATTTTAATTTTAGAATTTTCTGATAGTGATTATACTCATAGCTCTAGTAAATATGAATAAATATTGAGCTTTGTACCTTTTCATTTATTAAAAATGTAGGAGTCAAAAAAAAAAAAAAAAAGAAAATATTCCCCGACTGGCTGGAAGTGCAACTGTTTGTAAAAATGATATAACCTCATCCATGGCTTTGGAGACCTATTTTAAATTCAAGTTGCTTATCAGAACTTGGGAGAACCTTGGCAACATAGGGATGAAATGTTTCTCTTCTTGCTTGATCAGAAAGACTGAAAAAGCAATTATTAACCTGGTAATATTAACTGGAGAATACTCAACATTTCTGAATGAGAAGATGTCTGTAGTATCTAGTCCTTTAAATAAAATAGAGTAGCCAGATAGCTATGATGTCTCCAGAAAGAACTGCTGTGCAGACTGAATGCAACAATGAACAAGACACTTGATTAGTACCAAAAGAGCCTGGTGTCGTACTGTTGCTGTTGTTATTTCCCTTCTGAATGCCTTGGATGCCGATTTTGCATAATCCAGACATCCCTGCTTTATGTGGTTTCACCACAGTTAGTTATCTGGGTCAGAGCCATTGTACCATTTGGTGGAGTAGCAGTGTGATAAATGAAGCACAAACTCAAGGCTAAAGGTTTGTAAACTGAAGTGTGCCTTGCAGTCTGTTCTGTGTGTGTGAGACTTGAAAGTGATCACAATCATCCCCTAAGCAAATTGTATCATTAGCCATTCTAGTGCATCATGATTATACTCAGATATACATATAGAAGGTATATGTATATATGTATGTACACACACACACACACACACACACACACAAGATAAAACATAATTTCAAACTACCAGACTGGGAATGAAGAGGAGCGTCAGAATCCAAGCCTAATAAAAACTGAAGACTTGAAATTGTCCCTGTAGTTATTCTTTCAAAAGGGCATAGATGGGGCTTCCCTGGTGGCGCAGTGGTTGAGTGTCCGCCTGCCGATGCAGGGGACACGGGTTCGTGCCCCGGTCCGGGAAGATCCCACATGCCGCAGAACGGCTGGGCCTGTGAACCATGGCCGCTGAGCCTGCCCGTCCGGAGCCTGTGCTCCGTAATGGGAGAGGCCACAACAGTGAGAGGCCCGCGTACCGCAAAAAAAAAAAGGGCATAGATGCAGCATTGCAAGCAGCAGTTGGCCTTTTCAGCTAAAGCCCTTCTTTCCCCAAATGGAGCCCGTGCATATGAATCTCATGGCATTACATTAATACATTAATACATTAATACATTAATTGTTCTCCATCATTTGTCAACCTGAGAAATTCCCAGCAATTCTCAGAACGGGTTTTCAATTTGGAAAATTATGTTGATGTAAAAAACTGTAAAGTTTTGTAGACAGTTTATCTCAATGTTAGGATTCAGAAAAGATCATGACCACAGTTTTCACTTTTTGTCTATTTTGAATAAACTTAATCTTTGTTAGGAATGATCCAAAATGGAACATCATGTGAAACAAGAGTATTGAAAGCATTTTCAATATCATTTGGTTCCTCAAAGAAACAAGATTTGTATAAGTACAAGTCATTTTATTTTTGTTAATGCATTTTTTTGTAATAAACTTGAGTGAAATTACCTAAACAACTAATTATAGGAAAAGAAAATCAAGATGAGATTTTGTAAAAAATCAATTCAAACTAGATTCAACAAAACCAGTCATTCTTGTCTCCTGCCAAAATGTTCATGACATATTAGTGCTAAATAGTATTACCAATGTTTCAGCAAAATAGTCATTATTCACTAATTTATGATTAGGTCCAATACCCAAAATTCTGTGCCAAAGACACTTATTTTGCAAATTTATTCCAAAGAAATTTTGTACATATTTAACTCAAACCTGCAAGACAAGACATTTCTTTAAAGTAATATATTCAGAATGTTTTAGCCATTGCAAGCCCATTTAATTTAATAGAAGAAATACATATGTATGAAACTTTTCATAATGTAATTTTAATATTATTAAACCAAATAGTGATTCTTTTCCATATGAGGGTTCCTTCTACAATTGCATCAGAAAGCTGAAAAGTTATAAATAAATAAATAAAATAAAATAAAATTGAAAAGTCATGGACCAGAATAGTATAGGATGCATTTTAAACAAATAGAGAAAAGTTTGATTTCAAGAATAGCTTGAAAGAATACAGATTTTTCACTGATAATGATATACTAAACTCAAAGATGCATAAATATTTTAAATAAATGTCTTGCTTTTAACAGTAAAAAGTGATGCAATATCTAGCATAAAATCATGTCTGGCCAGCAAATCCATCCAAAGATCTTTTCAGCTTTTTTTCACACACTTCCCACTGACAACATACAATAAGAGATAAACTCAAGAAGGAGTATCAGAGACTAAGACTTAGAATTTTCCTACCATTAGAATCAGGGAGGAATTAAATAAATAGAGATTACCTAAATTGGTTGCTCAAAATCCAAGAACAGTACTGTCTGAAATTCAGTCAAATGTACTTTATACTTTCAAATTTCCTGCCCCACTTTTACCAGACATTTATAATAACACTACCTGAACCAAACAGAACTTTGGACATGTGTTTCTCTACTTCATGCCCATGCATTTTACAATCAGCCAAAAATGCTGATGCCAGATGATCATTGCATCTTCACCTTTCATCTTTTGGAAGATGAAACTTTCTGAAAAAATATTAAGCAAGGAATAAGAGTGAATTGGTAGTGTGATGCATTACTTTGGGGGGAAACTCTTCCAAATTAAGTTTTGTAGGCAGGGCAGAAACAAGGGATAATTTGGAAGCCATCATTTTGGATATTAAAATTCTTCACGTACTCTATTTTTCAGGGTATAAGATCTTACACTGAAGAACTTCTGGTTCACACAATGGTATAGATAAGAGCAAACTTGCCTTGTGGACCAAAATGTATCAACTCTGCACACCACTCACAGATGAAAATACACAGAGAAGATGCTATATAGAAGCAAAATATTAAGCTCATACTAAGTAAACTGTTCCTGAGTTTTATGAAGATCAAAATATATATGTATATTAGCAAAAATTTGTTATAGAAAAAATAAATTTAAAAATGTCAATTATTAACATACTCTACAGTATTTTTAAATTGAAACTGTAATTAAATAATATAAATACCATTTTGTTAACATTGTTTTTCAGAGAAGGGCATTTTGAAAGGTGATGAAGTCCAATTTACCTACTTTTTCTTTTCTTTTTCTATTGAGAAATCTTTGCCAACTTCACTTCACCTTTTTCTGATTATGTTCATTTTTTTGACATGTTGAGAAAATTGAGCATATTTGTAATAGGTGCTTAAATGTCCCTGTCTCCCAACTACATCCTTCTGTCTTTTTCAGCCTCTGTCTCTATTTACTGATAATTTTTTTCATGTTCATAGAACACAATTTCTTGGTTTTGGAAATGTATAGTGATTTTTCAATAAGTGCTGAAATTTATGATTGTACATTGTCAAATGTAGTAATCTGGTGTATTTTTAAAATGATGTTGAACTTGGTTTTAACTACAATTTCCAAAGAATAGAGGGACTGTAGTCTAATAAAATTTCATGAAATACTTATTGTGCAAGAGTATACAATAAAACTCCTAGTTGTGAAACATTTTCTTATTTCCAATATTTTTATGGTTTTGAGACTATGCTTTAAAATCACATGAAAAAAGAAATATAGAATAAATCTTAGTTCTGTTTGATCAACTCATGTTTTTGAATTTTATTTTATTTATTTTTTATATAGCAGGTTCTTATTAGTTATCTCTTTTATACATATTAGTGTATACATGTCAATCCCAATCTCCCAATTCATCCCACAACCCCCCCCCTTTCCCCCCTGGTGTCCATACATTTGTTCTCTACATCTGTGTCTGTATTTCTGCCTTGCAAACCAATTCATCTGTACCATCTTTCTAGATTCCACATATATGCATTAATATATGATATTTGTTTTTCTCTTTCTGACTTACTTCACTCTGTATGACAGTCTCTAGGTCCATCCATGTCTCTACAAATGACCCAATTTCATTTCTTTTTATGACTGAGTAATATTCCATTGTATATATGATTAATTCATTTTTTCATGGAAGTTTAACATAAGAAAAATATGTGTGAAGGCAGCTAATTAAATTTCTGTAGTTTCAAGTATCCTGACCCTTCTTCTTGAATGTCTCTCCATGTTATCAAATTCTCCCTTTTAATGATATGGGTTTGTTCTTTCAAATCCAAATGGATTTGGTTTAACTTTCCACAAAGGTCTTTTATGGACTACATATTCTGGGTGTCTAAGAACTGACAAAAAATAATTAGATAATAGAATGATCTTGAAAATGTGGATAACAAGTACAGTGTTTTCTTGATTTTTGGAAGAGTGACTGAATTTTCTCTTCTTTCATTTTTGAAAAAAGTGGTCCATCAATGGTCAAAAGTGTATCTTTTTTTTTTTTGCACTCACTTTAATTGAATTGCGGTTTGAGTCACACTGGTATTTTAGATCAAATTTTTAAAATTAAGTTTAAACAACTAATATTCAATATAGATACACTCTAAGTCCTGAAACTCTTTTACCAAAGCAAACATAGCTAGAAATGAAATTGAGACTGACTTTGCAACTAAAATACAGTAGAATACCAGAATTAGATTTAAATGACTTAAAATGCATAATTAAAACTTGAAGAGCTCAAACTATTAGTTAATGTCTGCCTTCCTGTAATGTATCACTTATTTTGTTAATTAATCATTAACAAATGGTCTGAGCAATTTAGTAAAGAGTTACATGTTTACTAGAAATAAACAATAAAGAGTGAGGTAAGCTGTTTCTAATAGGTATCCATATTCACATAATGCTTATCCAATGGACTTGGGTTCCCTTTCCAAACACATTCATTTTGTATAGCATATTAGTACAATGTGAATATATTAAAAGAGAATGATACATGAAATGTGAATTGTGTTCCTATAGTTATATATATATACATATATTACTTTAAATTATATACTATATACATTTTATTTTATATATACCAAAATACATTAAGTATATTATGTACAATATATATCGTATACTATGAAAAATATACATATTTATGTATATGTGTATATTATACCTGCATATATATTATTCATGGTATAATTTATTAAATTATTTAAATGTTATAAGTGAAGAGATATGCATTGCACCTGTGGTCCTATATCTCACTGTGTGAACTTATTTATGTCTTCAGTTTCTCCATCCATGTGACAGGAAGGTTAGCCTCCTAAAATTTCTTTCTGCTGAAAAGCTCTAATTATCTATGTTAATTTTTTTATGTACCAGCCTTTTGGTAACAATTTTTATAAGGTCTTACTATTTTTAAAGAATTTCTGTATTTTGATAGCAATAAGTGAAAACAGATTAATATAAATGTATTATCAACCATCCCTTTACCTGAAACTATATAACAGAATATAAAAAATATTAAGGCATTTTAATTGATATAATGCCCTGAAGAGAATTGTTATGATGGCTGGTCTATGAGGGAGATGAAATATTTATTCTTAAGATCAGGTCATCTACTCAATTTGTCTGAGTTCTGTAGAGTTGCATATTTTCTACATAATTTTAGATACATTCTATCCATGTGAAAGACCTTAAATTAAACAATGTGCAACAGATTTCATCTGAATTGTGTTGGAAAGGTAAGCTGATCATGCCACATCACCTAGCTAGGCCCAAAGCAACTAAAGAGAAAAATATGACCAGCAATAAATGCTAAAACAGCAATTTGTGCAATGTAGAACATTAACTAAAATCTTAAAACAGTTTATATTCCAGGTATGTATCAAACTGCAGATGTCATGTAAAATACATTCACTGTTGGAGATTACATGTCACACAGAAAGGTCTTTTAAGGAAACTTTCAAGGTGATGAGCCATAATAATAAATCAGCCAAATGATCCTCCTCTCTGGCTGATAGAAGAAAATTCTCCTTAAGATCAATCATGGTGAACAAGCTGACAACAAAGTAGTCTTGCTGATCTTGGGCCAGACTCTGTGGAAGATTTCACACATCCTTGAAATGCAACTAGTGTAAAAATTGCACACTCTTCACATAGACAATTTGGTTCAGAGCGAGAGAATGATAGCCTTTTGACCTCAGAAAAGAAGAGCAGAAAGCTCTGCAAAAGAGAGAGTTGTGTGTGTGTGTGTGAGGGGGTGTGTGTATCAGAAGATTTAGAGGCAAGAGAGAGATAGCAGGGGTTAGGTAAAGAGGAGACAGGAAGGTCAGGGAAGCTACCTATTCTAATAGAACTTCCACAGTCTACTCACCTCGACTAAGAGCTCAGCAACAAGAAGCTGGTTGGAATCGCTCAATTCCCTTAAAAATCTCCATCAACACCTCTCTATACACACTGTTTAACAAGGAAAATTGCCATCTTTCCCACTATTGTGTAAATTGCCATGTGAAAAGAACCTCAAGCCTCACTTACAAACGGATTATGGTTCCTAAAACTCTCCCTCCACACACGAGTTCTGTTGCATCAATGTACTTGTAATTAACAACTGAATAATTCACCAAGAGAGTCTCAGGATAGAAAACGGAGATTTCTGCTGGCAACACAGGAAGTTACATGCTTTACCTATAATTAAGAAGTGCTTAGTTTAAGTATAACAATCTATTCTGAAGGATCCTTCTTAGCGATCAGCTTAAAGATATTTGTACTCTTTCAGGCTTAAGATAACAGCCTGTGGTGGGAACATTGCTGACTAGCACTGGCATCGGGAGAACTGTGCTGTACTCTTGACTCTGCTACTAAGTAGTTCCTGGACTTTGAGTAAGTCACTTAAACATTTTTGACTTCAGTTTTCCTAGCTTGAAGGGGGAATTCTTGCCCTTGATGAAACCTAAGTTTCTTATTATCAAACTTGCTGAAACTTACTCGCCAATCTTGAAATGAGTTGATTGTGTCATGGGTCTTGCCAAGGAAAAATATCACACAAAACAATATGATATTTTTGTATCTAGCTTAATTGTAATGTTCCCTTAATCATCTACAAAGTTTCTAGTTAAGTGAATTTTGATCCTTTATTTTCATCACATAAATTATGGTCAGAAATCATATAATCCCCTTCCTAATAATCAACCAGTAAGTAAACATTATTTGTAAATCTTTCTCAATCTGTTTTTTAAAAAATTTTCCACTTTAACCTTATGCATCTGAATTATTTTCACAGTTATTTAAAAAAGCTAGACACTCAATTAGGAAATCTAGTAATTATATACAAATGTTTGAACAAATACCAATGTGGTTATTCTTTACAAGCTGTTAAGTTCAAAAATTCTACTGAGGAGACTTCCAAGTTTGTCATGTTAATGCTTGTATTAATGAATAAAACATGGCATTTTTTCAAAAATATAATTTATGTCAAACCTTTGCAATAGCATAAGTCTTTTAATTTGCTTTCCTCATAATGGACATTATTGAAATGAATCAAGGACAAGAAGGAAGAGAAGTGACAAAGAAACCACTTGTATAAAATGAAGAACAACTTTTGTACATATTAATTGGCTCCGTGTGTGAAAAAATATAATCAAATATAATCTTCAGTTCTATCCTACCTACTGATGTTTGCTCATTGCAGATAAAAGGTTTTGATTGTGATGAATTTTACTTTCCAGTATATTGTCTCCTTTCACTGAATACATTTTCCATATGATTTTTATGTAACCATTTTCCATCTATAAGGTTTCATCATGAAAACTGAACTGTAACTCTGAAGTTGAACACATCATATACACTGCTTTCTATCATCTAGAAATCTCTGCATCTCTTAATAGAAATCTGAGAATCAAGGGGGAAAGAAGATGAATGACTTTATAGGATATTTCTTTTTCTTATCTTTAAAGTCAACATACTATGTGTTTAAGGTGAAAAGAAGATGTATCTGAGGGATTATAGATTCCAATATATGTAGTTTATGTAGCATCATTATGCTGTTTGCTCTGGGGAAGACAAATCTTAAACTGTTCATTTGAGTCTTATAACAGCCCCTGGATGTTGCTAGTGAGACAGTTATAGCAGCCTGAGAAGCACAGAGGTTTGGTTATAAATCAGGCTCAGGTATTATAATAAAGTTTATAGAAGCTATGTCAACAGCATATACCCAGAGTAGGAGGAACTACTTTTGCCCTCTTCTTACCTTCCTGTTTTTATTCCTAGAGTAAGAACTTTTGAATACTTGGGAAGTTGGTCTCTAAGGCCCTCGTCTAGTCCCCGTGAGGGAGGAGTAATAATGTGGTCAGTGAGACAGGAATAAAAAGCACATCTGAGTGTGTAGCTCAGTCCTTCTGACCACTCCTTTTCAGGTGAGCTCGTCCTCAGGATGTCCACTCTGCCTTCCATGCAGTAAAGAAATCCGGGTAGAATTCTTGCCTTGGAAAGGCGAATATGAAAGTCAGTCTTTCTCTCTCTCTTTCTGCCTCTGTCCCTCTTTCTGGCATACACACACACTTAATACGGAGCTGTATTTCTAGAGTATCAAACCAGATTTTCATGTGATTTCAGTCAAGGAACATTCAAGTATTCAGTATTCAAAACTCAAGTCAAAATGACACCTGCTAATTTAAAAATCGATGGTGATAAATGCCAACACAGGCTATTCTGGGCTTTGTTTTCACAGACTTTCTGAATGTAAGCTTAGAGTTTCTAAAATGTGTAATGTTAAACATAACGATTTGAATTTAATTATTATGTGTCATAATAATATTATAAAATTCTAAGTGTTATATGTTTCTGAGGGTTTATGTACTTAGAAATATTTACATAAGGTTTGAGCTGAGCCATGGGCAAAAAGTCTGATATTGTACAAAATGTCAAAGAAATGTTGGAGGATGGATCAAATTAACAATTATGCAAAAATAAATCTGTAATGATGAAGATGAAATGGGGCTACAGGAAAAAGAAATTAATTTGGGAAAGGAAAGGCAGAGCAAAACACTGTAGGGCTGATGACAAAGTTTAATCAATATACTTTTATTCATGTGCAAGAAGATAGTAAAACAAACAGAAAAAGGTTTACCACTTTGCATATTATAATAAGTCTAGATTCTGAATAGTTTTTCTCATCCTTAATATTAATTAATCTGTTGCTACTTTAGGCTTCCTGAAACACAAAACACTCAATAGTTTTCTTATAAGATATCCTCATGTATTACATTGGCAAATATTTCTAACAAATATTTAGGAAAATGATTGACACATAGTTATTTCCTATAAACTTTATATTCAAAAGAAGATACTTTTTATATCTTCAACCTTTTCAAACAGGATCCATAAATCAAACTTTTGACAAAATCTGCTTTTAAATTCTAAAACTTATATTAAGTTAAAGAAAATTTGCTTCTCTCCAGAGTGTGATTACTGGACTCCCTAATCTGGGAAGTAAAGGTTTATAATGCAAAATTTAAAATGTATTAATGTTTTATTAGAGATTATTTTCAAGTATTATTGATACTTGTATTTTAGTATGCTGCACACAGTCAGTCCTTATAAGGCTGTACACTAACATCAAGAACATGTTCAGGCTTTGCTGACTATTGACCACAGGCTCTAACATCAGAGGAAGCATGACCATTCCCCTTGCCACCTATTAAGTTCCTCAACTTCCAACTTAAAGGGCTCTTACAAGGTACTGCTAAGGATGTAAAAGGAAAATCAAAATGGAGTCACTTTGGCTAAGAGACCTCTCTAAAATGAAGCCAGGAGGCCATCAAGGATGTGTGACTTATGGCTCAGCCTGGATGGAATGTGAACTTCGACAACTGATTGTCCCAATGCAGACGTCCAGAACATCTTCCCAATGTTCCAGAAACTCAAGATATCTATGAGACACTTACCCTAAAATCACTCATGACAGCCTTTCCTTTAAGGCAAAATATTTCCATTCCTGTATCAGAGTCAATCATAATTCCTGCCAGCCAACTTTAACAGCCGGTAGTTTTTTATAAGACCCTGACTCTTTCTCTTCCTTAGAACACTTTTGGTTTTACCAGAGTTTGTGTTTCCTGAATTGCAATTCCTGACACCCTGCAGATAAAGCTCTTTGTTCTTTGCAGCCTCGATATTGGTTATTGACTAGAAACTTCTGCCAAGGAGCTAGTGTGTTCTTTGGTTTTGGTAGAAGACGCAGACGTTAAAAGCTTTTACATTCAAATAATTATTTTGTAACTTCTCCTATTTGGAATTATCATTTAAAAGATTAACTCTTTGAAGGTCAAAAGTTGAAACCAGAGTGGACATTGTGAAGGAGTCTTAAGTAGGCAGCAGAGGTTTTCCTCAAGTCTAAGTGAAAAGGCTCCAGGTAACTTAAAAATAATCCCATCAAGAGCATCTAGATAGATTGAATAAGGACCAGAGTGAAGGCTCAAACTAGTACTAGAGTGAGATTTTTTAATAGTATGGATCATTTTAATATTTCCTTCAGGTTAAGAGCAGCCTCAAGGTAGCGGGACAAGATTTAAAGATTTGGAGGTCCTTATCCTGCAAAGAACTTCCTCATTTAGAGCCTTCTATATTCAGAATGTGGAATTAGACACTGTCACCTTGACAGACTCCACACAACGACCTTTATAACCTTCAAGGCCATAGACACATTCATAACAGTATTCTTAGCAGACATATAAAAATACTTTGAGAAATAAAATACATTTTTTCAGCTTATAAGGTAGCAAAATTCATATTTTAAAAGTCACTGTATGCTTTGCTTTCATCATTCGTGCATTTGCTTGGTATTGTGTTTCTGTAAGGACTACGTATTTATAATTTGCATTTCAAATATCCCACCAATGTTTTTCCTTCATCATTTACAACGGCTACAGAAATTACTGAATATATCACAGTTCTAGGGAGAAAGTAAGGCACTTCAAGCACTTACTTTAGTTAGGAAACAATGAAAAGGAAGCAAAAAGAAAGGTTTGTTGGTGATGAATAAAGTTAGGAGAGAAATTTTAGGAGAGGCCCAGCTTTGCAATGTAGCTCTGTAGTGTCTTTATTGCTGTTGAATTGTCATTGTTAACCTAGAGAGGGAAATGATAAAGGCACTTTATTGCTTTTTGAAACTTGGAGGGGGAAAAAAAATCAGTATCTTAAATAAAGATTTCAATTCCTGACCTCACTAGCCTACTTTGCAACTGAGCCAAAATCATTAATTTTTAGCCTCAAGTAAATGAGAATTCAGGATTTTCCCTCTGCATGGGAAAGTGCAATAAAATGGGACATGTTGGTAGAGTAGAACCACTGCATATGCAAATTCAGACACATTAGGACATTTCACAATGTCATAGTAAGTCACTCTAATGGGAAACTACCATGCTTTTTCTAAGAAAATCACATTTTCAAGCATTCTATGCTGAACTTTAGAAAAAGTTTTTGTTTCCTAAGTCATTTAGCATTTGAGAGTTTGGATTCTTCTACAATTGCCAATTTTCTGCACCACTGATGATCATTATTTTTGATGTCTAGTATCATTATTTTAAATTGTCCCTTAGGATATGTGGATGTAGGATGAATTCAGAGAAATAGGTTCTAAGGAGGAGACAAGTCCCCTTGACTGGTTGGAGTACATCTGAGACAAATAGAAAGGCTGGGGAAACCTGGATTCTTCTCATGAGGAGAGCATGCATGCTGACTAGCCCCAGAGGCAGGGCAGAGAAAGGTCTGCTGTGGCGGCTATTGGGTTTCTGTGACTACCTTACTGTGAGACTTGGCCCATGCCAAGCTGGAGGCATCACACTCCTCAATTTCAAACTCTATTACAAAGCTATAGTAATCAAAACAGCATGGTACTGGCACAAAAACAGACACATAGATCAGTGGAACAGAATATAGAGTCCAGAAATAAGCGCACACACATATGGTCAATTAATCTACAACAAAGGAGGCAAGAATATACAATACAATGGAGAAGTCTCTTCAAAAAGTGGTGCTGGAAAATCTGGACAGCTACATGTAACACAATGAGATTAGAACATTTCCTCACACCATATACAAAAGTAAGCTCAAAATGGATTAAAGACCTAAATGTAAGACCATAGAACTCTTAGAAGAGAACACTCTTTGACATAAATCATAGCAATATTTTTTTGGATCTGTCTCCCAAGGCAAAAGAAATAAAAGCAAACATTTAAAAATTGGACCTAATAAACTTAAAAGCTTTTGTTCAGGAAAGGAAACCATTGACAAAACAAAAAGGCAACATAACAAATAAGAGAAAATATTTGCAAATGATAATGCAACAAGGGGTTACTATCCAAAATATACAAACAACTCATACAATTCAATATCAAAAAATACACAACCCAATCAAAAAACGGGCAGAAGACCTATATAGACATTTTTCCAAAGAAAACCTACAGATTGCTAACAGTCACATGAAAAGGTGCTCAACATCACTAATTATTAGAGAAATGCAAATCAAAACAACAATGAGATATCATCTCACACCAGTCAGAATGGTTACCATCAAAAAGTCTAAAATAACAAATATTGGACAGGATGTGGAGAAAAGGGAACCCTGTTCACTGTTAGTGAGAATGTAAATTTGTGCAGCCACTATGCAAAACAATACAGAGGTTCCTAAAAAAAAAACCCTAAAAATAAAACTACCACATGATCTAGCAATTCCACTCCTGGGTATATATCCAGAAAAGACAAGAACACTAATGCAAAAAAATATATGCAGCCTAATGTTCATAGCAGCACTATTTTCAAATAGCCAAGATATGGCCAAGTGCTCATCAACAGACAATGGATAAAGAAGATGTAGTATATATATACACTGGAAAATTACTCAGCTATAAAAAAGAATGAAATTCTGCCATTTGCAGCAATATGGATGGGCCTAGAAAATATTATGCTTTTAGTGAAATAAGTCAGACAGAGAGACAAATACTGTATGATATCACTTAGATGTGGAGTCTAAAAAATAATACAAATGAACGTATATGCAAAATATAAACAGACTTAACAAAATACAGAAAACAAACTAATGGTAACCAAAGGGAGAGAAAATGGAGGAGGGGCAGATTAGGGGTATGGGATTAAGAAATACAAACTACTATATATATAATTGATAAGCAGTGATGATATATTGTATAGCACAAGGAATTATAGCCATTATCTTGTAATAACTTTTAATGGAGTATAATCTGTAAAAATATTGAATCACTATGCTGTACATCTGAAACTAATACAGTATTGTAAATCAACTATACTTCAATAAAAATATTAAATAACAAAAAAACCCAAAATAATTATCCTTCAGAAGTATAATTTTTGTGATTGGATACATCTGAAAATATACAACAATTAGAAGAAGGAGAATCAGAAGAAGGAGAAGGAGAAGAGGAAGAAGATGAAGTTGCTAGAGAGGGAAAACTGCTGTACTTGGCACAGTTGTATTCAATTGCAGGTGTCAGCACACTTTGTCATCAGTAATTTATGTAGTTAAAGGGGTAGGGAAAAGAGGGTATATGATTGCCGCTTTCTATTTCTGGGCCCAATTTATATTAAGTCTTCTGAAAGAACATTATTTAATCTCCCTCATAAGAGCACATTCACATTGTACCTCACAGTTTAATGCATTTTGTAAACTTTAGCATTAATATACCCGATTTTACCAGACATATATTAAATAATATTGTATACCCATCCATTTATAGCACGTCTGTAGTCACAAGGTTCTGGGAAATGAAACCCTGTAGAGCTAAAAGTATATCAGATGTGGCTGGGAAGGCTTTAGTTGATTAATCCAGATTTGAAGACATTTATTTTATTTCTCCTTTAAAATTAATTATTAGCATAGATTTTTAATAATATTCAAGGAATATTCAAGTATGCATATTCATATAAACTATCTTCCCAAATGTTAGTTTCTTAATTATATTCCTATTATCCAGCTCCATTTAGGACATTTTTATAGCAGATCAGTCTGATATCTTAAGCTTCAGAAAGAAAGAACATTTTCTTTCACTATTTTTTAAATTCATTTTAAACTCTTATTTATTATTTATATTAAACATTCCTGTTTCTATTGTCTCACCTAGTCATTTATTCCCACAATTTTTCCAACTACATCATCACATAAATCTTAGTAAGATCAAAATATTAGATATAAAAACCAAAGAAGAGTCTTTGGATTTTCTTTTATAGTGACTTTTTCAATGTAAGGTTTATGTTAGTCAGGGAGATGTCCATCAATTTCAATAGTTAGTTGTTGTTAGAGATGGGAACACAGAGCTATTGTCAAGGAAGCAGATGAATCATAGCCTCAGAATTTTCTATTACAAATAGCAATAAAAAACTTGGGTTAGCAAACTATCTATTCCAACCTGCAACCTTTGCCCAGGGAAATGGCAAAAAAGCTTTTCTTCTAAAAAAGATTATAAATAAAAATATAAATTTTTTTTTGTAAAAAATAGATATCTCAACCCTGTGCTATCTGATTGTGAGGTTGCAACCTACTCTGCTCACTTGATAAAGACACTTCAAGCTAAGAAAATAACACAGTAACTATATCCGTGTCCATGGAATCTGTAGGGCTCTGGGAGAAGCAGAATGAAGCCATGCTGCAGAGGCAGACTCAACTTATATAAGACCCTGAGAATAATAATCTTTGTTAAAAATAAGTGAAATTTTAAAATTTAAAAGCCACATGAGAAAACAAGTCATCAAGAGGTAGAATCACAGTAATTAGTATGGAAGGATCTGGGCTAATTACCAATCTGGTAAGTATAAAATCAGTATGCATAAAATGATGAAAGTAATACAAAAGGTAATAAAAATCAAAAGGTATAATTTAATACCATGAAAAATAAAGAAAGCATGTTTGAAATGTGACCAAACTGAAATTCTAGTGTTTCAAATTATAATGAATAAAATAAAACACTTATTATATTTCTATACTCAAGTAAACCAGTATTCAAGAAGAGGGGTGGATTACATTTTAATTAAATGTAGAGATAACATTTTAATTAAAACAAACATTGGCATCACCCATTTACAAATTCTAATGCATTATAAGAAATGTATAGTTAAGTAAGAAGGAAACCAAAGTCTCAAAAAAATAAGAACATGATACTGAGCAAACAAATTTAAATAAATAATAACCACCAAAATCAATATAAAAATAATGGTAATTTGGGTAGTTATAAAAGGGGAGCTGAAATGCTCAGAGATCAGATTTAAAGCACTGAATAAAGGGAAACTTTGAGCTCTTGAAAACATTACACCTTATTAGGTCAAGATTGATTGTTAAAGACCTAGTGGTAAACAGAATGTATGACTTCCAAACTACAAGGATCAAAAGGAAAAAAAAAATACATGAAACCTGATCCATTCAAAGTTTTGCCAGATAAAACTTAGCAAAATCTTACAGTGTGCATATTAGAACATAGTGAAATCATAAAATATTTCTTCCGTTCAAAGTCAATGTCTACTATCACTGCTACCTTTCTGCATTATACTGGAAATCCAATTCAGCTGAAAAAATATGAAAATGATATAAAATGTAATAAAGGAAACAAAATTGTCATATAACTTTGATGATGTGATCTTTTTCAGTGTACAGCATCAGAGAAACCCTAAAAACTATAAAACGTGATCAGCAAGTTTGTTGGATATAAACTAGAAAAAAAATTATAAAAGGTTACTTTAAAAAAAAACTAATTTTAATAGCAACAAAGCTAAAGTCTTTTAGGATAAATTTTACAAAATTACTCAAATTTTGTAAAAAAGTATCATATTTTATTAAAGCCCATAATGAATATCTAAATAAAAATAAAAATATTCATAAAGCTCTGTCACAAAGCTATCATTTTTGCCCCCAAATTGTCTCATAATTACAATGCAATCAGGCCAACTGATCCAAATGTTCATATAGAAGATGAACTGGTTCAAGATGAAATAATTTTCATTAAGAAAAATAAATGCCAAAACTTGCCAGGTTAGATAATAAAGTTTATTATAAAGTCAGTTATTCAGTATGGTAATGGCCTAAGGATAGAGAGGCAGATAGAAGAAAATTTATAAAGATGAAAGAAAAAGAGCCATATGTATATTGGCACTTGGAGTATGATGAAGATGGCAATGAAAATCAATGGGCAAAAGATGGACAAGTTAACTGTTTGTAAAAATATTGTTTTATGATATATTGCAATATATTTTATGTAAAAAATACCAACATATTTATATTTAATGGATATAGCAACATATTAATAGGACCTATACACAACAGTTTTATATATATATAAATGTATACACACAGCACACGCATACACCCATTATGGCAATTATTAACATTTTATAAATAGTGATTATATGTCTGTCTGATATTATTTGTTGTCTTGTTCTGTGTATTTGAATTATTTCATAATTAAATATTTTATTTCATATTTAAGGATAAATGAAATAAGAATAAAGTCATAGAAAATAAAATATTCCAGCCTTCCACAGTGATTCTTCTGCAGGCAAATGTGTTATGTCACACTTAACATAACTGTTTTTATTCTTCAGTCTTCACCATGTAGTGCACTACTAATTGCCTATTTGTGTAATGAAAACATTTACTGAACTTTTCTAGATTCAATAAAAGTGTGGAGTTTTTTTCCCTTTCTATACTATATTTTTTTTAGATCTTGAATGTTATGTTGAATGAATGTTTCCATTTTACTTTTTATCTCCTAAACCTGAGTCAGCACAATTCTATTTTCTGGCTATAAGAATGGTATTTTTTACTCTGGAAATCATTTGAGAGATTAGAGGATGAGAAGAGTAATTACCCAAAATATTAAAATCGCCTACAGTGATTTGTATGTATTCAGCCAAGTAGGGTGATTCAGTGACAAACTACCACCTTTATAACTCCAGGTAATAGAAGACAAGCAGATCCTCACCATCTGTACCTCATTTTATTTTCCATTGAGATGAAGTATCATCTCTCACCATCTCTTGCGTTTTAATTCACCCTCTGAAATGGAATAAACCATCCTGCAGTTACAAAGCAAATGTACATATGCAAGCGATTCCTGAGAGAGCTTGGCACCCTTTCCTCACCCTGCTGTCCTCTGCCCTCCTTTTTGATCCACTCCTGTTTGGAAGCCAGCCATTCCTCCCACACATAGGGCACTTTTGGCAGCTCGAGTCTTTGTCAGCAAGCTGGCCGGCCTTAGCTGGTTATGGAACAGATGTTGGGGAAGTCACATTTTTGAAATTTATTTCCTTTGTAGAATAGAGGACAGGGTTTTTAAAATAATTTCGTCCGCATTACACTTTCTGCTCTTTTGAGAGTTATGCTCTTAAAAGGCAATTCTTGCAGAAGAAGCATAATATATGGATATTTTCTGCTAATCTCATTAGGCATTGAGTTGATGATCAGAAAAGGCGTCAGAGTCTAAGATACAACAAGGAATGGTATCCCCGGATACACAACCAGAACAGGGTGTCAAACTGCACCAAGCATTTCACTGAGGAAGAAATTGGAAGAAAACACTGCTTAATAGCCATATTGTAGGTAGGTTAAATGAATAATAATATTTTAGCAACATTATTTAAGGAAGCTTATAAAGACCTATTCTCCCCTGTGGAAATGCATGGGATGTTTAATTCATGACCTCTAACCTCAAAAGAACTTACAATGTAGTAACAACTACATTGGGAATAGAAATTCCCAGAGGGAATAGAGGGAATAGAAATAATAAAATGCAAGTTGGAAGAAAAAAAAATGAGATGGAAATAAAATGCCACCTGTATGTAGGATAAATATAAATAAAATGCCCCCTGTACCTAGTAGGAGTATGGTATACAGTGTGAGTACCGTTTGAAACAGAAACGTTGGGATTATTCTGTAATGTTTGGTTGCTTGTTTTATATCTTGGTATTCACAGTTCTTTTCAAAGAGTGAGCTGGTTATTTCTGAATATATGAGGGGGAAGCACATTTGAGTTATCTCTGTGGCCAATTTTGAAGTCTGAAGAAAGAATGGGGGATTTCTATTTTCTTTTAAGTGGATAGAATATTCATATGTGGATGCACAGAATGTTGTATAGCTAGAGGTATTTCTGAGAGAATCAAATTGTACTGATGTGAACAAGATTACTGCCCCTCCTCACCTGCCAAAGGATCAGATAATGTCTTTAGTACTTGATTGTATCTCTCTGTAGCAACTGAGAGATAAAGTGATGCAGATTTCCCCATTATAGTTGGGACTATGTCAGCCTTTCAATTATAATGCTATACTGTTAATGGTTTACAACTTAGTTATAAAATGTCCTTTCCCTCTGAGGAAAAGAAAAAAGAAAAAAGAAAAAAAGAAAAAAAGAAAAAAAACTTGGCTTATCAAGTCCCAGGAGAACTATTTTTAAAAACTGATTTTTTTAAGGCTGGCTATTTTAATTTTAGAGCATCTTTAAAGGAATGTTTTAAGGACATTTTCAACTCCAGAATTTTCAAAAAGGGATTGGTTTAATATGCATTGAGCCTTAGCTATGGAATAATTACTTGAAACTGGTGTTTATTTCCAATGTTAATATACTTTAATTTCTATGATAATTGAAGTTTAAAGTCTTATTTCAAAGATAGTTTCTGTGTCATGTGCTGGTAATGATGATTTAATCTCTGCTAAGAATCTTCTAAATGTAAAACAAACTGTGAGAATCATTTAAAATCTAATCTCTAGAAGTTACATGTGGACAGCAAGATTCCTAATGTCAATTTTACACATAAACTTTATTTTGATAACTTAAGTGAAAGTAGACATTATGTAGTCAAGAATTTAACCCTGAACAAAAGAGCCCTGGCCTTTCCCCTTGGCTTCTGAGAGGTAATCTCTAAACCCTTGGAATGCCTTGCCTAACTGGAGGGTCTTTGTTTGCCTGGGTGCCTCAGGCAAGCCAGTAACAGTGTGCTCTAGAGAGAGGGCTCTGAGCCATACCACCAACGGGATGTAGACTGGGGCTTTGAGCCACATGGTGTAAGTGGAAATCTAGCAGGGCTGGAGATGAACAGGAGGCATGTGGGCAACCACTCATGCTTAAGTGATGGAGCACCATAAATACTCTGGACTATGGGGCTTAAATGAGCTTCTCTGGTTGACAATACCCTGTGCATATTGACACACAAGGATGGCTAGAAGCTCTGTGGTTGGTACCCTCCTGGGCTTTGCCCTGTATGTCTCTCCCCTAGGATTATTTTAATCTTTACTTTTTTTTTTTCTGTAATAAACCACAACCATGAGCAAAACCACTTTCAGTGACATCTATGAGCTCTTCTAGGGAATTATCAAACCTGAGAGTGGTTTGGGGAACCTTCTGAAGTAGCAATTGTCAAAAGTGAAGTTGGTCTTTTGTGGGCTGTTCCCTCTAACTTCAAAGTTGGTTAAATGCTATTATTATTTTAAAATAATCATATTACATCAGACATTTCTTTGTTGCCTTTCGAATTATCTCATGGTCTGTGAACCCACCACTTGAAGAAGGCAGAAATTAGTGAAAGTTCCTATAAAGAATTTCATTTGCTTTTTATCCATATGATAACCACAAACTCTACATCCTTCCAATATGTTATAAAAACAAGAGCAATGGGAGTATATTTTCCAGAACTGAATTCCATTTGTTTCAGTAATTCTATGACTATGCATAAGTAATATATAGTAGAATTCTACCATATTTATCCTTTGCTAAGTTTTCAGTCTTTTTCTCAGCAAATTATAATTTATTTTTTAATTTTTATAATTTAATATTATAATTATTTAGAGATATCAGATATTAGACTCAGAAAACTGTGCCTTTACAGAAATAAAGGTAGCCCCAAAATAGTAATCTTGTCTCTTCTAAAGGAACACCTGTTCTAAAGGAACAGTCTGCTTCGGTATGAATGAGATACATTTCCTTTGTCTTCCAGCTCTTTAAAAGCTCTTCATAGCAATGGTCATTCCATGTGAGAATTATTAATTTATTCACTTAGCTTTCACATTAGATTGGTAGTGTTTTAGGGTCATGATCTGTGCATTTCATCTTCTCATGTTTAGTACCAGAGCAAAGTATCAGGGAAATATTAGACATTTTATAAATATTTATTGAATGAATGGATGAAATAAAACATACCATAGCCCGAGCATCTTGCCTACTGGTATATCTATTGAGTTGGAACCAATTCTGTCTCATAGATTTTGCCCCTTTTCTTGGCCATAAAGATATATTTTTTCTTTTATTAAATACACATGTGCACACACACACACACACACACAAACACATGCACCCACCAAACTCAGATACACACATAATTTTTTAATAAATCTTTTAATGGCCTCTGACTTGTACTTCTTTATACTTTGTTTCCTATTATTTTTATGAGAACTATATTTTATTTACTTTTTTCTAAAAGGAACTGACATATATATTATTTTTACTTCTAATTCAGTGGTTTTTAAAAATGTATTCAAACCTATTTTTCAATAACATCAAAAATGTAAGAATCAAAAAGTGGAGAAATTTTATTACTTTTTTCTTTTCCATTTTCCAAAAAAAGTTTTGTTTTTTATTGCCAAAATTTCTATTTTTATTTCTTTTTTCTAGACTTATCTTCATGAATATAATTATTACCCTGATGTTGTCTCTTCGTTAATATGCATCTCTATTTTTTCCACCATTCCTTTCATTTTTTGGAAAAATGAATTCTGGAAAGAGATTTCTCAAGTTTGTTCTTCACATCACTAATTTAATTTTCTCTTTGGTATCAATGTTACATTTTACTGCTTCAAACACAGATTTTAATTCTATATTTATATCTTTATTTTCCTTGCATTTTATCATATTTAAATACAGAGTACAAAATAAACATTAATCCTCTCATTTTCATCTTTTGTTTCCTAGAACACATTTCAACAATTTTAATTGAATGCAAAACAGATGTTTTCTAACAATTACTTTGTTTGTGTACTGCTATCACAATCACCATCTCTCTCTGTATTTGTTTTGTTTCTTTCAGAATTTTTAATGGGTTCATGTCAAGATGTTTATTTATTTATTTTTGTTCTTCTTCAGGAATTGTTTCTAGATATGGAGATTTTAATAATAGTTGGTTTGTAGATATTTCTTGCTTTCCTTAGTGCTCACTCAGTTGTCAGTTAAAATCCTCTTCTTATATCTTAAACCGAAGGGCTGCTTACCGTAAACATTTTCAACCCAAAAGGCATGATGTTTAACAGCTCTTTGTTAAACAAAGATCCATGGACCCATTGCTTAATTATAGACAAATGGCTCCTTTTATCTTGGATAGTAAGTACAAGTAAATTGAGAAGAAAACAGACACAGAGATCAAATTTTTAGTTAAGTACATATTAAAATATAACATTTGAATATATAGGTATTTACATATACATTTATGTCAGTGTATGTATAGGTATACGTGTATATGTATAAGTGTATACATATATGTATATACACAAAAATCTTTTTATACAATATAATTGACAAAAATCAGTTGACAAATCCTTGGGCAACTTATAATGGAGTTTCTTCAAAGGTACAGGATATTAACTGAAGACATTCAATCAACATTTATTCCATATTTATATAAATATATCCAGTATATGTATTTGTTGATTTCATATATGATTCTGCATACATTATATATTATATATCTAATTCCATATATAATACATTAATATAGAGGAGAAAGAGAGAGAGACTGACTACTGGTTGTGAAAGCAAGGAAGAAAACATGACTAACTTGGAAAGGAAGTTCAGAGTTGAATAAAGATAAGAATTAAAACAAGAAGTCCCAACTAGTATGTCATTTCCTTTGTGAAACAGTTATGGTCCTCAGGGAACACTGCAGTAATGCAATACTATAATACCCAAGATTTCCCATGCCTAGATCAATATTGATACTTAAGTCACTGATATATTTCAATATAAAGTCAATATTTTGATAACAAATCCTTATTTTCCTATCTTTCACCTCTCTGTTCTATTTTGCATAAAATGCACTCCTAGTGTTCAGGACAGCATAAAATATATAGATTACCCACTATAAGAATTAGGTTTGAGGGGAGGGAGACCTCAAGTAACTTCATGAAAATTTCACCAAAGTAATTCATTTCTCATAAATGTATTATCTCTCTGATAAAGGACCTAAAGAACCCTGAAGCTGGTGATGCATAATTAAAACTGTGAAATATTTCATTTTATATTGCAAAATAAGCCAATATTCTTCTTAAAGTTTAATATAATGAGTTCACAAATGGAATGAATAAATAGACTAATATCTTACAACTTACTTAACCAAATGCCTTAATACTGCCTTAATTTTGTTTGTCCAATTGCCCCTTTGGTTTATTATTAATCTCTCACTATCTTTCACAGTTGGTGTTTAATATAATTCTATGCAAGGCCACTTGTAGAAAATAGAGCAATTAAGTATGCAATGGCCTGAGCTACAATCCAACAGTTCAAACATTTTAGGTATTTTTTTATGAAACAAGCAAAAAAAAAAAAAAAAGATTGGCTCTTGACAGTAGCCAAGTGATATTGTTGAAGCTCTATTCATTAATTATGTATTAAGTACCTCTGAACCTGGCATTAGGCTATGCACTGTTGCCTTTCACAAATGGGTAATGACTTCATTCCTGGTCTCAAAGTGCTCCTGGTTTAAGTGGGAATATTTGAAACAGATTCAACAACAATGCCTGGTTGAATGTAATAGTATCTGGAAGGAGGTAGGTACAAATGCAGAGTGAGTTTAGACGAGGAAGTTCTATCTGGTCTACAAGAAGAAATGAAAGTTAAATACACATTTAACCTCATCATATCCCAACTTTTTCACTTGTAGAACAGTATAATAAATAGAACCAACCTCATAAGTTTGTTATGATAATTAAGTGAATTAATGTACGTGTTTTCTCTTTTGGACTCAAAGAATGTATTCTATAAATGTTCAGTATTAATTATTAGGACTTTGTGCCGTTATTAGGCAAGGGAGAGTGAGATGAGAAATGTGGGAGAATTTCTTGAGCAATGTGGGAAGGGCAGTACAGAATGCGCACCTTGATTCATTCCCTTCTAATTCAGTAGAAGAAGAATTGATAAAAACATACAAGCTGCATAAAAACATACAGGTGCTTACAGTTGTAATATGGGTTGTTATTGTCTACTATTAATGCAGATAATATGACACTCTTTTCTAGTGTAAGGAGGACGGTCTTATTTCCTTCTTCAGGATCTCTTTTAAAGTCTCATCGTTGTTGGGATAAATAGAGCTCAGAAGAAATTTTCATGTAGTATTTTTAAATGTTAAAGAATTGACAGTCAAAGTGGCTCCTTTGACGTGGAAAATGGGAAAAAAATTACCGTAATAAAAATGACATTGTCTTAGAGTTTATATATTTCTTGTCTGTAGTCCTAGAACTTAACTTGATAATCCATTGGAGACAGCTAGATTTTTAAATTTTATATTCTTATTTTATTATTAGTTCTAACAATGTTTCAAGAATGTTTAACATGACGTTGAAGGAAAAATAGAGAAATTCATTAATAGCAGTTTTTTAAAGAGTTCTTGAATAATTTGAGTAACACTACAAGTAAATCACATATAATCATCAGAAAATATTTCCAAGTGCCTTTTCTATTCCTGTCAATATTCTTTGTTCTGTGATTGATCAGGGAAATGATGTAAAAGTCAACCAGAACCCTCAAGATTTTAGCCACTTAAAAGTTGAGATGGTGATAATATTGATGAGAGAACTATTCAGTGTTGAACTCGGTGTTTCTGACAATATGAGCAAAAAATTTTGAAAAACAGAGAAGAAGCTGAAGTAAACGAAGAACGGAAGATGGAAATGGGATTGAAGCACCTCCATTGACACTAGGATTTGCAAAATGAATGGGATTTGGGTAATGAAATTCACAAGGGCAAGAACAATTGATACTGGTGCAATAATTCTTGAGACCATTCACTTTACATGAGTAGAAATTTATCCTATATTTCATCTTTTCTTTTTCTATATATACATGTATAAAATTTCAGCAAGATAGAATGGTATTATGAAGGAAAGTTGTGTCTTTTTTTTCTTTATTTAATCATGTCATACCATTTCAGAAAGTTTGCAACTTTTCACACTGTGACCAGTCCACTCCCCCATGTGTTTGCCACCAAAAATGTTATCAAAGATATTTGCTTTTTAAGGTGAAACAAGCCATATATCTCTTTTAGTGAAGTCCAATTGTAATTTCACTCTTTTTTGACAATTTGCATTGTCTTTTTCATAAACTGCTTTTTCAGAGTCTTTCCTAATTTTCATTGATTTGTTCTCAATTATTTGAAAAGTTAATGGAATATTGTTTTACCATTTCACACATATTATTTTCTCTTTATGTGAGCTTTTTATATATATTACACTTATTTTAATCCACTTGTTTTTCTTATAAGAAAAATCCTTATAAGAAAATTTTATGAAGACATTTACTCATTTTTTTTTTCTCTTATGGCTTAATGTTTATCTTTCCCTGTATGGCTTACATTTTCCCTTTCCTGTTAAAGAAGGTCTTCCCATCCCCAAGTATACACAAATATTGTATAAAGTTGTTACATGTAAATTCTATGAATAAAGTCTATCAGGGGTATTAACTATATTGGTTAAGTTTAAGAGTATTCAACAGTGCTTCTAAGCATTTAGAAAATGTGTTGAAAATGTAAAGTTCATTGCATGGGTCAGCAGTTACAAACAAAGGCGTTCAGTGTCACACAACAATAAGCATTTTCTTCTCATGGATGTTTGTGTTGGCTGGGGAGTCTATGCTCTGTTGGCTGTGTGGTTATGGACTGACTTAGTGCGTTTCACTTGTGGTCAGGGAGAAGCTCTTTGTATGGCAATGATCACAGAGCAAGAGGGAGATTTCACTGCACAAGTGTATTTCAAATCCCTATAAGCATTAGGTTTGCAAACATCACTTTGGCCAAAGCAAGTCAGGGGCTGATAACCACGTTAAAGTTTGAAAGAAGGAAGTTTCACCTTTAGTGGGGAGACTTCAAGGCAATGTGCATGGGGACAGGGTGGAGTAAACAAAGGCCTAAAATTTAATCTAATTCATATACACGTAGTTAGATACACACACATTCACATATACATATATTTATGAGCATAAGTACATATGAATATAAATATAAACTGTGGCAGAGTTTGTTAAGCGCCAAATGCTTAATCATAATTTTTAAAGATAACTCCAAACAGCAAACTCTTTCTGCAAAGACTGAAATTAGCACTTCCGTGCAAAAATGTAGAATTTCATATCGTGTAAAGCATGGATCTTTGGAAAAGCTTTGCAAGAAAATTAACCATACCTGTGTAACTGAAAAAATTCAATCTGTTCCAAAAGTTACTTTACTCCATTTGGACAGACTCACAACTAACCTAATTCAACCTGGTTCAATCAATTATAATAGATAGAAACCATATTTCATTCAGGGATCCAGATTGTGGTCTTCTATTTTGTTTAGTTTTTTCCTGTTTATATGTGGTAGTGAGAGACTTCAACATTGTGTTTTTTACTTAACATATGTTCAACATTATATTATTTAATCAAACCTTTTTTAAGGTATCTGTTATATCATTACCTGGAATGGTGTTTCAGAGTTACAGAACTGGAGAAGAGTTTTCTATAGTAATATGATCTCCAAATAGTTTTCACATTTCAGATTATTAATAAAGTTTAAATTCACTTACACACACACACACACACACACTGCATTTTATCTAATAAAGGCAATATCGATTAAAAAGGAAAAAACAGATCAGCACAGGTTAAATGTCAGCCAAATAATCCATAGACCTTTTAAAATGTATCATCAAATGATCGACCTAGAGGTAACCAATGGGTGCCAGAAAAAATGCCTAAAGACCTTGCCAAGGAGTCAGATGCTCCTACTGCTAAATTATCTCTGCAGATTGTCATGGGTCTCTTACAACTGGCACGCCCAAAGGTATTGCTCATACCACACCGCCTTAAGGTTTGAGGACAGGAATAAAGATGCAGATGTAGAGAATGGACTTGAGGACACAGGGAGGGGGAAGGGTAAGCTGGGATGAAGTGAGAGAGTAGCACTGACATATATACACTACCAAATGTAAACTAGATAGCTAGTGGGAAACAGCTGCATTTCATGGGGAGATCAGCTCAGTGCTTTGTGACCACCTAGAGGGGTGGGATAGGGACAGTGGGAGAGAGATGCAAGAGGGAGGGTATATGGGGATATATGTATACATATAGCTGATTCACTTTGTTATACAGCAGAAACTAACACAACATTGTAAAGCAATTATACTCCAATAAAGATGTTAAAAAAATAAAAATAAATAAATAAAAATAAAAATAGTTTGCTTCTTATGGAGAAAATTGCATGCTCTGTGTACATTTATATTATTCTCCTAGGGAATCAGTCCGTTTTTTGTTTTTTGGGGTTTTTTTTTTTTTTTTGGTAAGACATGAGACAGCAAATAATATGTATGAAATAGACTTGCTTAACCTAAATAGATTGTTACATAAAAGTGACATGTCATTCATTGTTACCAGACCTTTCTACCACTGGTTATATTTTTTCTTCACTCAGCCCCTTTTTGAAAATCGGCTTATAGGACTCCCATAAAATGGGTGACATTAAAATGTAATCATCAGGTGTTTAAAATATCAATATGCTATGTATTGTGCAGCCAACAAAGAAACAAATGCACCTGCTTTTGATTTGTAACCTAAGTATTTTATGGACATATCCTGAGATAAATACTTGTAACATGAAAAGTAAGTATTTAATTGAATTGTATGTAATTGACCATGCTATGATGTATTAATAACAATTCAAATTGCTGACACTCTTTCTAATATTCTTTGCCTTTCTCCAAATAGTATTTCGAGGTGTGTTAAATGCATGATGGTACTTCCCATGAGAACCAGTGAATTTAATTAAGAAAAAATTTCTTAGTGTATTGGGGCAAATGTAAACAATTTTCCATTCTCTACAGCGACTACACTATTATTTTTCTCAATATGTCAGCAATCTTTCAAAATATTGGCTTTTATGTTTATCTAAAGATAGAAAAACTTTTGAAACTCTTATTTTTATTTTAAAAAGGACGTTATTTCCTTAGATATTATGGAGCACTGTGCCAAGTGAGAAAAAGGACTAGAAAGAACCAGAATGACATTATGTAAGGCTGATACAAAATAGAAGAGCTGAGATGCTTTGCTATAAACACTCTTTTTAATGTATTCAAAAATATTTTATAGTGTAGGTGGCACATTTATTTTGGAAAGAATTTTGAGGAATAAAAGAGTTTAACATGTCACATAATAGCAGCTTGTGTTGGTGATAATAACTGGGTTATATAGAGAATAAAGACATATGAAAGCCCCCCAATTTATTTTTCCTCTAGGCTGTTGAAAATTGAAGGCAGAACTTACTTAATTTAATGTCAAGTATGTTCAAGAACATACATATTGAAATTAAACATAAAAGAAAAAAGGAGTTATTTACATAGTGTTATTAGCATATTTGCATCAGTCTTTAGCAAGTATTTCTTATTTAGAGGTTTTTAAATCAGTATTCTCTAACACTTACAGAATCAGAATTCTGCAAAAAGAATAAAATAGATTGCCGTTTCCTTGCTATACTCAATATAGGTTGCAATGATTTTTGCAGTGTCAGCATATATCCAAGAAGGTGTATGTATACAATATATCCATATAAGATCTAAATTATACATTATACCACTTATTAGATTCTGAAGTTAAATTTAATTTAAACCTAATCCATGTACACTTCAGAATTCATAGACCCCTTACTAAGGACTGAAATAAGGTAAGATCTTGAATAGTTACCTTCCTCCATGACTTACTTCATTGTCTTCTTCAGAATACTCTTTTGTATCTTGTGCCTTTTGATAAAAATTAAAGAGAATTTTAGTCTTTTAGGAAGATTTAATAAGATTAACAAGTCCCTTAGAGAGAGACTAACTGAGATTTGTCTCATCCACTGAATTCTGCACATTGTCTGACGAGTTACCCACCCCCCAGCATTGGCATATCTTCCCATAGTGCTACCACTCTGCATTGCTTCTCTGTGGGTGCATTTCACTGTACGTTGGTGAGTCTCTGCCATACTGCAGTGAGTTCAGGAAATTCTGGCACAAAAGAGAACTTTCCTTTTTTTTTCTTTTTGGGCTCACCGTGTGGCATGTGGAAATTCCCCAACCAGGGATCGAACCCGTGCCCCCTGCAGTGGAAGTGTGGAGTATTAACCACTGGACCACCAGGGAAGTCCCTAAATAGAACTTTTAGCATTTGTCTGAACAGAAAAATTATTCTCTATTACAAAAAAAATCACAAATGTCATCATGCATTGCATGATGCATTGCAACACTGGAAATTTTCCTACCTGGCTGGAGAACTTGGAATTTTATGGTTGATTTGTTATCCACTTGCAGTTCTCCTCTAAAACTGGAATACCTTTTCTAATTTTTTTTGTAAGGCATATTCTGCAAACTTTTGAACTATGTAATATCTTATCTGTGATAATATATATGAGAAGAATTTGAATGAACTGTGGTATCATTCGAAATTTTGAAAGCACAATTCTCCTTGCAAACATTTAGATTTATTTTGTATGTCCAAAGACACCGTATGTTATTCAAGCACTTTGAATATCCCCATAGATTTTTGGCTGCCATGTGCGCTTTCCATTCTTCTACTTAGAAAAGCCAAAGGGGGGGGGAATAAATAAAATGAAGGAAACCTTTAATAACTGGGAAGAATACAAATGTCACAAGTTATAACTGTTGGGAATTAGATTACCTGTCAACTAAAGCATTGAGTGAGTATGTGAGCAAGCCTGGAATGGAGATTCTCAAGGGTGCTAAATATTGTTTCCTCCAAATGTTTGTTAGACTCAAGAGGGTAAATACTTAGCCAACTCCTTCCAAACTGTAAGGGAATAACATTCGATTCATACAATTGTTTCTTTCCATCTGAAAATGCATTTAATACTCAAGATAACAACAAACAGTAGCTCTAGAAACTGCTTGTTGTTTTTATTTTTAGGAATGTAAAACTAGACTTTCACAGTCCTCATCATTCTCTGGGTTTGCTATCCTTCCATGCCTATATTAATATTAATATCCAAATTCCATTTGGTTGTTAGATTTAAAATGCATATATTACAAGGGCTGGAGTCTTCCTCCACTGTAGTTGTGGAGCTTCTAACTATAATTCCCTTAGTCATAGACTCAATGTCTTTCTGAGTCATTTCAAAATTACACAGAAATTGTCTGCCCGTGCTTGGGAATGAGACAGACATGAAATCAGCTCCAGCCTTTTCTTAGGAATCTATGAACAAGACGTTGGAAGGGGTCACCAGACCGCTGCCATGAACAGGCACTCAGGCAGCCTCTCTTTGATGTTTGGTTGTAGAATCCATCTTTGATGTTTGCCAACCTTTGTCAGGTTGGCCCCTAGGAACCATAGCTCCTGCTTGGTATGTCACCAGCTTCTCAAAAGACGATCCCCACCCCTTTCACTCTTTCTGTAGAAGTGAGAGCATGACCTCTCAGCCTCCTTCCCATCATCCCATTCCCAGTCTGCACCATTGCCCCAGATGCCTCTGTACACATTCATCTGAGCCTTCACTCTACCAAAAATAAGGAAACAATAAACATCCAGGCTTAATAGTCCTTGCAGATTGGATGTGGAGTGAAGATACTGTTGCTACCTGCCGTGTCCCACGCTGCTTGGACTCAGTGAAGCATGTCTCTATGTAGAGTTGCAAACATATAGTCAGGGAGAGGAGCCGACATGACTGCCTCTGCAGGGCTCAGGTAGTTTAGATTTGCTCTCTTCGCACAGGCATAGTTGGGAAGAGTGTTTTGAAGCCTTGGCACATAATACTCAACTAAACTGTGAAATTGGAGTTGGAGTATAGAATGATTAACAGCACAGTTATCTGACTGAAGTGACACTTTGGAAAAGTTAAAGTTTGTCTCACATTCAACTAAAATTGAGATTGAGAGTAAACCCCAGAAATAATTACCTAAAAAAAAAAAAATCATTTGCTAAAGTGAAGATAAAGAGATTTGATTAAAGAGAAATTGAAAATCATCTCAAAGAGCATGACTATTTATGGACTAAGAGAGAGAAAGAAATATAGCATCTTATCTAAAAGATAATAAAAAGAATACATCTTTATATTTTATAAAATCTGTTTACATTAAGGTATAAGTTCATACAAATTGTAAATATATTTTATGTCATATAGTAAATATGCCCATCGTTACCTAAATAGAGAAAAAAGTTGTACCAAAACCTATGAGCAGGCTAATTCCATCATGTAAAATAATTAACTTTTATCAAGAAAGTGAGAAAAGTGTTAATAAAATCTAAAACAAGCTCTTTTTTCTATAAAGTTAGTATAATTTTTCTCTTTGTGAATGAAAGAAATATGTATTGTTTCTCTATTTTGTACATAACTTTTCAGTGTGTTTTGATAATATATAATTCCAATTGTAGGACTATAGCAATACAAAGGAATCATAGAAAAATTTCCATAGTAGCATAAAGTTTCTGGTAAATGGGCAGCCCTCATAAAAATAATAATCACATATAGCAAAAGAAATTAAACTAAGTTAAAGAAGTGACTATTAATGTATTTAGAAACTAGAAACCTATAATTAAAATGTTTTAAATCAAATAGCGAGTTTAAATTGAACATCAAAACCTGAATTCCAAATGTAAAGAATAAAGTAGAAACTGACCTGGTAACAGCCAAAACAAGTGATTAATTTTATTGAATAGAAAAAAGAATTAAGAAAAAAGGTTCCTTATCAATGTTTCCCCATAGATAATCTTAATTCCCAAGAAAAAGACTGAAACTAATTCCTCTCCTTTATTACTGAATTAAAAAAAATTATCACAGGATATGTCCAGGAATTGGCATCTTTTCATTAATATTATTAACATCCAATTAGCCATTTTAATTTCAAGACTCCTGGTCTTTCTCTAGTTAAAGTTGTGTTCAATTATATATTTTAATATATTTTTAAAAATATATATTTTATAATATTTTATAAAATATATATTTTAAAAAATATATTTTATATATTATATAATTATATATTTTTATTACATTTGTTCGGCTACTTATAGCAGGATTCTTTATCTAAAAATCGGCTTTAAATTACTGACCTTTTGTTCAACCTTTTCATAACGTTCTTTCCTTCATGTTCGAGCATTTTGTCCTATATATTGATTGCATGTTCTGTAAACTTGATTCTGTTCTTTGTTTCTTCTAATGAAAATTTCATCTATCAGTTGCATTCTTATTTTCCTATACATTTCCTCCTTCATACAAATATTTCTAAATTATTCATATTTGTTTGCATCATTTTTAGTTTCCTTTTGATCTGAATCTATCACCTTATCTCATATCTCTTATTTTCTAACATAATTCTGAAATTTTATTGAAATAAAAAACCAGACATTTTCCATATTTTCCTTCTATTTCCCTCAACATATTCTTCTCAAAAGTGTGTTTTTCTTCTGCCTCTGCAGTACTGTTCTCTGTTCTCGTTACACTTCTTTTTCCTTACTCACATTCAAAGATGTTGGCTACATTCAGGTTGTATATCCTCACTTTGGTTTTCCTTCTTGTTCATAAGTTTGCTGTTTGAATCCTCCTCTCTGACTTAAACTGCTCAGTTATCTTACTGTCAATAATCTACGTCCATAGCTACTGACATTTCTGCCAGGTAGCTTGGTGCCACACTCTTCCGGGGTTAGTTGAAGCTTCATTGTGCTCTCCTTTTTTTCTGAGTCTTTTACATCTGGCCTCTGTGAAAGCTACTCTTTACAGCCATGCTCTTCTTTTTGCTTTTTTAAACCACTGTGTGTCATCTGTATTTTTACTACCTATAGTCATTGTATGGCTTCTGATCCTCTGGAGTGCCACAGCTCTAAAATGCTCATTTGCACACGTGAAAGTTTGCCGAGTGCTCATGGTCCTTCCTGTCCCGGCCCTTGCAGGGTTCTCACAAAGTCCCCTTTACTGCCAGTACTCTGATTTTCATCAGTCAGGACTCCTACACTGATCCTCGGTGCCATCAGACATAGTAATCAAAACTTCTTTGAATGGATAATTTTCTGCTTCTTATTGGGAAGCTCTAAAGCTATCTTAAGTTGCTTTAATGTTATTTACAATGTAGTTTTATCAAATTATTTATATCTAACTTGCCAACTAGTTCTAGAATATTCAGTTATTCCCTTGCTCATTATTAGTGCATCCAATCAATAAACCATTATTGAGGATCTACCTGCATATTTTAAGTACTTACAGAAGCTTCAGGAATTATTTGTTTGTACTGTGTTTAATGGATATCAACAATTGTGCTTCCAGATGCTTGGGTGAAGTCCTAGTGACTGGAGATTTATATTTGGGATTTTCTATATAGAAATTTGTGGAAACATCCACAATTAGCAGCAGAAGGTGATCTTGCAGGTAATGTGTTGTAAATATTCTTGTAGTTGTCAAACAATCATTTATAAATACAGAAAGGAAAATTTTTCTGGCCACTTTTTGGGGCCACAAGAGGGGGGTTCTTCTGATGCTTGCTCTGATTCATTACTTAGAGTAGAAAGTAATGATATACTATAATATGTATAATATTAAAGACTATGTCTTAACAACAATTATAGGTAGGAATTTGTATTCTGACAGGTGTGAAGGTTTTATCTATTAAGATATATGGGGAACCTTAAAAATAAAGTCTGGTTGGAGATGCAGCAGATGGCCATATATGAGGCTTTAGACAAGAAAATAATAGCAAAAATATTTGCAAGCAATGATTTAATAAAAACTTTTTGTAGAGTAAATATCTTTATTTCTCTAGTTAAGGGATAAAGTTTTACATGATTGATGTAATGCTTCTGTTTTGTTTTAGACAATCTAAGTGAATATAAGCCTTTGATATCTAAAATTTGACAATCCTTCAAATGGTATTTATTTTCTAAGCTATAGATTACATTCACATACTTCACATGTACCTATATACATTCTCTTTTACATATGTATGTTTATTCATACACGTTATGTATATTCATCTAGCAGCATGTCATATCAGTGATAGCTGTCAATCCATCATTTTATTGGCAGTACTTCTATAAGAAATTTTACATTGAGTACTATTTGATTATGCATATACTTCACACAATACAAACTTTACATGACTTTTGAGAATACGATAATTTTAAAAAATGGAGAATTTCTAAAAGGACAAAAGACATGACCTGATTTTTGAAACCAGAGAGGACAAATCTCTCCGTCAGTTCGTAATCAAATGTCAATCAAAAGTTGAAATTGTGCTTCAAGTTAAGCATCATCCTGATCTCATCTTGTGCTTCTTCTTAATTAGAAAAATCCCCTTTAGTTCTTGAAAATTAAAATTATGTTTATTTGAATCATTTATAAATTTCTATCTAACTGATATTGGTAATCTCAAAAAGAAACTACATAATGCAAAAGCTATGAATCTCAAACTATATTCCATTGTTAAGAAGCATGTGACAGAATACACACATACTTCAAATGTTCTCCCTTTCATTCATATCATTTAAGAATCGTTTCTACCCCTCATTTTTTTTCTTCTCTTAGTTTCCTTTTGTTACATTTATTTGCTTGACCAGTTTCTGACATTCAGTTGCTTTGGGGACTTAGCAGCACAATCATCGAAACCAAAGAAGGAAGAAACCTCCCAGATTATTGAGTTCATTTCCATTGGAAAAGTAACAACTGATTCCTGACTTCGATTAGAGTTTTATGTGTCCCTAGCTACACTCAGGTATTGATTGTATTTATTATTTTTAAGAAAGCCTACCTATAGCCAATAACTATCTTTACCTTGCAAAAAATTCCCTCCTCCACATAATTCTGATTATATGAAAAGCAGAATAGCTTTGTGTGACCAATGAGTAGCCGAAACTTGTCATAAATCTGACAGCTTTTATTGCTTTACTGTTCTATCATTAATTATTTAAAAATTAATGAAAAACTCAAGCTAGAAACTAGCTTGCTTATACCTTAAAGGTACATAGTTTGTGTCAAATGAAAACATTTCCTACATGAAAGGAAATATGTGTAAAAAATATCCATTATTTCACACATGTATTTCTTTATTATATATTTTTTTGAATTTGAGGTTATTGGACCAGAATGTGATATTCTCAACTGGAATATTATTATAAAATAATTCAAGTCTGAGCACTGCCCTTGAACTTAGAGAACCTGAGATTCATGTAAGAATCAAATAAATCTGTTTCATAGACCAAAAAATACCTAATATAACAAGATATTGCTAGAAGCTCAATGAGATAAGAAGCCACATCAGTTTGTTCCTCATTGTAAATGCAACTCCTAGAAGACTGTCTTGATACCAGTAGAGACTATTACTTTTAATATTTATTAGGGAAGCAAAATATTATAAAGAATTGAAAATTATTTCAGCCTCATCTCTCCAAGTATTTCCAGGCTAATAAGAGTGTTGAGGTAAATGTTTAAACAACTAAAACCAAAGTTTGTTTATGATAGGGTACACATGGGTAGCTGAGGTGCTAAGATTTTCATGAGTTCATCTGAGGAGAGATCATTTTGGAACAGTATTATCTAGTCATTCTCTGTAGAAAGTATGAGATTTCAGTTTGATTTTAAGGAATGAAAATATTTAAGTGAATGCGAAAAGAAAAGGAATGATAATATTTAGATAATGTTTACAAAAGAGAGATGATTCAAAGTCACGGGGGAATGGTTGGATTAACAAAGACAATGATAATTAACAGGAAGGAGATGTCTCCTCGAAGAACAATTATTGGGAATATGGATGTGTAGTGCTTTCTGGATAGCTATCAAGAAGCCTGAATGGTAGGTTGAGGAGTTTGGGCACCATTATAAAGGTTTAGAGGTTACTAAACAATTTCATTGATGGATGACATAGTAAAAAGTAATTTTAAAAGATTTGTCTAGTAAATATATATTCTCTGAATCAGAGGGGAGATCTAGGAGCACAGAAACCAGTTAGGAAACAGACTCAATCATGTTGGCATAAGATAAATAAAATTTTATCTTTATTTATTTATTTATTCATTTATTATTACAAACAGGGTGCAGTTGGACCCCACAGGATGTAGTAGGTGGCTCTGGGTATATGAGGTAGTAAAGTGCAGGTCCTGATAGAGGGACAGGGCAAGGATGGGCTGAGATGCACGGAGCATCAGGTACTACTCAGAAAATGGCAGAATTAAGACCCAGGCGCAGCTGCCTTGACAACTCTTCCCAGAGGATGCCTGATCTTGTGCGTTCTCTGGAGTTCTATGGGGTTGCCAGGGGAGTTTGGGCATGAGATACACCTGGGGAACCCAGGTGTCTGAGGCCTCCTATTAATATTTTTACAAAAATGCAAAATAAATCGTTAATCACGTGAGTGAAATTCTGAGGGTAGGATCAAAGGACTGATGATTGATGAGGTATGAAAGCAGAGATAGGAAAATAATGAAGGATTTTAATGAATTCTCAAGGTAGGCCAGAGAAATTGATATTATAGAAATGGTTTTGTCTAGAACTTAAGTAGTAGAGGAAATGTTACCACTTAGTGCTTCTTTAAAAATATACCTAGATAAGTTTATTGTGTATACACAATTCTAAGTGCTTGCAAGTTCCTTGTCCAAAGAATGTTACTTTTCAGTGAAGAGAGATGACAGAAAACTGCTTCTGATGCTACCCAAGGCACATTTTTATTGATTCATTTCAGAGGGTTAAGCCTTGGCATTTTCTAAGTAATCGCAGTATTTGAGTTCAATATTTTAGATTAACAATATGCAACCATAAACTTCTTATGTCAGAAGTTCCTTTAAGAGTTAATAGAATTTTCAGTCTAAATGTCCTAATGGATGAAATTCTCATAATTTCAGTAGTTTTTTTCTCCTGCAAAAATATCTGTGTATAGAAGCAGTTAGAGAGTATTCATTTTGGCTATGTTTGCAATTAATGGCATTATTACTGATGACTTGAAAAGGGAAATTGAACACATACAGCTGTCAAGATGAATGTCATGTTCAAATTGTTAGTATTTTTAATTTGCACAAAAATACTGACAACGAAGATAAGATATAGTTACTGGGTTAAAAGGGAACTAGAAAGCTCCTAAAATACAAAAATGTGTTACATAACAGACCTGAGCTTAATTGTACTTGTCAGATGGGACATTTTCCTGTTTTTAAAGCACTCATGAAACAGAATCCATCCTGGTAATGCACAGTCATTCTAATCAAGTTTTACTGTCAGTGTGGGGTAATTGGTGGTCTAAAAGAGAACCTTAGTTTCTACCTAGAAAGCCAATCCAAGGGTGGAATAAAATTATATTATTTATAGTCATAATCACAATCAAAAGGAAAGTAGTTTAGTCAGGATCATTCTTAATAGAATTTGAATATATGAAAAATACATTTCTTTTTTTTCTTTAATAACATGATTTTTTAGAATATGTGAGACAAACTACTAGCAAACTGTTGGTGGACCCTTTTAGATGAGTTATAATGTGGAAAGTGTCATGCTGAGCTAGTAAAGGTGAAATTTCCTAGGAAGTGAGAGAGCCAATTATTCAGAAATACCATCAGGTCACCTTGCTTGTAATTCTCAAGCATGTCTCTGGTGCATAAATTACCAATTCACAGCTCATGTTCAATATCATCCAATCTATGCTAAATAAAATGTTGGCTTTTATGGTCATCTAAACTGAAAAACCCTTTTCAGACACACAGTCATGAATAATGGAACTAGATAGACAAGCAAAAGTAGAAATGCCTTCTACTCTGCCTTCCTAAACCAGAGTTAAGCATTCTTCTAGATCTCATGATTATCCTTTATCCCACTACTTTATAGGGCTTCATTTTATCATATTTATTACTAACATGTAAGTTTATGTTTTAGCTGTTCTTAAAATTTTCAAAAGTGCATCATGTCCTATATAATCTTTTCAGACTCTTTGAATTAATTTTATTTTGCAAAGATTCACCCATATTGTTGTGTATAGCTGTGGTTGTGTATGGATTGCTATATAATATTCCATTGTGTCCACGTAACATTGTCTTTGCTATTTATGGATAGCATAAAACTGTTTCCAGTTTTTGATGTTATATAGAATGTTGCTGTGAACACTGCTTTACTCATGATAAATTTGCACGTATGTATCACACAAATGTTATGTCTTGTTTGTATATTAACATATTTTTTCTTTAAACTAAATTTAACATTTAAAATTTGAACTAATGAAAAGTGGAGGCATTTCTCAAGCTTCTGTGAAATGATACAGAGAATTTTATTCAAAGAAAATGTATTCTATAATCAGCTGCAGTATTACTACTTTTCAGAACTGATCTTTAAGTGCAGACTTTTAGGTGATAGAAACCAAAACCAACTTGAATTAAGTAAAATAAAAGAGTCAATTAACCATGAGTTTATTATAAGTGTATTGGTATATCTCACAGATGATATGGACAGAAATTCCACTGGGATCAGAAATTAGAAACAAAACTCTGTTAAGAGTTTTCTGTTTTGTTTTGTTTTGTTTTCTTCCGGTGTACTGTCTCTCCATACTATTCTTTATCAATCTTTATAATTTATATTTTTTATTGTTTATTTCACACTTAAAAAAATTTATTGCTTGCTGTGGTCTGAAGTTCACAGAAAGAAGAAAAATGGCCATCATAAACAGCTCCTTTAATACATGTCCTCAGAGAACTTTAATGGAATGGTATTTTCAGCCTGTTTCTTAGCCCTTCCCAGAGAAGGACAGTTATTGGGTTAGCCCATGTCAATTTCCCACTCCTGAACTATGTTCAAAACCTTGACAACTATGTCCAAAAGCTTGAGTGCCCCTATATTGTTGAGATTCCCATGGTAACTCTGAGGATGGATTTTGCAATTTCAAATAGAAGAGGGGATGGGAATTTTCCTGAAAAGAAGTGGGGATGTTCTGGACAAACTAATACATTCCAGTAACTTATAGTAATGCCTGTGCTTAAGCATCACCTGACTTTCTTCATCAGCTGTTTGTACTATGTACTAGAGCATCTATATCTATAGGTTATCTATAGCTATATTTATGTCTATATCTATCCACCTATACCTATATATCTATATCTATATCTATCTATGACCAATTTGCTCAGATTTGACCAATTTACTCTGGCGGTGGTGGGGGTGGTGATGAGAATCCTAGCATCATCCAATAATATTATATGTTTTTACTTGGAATGTTTTGTGGCCTGACTTCTTAAGTCTTATTATATCAGATGGACTATATTTTGAATAAGAACTAATGATTGATGCAGAAATCTTGAGAAATTCTCTAATAAAATGCAAAATAGGCAAATATTTTCTCCTAATTTTGGAAGCTTTCACATGATATTTATTTCGATAGTAATAGAGCTTCTAACAATAATTTATAGAAAATAGAAAAGAGATATGTTAAAAAAAAAGAAGTGATCTTGTTTAAGAGAAAATTAAGGTGTTAGAAGACATGAAAATATGTCTTTATTGGAGAGGGATGCTGCAAATCATAGACCAATGAGCTTAATGTAAAATAATGGGTGATCTATTTCAAGTGAATTGTTGTTAAGCACTGAGAGACAGATGAAAGGGTTACTAGGAATCAAAAGGAATTTAATTAGAATGAGGTATTGAAGATTAACCTCATTTCAAGTTAATATTATTGGTAAACGGACAGTCCAACTGACTATAATAGTTTTTATATTTAAACTTCAGCAGAGTTCTAAAATCTTACATTTTTCTGAAAAGAAATGAACTATATGCCCCACAATTTAGAAAATGAAAAGAAATATAAAAAAGAAAATAACTCAGAATTCAGAAACTTGGACATAACCACTTTTTTGTTTTTTGGTATAGTTTTTATTTTTTAATTTTTTAAAATTTTTTTATTTTTGGCTGTGTTGGGTCTTCGTTTTTGGTGCGAGGGCTTTCTCTAGTTGTGGCAAGCAGGGGCCACTCTTCATTGCGGTGCGTGGGCCTCTCACTACCGTGGCCTCTCTTGTTGCGGAGCACAGGCTCCTAGACGCACAGGCTCAGTAGTTGTGGCTCACGGGCCTAGCCGCTCCGTGGCATGTGGGATCCTCCCAGACGAGGGCTCGAACCCGTGTCCCCTGCATTAGCAGGCAGACTCTCAACCACTGCGCCACCAGGGAAGCCCCCATAACCACTTTTAATATGTTATTATATACCTTCCCAAGATTTTTTCCTCTCTATGTATTGGATAATATATAATGTGAACTATATATATATAACTTTAAATATAAAATGACTCCTTATACTTGTCTGGTTGCGACTGTTTCTTTCAAGCACCGTTATTTCGTACACATTTTCCATGTCATTATTTTATTATAGTTGTTATTTCTGCAAATATTTTATCTATGATTACACCATAACATATTCACGCAAGCTCCTACTATTGACCATTGAATTTTCCTGTTTTTGCTTTTGTAAATAATATTGTTATTAACATAGTTGTTAATTGCTCCAGTTATTTCCTTAGAATATATTTATAGAAATGGAATTTATGCAGTCTGAATAATTTAAGACCCTTGATTCATGTTGCCAAATTACTTTCCAAAGTTTGTAGCAATATTCACTTACACCAGTAATATATGAAAATGTCTTTCTTACTGCACCCACATTAGCATTTAGAATGATATATTTCCAAATCCGTAATGCACTTGATGCAGTCTTTAATAAGCCCCATATGGAATGTGGGCTGGATGATAACGTAGACAGGAAGATTCATAACTGTTTCTTGTGTCTTTAATGATGACATAGCTATGATCTTGAAGTCTTGAATCAGGGTCAACTACTGCAGGTTCCTGAGAAATATTTTGCAAACAGAGGATACTCTAGCCAAATGTATCTTCTTTACACTGAGTAGGATACTGACTGAATACTCCAGGTAGATTTTTGTCTTGGTAAATTGAATTGAAGGGGATGCTATAAATATAATTTTTGGCTAGAAAAGATGTAGCCTAAACAACCTGATCAATGTTTCCCTGCAATACAGTATGGTACCCATTCCATGGTTTTCTATGGGTAACTTTGTGTCCTCCCAAAATATTGATAAGTGGTGGCTCTATTATGTGACTGTATTAACTGTGCTGGTACCAGCTGCATGGTGATTCTATGACCCCAGATAACTTTTCCAAGAGACAGAAAAAGTTCTCAACATAGTTATTAAAATAATACTACCTATATAATGTTTATCTTGTACTTGTTTCTGTTTAACTGCTTTCCATGAATTGATAATTATTTAATCCCCCAAAATCTGAACAGTCTATATAACATTACTGAGGCTTCCCTGGTGGCGCAGTGGTTGGGAGTCTGCCTGCCAATGCAGGGGACAGGGGTTCGAGCCCTGGTCTGGGAGGATCCCACATGCTGCGGAGCAACTAAGCCCCGTGAGCCACAAATACTGAGCCTGTGCGTCTGGAGCCTGTGCTCCGCAACGAGAGGCCGCGATAGTGAGAGGCCCGTGCACCGCAATGAGGAGTGGCCCCCACTTGCCGCAACTAGAGAAAGCCCTCGCACAGAAACGAAGAGCCAACACAGCCATAAATAAATAAATAAATAAATAATTTTAAAAAAAATTACTATTTTCAGGTTTTTTCAGATGAGGAGAATGAAAGAGGGACATTGGATAACACATGCTCACTCTGACAGGTGGGAATCATGGAGCCCAGAACTGAATACAGGTCGTCTGACTCTAGTGCCATAACCACCTTAGTACCTCCTGTACAGACACAGACACACACACACACACACACCCAAAGACACATACACACACTCACAAACACATTCAGAATAGAAGACACTGGTTTCTTTATATATATATATATAAATTTATCTACTTTAATTTTGGCTGCATTGGGTCTTTGTTGCTGTGTATGAGTTTTCTCTAGTTGTGGCGAACGGGGGTTGCTCTTTGTTGTGGTGCACAGGCTTCCCATTGCGGTAGCCGGTTGTTTCACTCATATGTTCCTGGTGGTCTCTATGATACCTTGGCCCATGATATAGGAATAGGTTCTGGTGGAGGATGGGAAGGGAAAGAGAGGAAAAGAAGTCTAGCATCCTGTTATGTCAGGCCGGTTGCTGCTCCCTCCCCTTTGAAAGAATAGTGTCAAAATGCATTGCACTTGAGCCCGTGATCACAGGTAATTCACACTTTTATGAGTCGCTCAGACATACGGTAAGGGAATGAGAAGGACATACCAGCAAGAGGGCTTTCTGAGGTCTTAATGTTGGAAGGAGGGGAAGAGAGAGATAGAAAGAGAAAGAGAGATGGAGACAGAGAGACTGAGACAAAAAAAGAGTGATCCTAGAAACAGATCTTCAGGACAGAAGCCCTTTGTGGGAGTTTTGATTGATGCCAGGGATGGACTAATTTGGGACCTGTGCTGGTCAGGGAGGATCAGAGGGACAGAGAAAGCAGGTTGCCTTACATGTGACCTTACCTGATGTAGCAGAGTAATTGCAAAGATGTCTGCCAATTTCTACCCGAATACAATTTTGCTGTGAGTGATTTAATGCTTCCAAGTCTATTTCTCCTTATTTTCCTTAGAACTTGGAGTATGTTTTCAAAATTTTTCTATGCTTTCTTTTCTCTTTCTCAAGATCCAAATAATCGAACTTTGCAAGAACAGTGAAATGAAAATATGACACAATGTGAAGGAGATCCAGCAAGAACCATGCTGTCCTGAACCTTTATGGCGGCAACAAAGAGTCCTCAAATCTTAAGGCTTGCCTCAACAAACATTTAAGTCTTGCTCCCTTTATATGGGGCTGTGGGCAGCTGTGGTCATTCTCATGGTAGAAAAAAAGCTGAGATAGGGATTAGAAGGAGGAGGAAACAAGACCCACAGAGCTTCTAAACCTTGGGAAAATATCAAGCTTCTGCTAAGACATATATATACATCACCATCACTCACATCCCATTGGACAAAGCAGGACACACAGGTTAACCAAAGTTAAATGGCCATGGAAGTTTACCCCAACTACTAGACAGAATGGCTAAGGGTGGCAAGCACACCAGTGCTGAACTGTGTCCAGGTGTTTTCTCCATGGTAAAAGAAGGTTTCCACAGGATAACTTAATCAACCTGTATTGATTTCTAATTTCCCTGTGGGTGAGGTTTTCTCTGTTGTTTTGATTGTTTGTGCATCTGAGATCCTGCAGTTTTGGAAGGGGCAGCCAAAGAGCTCCACTGGCAAGATCTGATAATTGCTTCTGAGGGGCAACTGACCTGACCCCATCACTCTTCATCCTGGTCTCAGGCAGAAACGTTTGGCAGTGAGGACATCCAGTTATAATTTTCTTTAATCAAAGCACTGAAGAGTAAGCAGTTTGTGTCTAAGGCCTAGCCACTGTCCATGCTCCAAGGAAAAACGCAGTGACATTTTATACATCTCATTATTTTACAGAAAGAACACTTGTAATATAGCCAAAGTTAAAAATCTCTTGTCTTCCAAACCATACTGATCATCCAAAGCTTTCTAAAATATTATCATATGCACCATTAAATGCTATTTATATAAAATTCTCTAATATTATTTACCATTGCTATCACCACTCCCCATTTTCAATCCCACAGATAAATGAAAGCTTTTAACTTTGCTTAGAGTAGAATCTCAATTCCAATTTCTTCCCTATTTTTCTTCCTTCTTAATACAACCCTCAAGTCTGATTTGCCTGACTGGAATAAGAATATTCCCTTGAGCAGCTTCCGCTGGGGCATCATTTGTCAAAATTATTTTTTGTTTTTTACATTCATAAATGTTAAGTTAACCTCACTCAAGACCTAGTTCTGGACCCACCGCTCCAGTTTCAGTACATAGGGAATATAAAAGCATGTAGCGGTAGCCTTGTAAATCAAGCAGCTTGTCTAACCAACCCGAAATTGGTTCTACATGTTCCTCTTTATTTGCATGTCTTGGAGTTCTTGGAAGAACAATGGACACTGTTGATAATAATTTGTTGTGACTGTAAATTTCGTGTATTATTCTACATTATTCTTGTATTATTCATTGATGCTTTCTTATTCTAGTAGCAGTTAACTCACCTAGATGCTATCTAAAACCTCTGTCTCTCCAGTGGGATTCAGTATCTAATACCTCCTCTTTCTTCTAATGTCTTCCTGCTCTTGTATTTTTAGCCTGGGCCTTGTTTAATTTGGTGGTCAGCCAAGGGTTGGAGCAGAGATTATATTCAGACATGTGAGACTGCTCTCTCTTTGTTTTCTCTCCTTCTAGGAATGTCCAATTAATTTCCAGCTGCTTTGCTGGCCTTGCACTATATCCTCTGACAATTCAAGCATATAAGACTTTAACTCTCTGCTAAGCTGCACTCTATTAAGTAGAAAATTTACAAATCTTGCCGGGTGCAGCTCCATTTTTCAATAATAGATTATATTCCAGTTCCTGTCTACTTCACCAGACTCCCTATCATTTTTCCTGCACATGCATAGATTAGCTTCAGCCAATGATATGGGCAGAATTTCATATTTACACTCTGAGTCTTACTTCTGTAGTCCTCTGGCTACCAGGAAAAGAAAAAATCCCTCTCTATTTTCAGCTGATCTACCAGCCTTAAGCTCAGTTTTTTGTTTTTCTTTTTTTTCAAATTAAACTACAAGGCTATAGGTTTCTGCTTCAGTTTTTCACCTCTAAAGCCGTGGGTGCTAAATAGCACACTTAGGTCAGAAAATTTCAAATCTAGATTCTTGTCCCTTCCAATGCAGGTTTTTTTTTTTTTCTTAAACAAACTTTCTACTTTCTTATTTCTGCTTTTTGATGCATTAAACAATACTTAGCCATTTTTAATAATTATTATTTGCAAAGGAGTCTGTCTGTGAACATTTCTCTGTCGACATTACCAAAAGTTTATTCAAACTTCACTCTCAATTCACTTCTATAGATTGTTAAATATAAATCTTACAGTAAGCTATTGCATCATTGCTCAAAGTTCTCATGTTTTTGTAACTTAAGCACATTTAAACAGTTTAGATATATATATATAGTTAAAGTTAGTACCTTAATTTTTTGTTAACTATACAATCATTCAATCTCAGAATTACAGACTTTTTTTATAAAATGGAAATAATATTTTCAGACCTGAATATATATACAAAATTTTATTTCTATTTTTAAGATCTACATGAGCTTCTTAGAAAAAAATTTTTCTCTAACTTTATGAATAAGAAGACTGACTACCTAAAATAGTGTTCTTCTCTCAGTGGGAACTTAGTACACTTGACTACAAGTGGAATATACCTGGCGTACTGAAAACCAAGGCTGTCATTTTCCACCTTACATGTGTACAGACAAAAAAGTGACAGTACTAGAACATTAAGTACAAAATCAGAACCTAAGAAGCCTTGAGAAATGTGTCAGGGTTGGGGAAATTTTTCCAGTGAGAAATTATTATTCTACTGAAATCTTTTCTGTTCTGGCAATATCCTGATTTTATTTTTTATTTGACCAAAATTGTTTAATTAATTTATAATGTTATTACAGAATTTGTTAAAAATCATGTCATTTTAAGTAAGTGTAAGGTCTAAAAAAATGGGAAATAAGAAACTAATATGGTTCCTTTTATTTTTCAGGACAATGTTAGCAAAATAACTTAATAATATAATAAAAACATTACTGATTCATAAGTATGTAGGCACTTACTTGAGAGTCTGAGTTTTTTCTTCCACCAGCTTTATTAAGGTATAATTGACAAAAAATGTATATATTTAAGGTGTACAATTTGATTTTATATACGTATACACTGAGAAATGCTTGCCACAATCAAGCTGATTTACACATTCATCACCTCACATAGTTACCTTTGTATGTGTACTTGCGGCAGGTGGTGAGAACACAAGATCTATTCTCTTAGCAAACTGCAAGTATGCAATACAGTATTATTAACTAAAGTCACCAAGCCATACATTAGAGTTTTTGTGCAGTCTTCTAACATCACATGTTATTCCGACAGGAAGTGTACGAGCGCTGCGTAAGCAAGCAATTTAAATCATCGTTCACCAGCTAACTTTTCCTTTATAGTCAGTAACCCTAAATGTTACTAATGTTTAATGTTAATGTTTAATGTTAGCCTCACTGACTTCTCCATAATTAATTTTTTAACTAATTAAATAATTCAGAGTAGGAAAAAAGTAAACTTACTTAGCATCAACACATAAATCATTGAGCAAATTTGGGTAAAATAGATTTGGAATTCATTTAAAGGAAACTAGTAGCAAAAGAAATAAGATCAAGATAGGTAAATAAAGGGATTTACTATTTAATATGTTAATTATCCCACTTATAGGCCAAAAATGAATGAATTACCACAAAAATATTATTGATGACAATGGACTACAAATGTATAGGTCATTATATATATAATGATATATGATATTGTATGATGTTAACATAGAGTATGTAAAATTTAACATCTCGTGTGATATATAGCAATTATAAAGGAACCAATAAATCTTAGTTGAATGATCGGTTCAAATTTATTACAGCAATGATTCCTACCTAGGAGTTGAATGACAAGTTCAATTCCTTATACATTTACATAAAGGAGGCAAATAAGAAAATTATCCTCTCAATATATAACCTAGGAACAACAAAAAAGACTCGTCCTAGATATATCAAGTGAGTATTATCAAAGAATACAGGGGACTTCCCTGGTGGCACAGTGGTTAAGAATCTGCCTGCCAATGCAGGGGACATGGGTTCGAGCTCTGGTCTAGGAAGATCCCACATGCTGTGGAGCAACTAAGCCCGTGCGCCACAACTACTGAGCCTGCACTCTAGAGCTCGCAAGCCACAACTACTGAGCCCGTGCCACAACTACTGAAGCCTGTGTGCCTAGAGCCCATGCTCCGCAACAAGAGAAGCCACTGCAATGAGAAGTCTGCACACTGCAAAAGAGTAGCCCCCACTCGTTGCAACTAGAGAAAGCCCACGCACAGCAACGAAAACCCAACACAGGCAAAAATAAATAAGTAAATGAATTGATTAATTAAAAAGAAAAAAAGAATACAGGCATTGGCTGGGTGAATGTCTTCCTCAATCAGGTGCCTCCAACCTGAGGCACTTGCAATTGTATAGCTTTTATTTCAGACAGGAATTTAGTAATCCTGCCCTACCTTACTGTTCACCCGTCACTATGTTTGAAGGTAATTACAAACTATCCCATAGTAAAAGGAGAAACAGTCAATTTGTTAAAAGTTTTCACCGGGTTATGGTTCAGCTAATTTGGCAACATCTCAATTATTTAACTAAGTTTTATTTCTGTCAAAAAGATTGGTATAATGTAGACCCAAAGTGTGTTGTGATTTTAAATTTACAACCCATGAAAAACCTGCTCAAGCATCATAACTTCTGTGTCGTCAGCAGCTACTGAATTCTCTGCCTGGTACTCACATCTTTGTGTAACTTCCTCCTCTTGAATGTGAGCTGGACCTAGTGACCTGTTTCTAACAAACAGAATATGGCAAAAGTGATGGGATGCCACTTTTGAGATTAGGTAACAATAGATTGGGACTTCCATCTCACTTGCATACGCTCTCCGGTGCTTCTTGTTTGCCTGATTTGATGAAGCCAGCTGTCATGTTTTGAGCTGCCCCTGTGGAGAGGCCCATGTGGCAATGAACTGAGGAAGGACTCCAGCCCCCAGCCAGCAAGGAACTGAAGTCCTGAACTCACCAGCACACAAGGAACAGAATCCTGTCTACCTGAGTGAGCTTGGACGCAGGTCCTTTCCTAGTCAAGACTTGACTTGCCTACAACACGAGCTGACATTTTGACTGCAGTCACGAAAGAGAACCAGAGCACCCAGTTAAGCACAAGTTCCTGACCCACAGAAATTACGAGGGAATAAATACTGTTGTTTAAGCCATGAATTTCATCTAGTTATTAATATATAATTAATACAACATCTACGTGTTCTCAACAAGCTTGGCAAAAATTATTAAACTGCATTTATTTTAAGGTATATCTCGTGATTGATGCTAGAATGCCAAGAAAATTTATAATGAGTGTGTTAGAAGTGTATTAATATTCAATATAATATATAACTTATGGATATAATATTGGATGATTTGTTCATGTCTTTGTTCAGTCGAAATGGGTAAAAACCTTTCACATTTTAAAACAAAAAGTTATTAATTCTGAAAATGTCCTTCATTTAGATGAAACACACTAAAACAATTTAATTTTGTATTTATATTTTGAGATGATCTGCCATGGGTTTCTTAACCATACCTGCTGTTAGAATTATATTTTCATTTCATTTATGATATTACCTGTGGTGGAGAAATTTTTTTTAAAAAGTTACTTGCTTATTTTTTGGAGGCACTACGAATACTCATAACAGTTTGTAAAATACCAATAACTAGTCTCTTGATTCTCAGGTCAGTGCCGTTAGGGGACCATTGACAGAAACAGCCCGTCCCGGACAGGCATGAAAATTAACCACTTACCTAAGTTGTCTCACATCAGGAGCTCCCGATAAGGAACACGGAACTAACAAGCTGCCACAAAACCGACTGAAAATTCGGGAGGGGCCAGAAACAGGGAGGAGGGGCCAGAAAGAAGGAGGAGAGGCCAGACAATCTCCCAGAAACCCTTGCTGTGGAATCCATCTTGGCTGAGAGATGCGCACGCCACCCGGAAGAGCCCTGAGCGGAACGAAACGTGGGACGAGGAAGATGACCGGCCAGAGACAGCCCGGAAACTAACCCCGCCTCCATAGCACCTGAGACGGAGCTACGAGGCAGAGCGTTTCTCCTGGAGTCCCTTACCCGGCTGCTCTCAGCTCCGGTGCCCCTTCCAATCAAGTCTTTTGCTTTCTCGTCACGTATGTCTGCTCGGACAGTTCATTTCCCACGTAAGACATGAGCATACTCTCGGGCTCTGGAAGGGGTTGTCCGCCAACATTTTTGACACCCCAGGGAGGACCCCTACTCCACGACTGACATCCCGACCTCTGGGTGCTCAGGGACCTGCTCACCTGCCGGCGGACCAGACCCAGCGGCCGCTACCCGGACCCTTTTGTCCCCGGTCTCCTCCTGACACGGACAACCAACCCGAGCGCCCTGACCGGGTAAGGAACAAGAGACTTTGCTGACCTCTTGTCCCCTCCTTCTCCCTTTCCTCTTTTCACCCCCAACCTCTTTCCTACCCTCCTTCCTTCCATCCTGTTCCCAGACACAGGAGTCTGGTTGAAGGGTCTGTTATCTGGGGCCTGAAGCCTGATCACCTCCCGTTGGCGGAGAACTGGGGACAGCTGATTTCTGTGGGGACCGAGTTCCCATCCTCCCTGCCAGTAACCCTAGAGAAGAGTCCTGTAACGCCTGGGTGTCTGCAGGTGGCGGGGGCTGCCTATAAGGCCACCCCTTTTGTCCTTTCTCCTTCCCCTCTTCTTTCAACCTGGCCCCCTTTTCTCCCTTTGAAATCTTTGAAAACCCGAGGGTGTTCCATTTACTCTGCCTGTCAGTACTTGGATCTGAAGTTCTGAGTCTTCGTAGGAGGTTTCCTGAGAGACTGAAATCTTTCCTCCCCGTTCATTGTGCATTCTGTTCCTGGGGGCATAATCCGGCGATAGAAAACCTCAGTCAAGCTCCCTGTTTCTGTGAATTCAGCCGTTGAGTTGTCCATTTGACCCAGTGCGTCCGGGTGGAAGTGGCTGGCGGGGTTCGATACAGGTGGACCTGGTCTTGGGTGAAAATTAAAACCTTAGACGTCTGTCTAGGAGTGAACTCACCTGTTGGAACCAGCCCTACGGCCCCTCTGATTGTGCTTATACTGAGCTTTTTCTTTGGCGCATATACAATCAGGCACTCTGGGACCGGCAGAGAGCTTACAACCTCTCCAGAATCACAAGTAGGAGCATCCACCCCGGCACTGGTCCCCTGATAATAGGACACAGACTATACCGCCGGTTCCAATGGGAAACAAGCCTAGTTTCCCTTTGGACACACCACTGGGTTGTCTTTTGATTCACTGGAAGGGGTGCCAGCTGGACAGATTGAAAAGGAAGGAACTTATCAGATATTGCACTCAGGACTGGCCTTTGTACCCCTTGCGGGGATGGGGAAAAATGGCCCCCCTCGGGGTCATTAGGACTTAGCACCATTTTGCAGCTTGGTTTATATTGTAAACATGAGGGCAAGGAAGATGAGATTCCCTATGTTCAAGCCTTCATGGCCCTCTACCAAGACCCCAAGAAAAGGAGAAAATATAAGCTCAGAGACCCTGATAAATGCCTCTTCAGTGTCCTTTTGGCAGAGGCTGGGATGGAAGACCCCGTCGATGTTCTCCTGATTTCCCCAAAGGGAGTGTTAACAAGAGCTCATTCTCAGGCCCTGGAAGGGGTCCCCCTGGCAACAGAGCCCTTCAAATACAGGTTATCTCAAAAACAAAAGCAACAGAAAAGTCATTACTTGGAATTACTTCAGGGGTAACACCAAGTCTAACAGATACATAATTTTAAACAAAAAACAAATATCCAATGTCTTGGGAAACTAAAATAGTATCTTTTTATTTCCCTCATAAGAGAATTAATTCAAGACTATCAGTGGTCCTTCACTGCTTCTGTTTGATCTTTTTGAGGTATTCATTTTAGGGATAAGAACATATACGATGAAAATGCTGAAGAAATTTCAGATTTATTTTAAAATGGGAATAACAAGCATCCCTCTGAGTATAGCCTTTGAATACATAATACAATGCTGGTGAAATACTAAATAAAGACTATCTAAGTATATAGTTTTACCTTAAAAGGGGCTACATTATAGGCTGTAGTTTATAACCAATATGTTTCTATAGTTTTAATAAATGTAAAGTTATTTATTCCATCTTTGGCTGTTTTATCTTGGATTAAGACAGTCTTCACAGTTGGAAGAATGTTGTTTATTTTGAGAAGCTCTGACATTCCATCCTTCTTTTTAATCTTTGCACTGAATTTAAGACTTCTGAAGTTTAAAAGATGGCTCTGTAAGCCCTGAGGGAAGAATGAAACTTCCTGAAAAGCAGAAAATCCAAAAGGAGAATCATCTTGCTTCCTAAATTGTGGTAAAAGAAAATCACTAACTGTTTAATGGAAAACTTAGAGTCATATAAACTCCACTGTCCCACATAATTCTTGCCACCTGAGGAAGGGAACAGGAGGAAAACTGAGAGTGAAGAGAGGTAGCAGTTTTTTTTGTTTTTTTTTTTTTTTTCCGTACGCGGGCCTCTCACTGCTGTGGCCTCTCCCGTTGCGGAGCACAGGCTCCGGACGCGCAGGCTCAGCGGCCATGGCTCACGGGCCCAGCCGCTCCGCGGCACATGGGATCCTCCCAGACCGGGGCACGAACCCGCATCCCCTGCATCGGCAGGCGGACTCCCAACCACTGCGCCACCAGGGAGGCCCGGTAGCAGTTTTGATACTTTAAAATTGGTTCTTATCTCACACACAGACACACACACATGCACACATGCACACACACACAAATGGTAACTGTGTGAGGTGATGAATGTGTTAATGGACTTGACTGTGGTGAGCAATTTCACAATGTATATGTATGTTAAATCATCACATTGTATACCTTAAAAAATCATGTCATACAACCTAAATACATACAATTTTTATGTGTCAGTCATACCTCCACAAAGCTGAAAATAAATCCCGATCAAAGAAAATCAAAGATACTTCCGAATCACAAAAACTAAATCACAAGAGTGGAAACTTAACACAAATTTAGAAAAGAAAATTTAGTAGCGTACATTTGAAGTTTATGCACTTTCCTTCAACTTTTCCCTTACAAATCACTTGTCAATATGCAGAATAGTCTGTTGCAGTGATTATTGAACAAGAACTATTTCCCTTTTTGGCTATGAAGAATGATATCAGTAGAAGTCACAAAATCCATTTGCGATCGAGCTGGGGTTAGAATCTAGCCTTTCTAATAAAATCCAGTGCCCATTCTCATAATGTAGTCTACAGACAAGTGGAGTTTCTAAAATGTATTATTTCAATAAATAAAGTATAAATTGAGGTATAAGAATAATGTCTTACATTCAACAGATCTATGGTCTCCTGGTAGTTCCCTGAATTTTGAAACCCCTGAGGCTTCTATTCTATAAGCCACATTCCTGTCTTCAAACATCTCTCAAAAACTTCCAGTGTGATGCCATAGAAAGCATAAGGGTAGAACCTGGTTAATTATTTCTAATTCTAGCTTAACTATTTTTATATAATTGCTAAAAAGTATAGCTGCATTCATGCTTGCATCTCTACTCACCAGGTTTGACATGACAGCTCCACAGATCCTAAAGGTGTCACTATATCAATATTCTCAATGGTTCCAGGACCATGTGCAGTATTTGGAGATACTTTTGAAATACACTTGATAACAGGATGTGGAAAAGAAAAGGACAGAGAATAAGAGGCAAGAGAACACGAAAAGTTGAATTGAAGCTTTATAATTTTGTGTTTATGAGACTTTTCAGTGACCTGAGCCTGTACTTATTGAAAAGCATGTGATAATGTTGCCCTTGTAACGTAAAGCAAATAATTTTGCCAGCATCCATCTTTTTCCTGTCAAATATTTCAAGGATTAGGGTCTTTGTGGCAGCTTAAAAGCCTTTGTCAAAGAATCTCATTTTTTTTATTCTTCCACATTTGTTCAGGTAAAAGATGTGGATCCTTGATAAGTGTCTTTATCTAGTTGCAGCTTGTGTTATCACTATTGACTCTGCTTTATAGAGGACCAAATACATTTCATGAGGACCTCAAATATCCTTTCTATTTTTTTAAAAAATTAATTTATTTATGGCTGTGTTGGGTCTTCGTTTCCGTGCGAGGGCTTTCTCTAGTTGTGGCAAGCGGGGGCCACTCTTCATCGTGGTGCGCAGGCCTCTCACTATTGCAGCCTCTCCTGTTGCAGAGCACAGGCTCCAGACACGCAGGCTCAGTAGTTGTGGCTCACGGGCCCAGTTGCTCCGCGGCATGTGGGATCTTCCCGGACCAGGGCTCGAACCCGTGTCCCCTGCATTGGCAGGCGGACTCTCAACCACTGTGCCACCAGGGAAGCCCATCCTTTCTATTTTTGATCAGTATTACACAAAACATTGATAGATTAATCGTGGGGTGGGGGGCAAGCTTAATGATTATTTCTTAGATCCTATGCTTGCAGAACGTTCTGTCTGAGCACAGCATTCCCCAGATTGGGGGAAGATGAGAGAACACTGTAGATTAGGTAAGTTCTAAAGAAGCTACAGGGCCTGGAAACTGGAGGGGGCAAAGCAAACATATTTAAGGAGATGGTGAACTACAGTAGGAAGATTACACATTTGGAATAAGATAGATTTCAGGTCAATTCCCAAATCTGTCCCTTAGCTCTGTGAACTTGGACAAATTACTCAGTGCTTGTGAAGCTCAATTTTCTCCTTTATAAAATGTGATTAATAATGGTAACCTCTTAGGAGTTTCAGAAAAATTACATGAGCAATTCTGTGTTAATCCCTTGGTTCAGTGCTGAGCATGCAGTAGGTCTATTAATTAGAGCACAGGCTACGCCGTCATGACAAAGATATAAAAAATGCAGTGCTTCAAACAGATGAGAACGTATTTCTTTTTTTTTTCGCATCTTTATTGGAGTATAATTGCTTTACAATGGTGTGTTAGTTTCTGCTTTATAACAAAGTGAATCAGTTATACATATACATATGTTCCCATATCTCTTCCCTCTTGCGTCTCCCTTCCTCCCACCCTCCCTATCCCACCCCTCTAGGTGGTCACAAACCACCGAGCTGATCTCCCTGTGCTATGCGGCTGCTTCCCACTAGCTATCTATTTTATGTTTGGTAGTGTGTATATGACCATGCCACTCTCTCACTTTGTCAGAACTTACCCTTCTCCCTCCCCATATCCTCAAGTCCATTCTCTAGTAGGTCTGTGTCTTTATTCCCGTCTTACCCCTAGGTTCTTCATGACCTTTTTTTCCCCTTAGATTCCATATATATGTGTTAGCATAGACTCTACTACCCAAAGCGATCTACAGATTCAGTGCAATCCCTATCAAACTACCACTGTCATTTTTCACAGAACTAGAACAAAAAATTTCACAATTTGTATGGAAACACAAAAGACCCCGAATAGCCAAAGCCATCTTGAGAACAAAAAATGGAGCTGGAGGAATCAGGCTCCCTGACTTCAGAAAGCTACAGTAATCAAGACAGTATGGTACTGGCACAAAAACAGAAATATAGATCAATGGAACAGGATAGAAAGCCCGGAGATAAACCCACGCACATATGGTCACCTTATCTTTGATAAAGGAGGCAAGAATATACAGTGGAGAAAAGACAGCCTCTTCAATAAGTGGTGCTGGGAAAACTGGACAGGTACATGTAGAAGTATGAGGTTAGAACACTCCCTAACACCATACACAAAAATAAGCTCAAAATGGATTAAAGACCTAAATGTAAGGCCAGAAACTATCAAACTGTTAGAGGAAAACATAGGCAGAACACTCTGACGTAAATCACAGCAAGATCCTTTTTGACCCACCTCCTAGAGAAATGGAAATAAAAACAAAAATAAACAAATGGGACCTAATGAAACTTAAAAAGCTTTTGCACAGCAAAGGAAACCATAAACGAGACCAAAAGACAACCCTCAGAATGGGAGAAAATATTTGCAAATGAAGCAACGGACAAAGAATTAATCTCCAAAATTTACAAGCCGCTCATGCAGCTCAATAACAAAAAAACAAACAACCCAATCCAAAAATGGGCAGAAGACCTAAATAGACATTTCTCTAAACAAGATATACAGATTGCCAACAAACACAGGAAAGAATGCTCAACATCATTAATCATTAGAGAAATGCAAATCAAAACTACAATGAGATATCATCTCACACCGGTCAGAATGGCCATCATCAAAAAATCTAGAAACAATAAATGCTGGAGAGGGTGTGGAGAAAAGGGAACACTCTTACACTGTTGGTGGGAATGTAAATTGATACAGCCACTATGGAGAACAGTATGGAGGTTCCTTAAAAAACTACAAATAGAACTACCATACAACCCAGCAATCCCACTACTGGGCATATACCCTGAGCAAACCAGAATTCAAAAAGAGTCATGTACCAAAATGTTCATTGCAGCTCTATTTACAATAGCCAGGACATGGAAGCAACCTAAGTGTCCATCATCGGATGAATGGATAAAGAAGATGTGGCACATATATACAATGTGCCAATTTTTATTCAGCCATAAAAAGAAACGAAATTGAGTTATTTGTAGTGAGGTGGATGGACCTAGAGTCTGTCATACAGAGTGAAGTAAGTCAGAAAGAGAAAAACAAATACCATATGCTAACACATATATATGGAATCTAAGACAACATATTTCTATTTCATGACAGTCTAGAGAGCAGGGGTCCAGGGAGAGTAGGCAGCTCAGCTCAGCAGGAAATTCAAGGACAAACCCAGGTTCCTTTGATCTTGCTGCTTTGCTGCCCTCTCAGTTGTTGTGTTGACTGCATGTTCAAAGCTGACTCTCACAGTATGTCAACCAGAGTCCCAGCAAGAAACACGTGACACAGTCCATTGGCCTATTTGAAGTGAGTGTAATAAAGGGACGATTTACAACAGCAGGACAGGGGGAAAGGAACCAAAAAGGTTTGGTGTAACAGATAAGAGAAGACCACAGCACCGCCTCTGTGATCTTGCTTGAAGGGACAAGAAGAGGGAGAAATTACCAGAATCTGTGGGAGAGAGCCATCCAATAAGACCTGTGATTTTCAGTGGAATGTAGCAGCAACATACAGCAGTCCTGGAATGGGCAGAAGCAGGGGAATAAATACCTGACCCTGTTCTCTTCTCACCCTCTGATCAGCCCTGGAAGACACATTCCAAACCCTGATCCTGAGGACAAGTGAGCCTATGGATGCTGTTCATAACATCAGCCTCCCAGAGCACACAGTGTAACAAAGGGGCAAGAAGAAAAAAATAGCATGCACAGTTGATTACTTTTTTCCATCAGAAACCATTTTTCGTCATTTATCCTGAAGAAAAAATATATGTTCCCCAAACAGACAACATACTAAGTCCCATCAGCTATTGTATAAGCACAGAGCGATATCCATTTAATCACACTCTGATCTGACAACTAACTTCAGTTACTATCTGCACTTGTCATATGAGAAAAAGAAGGGAACATGAACAGTGAACTAACATAAATTGTAACTGCTACTGGCCCCTCTCCTCTTTCCACCTTCTGGTTGCCTTCTGGCAGTACCGTGGCTGGACTGGATTCTTTTTTTTTTTTTTTTTTGCGGTATGCGGGCCTCTCACTGTTGTGGCCTCTCCCGTTGCGGAGCACAGGCTCCGGATGTGCAGGCCCAGCGGCCATGGCTCACGGGCCTAGCCGCTCCGCGGCATATGGGATCCTCCCAGACCGGGGCACGAACCCGTATCCCCTGCATCGGCAGGCGGACTCTCAACCACTGCGCCACCAGGGAGGCCCTGGATTCTTTATAAGACTGAATAACACAAAGCTTTACTTCCTTCAGTATCCACTGGTCTTGCCTTTATTGATTTGCTTATCAATTTTATTCGTAGGAAATTCGGGATGGATTAGCTATTAAAAAGACCTAGTCAATCAACACATTAAATTCTATGCCACCCTTGTTACTAATTGCTACTATTCTATACCTGTGACCAGCTTTTCTCTGATTTTAAGTGACATAAGATGACCTCTACCTACTATGATCTCATTCTTCTCATTTGGATCAAGAACCTAAATTAGTTGTGGTATTCCTCTTTTTCATTTCTAGCCTAGAGAGAAGAGCTACCCTAAATCTCTCAAAGATACTGGTGCCTCTATCACTAAGGCATATTTTACTGCTGTGACAAAGAGAATGCCCTCCTGGATTAAACCATTCCAGTGGATTTGGCTTAAGACTAACTTAAGACCTTATACATAATAGATCCACTTCAATATTCTCATGCTTGAGCCTGTGTTCTCCTTCCTCTAGAATATGTCAGAACAGGGCTGGTATTTCATCCTCATTGACTTTAGGTGAAGCAATTAGCCCCCTCACAGAATATAAGTGCCACTCCCCAGGGCTCAAGCCAACATCTTAAATCCAGAACACTGAGTAAGTGTGCCCGTGTCAATAAATTCAGGTTGATAGGTCTTATATTTTGTATGCCTTTTCTAACACCTTCAGAACACAATTTCATTATGATTGGCAGGTTCTTGTTGATCAGCTTTGACAATGTCATGTAACTCTTCCAGTATATAGGCTATTTTCTGCCAAGTCTTATGCTTTTATATTGACAATAGGCTAGAAAATAACTTATTATGAGCTTGGAGGAAAATGAGGAGTTATCAGGGTGGGTGCTGGAGAGAATCCTCTTAGAAGGCAACTGCCCAATATACAGTAATTTAAATATTTTTCAGGTAGAAAAAATCTAGTTCCCTCAGACAAAGAGGAGACTACTTGCAACAGAAAAGGAGATTCTAAATAATTGAGAGTTCAGTTTCTTAGCTTCAAGTGTCAAATACCCAATATCAGGGTTTCAATCTTTCCCCATCACTCCCCTTACCTTAGCATCACCTTACCTGGTGGGAATGAACATTTAATTGGTGCTACAATTCTGCAGCCTATGAAATCAGCCTCTGGGTCTGACTCTCAGTCTTATCTTCCCCACAAAGATTTGCTAACTTTGCATCCATAGTAGGAGTTAAACATCCAATGTCATCATTTTGGTGTTTTTTTCCTACGTATCATTTTAAGAGACAACAGAAGGAACCAGCTTACCCAACAATTCTTATATTTACTGTGATCTCCTGAGCGACTAAAGCGCCATAGCTACCTTATCCGTAGATGCTTTTATCTGTATCCTTTTTTTCCCAGCAAGGAAGATGCCATACCTATGATGAAACCTTTCCAATAAACATACTTACTTAAGGGTTTGTTTCCTGATACAACTCTTTGTACTGTTTACTATATCAATCCAGGTCTCAAAAAGTAATGTTGCAGGTGGGGGTGGGGGAAGACATTACACTCAAGCTAAAAATGAGAAGAGTTTAATAAAGGGACTAGTTACAAAGGTATAAGTAGGTTTAAATGAACTCAAAGATAAAGGAGCAATCATCATGCCTAGACCTGAAGAGGAAATGAGAGAACTACTTCTAAAATGCAGAAAGGATAACCACAGGTGAAGGTGGTCCTATGGACCGCCTCATAGGAGTGGTCTTGAGGAAAAGCACACAACATCTGGACAGAGAGAGAGACGAAAGAATAAATTTCTCCTCCCGGGCTTCCCTGGTGGCGCAGTGGTTGGGAGTCCGCCTGCCGATGCAGGGGATGCAGGTCCGGGAAGATCCCACATGCCGCGGAGCGGCTGGGCCCGTGAGCCATGGCCACTGAGCCTGCATGTCCGGAGCCTGTGCTCCACAACGGGAGAGGCCACAACAGTGAGAGGCCCGTGTACTGTAAAAAAAAAAAAAAAAAAAAAAATTTCTCCTCCCACCAACTAGCCTTCCGTTGACCAAACCCAATTGGGAATCAGAGCACCTGGGAATCCATAAGAACCAATTTCCCAGGGCACAGAAAAAAATGAGTGGTGGCTCTAGAGGGGCAAACAGAAAATATCCAGCCCTACAATTAATTCCAGGATCCAGTACATGAGAAGAGGAGAAGGAGTACCAGAAGATAAGCAATGGCTTTTAAAAAATGACCCAGAATGTGAGCACTTAGATTCCTCTTGTATCTCTTTGGTCAAAATTCAGGCACATGTCCACAATATCAGCAAGAAAGACTAAGAAATATAAATTCAAGCTGAGTGGTCATATGTACAGCCAAAACTTGGGGGTTTTATAACTAAAATAAAGAATAAAATGAATATTGAGGGAAATTTAGTGAATTCTGTCATAGTAGATTGTCAGGAAATGTCAATAATAATTATTGTTAATAGTGGTATTAGTGGCAAAATAAAGTAAAATGATATAAATGGAATGTGATTATCAATCATTTAACACATGTTCACTTACTGTCTACTTTGTGTCCAGAACTATGCATTTGACAGAGGTTATAGAGGGATCTCTTTTTTTTTTTTTTTTTTTTTTCTTTGTGGTACGTGGGCCTCTCACCGCTGTGGCCTCTCCCGTTGCGGAGCACAGGCTCCGGACGTGCAGGCTCAGCAGCCATGGCTCATGGCCCCAGCCGCTCCGTGGCATGTGGGATTCTCCCGGACAGGAGCACGAGCCAGTGTCCCCTGAATTGGCAGGCGGACTCCTAACCACTGCGCCACTAGGGAAGCCCTAGAGGGATCTCTTGCACAATCCTTACCTTGCTAAAGTTGGCTGAGTCTCCATTCCAGTTACCTCTCTGTCAGTTGTATAGATCACCTCTTTAGGGCAAATAAGAGAAGTAACTAATGTTTCAAAATGTATTTTCATGGCAGGAAAAAGGAATATGGTGGTTAGGTAGAGCAAAGGTAATAGAATCCTACCAAATTGGTGTTAGATCTATTTAGTTAATATTTTTAAGCACCGACTGTGTTCCAACAATGATAATTTAGCAGTTAGTAAAACAAAGGTCCTGTTCTCTTGGAGCTTATTTTTTGGTTGGGATTACAGTAAAAATACATATAGTTCAGGCTGAGAGATACCATTTTAACCAGGATTGTCAGGGAAGTGCTATCTAAAAAGGCAATACTTGAATGCAGTGTTGGAGAAATCCACAAAGAGAGGTGAGAAGAATATTTAAGGCTGAGGGAACAATAACTCTACATGCCTTGAGATAAGAGGGTGCTTGTCATGGATAACAACCAGTAGCCCAGAGGAGAAACAAGTGAATGGAGAATGACACGATACAGGGTCTGAAATAGGAATGGACCTGATTGTGTACGTTCTTGTTGTCCATTAGAAGATTTTGGATTTTATGAATGTGAATTGCATCTCTTAAAGAGGAAAGTGGCCACACATGATTTCCCTTTTACGTGTGTCATGCTGACTTCTGTGAAAGAAACCATGGTGTTGTGAACGTAATTGTGGTTGGTGGTAGTAAGAAGTGGTTCGATTCAACATACATATTTAGAAGGTATGTCTGGTAAAAATTGACTTAATGTATTAGTTTGAGATGTTTCTGAGGAAAAGAAGTTAGGATGACTAATGTTTCCAGGCTAAACAACTGAGTAGATACTGGGAGGGAAATCAATGATTTGTTTGGGGCCTGTTAAATTTGTGATGCAAATATATTCTGATATTAGCTTATATGCTAATGAAATGTTAATTTTAAGTTAGAAAAGAAATTAAACAAAATAGTCCAATATTTACATTTTTTTCATAGCTGAGATGGTATACAAGGTTTAAATAGTTGGACATAGATAATTTCTATGAAAGATACCAGAAAGAATACTTTCAATGCATTCGCCTCTCAGATTCTGTGATGAAAGAAAAAGTGGTAGCCTTTCACTAAAAATGTAGTACTGCCAATCACTGGCCTTTATTCATTTCTTTCATTTTAAATCATTCAAATTCTAATTAAGGATGAATTGTTTCTCTTGACAGGTATGATTTACTAAGTCATATTTATGTTTCAAAGAGGTGAATGGCTCAAGAGAGGTCATTGGGGTGAGCTAATGTCTTCTCTTATTCTATTTTTTTTTTTTTTTTTTTTTGCGTTACACGGGCCTCTCACTGTTGTGGCCTCTCCCGTCGCGGAGCACAGGCTCCGGACGCGCAGGCCCAGCGGCCATGGCTCACGGGCCCAGCCGCTCCGCGGCATGTGGGATCCTCCCGGACCGGGGCACGAACCCGCGTCCCCTGCATCGGCAGGCAGACTCTCAACCACTGCGCCACCAGGGAAGGCCCTCTTATTCTATTTTAATTTATGTTTTATACAGGTGATAATGTTTATGTGTTTGAAAAAAGGAGTGTACTTCAATTAAAAAAAAAAAAAAAGAAAGGAATATGATTTTATTTATTTGGGTAAGAGAACTGACATCAGCTTAAATTCTTTGGCACTCAGTGATTTTATATCCTGTATTTTGGTTTTATAATAGTGTGAATTAATTCAATTTGTAAGGTGCTGTAATAGAACAAAGGTAATTATGAAGGATGTGTCAGCCTCAGTTAAAATATTACTACTTTAATGTGCCTCAAAAAATATTTCTTACTGTAATTGTGGTGAAAGAAACCATATTTTTGATAAATCTCTTTTTGGAGGTAAAACATATCTGAAGTACATATTGTTACATAATAATATGCAAATAATAAATTAAAATATGCAAAATAATTTTCTACCTTGCCTTATATGCAAGCAAAGGGATTAGGCATGGCTACAGATTAGTCTCACTGGAAATAGAAGACAAGTGAAAAAATGTATATGCATACTTATTTATACATGTTAGAAGATATACCTAACTGCAGAAGCATTATGTAGAGATAAATTTTAGTTTAGGTCCTTAAAGAAGTTTGAAAAACACCCAGTGAAGAAACCTCAACACAAACCATTAACTAAAAAAGTTTAATTTCAAATGTATGCTCTTCTTAAAGAATTCATCTTCAAATATTTTACCACATATATATGAAACACACACATATTTTTCTTCTACACTGATTCTTTATTTCCAACCTCCATTGGCTTAACATGTTTGTGATTTTTGATTAAACAAAATCATTAAAAAGTAGAAATAATGTTTAACCAAGTATCTGGGCATCCTGTGATCCAGTCAAGTTGACACATGAAATTAACCATCACAGGAAGCTACCTGTTTCTTAAGGCCTGGACCCAGAAAATGGCAAAGTATAACTTCCACCACATTCTGTTGGTCAAGTAGTTCCAGACGCCCATCCAGATACCCTGAGAGGGGACATAGACCCCACCACTCTCTATAAGAAGGCACAACATTTGCCACCCTCTTTTTTTTGTTTTGTTTTGTTGGTTTTTTTTGCGGTACGTGGGCCTCTCACTGTCATGGCCTCTCCCGTTGCGGAGCACAGGCTCCGGACGCGCAGGCTCAGCGGCCATGGCTCATGGGCCCAGCTGCTCCGCAGCATGTGGGATCCTCCCGGACCGGGGCATGAACCCATGTCCCCTGAATCAACAGGCGGACTCTCAACTGCTGCGCCACCAGGGAAGCCCTTGCCACCCTCTTTAATATACCAGTTCTCAACTCAGGGGATAAAAGAATTATTTTTTATCAGCTACCTGACAATATTATCCATTATTAATTATGGTATTCTTGTGATATAATTGAGCAATAATAAATTTAGTGTTTTGTTTACATTTTCTTTATAAATGGTAGAAACTGGACCATAAATGATTAATTTTCTTTATCTAGTTCTCCCAATGAATCCATGGTTCAAAAACAATTAACATATTAAATTGTGTTCTAGAATATTTCAGAAATAAATTAAAAATACATTTGCTCAATTCAATTTAAAATATACATTGAAACCTGGCCATAGGTTTTATGACACACATAGTCAAAAAGACAGCTGACCTCAAGGAGATGACAATACAGGGAATGACACATGAAAATAGCCATAATACAAGCCTGGGGGGAAAAAGCACTAAATTCAGTTGCATTACGTGCTCAGGGGTGTTATATATTTGTATTTTCAAATGGAACACATGCTATAAATATTTTTATAGTTTTTGTTGGCACATTGGAGCTCCTCAAAACATACATTGAAGACCTTTTCTCTTCTCACTTTTTTTTTTTAATTTGAAAATCTCATTCATCATGCCACTTCAAAAACCAATGATGGGGCTTCTTTGGTGGCACAGTGGTTAAGAATCCGCCTGCTAATGCAGGGGAGACGGGTTCGAGCCCTGGTTCAGGAAGATCCCACATGCCACAGAGCAACTAAGCCCGTGCGCCACAACTACTGAGCCTGCGCTCTAGAGCCCGCGAGCCACAACTACTGGAGCCCGCGCTCCTAGAGCCTGTGCTCCACAACAGGAGAAGCCAATGCAATGAGAAACCTGCACAGCACAAGGAAGAGTTGCCCCTGCTCGCTGCAACTAGAGAAAGCCCGTGCTCAGCATCAAAGACCCAACACAGCCAAAAATAATTAATTTTTTAAACAAAGGTAAAAAAAAAATGACAAATTTTTATCCCCAGCTCTGCCACCCCATCTTACCTGCAGACAATATATCCAATTGCATTAAAAACACCTCAAGTTCAATATTCCCAAACAAATTCATGTTGCTTGCCCCCAAACCTGTTCTCTCTCCAATGCTCTTTATTGTAGTTCCCATGGAATTGCACAAGCCAAAACTAGGACTTTGACAATCCTGTCTCCCTCAATCTCCATACTATATTTATTTGTCTCCTCCAATGTAAACCCTGATTATGCCATTTTTTTGTTGTATCCCCTGTGCCTGGCATATGTTTTGCTGAATGAAAAAAATTGCCCCTGATTTTGGCTTTATTTTGGAAACATTTTTGACAAATTTATAAAAGCAAATGGAATTCTGAAGTGCATATGGCAAGCAACATGTAAGAATATATTTTCTTAAGTTTGAACATTTATAGAGATGAATCAGAGTGCGGTAGGGATTGTTAAAAGCAAAAAATATATATTTGTACAAAGAAATACATCTTGTAGATTTGGGGGCTCATTTTAAGAGTCTTGAGGAAGTGTACAGGCTTTTTCCCAGAGGAAGCACTACATTTAGCACTTCTCTGAATTCACAGCACAGAAGTAGTCAGGAGACTTTATAGTTTAGTCACCAACAGAGAGACATAGCAAAATAGCACAAAAGACTGTTTCTTACACAGTGTAAATCATGTAGCAAGAATGAATAAGATTTTCTGTTTTCTGTATCATCAATATAGCTGAAAGAAGTTCCTCTGAGACAGGTAACACAGAAGGAGACAGGCCATTCAGATGCCATTTAAACTTTAAACACTGATGGGCCAGTGCTGTTATTTCACCTTTTCCTATTTATCCAGTTTAAAGTAACCTCGTAATGTTTTTATCTCTTTCTGTCAGGGAATCATTTTTCTCATCGCTTTATAAAATTTCTTTACTCCTAAATTCCTTTAAAAAGTGGGCTTCAGACAATACTTTTTCACCTGTCCTCAGCTTCCATGAGTTCTAATAATATGTCTAGTTGAGAAATAATTTTCTATTCACTTTTCTGTTTTCTTCGACAAATTTGTTAGGTGCTTAAGAGTGAATATTGTTTTATACATATTCTTGTATCTCCAGTGCTTAACAGGTTTCCTGCCACACTGTAGAGAACTGCCATTTTCCTCCCTAACCAATAAAAAGGGAATGTGGTGTCCTGATAAAACTTAGGAAGTGAAAATAGAATGCTACTCTGAAGGAAGGACAAAGGAAGTAATACAGAATACCACCGAAAAAGCAATAGGGAAAATAAGACAGAGTTTAAAAAGTCACATTAATTGTTTCGCAAACTTCCATTTATTTTTTTTTACTTTAGTAAAACACTGAAGAAAATAAGTTCATCAGATATATTTTCAATTCATTCAGAGTGGTGTATTTCAAGCACGTTTCCAGAACTTATATTAAGAAATATATTATGTGTGAAAACTCAGTATTCAAATATACACAGAGACACACACACATACACAAAGTGGAAAAAACATACATAAAGGATACCTATTCTTACTTTATGTGATGAATTCTAAGATTTCACCTTTATGTTCTATCCTGTGTCCGTCTTGTAAATTGATTTCACAAGTCACTAGAAGGTTGTGACCCGTAATTTGAAAATACAGTAGTATGTGGGGAGAGTTCTGTAGGCACCTATTCGAGGCAGCATGGTGTGCAGAGCATTTATAAACAAACATTTGCAGGCACGGTTAACCCTGCAGTGTTCCCCATCAGCTATCGGTGGTGAAGCAAGAGCTACAGCGGGGAAATGATGAGCCCAAGGTCATTAAGTGTACAGGGTCCAGACTTCCATGAAAGCTCTTCCTCTAGCAAAACCACATCATTCATATAAAGGGACTTCTTGACTCCTTTAATCAGTTATGTTTTGGGTCATTAATTTAGGTAAATGACTTTGAGTCACTATGTCTTGAATGAGTCCAAAATATTTTAGAGGGCAAAGAAGGTATATCTGATTAATGCCTGATTTATAAAAATTAACTTAAACAACTTTTGTTATCAAAAGGATCCTTTTTAAACCTACCCTATTTATTGTGATTAAATTCCACCTTACTAGATTTCACAGAAGTAATTTGATATTACAAAGGAAGATCATTTGCATTTATAGTATAACAATTTTGAGGTAAAAGCACTATGTTGGACATACCAATTTTTTTCCAACAACATTATTGATGTAAGAAAAAATTGAAATTCTTTAGAGAGTTTTTAAATTTAACACGAGATTTTTCATCTTTAGCTTAAATTAAATTTGCATTTTCTACAATAAAAACCAAAGCAACTTGAAAGAAGTCAAGACGCTTGGAAGTTTATAGGTTTCTTTTCTAAAGATTTAAATAAATATTGAGGAGTTCACAGAAGTAAACATAACGTGGCCAGTGAAATATGAAGAATACATATAATTACTGAAGTGACAACAGGTGAAGTTTTGGACATTACATTCAGACACATGCCCTGCAGTCTAATTTGAAATACCCAATTCTTGAGATGCTACCTGTATTTTCAATGCAGGTCTAGAATGCAAGAGCATAGTCAAAAGTCAAAACTGAAAATATATAATAGTTTCAATATACCTCATCATGGCATGTTATGCTTCTTTGGGTATATTTACTTTGTATATTTTGAAATTAGTAAAATAATATTTTATAATACAATGTAGCTATTACCATAAGAAGAATTGCTGAAAAATGTAAACCCCTCAAATAGATGTGCAGTTTATTAAAAATCAATAGAAAAAAATATGCTCTAGAAGCAGAGGTGACAGTTTTACTAATAGCCAAATTATCTACTAATATTTAGAAAAGATAAGGCCATTCTCGACCCATGTTCGCATCAGATTTACACTTTGCCCTTGATTTATTTTATAATGTATTGAATATTGACAACAACAGTTAAAAATAGGCTATATTTTTGAGGCAGAAATTAAACAGAAATATGTGTGCAAAAGAAATTCAATATATAAATATAAAAAGAGTTCAGAGTTACACTCATCATCATTTTAAAATATGGTTAAGAAGAATATCAAATATGACAAAAAATATGGGAAAACTTTTAAAATTACAGAATATATAAATTCATGAGGATTGCCATATGTTTGAGAGCTTTTGTCTACCTCATGTTATATTTGTATATGTTAGAAAACTTGATCAATCTGAGATGCAAACAAAATGTAAAAATCATTAAAGGACAAAAATATAACAAAACTACAATTGATGATTTTATCTTAGTTTTTTTGCCCATCAATTTGATATTATGTAACCAAATAAATTGACAGAGGCTTAAACATTATACGACTTTTAGCAGATGTTTAATTAAGCTTTAAGTTCAGTAGCTGAAATTACTGGAGGATAGTAGTTAAGGGCATCGTCCCTGAATCCAAATCCTTGTTCTAACCAGTATTCCTAATATGTGTGATTTTCGGTAACATATTAATAAATCTCTTGGTGTCTTAGTTTCCCAAAATGCAAACTGTGGACATACATTTGTTAGGTCAGTTAATAAAGGTATGAAAGTGCTTAGAACAGTGACTCCTATATATTTACACCATATAAGTCTCTGATTTTATTGTCTATTATATCATTAGGACAAAGATGAAATAGATGTCCGTCAATAAATTGACTATATATCTGTGGATGATTAGGCATATGAAGATTATAAGAAAAGGTAGTACACTTAAAATTTGGGTGAGTGCAAAATTATACCTATGTAAGTTATAAAGAAAATAAGCTAGAAATATTTCTATGTTAATAATATTTGGGCATTGTATGATTAAATTAAGAATCAATTATTAAAGTAATATTTGACTTTAAAATTAACATTTTTACCACTCCTTCAGTAAATGTGGCAAAGTAACATTTGTTACACATTTTCCACCCTGAATCTTTAGTATACAGGTATGGTTCCCTGATATGACAAGAAGTAAGGGATGTTTATGTAGCAGCCTGTTTCATGTCTTTGAACAAAAAATAAAATCATCATTGGTTTGGAAAATGTTGATAAAGTGAATACTTTCAGCAGTTTCAGGAACAACCCTAAAAAAATGGAAGGAGCCAGGATTTCCACTGGCCAAATTAAAAAGAAATCAGAATCATAATAATAATTGCGGTAAAGAGAAATAAGCTGATTTTTGAAACCATAATTTCATAACAAAATGAAAAAGGTTACCTGTAAGCAGATGTGATTGTTTTTACTATTGTTTATTCTCTGTCTTAGAAAATGGAAAAGAGAGGAGAGCAGAAATTCTGATTAAATCAAATTGTCCTAAAATAGAAGATAGAAAAGAGGACAGACCTGTACCAGGAGCCCCAAACGATAACCACGTAGAAAGTTTTCCAATAATTGATTAGCTCTTGTGGGAATTCACAAATAAAACTACATAGATCTTACTCCTCATCTGTCAGGAGATATACATAGATGAGAGCAAAACACACAGATGAGAGATAGTACAGGTTATGTTGGCCAACTGGGAATGAGACTGTATTCCTGTTTTTCTTTTTGATTCAGCAATAAGATTGTAACTCCCTAAAGGTACCTGAATAAATATGCCCCTAGCCATAGGAAAGTATCAAAAATAAATGGTAAGTTAAATCTAGGAAGCTATAAAATAATAACAGTAATAATAATAATAAATGGATTACATGTTGATAATTATAGTAGTGATTTGGAAAAATGCAGGTATAGAAAAGTAAATATTAAATTTGTGATATTAATACTTTTGTAACTAGTTCATCTTTGCCATGTAATCATTAAAAAATTTCGCAAAGCTAGACTACTTTTAAGTGCATCTTAATATGGTAAATTTATAATTTTAGTAAAGTTAAAGGTTTAACAATTAAATTATTTAAATTAACATTAAGAAAAATCTTATTGAATACAATTTAACCAATATTTACACATCCAGGAGATTTAAATGTTAAATATATTTTTTTTCTTTTTTTGCTTTATTGCTTGTTACTTGTATTTACATTTTTAGAGGAATACTGTTTAAACAGTTCTGTAACAAGAATTAATTGCACAAAAAGTGCCTTGGATTAAACAATCTGCTTAATAATGTACAATTTTACTATAACTTAGCAACCCTAGGAACAGGTTTATAATATCATTATATGAAGAGCCAGTGTTTTGGGCCATTTTGTGTGGCTTGCAGGATCTTAGTTCCCCAAGCAGGGATCGAACCCAGGGCCCTGGCAGTGAAATGGCAGAATCCTAACCACTGGACCAAAAGGGAATTCCCAAACAGCCAGTATTTCATGTCTTTTGCTTTTGTTTTAGTTTTTATTTTACCTTATGAAAGATTGTATCATATAAACTGTTTTGAGATGGGATGAAATAACCTTACAACATTGATGATGATATCTAATAAACAGATTTTCACTGGTGATATTAATGGTGGTGCAGAGAGAATAAGATTTCTAGCCAAATTACAGCTGTTTTGAAAAAATATAACTTTTTGGTTTTAGAAGTTAAATTCTGAACTAAGTTCTTTTTAATAAAGCTCTCCTGCAATTTTTTTTTAAGAATTAAGAGCAAAATTGCATGACTAACATTTAAGTAAATACATTGTATAACACTGAGTATTCAGTCTGTTGGATTTAGTCAGTCCTTTGACATGAACATCTTATAATCATTTTATACACATTTGAGACTGTTTTCCAGGAGGAAAGTCCATACAGCCCTTCATGTTTTATAATACTTAAAATATTACTAACAAAATAATAGTGATGAAAGCACTAATATGTGCCTTCTCTCTTAAAGGATGCCACAGGATTTAAAAAGTGTTGAAAGGAAATCTTTTGCTTTTAATGTGACTTTTATTTTGTTATCTAATAATTGTAACATTTAAGAATAATCCTCTAAATGATGGTTATGCTATTATAGGCGAGTCATTCCACTCTGGGTTAGGAAGGTTTGAGGAAAAAAGAAAAAAAAAAAAAAAAAGATTAGGCTTTGTGGAAAGCATTTCTAGGACTTTCTAGAAAAATTTTACACAATGTGAATATCATTTGAAAGCACTTGGGAAGCCTATTTGCCTTGTTAAAATAGGGTGGATCTATTTGATTTCTATGGCATATGCATGGCCTATCACTGAGACATCCGGTACCGTCCAGACAGCGTTCTGCAAGAGGACCCCCTTTTAATAAAGGAAAGTAGATTAAAGGACAACTTGAATTTGTTTGCATAGTACTTTCACATCTACTTGACGTGGATTGTATTTACCCGCAGCCTGCAGCAAAGAGGCCCACTTCTGGAAGGAGGCAAGAGGTGTTCAGTGCAGGCAAGAGCTGGCTGCACCAGACCCAGCTTCTAGGCCAGGCTCCCCAACACATCAAGCCACCAGCTTTGGCAAACACATTAATCCTCATGATACTCTGTTTTGCCATCTGGAAAATGATAGCAAGATCAGATCAGTGGTTTTCAGTCTGTGCTCTGTAGAGTTTTAATGGATTCAGAGTAGCAATCTGAGGACCCCCACCTGGGGAGGACAGACTGTGTTTTGATCTGATTTTTATATTGGAGTTTGCCCAAAGGTTTCTGAGATTTAAAAAGGTACAAGCTGGTGAAAATAGCTGGATTAAATGGTCTCTAAGGTTGCTTCTGTCTCTTTTAGTCTGTGAAATGTATTGCCATTCTCACTATTGTCATTTCATAATATTAAAAAGACTCAACCTGATTTTGATTTACTGTATCTGCTTAGGGGCATAATGTTCTACTTTTTTCAGTGAAAGCTTCCTAGTAAGGTATTTCAGAGCAGACCTCCTGTGACTTATTGCATAATGGATACTCATTTGAGAAAGGAATAAATTTGACAATGTCCATTTTTTAAAAATTTAACTTTAAATAAAGCAGTCTCTTTCTCCATATGTCCTATAATTATCCTCAAAGAAAACATGTTATAACATATGCCATTTCAATTCACCACTTCTGTTAGTCTTCAAATTCCTCCAGATTAGCTTTTGTTTTAGAGGGATGAATTATTGTACTTAAAACATTTAATTGGGAAAAGAATCTAAAGCATGAGAAAATTTTAAACTCTTTTTACAACTGACTAAATATAAAATTACAAATACGAAACCATTTATGCCTCTAAGTAGAGTATCGGTGTTCCATGAAAAAATGGTATATGATACATTTCTTATTTTGTGAAGTTATTGAAATCTTCTTCTATGGTATTTGACATATGATATATATTATTTTTAAAGTATAGGTATACCTCAGAGATATTGTGGGTTTAGTTCCAGACAACCACAATAAAATGAATATCACAATAAATGGAGTCACACAAATATTTAGTTTCCCAGTGCATATAAAATCTCATTTATATATATATATATATATATGCATTGCCTTATGCAAATATTACTTTAAGTGGAATCTAGGGATGTTCCTTTGTCTCAGTTTTATAGAAATGCCAGAGGACTCTATAGCTGGAAACACATCAGTAATTATTAAATACAATTTATTTTTTATGTGAAGAAACTAAAAACCAGAAAATTGAAATTTACAGGGTACTCAAAGGCAAATACTAATTAGTGATGGAACAAGAATCTACATTTTTCTTTTCCAGAAGAGTTTTGTCCATTCTCTTAAATCTATTTTAAATGTAGATATCCTATTTTTATAGAAGGACGAATAAATATGAAATATGCAAATACTCAGTTTCCAAAAGAATAATCACTTATTATCTTAATTTCCTTTACTGTTGGGTGCATAGTGCTATCCATAATCAGAAACATAGATGAATTCAAATGAAAGAATCAAGTACAGATTGCTGTAAAGCAAATCTAAAGCATGTGACAGCAGGGAGCTATTTATCAAAGTCTTCATAGACTTTGCTTTTAGCTGTTTTCTTCTTCCTGTTATTTTTCAGTGTCTTGAATGACAGTCTTTCTAACATTCCAAATCTATCTTTGGTAAACCCAACCTCTCCCTTTAAGATACACACAGAGAGGAACATACTTCAGGGTATGTTTTCCAATCACCTCTAGGGGAAAAAAACAAAGAAAAGTCCAGAAGGCTATTACCTTGGCTGAAAAACTTCAAGCTCTTTCTCTTATGTGGTGAAGCAGCTAAAATTGCTGTTCTCTTCTTTTAGCCTTAGTTAGGTTTTTGTTTTGTTTTGTTTATTTTGCTTTGTTTTGTTTTGGACTCTGCTCCATGCAGAGTCCAAATTTTGAAGTCATTCCAAGATTTAGATAGTTTATTTTCAGAAATTGAGGACATCTCTCTCTATCTTTCTCCTTTGCCCGATTTTTAGTGGCACATACCAGCTACTGAATTCACCCTAAAATCTTCATTCTGATTTCTTAAGACCGAAATCTTAAGATTTGGGTCTTCCCGCAGACAGGAAGCCATAAAAATTGGGAAATGACCTCCTTCCTTGTTCATTTTAGTATCAATTCTACACATTTCTACTTGTTTTTGGGGGGGGGGTTGTTTTTTTTTCTCACTGTCTTATGACTTTATGTAGTTGGTTTCTAAACATTTTTCCAGAGTTACAATTGTAATCCTTGGGAGGATTGGGTTGGTAAGAACTATCCCTCTGTTACTGGAAGTTGAATACCAATTCTGTTTTGGTATTTTTAGCCCATAATGAAATCTTTTTCTACTAGCTGACTTGGATTTGATACTGCTAAAGCTTTGTTAACTCCACAGGGCAGATGTTTTTAAAACTTTCTAATAAGTTTTAGCCATTCCCTGCTTTCCTTCTATCCAATTAATTTAACTCCTAATAACCTACTGTATATGTTCCTCGTCAGTTGCATGTTTACTCATTCAGGTGATTTAGCTCTTTCCAGAAGTTCTCCATCACCACGGGCTTAAAATTACATATTTTTTCTGGCTCTAATAACTCTTATAAGGAGTTATATCAGTAATAAATCTCCTTTCTAACAGCTTTCCTTGCAATTACATGGCCTCTGGTCTATCATTGTTCTAGTTATTTATAAGATCAAAATATCTTCTCCATTAATAATTTAATTAACTAACTAACTTTATCCAATACCTTCTCAATTTTCCACCCACCCCCATGCACATATTTTATTCCAGAAAAGAGTTTAGGTGAAACTTTAATTTAATATTCTTCTAAATTTTCAAAACTAATTAAAATCCAATGTAGCCAAGTATCTATATTGATCTTCCAGCCCGGAAAACTCTCTTATATCCAATGACCCTAATCTCTGGTTTAAAACTTCCATCAACATATCTAACACAATAATTCATTTTCATCAGATTTTTTAGGTTTTTTAAATTTAAGAGTACTTACAAAGCATGTAAGCTATGAAATGCCAACTCAATAGCTTACACCCTTTAATGTTCAACAAATGATAATGAAATTTACAAAACAATGACTTCGTAGTTGATGAAAACAAATCAAAAGTCATAACCCTTGTATTCTAAGTTGGAAAAACCGATCATTATATAAGTTCTTATGCTTTCAAAAACATTTGCTTGCAGTTGTCAGATATGAGGGTACAAACTGATCATAAACACAAAAATGAAACAATTACAAATTTTGATAACTGCTACAAAAGGCACAAGGAGGCAGAGCAACATAAGATGGGGTATTTTAGGCAGAAGGTGCAGAGAAGGCCTGCAGAGCTGTCACTTCAACAAGGGGTAATTTGTAATAAAAATTCAACCATGCAGAGAAGGATCAATGAATGAGTACTGGAGAGAGGGTTAATGGGAACCAAAGCTTTGAAAACCATGTGTGGCTCAGCATTTTATAAAGAAGTTTTTAAAAGTTCTGGATTCCAGGGTGGGAGGGAAGAAAAGAGGGAGGAAAGTAAGAATGAATTGCTGGAGCTGATTCTGAGGGTAAGAGTCAGATCATAACAGTACTTGTAGGCAAACATAAGGAATTTAGATTGTTAAATATAGTGATACATTTTTGAATGATTTTAAGTTGGGGAAATGATATGTTGTGACCTCCATTTATACAGAAACATCCTGGCTTCTAAATGGACAATGGACAAGAGAAGGATCCCAAGTAAAGCAGGAAATGAGCAAGTTAATTCTCACAATTTCAGTTACGTGTTTCTTCCCTCAGTTGAAACCAGACATGTCCATCCTTGTAGCCTGTCCCTCAGAGAGTCATACTTATTCCCCCAAATCCTTAGCCATTGGGTCCAAATTTGTTAAATTAAGCTTTTATCTCAGAGGATTTGGTAACCACAGTAACACAGCATACAAAGTGTTGGTTATCTGTGCGTCTCCCTAAATGCCTGACTTCCATAGAATTAAGCCTGGATAAAACTATTGGTGGGGAATCGAAAGTCATGCTCTCTAGTAGATTATTCTTTAAAATATGCTATTTTCTGCAGAATGAATGTCAAACAGGGCCAGAGAATTGCATTGAGTTTTAAATATATGTAATAGTTACCATTGCTTTACAAGTATAATGTACTACATAAATAATGTAATCCTGGTTCAGACTTGACTTGTCTTATCTTTCCAACATAGTAATGATAAACAATTTAGGTCTTCCTCTCTCAATCTCTGAACTTCCTTTTATAGCCCTAAAGTCTACTCCTGAGTGCTGCTGTTAAAGGAAAAGAATCTTTTATTCTGACAGCCCTGATATCCTTTGCATTTTCTACAAGTGCGTGAAAGGAAGATATTGTGTGAGGGATTTGATTTGTAACACAATAGCTGCTTTTCCTCAGCTGAAGTAGAGAGCATGGAACACATTTGCATTAAATGTGTGCTCTTATGAAGGAAGAAATAAGCATTTGGATTTGAAATATGTCGAACCCTATTTTTATAAAAGGAAAGTCGTTCCGTTCAGCTGTGATATTAGTTCTAACTAACAAAAGCTCACTCCAAGCGTTCATTTTCTACTTCTGGGTATCTTGTTGGTTAAGCTTTAAATATTCCACATGGTCCCTTTCTTCCCTAAGAGGTAGATTTCAGACAATGTTGGCTTTGCTGTTAAATTTTACAGCTCGATGGTAATAAAATATCAAGGAAGCTATTTCATGGCAATTCAGAAATGTGTAAATAGATGGACTCAGAACAGAGAAATATGTCTGGACATGCAACTCACTTAACATATGCCCTCATTTAATTGATGACAGATCTATTAGCTGCACAATACAAGCCTCAAAATGGATTTTGTGTATCCATCCTAGTTACAGGTTTTTTGTTTTTGTTGTTTTTTTTACTGTCAAAGAAACATTTGAAAGATACCGAAAGGTTAAACTACTGGTGGTCATAGTTTATAGGAAACATTTGAACAGCAAATGGTGGGATAGACCAAAAATGTACAGCTTGAGTAGCTTCTTGCGCCCCAGGGGACAGAATAATGGACTCAAGCATAGCTGCGTCTCATTTACTAAAACAACATTACCTTTCTTCTCTCAATAAAAGGAGACTCTGGTAGCATGACTATATCTACAGCAATAAAAAGACCATGATAAATGCAAACACAGTATCATGTCTTATTCTCATTGTCTTTCTACTTGTTGGGATGAGTGTCAGTGACCCTGAACTCCTTATATGGTATTTGTGCTTGACCAGGCAATATGGCTACCTATGTAGCTTCTGGCAATAAAAGAAATTACTTGATTATTTAAGGTCAGCTACATAGGTCAGTCTGCATGTCAGCATATTCTAACAGTTCCCTCACACCATGGAGACATTAGGTTGCTTTTGGCTGTAGTAAAATGAAAAATCCAACTCAAATTGCTTTTAAAACAGAAGGAAGTATAATATTGATTCTTATAAGTGAAAGTCTAGAGGGAGAGTCATGTTTACAGTTGACTTAATTATTGAAGGTTTCAAGCTCCATTTTATCACATTTCTCTCATCTCAGCCCTGGTCTTAACCTTTGTGTGCCTGGCCTTAACCTCAGATCATCAAAATGGCTACAGAAATTCCAGGTGGCACATCTGAATGACACTGTCCGTTCCTGTTAATCTCAACTCTAAGTAAAGAAATATTGCAGAAACCCAGCAGAAAACCTCTCACATCTCATTGGCCCAAATTATGTTAGATGCTCTTGGTGTGGGGAACACCACACACTGATTGGGTCTAAGTCTGATTCCTAAACGAATCAGTGGTGACGATCAGGACATTTCCATAATAGACATTAAATAATTAGAGTTCACCCAGAATGGATATGGGAATATTTAACACAATGTAAAAGTCCCCTCATACCTACCTGCCTTAAAAATGAGGATTTCTGACGTGGCTTAACAAAACACCATCATTAGGATATAGATTTTTCATTGAGCATTGGGGAAGGCAGAATAAATAAAATGTCCTCCTCTGTGTGATTTGGCCCATCCTTTATTACCTGTGGCACTGTAATAAGTCCTATTGCTTTCTGTTTTGGAGAGTTTTCCTGCCACTGAAAGGCCTAGAAGGATCTGGATGTGGTAAAAGCAGACATATAAATACTCTATCTGTTTTCTAGACCATAAAATAAGTGTCTTCTCTTTCCTTGCTCTCTCCAGCAGGCATAGCAGTAAGATCTAGAGAAACAAAACCAGACTACACCCTGAAAGACACTTGCTAGAAAGCAGAAAAATTAGCCTGTTTTCTATGTGGGTGCAAGGAGAACATGCATCTCATATGTTATCCAAAACATATTGATAGAATAAGACACTACATGAAATTTGGATCATCATCCATAACTAACAGTAAAGGTGCAATTGCCTTTATGATGGTGAACAGATAACCCTTATGAATTTGGTGCAGTGGAAGGTGAGGAATCCAGGGTCATAGTCTAATTGCTCTCCTTCCCTAAGCCATTTATTAGCCTATCTACCTTAATATACAAAATATGGAATCTCATTTATACTGATCTAACTTAAGTTTTAAAATGCCATTTTATGTGGTAAAATAATATACTCAATTTTTACTTACCCTATAATGGAGCATCTTTTATTTATTTATTTTTTAAGGCTAAGGTGTAATCTACCCAATCATTATACAATTCTGAGCATTCAGCGTTGCTTTTCATGGATGGCATTTATATTTTTGCTAGCTTTTCTACAGCAAGAGAGATGAGTAACAAAATCATGCCATTACAATTGGTTTTCCTTTGCCAGGAATTCATGAGTTTAAATATTATTTGGAACATTCTCAGTATTGAGAATAAACGAGTCAGAAAAGGGTACAGTATTGAGTTTCCATTTAAAAGGAAGGTAAGTTCAAATGTCTGGAAATATTGTGTAATAAATATTGGAGGACTTGACAAGAGATAAAGTTGAAAAAGCAATAAATTATTATATCCAAAGCCTTATTTTCCTTATATGAAAATATTCTGTCTAGGCGTCTCCAGCTCTAACATGCTATCAGTTCATGATTCCCTACTGGATAACATTTGATCTGCTATGAACTAGAACAAAGTGAGTCTCCCTAGGTCCCTTGCAAATTTCTTATCTTGCTCTTGATAATGTCCCTAATTATTTCCAACATGATATCGTAATTCTATTTTTATAAAAATTTCTCCTTAGAAAGCACCTTCTGGTTTTGACAATTCATGAGCATCAAGATATAACTGATTCATTAACATTACTTCTTTAATCAGGGTTTGGCTTTTAATAGAAACAAGAAGAGATTCTAAATCAGTGCTGTCCACTAGAAATATGTCGTCTACAAATGCAAGCCAGAGACATGCTTTAAAAGTTTTTAGTAGACACATTAAAAAAAAGTAAAAAAAAAAAAAATTGAGAATTAATAATATATTTTATTTTAACCAGTATACATTTCAACATGTAATTAAAATTAAAAATTACTAATGGAATATTTAATATTTTTATACTAAGTCTCCAAAATCTGATACATATTTTACACTTAAAGCACATCTCAATTCAGCCACATCTCAAATGCTCCTTAGCTACCTGTGTTTGGTGGCTACCTAACTGAATAGTGCAGCTCTAATGAATAAAATCTTAACTCAGTGTTGAACATCATTGAAAAACAGAGTATTTATCAGGGTGGAGATGGAGAGACCAGGGAAGAAAGGGAAACAGTCTTAGCTCGGGTTGCCATAACAAAATACCATAGGCTGCATGGTTTAAGCAATAGAAACTTACTTCTCACAGTACTGGAGGCTGGTAAGTCCAAGATTAAAGTGTCAATATGGTCAGTTTTTGATGAGGACTCCCTTCCTGGCTTGCAGATAACCACCTCCTATTTATGTCCTCACATGGCAGAGAGAGAGAGAGGGAGAGCAAGCTCTCTGATATCTCTTCTTACAAGGACACTAATCCCATCATAAGGACCCCACCCTCATGACTTCATCTAACCCTAATTATCTCCCAAAGGTCCCATCCTCCAGATAACATCACACTGAGTGTTTTCAATGTATGAATTTGGGGCCAGGAGGGTGTGAACATTCAGTTCATAACACTGTTGCTTTGTTTCTATATCATTATCATTACTCCCCTGACTTGTGAGTTAAGGATTGTAATGACCATACTTATGCTTTACTCTTGGCTTTTAGGGGAGAGGATTTTTTTTAAGTTGTTTTGTTTTTTATAAATCCTTTTATACATATCTGTAATTATAGAATATAAAAGAAAGGTGGTCGAAAGAGCTAAGTAGAAGCATATGCTCTCTTAAGAAGTGTTAATGAGAAATTAAGTGGAAATTGTTTTACCTGGGAAATAGCACTATCCTCTTTGATCTACTTATCTTCTTTAGTGTTTTAAAAGTAGAAACAGAGAAATTGTCTTAATTGGGAAATATTTTAATTAAGGAGAAATAGGTCATTTGGGGAAAATTAGCTGACTGGTTAGTGATTTAACTTTTCAAGCACAGATTTTTTTTTTTCCTGAGCTCCCAGATCTTATATCAAATCTCTTGTAGCAATTTACTTTCTGTGGCTTACAAAAGAGGTTGAGATAAAACTGGCTTAGCATCTGAATTTTGTTTCACATTATGTTCACTGTATACTGATCTAAAACTCTAAACTCACCCACAAGTACTTAGAATATTTGAATCGGGCTAAAATCGTTCTGCTTTACAAATAATGAAGATCATAATAGGTCTGATAGTATCAGTTGTAAAACAACGATACATGATTGAAAAAATAACTTTCTCCAAATACATCCCCATTACTCTCTAAGTAGCTATACAGCGTTTTTGTTGTTATATTACAATTGAAAAAACTGAGGAAAGAGTAATTGTTTAAGGTCAAGCAAATAATTTGTTTTGTATAAAAGACTTTTTCTTAAGTTACCCGGTTCCTAGTGCAGTGTTTCTTCACTGTGTAACAATTAACATCCAGATCCTTGAAATTCAGTTGTCTGTCAGCGTTGGCATATTTCCCGCTAAATCACATCTTAAGGCTTGGTGACATGGGTATGTAGATGAGCTGCTATATAGGGTCTTCAGATTTTTCCACCACTTCATTCACGTTCAATGTTCACTTAGACCCCACTACATAACGAGTGCTAGACAAATGGCTTCTACCTTTGTCTCTTGAAATCTGAAGAAACTTGAGTGCAATTGAATGAGATTAATTTTCCTTTTAATAAATAGGTATTCATATTATCTGAGTTACTAAATTTTTCTTAGCAAGCGTATTTTCAAGAGAAAAAAATAAGAGAAGGTAGAGGAGGAAGAAGGAGAGGAATGGGGGAGGAAGAAAATATAAGGAAGAAAATTTGGTTCTCATAATCCTAGTAAATTGTAGGAAGATCTCTCATTCTCTACAAATTCAGGAGTTTGGTAATTCAGGGCCATTCAGGAAACACTAGATTACATCAGAAAAGATATGTTAATTGATTAAACTATCAGATTATTGTTCTCTTGTTTATTTATAAAGTCAGAATCTTCCAAAAATACTCAAAATAATAATGATCCACCAGTGATCCACTAGTATCAACTTAGCAAATTGTTCATCTGTAGAAAGTATAGTAACTTTACAAAATTACTTAATTAAATCATTTGAATGCTTTGTTTTTAAAAAGTGGATGACATATTAGGTCAAGGATTCTACTTAATCCATTGCCAGAGGGAATATTTTGAATGTTTTATTCTCTTAAACAACACTATAATATGTGATTTGAATTGAGTGTTTACAAAAATATGCACTTTTTCTACAATTTTTATTTTAATAAACCAGTGGGAATTGTTGAGAATGGTGTAGCTTTTTTTGTAACTTCTTCCATCTCTGGTGTAGAGGATCAAAGGCAACCAAATAAAATCAGGTTGTAAAAATGAAATTAAAAAACCTCATTAAGAAGATTAGTTATTAAGTTAAGGCTAGAGAACAAAGTTTCATTTTTTATCAAAATTAGTGTGGTACCAGGGAATTTAGGGACCTAATTAACACATTTCTTTCTGTATACTTGTACTGATTCCATGAGTGGTCACAATTTTGAGTACTTGTTTTATATCAGATGCTTTACTTTTATAGATGAGAAAGCTAAGGCTAAAGGAGGAAAAGCGAATTCCCCAAGGTCAGAGAGTTAGTATCTGTTAATTCTGACCCAACTGAGTGTAACTCCACAGTTTAGGCTTTTAAAAATCTTGCTAAATTTCCTCACCACTTCTTCCAAATCTTAATCATGATTAATTCTTTGTTTTTGCTATAACCAGAAAATGTACCTTAGAATAAAGATGAATTGTACCCATCCATCACCACAAGTGAGAAAGCAGCTTATTTTAAAATAAATTACAAGTGTGCCATAACATTTGACATACTAAGAGTACCATAATTTTCTCCTCATTCAAACAGCAAACAGTGAAATAACAATTTCATTGTCATGTTAAGTAAGTTTTAATCAGACTTACTAAAGAAACTAAGAAGTTTAGCTTTTTGTAATATAGAAATATAATTCATATTAGGATCCTGATTATTATTATTACTAGTGTTATGGCATATTCAAAATGTTAAATTGATTTTGGTTAAGCAGTATTACAGATGAAAATCTGAGGCCTTTCCAAAGCATATTTTGGCTACTTTTGACTTGCTACATGGCTAGATCTTTGCCAGATCTTTGGAACAATGCCTTGTAATGTTTGAGGAATTGACAACTTCCAAACGAAAACATATTTTAGTGATGAAATATACAGGTTTTCAAAGCAAGTAAAAGCATTAAAAAAGTCCTATTTGTAAGATTGTATCATTCTTGTGATTGAGAGAAAATGTCAAGGAGGTACTACTTTTTTCTCTTTGAACCAGCTATAGAAGTTGAACTGACTCTTCATTGGGTATGAAGGGTGAGGCACTATGTTCAAGGTCAGATGAGATGGTAACACAGAAAGATAAAACCAGAGTCCTTTTTATTTTTCAAGAAGATGAAGGATCCATCATTTCTTAAAACTTAGAGAAATTTAACAACAAATATTTTCAAACATTTCTTTGAGCAGAAAATATGAGCTAATTTCCATGGCAGGCACTGAGATTATAGAAATGAATATGATATAATCTAAATATTGGTATAGCTTAATCTTTGTACAAGACAAATGATTGCTAAGGCCACATCTTGTAGATTGGACATCTGTGTATGTGTAGTGAGCCAAGGGCTAGCAATATCCAAGTTATACCCAAATAACTTCCCTAATGAAATTTTCACCACTGACACCATCCCTTTGAATATTATCACCATTTCCAAGATGCCACGACTCTAAGAAGGATTTAAGCAACATGTCTGTGCTCCTATCAGGAGAGAAAAAGCCAGGAGGACTGGTCTATTTTCATGGGGAAAATAAGAATGACAGACTTCCTGAAAAAAAAAAAAAAAGCAAAGAGGTTTGCTAGCAGGAAAGTCATTATCTATGGAATGTTTTTAGCAGAATATTAGCAGAATATGCCTGGCTCTTTTTTTTTTTTTTTTGCAGTACGCGGGCCTCTCACTGTTGTGGCCTCTCCCGTTGCGGAGCACAGGATCCACACGCGCAGGCTCAGCGGCCATGGCTCACGGGCCCAGCCACTCTGCGGCACGTGGGATCCTCCCAGACCGGGGCATGAACCTGTGTCCCCTGCATTGGCAGGCGGACTCTCAACCACTGCGTCACCAGGGAAGCCCTTTGCCTGGTTCTTTTTTTTCAGCTTTATTAAAATATTATAATTAACATACACAAGTGTAAGATATTTAAAGTGTATATCATGGTGATCTGTGTATACATTGTAAAAGGATTAATTATCCCCATCTAGTGAATTAACACATCCATCCCCATGCATATTTACATTTTTTGTGTGTGAGAACATTTAAGTTCAATCCTTTTAGCAAATTTCAATTATACACTACAATGTTATCAACTATAGTCACCATGTATATTAGATCCTCAGACCTTATCATCTGATAGCTGAAAGTTCGTACCATTTTACCAACCTATTTTCCCCACCCCTTAGCCCCTGGCAATCATTTTTCTATTTTGTTTCTATGAGTTGGACTTTTAAAAAAAATTCTACATATAAGGGATACCATGTAGTATTTGTCTTTCTCTGTCAGACTTATTTCACTTAGTTTAATGCCATCAGGATGCATCCATGCTATTGCAAATAGCAGGATTTAATTCTTTTTCATGGCTGAATAATATTTCATTGTATATATTTATCACATCTTCTTTATCCACTCATCCCTTGATGGACAATTAGGCTGTTTCTATATCTTGACTATTGTGAATAATGCTGCAATAAACATGGGAGTGAGTACAGATATCTCTTTGATATCCTGTTTTAATTAACTTTGGATATGCCTGGTTCTTTAGAATTGCTCATGGTAAACAAGTTTCTAATTTATGGTTTGTAGGGTCTGACTCCCAGGAAAATATTCTATCAGCCACATAACTACGTGAATATAAAATGAAGATGTTTAATGAACTAATTGACTCTTTTTGTGTGTAAGTGACGTGATCATACTACCACCAAGAAACTGTATCTATTTCTTGGGCTAAAGCACATTAGATATGCAAAGAAAGGACTGGGGGACTTCCACTAGTAAGGCATGATTATGGTTAAGACTGGCTTGATAATTTGGTTCTTTGTGTTTTCTCACACTCTTGAAAGTATAGGATACAGCTAATCCAGAAGAATAATGTATAGAGACGTGTATATATGATATTTTTCTCCATGTAGTTTTACCTCTTCTCTCTGCCCAACCTTGTACCATTCCACATGTCAATCAACTGTCCAGATATTTTATGAAATTCCTTGACATACATTTTGGTGGGGCATAAAGCAGAAACATACCATATAAACTTTTCTTTCTTAAGTGAAATACTGATAGTGAAAAAATGTCCCAGTAATGATTGGGATGGAACTTCTCATCAGCCTAGCAAAAAAAAAGCTTCAACATGTATTTAAATTTATTTAAGAAGAATAAATAAAGGGTATTTATTCTCCTGGGATTTTTATTTTTTTATTTTTTTGGTTCCCTGACGGAGAATCTACTGAGATTTTTAGACTGAAGCCCATGTTAACCCAGGAGCCATTTACTACTGAGTCAGAGAGAATTAGAGAGAGGATACAGAGATAATAAACAAGAGGGTAGATATAGATTATTTTCAAAACATGAGAGAGAGAGTGATCAGCATATGCCAGTAAAATGATTTTTAATATTTGTCCTGCGCAATCTCTTTAAGTCACATGAGTGCGCGCACACACACACACACACACACACACACACACACACATACACAAATGATAAACGGTGTTTAGACCATGGGCTCTGGAGCCTGGCTACAGTATCCAGCTTCACCAGCCACAACCTCTGAGGCTTTAAGAAAATAAACACAATGTCCCTGTGCCTCAGTTTCCTCATCCGTAAAATAACAGTAACATAGTAATAGTAATTTCCTCATAGAATTATTGTGCTGAGTTAATACATGTAAAGTGTTTCAGTTTTCAAAGCATTTTTATAAAAGAACATTTCTTTACAAGTCAGAAGTATTTGTGTGACCATAAATTTGACTACAAAGTATCTGATAATCTTAATTAAACAAAAACTATACAGTTGGATTAATTGCATATTAATCAGTTAGTTTATTCAGTTAATTTCTACCTAAATTTCTAATGCTGGTTATTAGCATATGAGGCTTCTCTCTACAAATCCTAAGAATTGTAGAGTTATGCTTTCTTTCACAAAAAATATCAGTCTTTAAGATAAAATATGACAATTTTCATGATCACAGCCTAAATGAACATTTTCCTTTGAGGGAAACACTCTAGGTCCATTGGTGAAATTTTAGGGAAAACTTTAGTCATAGCAGTACCCCATTTACAAATAGACTCTGTACCATGTTATTTCTTAGATGATGTATTATTATTTTTCTGTTACAGCATAACAAGTTACTACAAACTTAGCAGCTTAAACAATACCTATTTATTAGCTTACAGTTTTGAGGGTCAGAAGTCTGGCAGGATGTGGCTTGGTTTTCTGTTTAGGGGATCACAGAACTGTAATCAAGGTGTTTCCTGGGGTGAGTTCTCACCTGAAGAGTCTGCAAGAAATCTGCTTCCAGGTTCATCCAGGCTGCCAGCAGAAGGCAGTTCCTTGCAGTTGTGAGACTAAGGTCTCCATTTCCTTGCTGTCTGTAAGCTGGGGTCACTCCTTGCTCTTAGAAGTCACCTGCATTCTTTCTCACGTGGTCCCCTTCAAAGCTGGCAGAAGGTTGAAAGTCCTTTTCATGTCTTAAATCCCTCTCACTTTTTCTTCTGCCACCAGTCTGAGAAAGCTCTCTGCTTTTAAGGGTTCATAGCATTTGGTCAGGACCACCTGGAAAATTTCCCTCACTTAGCATCAACTGTGCCATATAATATAACTGAATTGCAGAGTGGTATCACATCATATTCATAATACTGGGAATTAGGGTGTGGAATTTGAGGATGGGGCCATGATTTTCAGGATTCTGCCTTACACAAATGATGCCATGGTTGGCTATAATGGCTCTTTTTCTGAATCCTTATCTGCTCAAAGTCATCATCAGGGACAGTGTCTCATAGTTCTACGGGTATATTCTTTGGGGTCTCTAGACACATTTAACAAGGGATAGGCAGGAGCTAGACATACAGATGTAAGCTGTAAGAATTTTCTCATAAGCCATCTTGTCCAGCAGTGAAACAGGTTAAGTTTTGATGTAATAAATTTGATATTTCACAGCATATTTGGCTGATAGAAAATGACCTCTTGGTATGGACATTAATGTGAAGTTTCTGCTGTGAGGAGAAAGACTAGACTAAGTGGTTTTTAACTTTCCCCCCCATGCTGATATTGTATGATTCAATGATTTTGAGAATGATTTAACTATGTGGCCTCCTAAACATGAATTTTTATGATGACTAGTATTAACCTTGAATCAGTTAAAATAGATTTAAAAAAAAAACAGGAATTTTAAGAAGAAAAGAACATAAATACTATCTAAACTTCTCACATTTACATATGTAAAAACTAAAGTTCAGAGATATCAAATGACTTTACCAGTTTCCTCAATAACAGATTTTTGAACTCTAATCTAATATTATTCTCCTATTCACATATGTTTGGCTACTTGGCCAAACATAACCATAGAGAAAAATGTCAGGATGAATAATACCTAATTTTGACAGTGGACGTTTTCATTTTCCTTGCAATCTTTACAACTGAAAACTTATTTAAAAAAACTTGATGAGGGCTTCCCCGGTGGCGCAGTGGTTGAGAGTCTGCCTGCCGATGCAGGGGACACGGGTTCGTGCCCCGGTCCGGGAGGGTCCCACAAAACTTGATGAGGCTAGCAGATTCACCTCTATTCTGAGTGCACAGAGACTCAACGAGGACAAGATGGACTTGTAATGAGAGGTCACTAAATGGGTATAAAAACAATTAATTAAAAGAAGACCTATTAGTTTTTACTAAGACATTCCTGGAAGAAAGCAGAAATTCTATGCAATGTAATCTATACGACCTAGGGTTTTGTAACTGAAAACGATAGAATTGTTTGAGAAGAGAGATGATGCAAGCAGAAGGCATGCAGGGGTAGTGAAGAATACATTCAGCAAGGCGAACCTGGAGGGAAAAGGCTCATCAATATTCTTTCCAATATGTCACAAAGGCACATGGGCACTGATCTCAGAATAGGAGATACTGAAAAAAGGAAAACCCTATGGTATAAAAAGTTAAATGTCTCCATGCCATATATTTATGGATATGAATTCACTTCAACAAACATTTATGAGAGGCTACTATGTACACATCCTCAGATTAAGCACTGGGCAATGCAAAAAGAGAAGAGCTTTTGACCAAGTAGAAGTGGGAGGAAGTTCACAGCTAACCAGAAAATGTTACAGTTGTAACAAATTCTGTAATGTAAACACAAAGTAGTACTGCGGGATCACAAATGAGGGAGTAACTAAATGAGACTACGAAAGCCACGAAAGGACTCACAAATATGTGAAATTAGAGCTGATCCTTAATATAATATGATTCAATGGGCTAAAATGAGTGGAATGAAACGTCAGTTAGATTGAAGTGGGACGCATTACCATGAGCAAAACCATCGGGCCATTCCACACTCATGCTCAGATCAGAGAGGGAAGAAAAGATAGGGAAAAACAAGCACACAAACAGTAAGGTATTTTAAATCTAGAGTGGGAAAGGTCTTGATTATTAAGTTGATTGACTCTTCTTCTCTATTAATTAAGGGAAAATCTGATGTTTGACCATAAGAGTAATAACTATAGAGTAATAACTTATTACTCTAATAAATTATTAGAGTAATAACTTTAGTGGAAATGTGGGGGAAAGGCACATGAAGGATGTAAAATGTGAAGCCATGGAGACCTATTAGGAAACTATTCCAGATGTTCAGTGGCTTTTAATAAGGAATTTACATCAAATAATGTTGGACAGTATGAAAAGAAACTGAAGGTTTACAAATATCTCATTTCTTCTTCTCTGATTCTATATTACCTTTTTTACTTGTATTCAGTCTTTATTTTGAATTAACCTAATTAGAATAAAAGATGTAATCAAAACAAATATGCAGCTCTACATCTTAGCAAGGTTTTATTGCCTTCTAACATTTTCTGTCCACTCTCACTGGATTTTTTTTTCTGCTTTATAACAAATTAAATCAGTTATACATATACATATGTTCCCATATCCCCTCCCTTTTGCGTCTCCCTCCCATCCTCCCTATCCCACCCCTCCAGGCGGTCACAAAGCACCGAGCTGATCTCCCTGTGCTATGCGGCTGCTTCCCACTAGCTATCTACCTTACGTTTGGTACTGTATATATGTCCATGCCGCTCTTTTGCTTTGTCACAGCTTACCCTTCCCCCTCCCCATATCCTCAAGTCCATTCTCTAGTAGGTCTGTGTCTTTATTCCTGTCTTACCCCTATGTTCTTCATGACATTTTTTTCCTTAAATTCCATATATATGTGTCAGCATACAGTATTTGTCTTTCTCTTTCTGACTTACTTCACTCTGTATGACAGACTCTAGGTCCATCCACCTCATTACAAATAGCTCAATTTCGTTTCTTTTTATGGCTGAGTAATGTTCCATTGTATATATGTGCCACATCTTCTTTATCCATTCATCCGATGGACACCTAGGTTGCTTCCATCTCCGGGCCACTGTAAATAGAGCTGCTATGAACATTTTGGTACATGACTGTTTTTGAATTATGGTTTTCTCAGGGTATATGCCTAGTAGTGGGATTGCTGGGTCATATGGTAGTTCTATTTTTAGTTTTTTAAGGAACCTCCATACCGTTCTCCATAGTGGCTGTACCAATTCACATTCCCACCAGCAGTGCAAGAGTGTTCCCTTTTTTCCACACCCTCTCCAGCATTTATTGTTTCTAGATTTTTTTTTTTTTTTTTTGCGGTACACGGGCCTCTCACTGTTGTGGCCTCTCCTGTTACAGAGCACATGCTCCGGACGCGCACGCTCAGCGGCCATGGCTCACGGGCCCAGCCGCTCCGCAGCACGTGGGATCTTCCCGGACCGGGGCACGAACCCGTGTCCCCTGCATCGGCAGGCGGACTCTCAACTACTGCACCACCAGGGAAGCCCTGTTTCTAGATTTTTTGATGATGGCCATTCTGACTGGTGTGAGATGATATCTCATTGTAGTTTTGATTTGCATTTCTCTAATGAGTAAAGATGTTGAGCATTCTTTCATGTGTTTGTTGGCAGTCTGTATATCTTCTGTGGAGAAATGTCTATTTAGGTCTTCTGCCCATTTTTGGATTGGGTTGTTTGTTTTTTTGCTATTGAGCTGCATGAGCTGCTTATAAATTTTGGAGATTAATCCTTTGTCAGTTGCTTCATTTGCAAATATTTTCTCCCATTCTGAGGGTTGTCTTTTGGTCTCGTTTATGGTTTCCTTTGCTGTGCAAAAGCTTTTAAGTTTCATTAGGTCCCATTTGTTTATTTTTGTCTTTATTTCCATTTCTCTAGGAGGTGGGTCAAAAAGGATCTTGCTGTGATTTATGTCATAGAGTGTTCTGCCTATGTTTTCATAGATGCAGTTATTTAATCAAAGTAAATTAAGTGTTCATTATCTGTTTTTTATGTACTCTACCAACTCTGAAATGTTATCAATACTGGAATGTTCTGTTAGTCATTAGGCTACTTCTGGTACAAGTAGATTCTGACACAGGTTTTCAGAATCTAGGGATGTATATTGGCCATCATCACAGGCATATGCAGTCAATTGCCAGGTACCACCTGCCTTTATAAAAGTTTATGTTATCTGACTCTGTCCCCATCCAATAACAGACAGTTGAAAAATCTCAGAAATGGCTCCATAAGCCCTTCCCCAAATGGAACTAAAATGGATAAGGGGAATTTACTGTTAAAAATTTATTTTAGAACTTAGACTTTTTTTTCTTTACACTGCCTGGTTCTTTGTAACCAATTTGGTGATGGTTTTATTTGGAGTCAAATGTTCAACTTTTGTTTTTCTTTTGAGTTGTATATAGAACATGCCATTCTTGAGTTATTTGACCTTGGCCAATTAACATTTCAGAGACATTATGTAAATCAGAAAGCTGCGGTGTTATGGGACCAAAGATATTTGACTTCCCAAATTCCAGCAAGTGAATACCAAGAATACAAGAAAGGATGAAGACAGAAGAAAATGTCAAGATGGTAATATACCAAAATCATCATCATCATTATCACCACCTTTACCATCATCATAACCAAGGCTCTAAACACACTCCTGAAAAAGACGAAGATGAGGCAACCTGGTGAGAGGGTCCAGCCATATCTCAAGTGCTTAATAGTCACATGTGGCTAGTGGCTACCATATAGGCATAATTCTAGAACCTGTAGGTTGTCAGGCTTACCTCAGTAAAATTAGGAATTCATTTGTTAAAGTCCTTTAATAAATATTTTGGGTTTATTTTATTACATTTTATTTTATTTAATTTATTTTTTTATTTTTTATTTTTTTGGCGGTATGCGGGCCTCTCATTGTTGTGGCCTCTCCTGTTGCGGAGCACAGGCTCCGGACGCGCAGGCTCAGCGGCCATGGCTCACAGGCTCAGCTGCTCCGCGGCATGTGGGATCTTCCCGGACCGGGGCATGAACCCGTGTCCCCTGCATCGGCAGGCGGACTCTCAACCACTACACCACCAGGGAAGCCCTATTTTATTACATTTTAATGTATTTTTATATGTTCATAAGTCTTAAATTTTTATGTAGTTTGCTTTTACATTTTTATTTATTCAGTTGCTTTTATACCTATAATGGCCTTTCTAGCAAAGTATTGTTTATATGTTCAGCTATGCTTTCTTATTTATAGTTTACTTTTTGTCTAAGCCTTTTAATTTTGTCTTAGCTGGTTATGGTATATGATGTAAGGTAAAGATCAGTAATCTTCTAAAAGTTTAGATAATTTTCTTAACAACATTTTTTGAATAATCCTTTATTTCCCCATTGATTTGTAATATCACCCAATACATAAATTCTAGTAGAGGTACCTTTTTTCCCCTCATTTTTGACTCTTCTTTCTATTTCTTTTAGAATCACTTTGTCTAGATAAATATCACATTAAATTTTTTATTGGAACTACATAAATTTATAATTGTCATGGGAAGAATTCCCACCATTTCTTGATCACCCTATATTTCACTGATCACCTCAACCATTACACTTCAATATGCCATTCTTTAACCTGTGCCCTGTTTAACTTTCTTCTTGGTATTCTTCCTCACCCAACACTGTATTGCTTAGTGCTTATGATTGGTATAACCAATTACGTTTCATTAGGGAAATCCTATTAAAGCATAGTATCTATAAATCCTAGAGCAATGCAAGCATGTAGCAGATTCTCAGTAGATACACACTGTACTAGGAAAGAATGGAGAATTGAGTTATTTACAATGTTTCATTCTGTCTTCAAGAATCCTGAATTAGAATAATATAGACAGCTGAGCAAATATATAATAAAAATAGATATATGAGGGGCTTCCCTGGTGGCGCAGTGGTTGAGAGTCCGCCTGCCGATGCAGGGGCTATGGGTTCGTGCCCCGGTCCGGGAAGATCCCACATGCCGTGGAGCGGCTAGGCCCGTGAGCCATGGCCCCTGAGCCTGCGTATCCGGAGCCTGTGCTCCGCAATGGGAGAGGCCACAAAGGTAAGAGGCCCGCATACCGCAAAAACAAAAACAAAAACAAACAACAAAAACAAAAATAGATATATGAAGTTATAATTTAAAAGTTTTCAGGCAAATAACAATTGCTGAGTGAATACAAAATGCCAATATTATTTCTGGAAGCTATATCTTCTTTCTCTTTGTCTTCCCAGTTACTTAAAGAGATTATCTGTTTGGTTTTAAAGGTAAGCTACCTGAAGTACAGGCTCAGAGACAGTATGTAACATATTCAGATTTAAAGTAGCATATGGGAGAGATCAAGTCCAAAGCTTTTTTTTAAAATTTATTTTATTTTATTTTATTTTTTACCTCTTCTATGTGTGCAAATAAATTAACGAAGCAAAACTTGCAAGAGTTTTTTCTTGGAGATGTGCTGGGGAATTTCACATATATCATCTCATTTAGCACTGATTGCAATCCTTAAAATATAATCTCCATTTTTTTCTAATAATTGAGGCTAGTTTGAAATTCAGATAGTCCTACAAACAGGATAGATTCACAATGGAGACTTGACCACACATCTAATTTGCATGGTGGTGAGTCATCATGAATGACCATTTCACCATTTTCAAGAAAATGTTTATGTCCTCATTCTTTTATTTGTCACAAAAGTTTTCAATGCAGATAGAATTTCCTTGATGATCAATCCCATTCAGAAAGGGTACAATGAACAATAGTGCTAGCTGAAGAAAGTTGAGGCAGAAACGTTCTTCAATCTCATGTGGACTCCAAAGTTTTTCCACGTTTCTCACTTTTTTCAAATTAATTAAAAGGAATCATTTAAAAAATACGTAGAAGACAGGACACATTGAATCTTCTCATGTCTTCTTCACAGCCACTGCTTATTTTGTGCCAGCTTATGTACAACTAATAATCTACCCCACAAATTCATTCAAGCTACAGTAATTTAATAGGGATCTGCATCTATAAGTTTTAATTGTTTAATCAGGCTGTGAATAAACCAAAGTAGGTTAATTTTTAAAATCCTATTTGGAGCAAATGTTTTAACTAAATTTGAAACTTAGCCAACACCTGGTCAGATTATAGGAAATAAGTAAAACAGACAAACTGACTAAAATTGTGTTCGCCATTATCTATCACTTGGCTTTGTTTTGATAAATCAACAGTTTTCTAAACACAGTCCTTGCAATTAATTGAAAGGGGGTCGTTAAACCAAAAGTCGTGTTATTCTAAACATAATTATTTGATAACAATGTGTTGTTATGCCACGCTAGTTTTAAGAACAGATACTTGGAAATACTGGTTGAGACAATATTATGATGTACCAGCATAGTACGGTACACTGAATAGTTAAGACACCATATCCCCTATATTCTGGTCCTCCTAGGTTTGTGGGTGTAACTGAGTCCTTAGTATATTTTTAACTATTAAAGGAATATGTATTTTTATATAACATTAAGGCATAATAGTACAAGGTGTCCCTAATGTGTGTAGTTAATCTCTGCTCATTACTGCAGTCCTCCAGGGATGGCAGCTCACAGTGCAATGTGAACACTAATTACTTTCAATATTCCATACTTAGGAACTAGTCCCTTTTCAAAATTATTTTCCTACAACTATCACATGGGAAAAGCAAAGCAATTATTTTCAACTACAGAATTGGAAAAGGAAACTCAAGTTCACTCAACATTTCACTCAACACTGGGGACAATACTGAACATTTATTGCAGCAGCAGATGATACTAAAGTTCTGTCTTTGCAGGTAATACACTGATTCCCTAGAGAAGCAATAACCAGCTATTTCAGTATGATAAAAGAAAGAGTTGTCTTATTTTAGTACTTGATCGAGGTACCTACATTTGGAAATTTTATGATCAAAACTCACGAGACAGCATTTTACAGCAACTATTTCACTTAAAAGCTAGAGCCTGGATTCTCCAGGTGCATTATTCTCATTGTTGTGGAGAACGTCTGTTGACTGAAAGAGAAATAGCATGAAAAGAAAATTAAAATCCTAACTCAGGGTGAAGGAAATTACTTGAATTTTATTATTAGGAATAGATGATACAGCCTATTAAGTGGTACTGGGATGGTTTATTATCTTTGGATAGGTGATATTCATTATAGCAGCATAAATTACAATATTATTTTAACAATGTAAATTACATTAAAACAATATAAATTATTTTTGATGCTCTATACTTAACATGACTATAATTGATAAGTTCTTATATTTTATTAATTAAAATTTATAATTTAATGAAAAGGAGGAAATTTTACTTACATTAATTTATGTCTACTTTTTAAAACTTCTCAGTGTGTACTTTATAGAATCACTTATGTGTTCGCTTGAGATATTTTTCTGGACTTTGTATATAATTACCTTAGATTTAGCTGAAACAAACTGATTCTGATAGATTTTTAAATAACCCTAATATTGATTATAAATTATTTTGATTTATATCTGCAATATGGTTCAAATTTATAATTTCACTTGTGATATCTTTAGTTGATTTCAAAATATCTTCATATAGATAGTGTGATGTGTTTTGTCATCAAATGACATTATCAAAAAAGGGAAAAATAATCTATAGAATGAGAGAACATATTTGCAAATCATATGTATGATAAAAATCTAATCCCAGAATATATAATGAACGCTTGAAATTCAACAACATAATGACAAACAATCAAAATCTAAAAATTGTCTTGATAGATTTTCTCCAAAGAAGATATATAAATTGCCAATAAGTGCATGAAAAAATGCTCAAAAGCATTAATCATTATGGAAATGCAAATCAAATCACTATGAGATACCACTTCACACCCACTAGGATGATGATAGCATTAAAAAAATGGAAAATAACAAGAGTTGGTGAGAATGTGGAAAAAATTAGAATCCTCATACAATGCTGGTGGGAATGCAAAATGGTACAGTTTGGTGGTACCTCAGAAAGCAAACAGAATTACCATATGATTCAACAATTCCACTCCTAGGTATATGCCCAAAGATCTGAACATGGAACTCAGACAGATACTTATAGTACAGTGTTCATTGCAGTATTATTCACAAGAGCCAAAAGGTGTACACAACCTGTGTCCAACAACAGATAAATGGAAAAAACAAAATGTGGCATGTACATGCAATGAAATATTATCCAGCCTTAAAAAGGACTGAAGTTCTGTTGCATACAACAGTATGGATGAACCTCAAAAACAGTATGCTAACTGAAAGAATCCAGACACAGAAGGTCACATATTTATGACTCCACTTATATGAGACATCCATAATAGGTACATCGAGACAAAAAGGAAGATTGGTGGTTGCCAGTTGTTGAGATAAGATGGGAATGTGGAGTGACTTCTTAATGGCATGGGGTTTCCTTTTAGAGTAATGAAAATATTTGTGAACTTAGAGGTGGTGGTTGTGCATATGTGATGTACTAAATGCCACTGAATTATGTACTTTAAAATGGTCGATTTTATGTGATGTGAATTTTACCTCAATTTATTAAAAAAGCAGTTGTTTGTTTTCTGCAAGGTTGTGGTGTGAGGGGTAGTGATGGCAATGATTTTGAGTTGCCTGACTCCTGTCCTCTCCACCTTTAGGAAAATATTCAGGAGTCTGTGCACATATCATGGTTAGATGCCAATACCAAACACATATACTATACAAACCATATATCCCCTTTTACCCAAATAAATAACATTTCTCGTGTTTTTTTTTTTTTTTTTTTTTTTTTTTACTATAATTAAAGCACCAAATGTATAAACCTTTCCTGGATAATCACTTCTCTTCCTATCAGTTTCATTAACACTAAGTTGCATTTAGTCTTATACCTTAATGAATTTACTTTTCAACCATTTAGTCAACAAATATTTATTGGGCACTTATTCTCTGTGCATGGGATACCTCAGTGAATTAAATAAAGATCCCTGATTATAAGGATTTTACATTCCAGCAAATAGAGATAGACAATAAAGAATGAATATAATAAATAATTTATGTAATATCTTCATAGAGGCTATGGAATAAAAAGGTTTAGAATACAGTAAGGAGATGGAGTGATTGTTCTGTGTAAAAGTTTTAATAGAACATAAAGTCAATTGGGTAAAACCAGTGCTGCCTTTTTTTCACTTGAGTGTGGAATATTATAAGGGTTATATAATGTTATAAGGGTTATATATTATAAGAGTTCATAAATTAAACATAAACAGTGTTGTCTTTAATCTTTTAATTTTTTATTTGCACTATTCCTTTCTTTGCATTTTGGAAAATTAAGAACAATTTTTGTTATTTTTGTTTGCTTGTTTTCATGGTACTTTCCTCCTTTAATTGTGACATAGATCATATAAAAAAACATATATTTTAAAACTCACCAAATCAGCAAAAAATAAAGAGTATACTGGTGTAACATTAAAATCTTTTAAAGTAATTAATAATGAGGTTGAACCAATCTTCTTATATGTTTATTTGTCTCTTGGATTTCCACTTTTACACAGTGCCTGTTTATTATTCATCATCAATTAAGAGGTAGATTGCCTTTGAAAACATGTGAATATTTAAATTAACCTTTGCTTGGGATACTTATTAAAATAAATATTTATAAGTAGTTATAGATATGTTTTGCTCTTGAAAATCTAAATTACTAATTAACATATCATTTTACTTTATTTAACACTTCCTGAAAGGAAGCCAGTTCAAATATAGTTTACCCACATCTTTAAATCAACACTTTACTTATGCACGCTGCACCTGCATTGGGAACCGTTTCTAAGGTCTTCACAGTCTGTTGACACAAATGATGTTACATCAGAGTCACTATCCCAAGTTTTCTGTTTGTGTTCCCACCAGCAAAGGAAGGATCTTCAGGACTCTGGAACATTCTCACTAATAATATCTGAGGAGGTATTTTGAAGGTTCACAGACCTAAGTACACACTGGAGTTCTCACTCTGTTTTTGCCCTGTTCTTTCTTCTATTCCAGTTCACTGTGGAAGAAGCCCAGAGCTGCCTCAGTTCTCTGTTGCTTTTGGAACTCACAATGAGAAGACCAACATCCACACTAGAGGTGGTACGTACCAAGGCTTTCAGATTTTCCAGTCTCCTCCTTCCAGACAGTGTTGAGTGCTTTACAGAAGAGTAAAGGGTCCATTTCCCAATGATTGTTTGTACTGTCACCATCTGAAATCTGAAGCAAGTACCCTGGGTATATTATACATTCTAAAACCTTCTCACAAGAAGACAACTTCTTTAGCACTTTACCTCTAGTACCTCCTTTCACATGGAATGAAATTCTGTTCAAAGAGGTTTGCCAGGGCACAGATACCATACTTTCCCTTCTGCTAGCTTTATGTGGTCTCAGAGTCTCCTGACTGGTCCATCTCCCTATCCAACCTAAGACAAACATTCAATCGAAAACCCCTCGCATTGCTGACTCCTGCTAAAAGATTTTGAGGCAGCACTCAGGGTCTCACCATTCAGCAGGCATTCAAACTTGAAATCTTCATTCTGCAGCAGGAGCACATTGCTAATTTGGACCGGTTTTGATCTGAGGCTGCCACAGATTGGGTGTATGAATCGAAAAACTTCCTTATTCCAAGTTTCTCAGTTCCCCTCTTTAAAAATTGAGAAGGGTAATAAGAATGTATATCAATGTAATTAAGATAATGCCTACAAAATGCCTCAAGCATAAGCCAGGTGTATACTTCACATTTAGTACATTTATCTTTATAATAGAAAGATGGAGTCATGAATTTCGATGTTATTAATTTCGAACTTCGGAAAACTCAAAGCCGTTTTGCTATTTTTGCTTTTTGTCTTTATTAGAGCTTCCTCCTTTAATTATGAAATATAATGTATAACAAATACGTCATTTAATACCCATCAATTCAGCAAAAGTCTAATAGTACAACATTAAAATATTTTATGTAGTTAATAGAGAGGTTGAACACATATGTTTATTTGTTCCTTGGGCCCTGTTCAAGCATATTGTCCAATTTTTATAAGTCTTTTTCTATTGATTTATAGGAGTTCTTTATGTATTTTTTATACCAGTTCTTTTGTCAGCTATGTTTGTGACAAATATCTCCTTCCACTGTCTATATAATTTTATTTCCCTTATTTATCAGGCTTTCAATTTAATGTGATTAAATTTATCGATAGTTTTCTTTGCAAAGTATTTTCTTTACTTTTTGATCCATTGAAATAATTTTTTCCTATCGTACCCTAGGATCAGGAGAATATTTGCCTATATAATTTTTTCAAAGATTTATAGTTGGAACTTTTCATTTAGTTCTTTAATCTACTTGCGGTCGATGTTTTTATACAGTGTATGATAGAGGTTCATTTTTTTTTACCTGGTAGGGAGTTTAGATAACATTATTTTCAGCACTGCTCTACAATGTCACCTCTGTCGTAGGATGAAGAGCCCATATGTGAATACATCTCAGGTTTCCCTTTTTATTTCAAGTGGTCCATTTGTTTCTACTTGTCCATAGCCACATTTATCACAATGACTTTAAAAATAATTATTTTCTGGTAGAGAGAAATCCTTTTACCACTTCCTTCTACTTCAAAAGAGCCTTACCTATCCTTAACTTTTGACATCATATACATTTTAGAATTAGCTTGTCAAGTTCCACAAAGTCCATATAAGCAAACCTAAAAGGACTTGGTTTGTAAATTTATTAATCATTTTGAGTTGAATGTATACTATCTTATAGCTTCGTACAGCAACATGGTATCTTCCTCCATTTACTTATCTTCTTTATTGTATTTCAATAGAGTTTTATATTTTCCCTATAGAATTATTTACATCTTTAAAAATATTTCTATGTAATAATACTTCTATTTGTTTTAACTGGCATCTTTCTCATTTGAAATTTATCACTTGGTTGTAGATATCAGGGTTGGCAGACGGTAGCCTGTGGCCACATCTGGCCCTTTTCCTGGTTTTGTAAATAAACTTCATTAGAATACAGTCAAGTACATTTGTTTATGTATTGTCAATACTATTCTTGGGCTGCAATGACTGAGTTGAGTAGTTTTGAGACAGACCTTATGAATTGCGAAACCTAAAGTAATTATTATACTATCTGGCCATCGATAGAAAATATTTGCCCACCGTTGGCATATGGGAATGTACTGATATTGCTTTTTCTTCTTTTCTTTTCTTTTTTTTTTTTGCATGTAGCAACCCTTCCAATTCCATTAATTAATCTGTACACAATTCTATCATCTGCAAGTAATAACAGATTTGTTTCCTTTTCGTTTTTCTAATTCTCTCTTGCTCTCTCTCTCACTTTACTGAGCTGGCTAGAATTCTAGCACAAGGTAGAAAAGAAAAGAAGTCTATCACGTGGATAGCCTTGTTATTCTGTTATATGTTTTGAATATTTATTTAAGAACATCTATTTATATTCCTAGTTTGATATTTTCTTTTAGATTTGGCTTTTTCCAAAATGCTTTTTTTTTTTTTTTGCATCAGTTGAGAGAATTGCTGGATATTTTTCATTTAATTCTACTAATGTGATAGAATACATGAACTTATAATTTGCATTTCTGGTACAGATCTAACTGTATTAAGATATATTTTCTTTCTTATCCCTTTTTAATTTGGCCTAGTTCATTTTGATTTTTTTCAAATTTTTGTTGTTCTCAAGAATTTTATTAGTTATTGTCAGAAGGATGATTAGTCTGAATAAACTAGTCTGTAATGCCAGAAATGAAGTTCTGTTTTTATGACTTTTAATACATTAAAATGTTCAAAGCAGAATCTTCTTCTGTACAATTTTATCTTTAGACCCTTCAGAAAGGGGAGGTTGACTTAAAATCAGTAAATTTTTAAAATTAAGAGCTCAGTAAGGAATTCATTTAATTTGTGGTTCAGACTTTAGGAATAATAAAACCATTTCCTTCTTATATTAACTTTAGTGTAGAACTATTGCATATTCTTTTTTTCATGTATGTATTTCAACATAAACATAAAACAGGTATTGTTTATAAGCATACAATATTTAGAAATGGTCATTTTGCCTCTAAAATAAAAATCTGTGATTTTTTTTTTCTTTTGCGGTATATGTGGGCCTCTCACTGTTGTGGCCTCTCCCGTTGCGGAGCACAGGCTCCGGACGCGCAGGCTCAGCGGCCATGGCTCATGGGCCCAGCCGCTCCGCAGCATGTGGGATCTTCCCGGACCGGGGCACGAACCCGTGTCCCCTGCATCGGCAGGTGGACTCTCAACCACTGCGCCGCCAGGGAAGCCCTGTGGTGTATTTTTGCTAAATTATATTGATCTCTATGTGGCTGACCATTATTTCGAATGAAATTATTCTAAGTATATTTTTCTGTAAAAACTTGCCATCTGTGGGTGGTGTGTCCACTGTTGGTTCAATTTTCAAAATATTGCTGTGTATTTTGGGTCATTTATCTGCAACTTTGGCTGGGGTAAGCATCAGAATTGACTTCTAAAAGCCTATTCCATGTTTTGATATGTTCCTCACATGTGCACTTTGTAAATGAACAAGAGACATAATGTCAATTAGTATCAGAATTACAGATTCCCTTGACAGCCTCTCTTCTCAGGGATTTTCCTGATACTCATCAGAATATCTTTACCTGTTCATAAATACAGGGTTCTCTCTGAGATTTATCCTCCCACACTGTTGAGTAGTTCTGTGGGATTGGGTCTGAACTTGGGACAAAGCAGTGAGAAAAGAAGAAAATATATTGGACATTCCCTTCACGTTCTTCAAACAACACGGGCCCTTTTCCCAATTCTTCTATCCAAGGGGTAGGGTTTGCTTTGTTTTGTTTTTTCCTACATTTCCAGTTTACTGCTCTGCTACTGCAGGGTAGTTCTTCAATGAAATCTGTCCTCAGGGAAGGGATGAAACTTTAAAAAGAAAAAAGAAAAGGAGATGAAGAAGAAAGAGAAGGAGGAGGAGAAGAAGAAGAAGAAGAAGAAGAAGAAGAAGAAAAATAAGCAAGGATTCTCTGCACATGTTCCAGGTCATAAGAGCCTTTTTGCCATCCCCTGGTTAGAAATTTAGGGTTCCTCTAGAAGTTTTACTGAGTATCCCATCATGCAGTTCTATAACTTGGCCTGACTTTGAGTCAAAGCCAGGAGATGAAGGAGAAAAAAAATAACCCCTGCCACCAAATGGGTTAAATTTGAAGATTGAGCCCCCCTCACTTCACAAAGTCTGCCTATTACAATCAATACAATCAATATCAATATGTGATATTTTCAAATATCAAATATAATATCTCATGAAAAAGGCTTCACTCTTCATTATAAGATATCTTGACAGTAGTATTCTTTTATTTTTCAGAAAACTTTAAATTCATAGTTAAGATTCAAAAACACTGCAATTTTGATTAAAATTATTAAATGCTTAATCTATCTTAGAGAAATGGCATTTTAAAAATTATTTTCTCATTAATAATTATTTCTCCATTTAGTGAAATATTACTTATGTCTCTCAAGAAAGGTTTTTAGCTTCCTTCAAAAAATAATTAAAGTGTTTAAACTTCTTAAGTATTTTTTCATCAGGTATAATTGTGAAGATTTTTTCCACTTTTATTTATAACCTACAGTTCAATAGTGTTTCTATCTGTATAAACACAGAGAACTTTGTCTAAAATTAAAATAAATTTGATGAGCTAAAATAAAGCAATGCTTTGTATTTATGACTCTCTTTGTTGAGTCAGAATTTCAAAAGATATTGACCTTAAAATTCAGCACATTTTGCTATAAATATTTGCCTTTGTCTGAGATGTCTGTTTTTCTTTTATTCATCTGTTTTTATAAATATTTCAACATTTTTTTTTTGTTTTTTTGTTTTTGATTTTTTTGTGTGGTACGCGGGCCTCTCACTGTTGTGGCCTCTCCTGTTTCAGAGCACAGGCTCCAGACGCGCAGGCTCAGCGGCCATGGCTCACGGGCCCAGCTGCTCCGCGGCACATGGGATCTTCCCAGACTGGGGCACGAACCCGTATCCCCTGCATCGGCAGGCAGACTCTCAACCACTGTGCCACCAGGTAAGCCCCAATATTTCAACATTTTACCAAATTGCCATTTGATCTCTTAGGACTTTTTAAAGTGGGAGGGAATTGAAGAGGTTCAGAACAAATATCTCCAACATGTGCCACTATTTTGAGGTGTGGACTGTTTTGCTGAAGGCAATCAAGACCCAGCAGATTCAAGAAAAACTTTTACCTCTCTCTTAACTGCCTGAAAGAATTTAGATAGAGGGGTTGGTCCAGGAAGAGAACTATCAGCAGAGATAACTACAAAGAACATGAGTGAAGTGTGGTAAGCTGGTGGGGAGCTGACTGAGTCTGGAGATCAAATTCCTCCATTGTCTCTGCATAGCACGGCAAACATTTGTTTACCAAACATTCGCTCACCAAACATTTGCTCTTCCTGTGTTCCTGTACATTTTCCTCAACCCCCTTGAAGTTCCAGACTCCTACCCTGCTTCTCCTTAAATCAAAATCTCATATAAGCCTCAATTGCCTGACTGCACGTGGGCCTCATAGTCTTACAGGACTCCTGTATGTATGTAATTAAATTTTCTCCTATTTATCTGTCTTATGTCAATTTGATTATTAGACTAGCCAAAGAACCTAGAAGGGTGCAGGGAAAATTGTTCCTCCCCTACAGGATAAAAGGAGTTATTTTGTATAAATAAAACTTTTGCACATTTTAATGAAATTTGTGAGAATGGCCTGGAATCTAGTATGTAGCAGTTGCTCCATGGGGTCAGACTCACTTTGGGACATCTGGGCAAATCTCCAGCTCTCTAGCAAGATAGTTAGCTCAGAGTCTCAGAGCTTGTGCTTTGGGCTGAATTTTTTTCCTTTTTCTGGAAATAGGAGAAAAATAGTGAATATTCAGGTTTAATTTCAGTTACTGTTCTTTTTAAATACACAATATTGCTAAGTGAATTAGTAAATATAAAGTAAATAAAATGATGCCCAGGATATAAAAATCATTTTTAAAAAAGCAATCACCCATTTTCTAATAAAGTTCTATTTCTACTAAAACTTCTATTTGACTTATACTCTTTTCTTATAAATTATATATAAATTGAAAGTATATAATAATAATAACAGGGAATTTAATACTGTATTTTTATAGCACTTCATCTAAGTCATAATAGCAAGATGTTGGTGTTTAAACACCTCACAGGCAGATTTTGGATCCTTCATGATTAATCAAAGCATGTGTTTATAGATATTAATTTTAAAATCCTTTCTTCAGTTATCGCCATTGTCTTAATTCCTCTTCCCACTCGCAAATGATCTTTATTCACAACTTCACCTCATTCGGGAGTTATAAAAGCAATTATTTAACTTTATCTTTTCACTTTTGAAAATCTGTAATGGGACCAACTTTACCCACCAGCTGTCGTGAACCCTGCAAGCTCACCCTAAACTCAATCCCAACCACTAACTCCCTTGCCCGCCTTTTCTAGAGAGATTGTAAAAGCTAAATATTCCCTTTTTTAGCCCCTATTGCAGATGGGATTTACTTATGTCACTGATCTGGCTAATGAGATGAAGGCAGGAGACTCTTGGCACCACCATGTAGACATAAACATGATGACCAGAGCCATGGCAGCTGGTCACACCAGGAAAGAAAAGCCAAGGGAGTCACAGAAATAAAGCTGGAAGGGCATCAAGGAGTCACAGAACCAAGAGCTTCATTGACCCACATGCTTCTTGTTACATGAGAAAATTCAACTTCTATTTCCTAAAGCTGACATTAGTGAAACATTCCAACTGATCCACCGGCATTACTATTTCCTGAGGGTGTTATAAGGTGTTATTCCCATCCTGTACTTGAATGGTTGGATGAGATAAAGTCATAAATAAATAAATAAATAACAAAATAAACAAGCAAAAATTCTGCCCAATGTAATTGTAATATAAAATGCCAAAGGAAAGCAATAATTGCCAAGAACTGAGAATGCATTCCAGCTGTTTCATATGATCTCATATGTAAATTATATATATGTATATACATAATTTAATGTATATATTATATAATATAATGTAATATATATGTTTTCTGTTTGTGATTACATAAAACGTGGAGGAGTATTTTTATAAATCACATTTTCATTAATATGCTTTAAAAAATAGATGTATTCTTGTGGTATAAAAACACAGTAGGAATTTCGGATATTGTTTTCTAAAGGCACAATGAGAAGTCTCTCTCTTTGCTGTCCTCCAGTCACCTAGCCTCCTCTCCTGAGACAACCTCTCAACCTCTACTATTAATGCTTATATTTTCTCTCATAGATATTACTAATCTGTCTTTAAAGGTGTGTGTAAAATATGTTTTGTGTCTGTAAAATAAAAAGCAGACATTTAATAATACACTCCTCACCTCTATTGACCCTACAGCCCTGTTACTTTTATTGGTAAGAATGTAAAAATTGACTGTTTCCTGTTCTGCCTTGGGGGTCTACCCAATTTTGCCTCCACACAGTATCCTGAAGCTTGCATTGGTCAACAACTTGCTATGATTTAGCTACACAATTTGTTGGTTTTATTTTGGGATTTAGAACCTCCTGGATTATCCAGCCTCCTCCATTTCCCACAAAAATCATTTGAAGTTTGACTTTTCATACCATTTCCTGAAAGGAGACCTTAGTGAGCTGAGACCCTTTTCCTTCCTTGGAACTTACTGCTCTTTCCAGCACTACCGCTACAACGCATATACCACCACCACCCCAACTGAAACAACCTGTGGATTTTGTCCCATTTCCTATACACAGGCAGGGAATGGTATGTGACACAAATGCATATCAAACTGAGTTAAATGAGATTAATTAGATGTTGCTTTGGTATGACTCTTTTACTTAGATTTATGTAAATTCTATCTGATCTAAACATTCAACCTCTAAAGACATTTTGCTTTACTTATTCATCCTCAGCCCCACTGGGGGAAAATGAAATCAGTTATTATTCAGTTAATTGAACTGCTATTAACTTGTTCATTCCTATTGAACTCAAGGATAGCATACTTTTACATTTTGATACACTCAGATACTGGCACAGAACCTGATTCAATAAGTGTAGTGATCATTTGCTTTACTCAATACTCAGTTTATTGGGAGTTGCCTAGAGGTCCAGGGTTAAGACTCTGCTCTTTCACTGCCCAGGACATTAGTTGGATCCCTGGTCTGGGAACTAAGATCCCGGCATGGCCAAAAAAAAAAAAAAAAAAAAAAGAAAAAAAGAAAAACACTCAGCTACCGACCAAGTATGAGTTTGTTAAATTAGTTAATAATATTTTCTGATTTGATCCTGTGTGGCACAAGATAGCATTTCCATAATTAATCACTTTGTAATACAAAATTTTTGTTGGAATTACCCTGCAATTTGCTAGGGCAGTGTCAGTTGTGATTTCTCCTTTTTCATTTCTAATTTTATTGATTTGCATCCTCTCCCTTCTTTTCTTGATGAGTTTGGTTAAAGGTTTATCAATTTTGTTTATCATCTCAAAGAACCAACTTTTAGTTTTATTGATCTTTGCCAGTGTTTCTTCATTTTTGTTTCATTTATTTCTGCTCTGATTTTTATGATTTCTTTCCTTCTACTGACTTCGTGTTATCTTTGTTCTTCTTTCTCTAGTTGCTTTAGGTGTAAACTTAGATTGTTTATTTGAGATTTTTCTTGTTTCTTGAGGTGAGATTGAATTGCTATAAACTTCCCTCTTAGAACTGCTTTTGCTGCGTCCCGTAGGTTTTGGGTTGTCATGTTTTCATTGTCATTTGTTTCTATGTATTTTTTAATTTGCTCTTTGATTTCTTCAGTGATCTCTTGGTTATTTAGTAGTGCATTGTTTAGCCTCCATGTATTTGTGGTTTTTACAGTTTTTTTCCTGTAATTTATTTCCAGCCTCATAGCATTGTGATGAGAAAAGATGCTTGATACGGTTTCAATTTTCTTAAATTTTCAGAGGCTTGATTTGTGACCCAAGTTGTGATCTATCCTGGAGAATGTTCCATGCACACTTGAGAAGAAAGTGTATTCTGCCAATTTTGGGTGGACTATCCTATATATATCAGTTAAACCTATCTGGTCTACTGTGACATTCCTTATTTATTTTCTGTTAGGGTGATCTGTCCTTTGGTGTAAATGGGGTGTTAAAGTCCTCTATTATTGTGTTACTGTCGATTGCCCCTTTTATGGTCATTAGCATTTACCTTATGTATTGAGTATTCCTATGTGGGGTGCATAAATATTATACCACAGAAATATCAAGGGTTATAGAGACTACTACAAACAACTATATGCCAACAAAATGGATAACTTCGAAGAAATGGACAAATTCTTAGAAAGGTACAATTTTCCAAGACTGAAGCAGGAAGAATTAGAAAATACAAACAGACCTAACACAAGTAATGAAATTGAAACTGTAATTAAAAATCTCCCAAATAACAAAAGCCCAGGACCAGGTGGCTTCACAGGTGAATTCTATCAAACATTTAGAGAAGAGCTAACACCTGTCCTTCTCAAACTCTTCCAGAAAATTGCAGAGGAAGGAACACTCCCAAATTTGTTCTGCATAGCCACCATCACCCTGACACCAAAACCAGACAAAGATATCACAAAAAAAGAAAATTACCAGTATCACTGATGAACATAGATGCAAAAATCCTGAACAAAATACAAGCAAACAGAATCCAATACATTAAAAGGATCACACACCATGACCAAGTGGGATTTATCCCAGGAATGCAAGGATTCTTCAATATATGCAAATCAATCAATGTGATACACCATATTAACAAATTAAGGAATAAAAACCATATGATCATCTCAATATATGCGGAATAAACTTTCAACAAAATTCAACACCATTTATGATAAAAACTCTCCAGAGAATGGGCATAAAGGGAACCTACCTCAATATAATAAAGGCCATATATGACAAACCCACAGCAAACATCATACTCAGTGGTGAAAAACAAAGTATTTCCTCTAAGATCAGGAACAAGACAAGGATGTCCATTCTCGCCAGTCTTATTCAACATAGTTTTGTAAGTCCTAGCCACGGCAAACAGAGAAGAAAAAGAAATAAAAGAAATACAAATTGGAAATGAAGAAGTAAAACTGTCACCGTTTGCAGATGACATGATACTATACATAGAAAATCCTAAAGATGCTACCAGAAAACTACTAGAACTAATCAATGAATTTGGTAAAGTTGCAGGATACAAAATTAATGCACAGAAGTCTCTGGCATTCCTGTACACCAACAATGAAAAATCAGAAAGAGGAATTAAAGAAGCAATCCCTTTTTCCATTGCAACAAAAAGAATAAAATACCTAGGTATAAACCTACCTAAGGAGGCAAAAGACCTGTATGCAGAAAACTATAAGGCACTGATGAAAGAAATCAAAGATGATATAAACAGATGGGAAAATATACCATGTTCTTGGATTGGGAGAATCAATATTGTGAAAATGACTATACTACCCAAAGCAATCTACAGATTCAGTGCAATCCCTATCAAACTACCAATGGCATTCTTCACAGAATTAGAACAAAAAATTTTACAATTTGTATGGAAACACAAAAGACTCTGAATAGCCAAAGCAATCTTGAGAAAAAAAAAAAAAAAAACGGAGCTGGAGGAATCAGGCTCCCTGACTTCAAACTATACTACAAAGCTACAGTAATCAAGACAGTATGGTACTGGGACAAAAACAGAAATATAGATCAATGGAACAGGATAGAAAGCCCAGAGATAAACCCATGCACATATGGTCACCTAATTTATGACAAAGGAGGAAAGAACATACGATGGAGAAAAGACAGCCTCTTCAATAAGTGGTGCTGGGAAAACTGGACAGCTACATGTAAAAGAATGAAATTTGAACACTACCTAACACCATACACAAAAATAAACTCATATGGATTAAAGACCTAAATGTAATACCAGACACTATAAAACTTTAGAGGAAAACATAGGAAAAACACTCCTTGACATAAACCACATCAAGATCTTTTTTGACCCCCCTCCTAGAGTAATGAAAAAAAACAAAAATAAACAAATGGGACCTAATGAAACTTAAAACCTTTTGCACAGCAAAGGAAACCTTAAGATGAAAAGATAACCCTCAGAAAGGGAGAAAATATTTGCAAATGAAGCAATGGACAAAGTATTAATCTTCAAACTATACAAGCAGCTCATGCAGCTCAATATCAATAAAACAAACAACCCAATCCAAATATGGACAGAAGACCTAAATAGACATTTCTCCAAAGAATATATACAGATTGTCAACAAACAGATGAAAGGATCCTCAACATCATTAATCTTTAGAGATATGCAAATCAAAACTACAATGAGGTATCTCCTCACACTGGTCAGAATGGCCAGGATCAAAAAATCTACAAACAATAAATGCTGGAGAGGGTGTGGAGAAAAGGGAACCCTTTTGCACTGGTGGTGGGAATGTAAATTGATACAGCCACTATGGAGAACGCTAAGGAGGTTTCTTAAAAAACTAAAAATAGAACTACTATATGACCCAGTAATCCCACTGCTGGTCATATACCCTGAGAAAACCATAATTCAAAAGGACACATGCACCCCAGTGTTCATTGCAGCACTATTTGCAATAGCCAGGACATGGAAACAACCTAAATGTCCAACGATAGATGAATGGATAAAGAAGGTGTGGTACATATATAAAATAGAATATTAATCTGCTATTAAAAGGAATGAAATTGGGTCATTTGTAGAGGTGTAGATGTACCTAGAGTCTGTCATACAGAGTGAAGTAAGTCAGAAAAAAGAAACGAATATCGTATATTAACGCATATATGTGGAATCTAGAAAAATGGTACAGATGAGCTTATTTGTAGGGCAGGAAAACAGACATAGCCATAGAGGATGGACATGTGTACATGGAGGGGAAAGGGAGGGTGGGACGAATTGGGAGATTAGATTTGACATAAATACACTGCCACATGTAAAATAGATAGCTACTGGGAACCTGCCTTATAGCACGGGAGTGCAGCTCGGTGCTCTGTGATGACCTGGATGGATGGGATGGGGGGTGGGAGGGAGGTCCAAGTGGGAGGGGTATAAGTATACATATAGCTGATTCATTTCACTGTACCACAGAAACTAACACAATATTATAAAGCAATTTTACTCCAATAAAAGAAAATAAAGTTATATGTTTTCAACCGCAAAAAAAAAAAATTGCTAGGGCAAAAATATATATAGCATACTAATATGTGTTTATTATTAATATGTGTATGTGTGTAAATAGTGTCAATCATTTTAGAGATTGAATGGGTCATATGGAAACAGTCAAGACCGTAAGCGGTTTAAATTTGGCTGCACCATCCAGTGACTCCGCTATCTTAAACACTTGTCTATGTTAATGGAGTGTCTCTGATACCTTCTGTCTTCATTCTTTTAGACCTTTGGAGTAGCGAGCTGACAGTTTTGAAAAATATCCCCTCTAGATCAGCCTCGGCAAGGACATGAGTTGCAGTCACTCAACAATTCAATAATAACAGTATTTCTGTAAAGATTTTTCTCAAACACTCATTTAATAAGCAGAGCTATGTTGACACTTTAATATCATTGCTAACAGCACATTTTATTTCTATGGTCAAGGAAAAGTGAATCTATCAGTAAATTCTAAGGGCCAATTTTTTTCTTCTCTATTTATATCTTAAGAAGAAAACAAAATATTCAAAACTTACATTTTCCTACTCAAGATGAACCTTTGAAAGAAAGTATGAGTTGTGTCTCTCTTGGTTACAGCACAACTCACTGGAATTTTTGAAGAGTATTTAAGATACATTATTTTCTATAGGCAGCTACTTATTTACAGATGATCTTTTTGCTATTGAACCAACAGTGAAACAGCTATACTTAAAAAGTCTTTGAAAATATAGCCTATACTTTTTATTTCCTCTGGGTTAAAATCAAACACTATACACATTCTCATTAGAAAATGTGATCTGCCCACCACTATATAAAGAATATGGATTCTAAAACTCAAGCACAGGTATTTTGAAAGGCAAAAAGGATAAAACAAAGAATAAAGAATTATTTGCCTCAGAACTTCAACATTTGTAGTGAATTTATCTCTTTATGCAATCTAAAAATACCATTTGAAAAAAATAAAAATAACATTTGGCTCTTGATAATCCTTGGAAATAGTTGAACAGTTCCATAAGCTAGCTGTACTGGTCAAAGAGAATGGAGCTATAAGTTAAATCCAAAAACTAAAACAAAATAAGAAATACTATCTTTGATCATAAAACAAAGTTATTGTTTTTTTCCCTATTTTATAAAGCTCAGATTTTATCAAGGCCTTAAGTAGAGACTGTAGATGGCAATTTCAGAGTATTAATGTTGTATCTACTGTCAGAGAGGAAGAAATTTTCCTCTCCCCTTCTAGGTTCTTCTGGCTGGTCTAAGAATTAAATTAACATGAGACAGATTTAATAGCATGTATACATGGGAGAGACCCAGGAAAACTGAATAACTTACTAAAATTGTTGAAGCCCTCATCTTGAATACCGTCTTCAGCTAAAAACAAAAGAGGATGTTGGGGATAGTGGTTTGGGACTTCAAAGGGGAGGAAGGTGATTCACAAAGAGATGGAAAATCACATGTTTGGAAAACAAGTGTTTGCTGGGCCAGGCAGAGACAAGGGATGCAGAGTGGATTCTGATCTCTAGGCCCTGCTGAGTTTCCCCACCACCATACCCAGCTTATATTGTTTGCCGATGTCTTTAGTGATAGCTCTATTCCGGTAACAGGGCCTTTATCCAAAATGTTTTAGGCAGTTAAGGGGGAGGTAATAAGAACAAACCTCTCAACTCTTCTGTTTCTTAAAAATCCAGGCTAAATTAATCCTCATGCCAAACAGACATGGGGTCGCAAATTTTGCTCCTATACACTGCCAGCAAGAAGACCACTTTATAAGGCTTGATTTCACCCTTTAATATCTTACGGTGATGTCTCTGTTGCTAAAAGAATAATAATATTGACCTTGAGAAATTAGACTACTGAGACATCAGTATAGTGAAAAGATAAATAGACTTAGATCCAGAATCATTAAATTACAAAACCATATTTTCACAGTAAAACTTGGAGAAAAAATAGAGGAATCTAACCTTCATTTTAACTACAAATACTACATTAAATTAAGAGCAAGGGAAATGAAAATTAACAGATGTGACCTAGTATTTAAGTATGAAAAGAAAATGCAAAAGAGTCAGGTACCATTTAAGGAGAAACTAAATTGTGGAAGCATTATGTTAGGTGCCTTATATGTGCTTTATGTATTTTACTATAATGCCTTGTAAGTTGATAATTTTCCAGTTGTACCAATAAAAAAATTAAATGAATTACACAAAGCCACATCACTTATACATATGCATGTATCTATTATTTTTCAAAATTCTTAGATACATGTATATGTATAACTGAATCACTTTGCTGTACACCTGAAACTAACACAACATTGTTAATTAACTATACTCCAATATAAAATAAAAAATAAAAACAAAACAAAGCCATATCACTATTAAGTGGCAGGCCCAGGGTTTTATCTTGATTCCCAAAACCATATTCTTGGGCTTCCCTGGTGGCACAGTGGCTGAAAGTCCGCCTGCCGATGCAGGGGACATGGGTTCGTGCCCCGGTCTGGGAAGATCCCACATGCCGCGGAGCGGCTGGGCCTGTGAGCCATGGCCACTGAGCCTGCGCGTGTGGAGCCTGTGCTCCGCAACGGGAGAGGCCACAACAGTGAGAGGCCCACGTACCGCAAAAAAAAAAAAACACCAAAAAACAAAAACAAAAACCATATTCTTTCCTGTGTACTACATCTTTGAAGAAGGCAGTTTTTAAGATTAAATTTCAGAGCATTTTTTACTTTGCAGATGAAAATGAATCACTATAAAGAATACAAAGGCAATCCACGATATGTAAGTCATGTCACAAAGCACACTCAGGACTTTCTTTGGTTTTCAAGTTGGTTCACTAATACAGCACCTTCACTATAGAGTGGAATGATGGTTCTTTGATCAATGGGACCACCTCATTCGGTCATGCCAAGTTTAAACTCAGAAAACCATAAAATTACTCTCTCAGTGTCTTTCTTAAAATGAAAAGTAATTTATCACAAACAGTTGTGCCTATAGGCTTTAAGCCTGGCATTTGATAGTCTTTGGCAAAAATCCAGTCATGAGGCTTATTACAGTGCTGCCTATATAACATTGGCAGAAATACAAATAAATATTTTGTTCCAATGTCGCTTTAATCATTATAAAGAAAAGTAGTCTCTTAAGTACCAAACTACCCCAAAGTAAATTCTGTCATACTTTCATAAAGATATAGAGAGGGTACTTAGCTTTACTATTTAATGGCTTTGGATCATGTTATAGCCAGGAATGCAAGATGTAGCACAAGGACTTCTAGAGATGGATGATCTCCCTAGGAACACACCACAGGACACGTGTGATTTATTTCCCCTAAATATCTTGCAATTTTCTAAAACTTTAATGTCTGTGGTATCAGAAGATAAAAATATAACTTATTTTAACTCTAGGAAAGCAGTACATTAAGGTAAATTCATGGAGTGGAGAGGTGCATGCCTGAACTAAAAAATTAGAAAAATTAAATACATTTAAAAAGATTTCTTCGATTATGGCTGGTAAATCAGGGTCTTTCCTAAGACTCTAACTAAATATTTGTTGATTCATGCTATACATCACTCTATATTATAAAAATAACAATTTAAAAATATTGATTTCCAGTATTGAAAAGTCAATATTCACTAATATTAGTTATATAAATATATATCATTATGCAGTATAATTATTAAAATTCATTATTAGAGAATACTTTTTAACATATAAGCTGATATTCATTAAAAAACAATTCAATATGTTTTGTATTATTTCCTATTCAATTAGTAGGAAGAAAGACATAGGGTAGAGGATACATTTTGATTCAGAAAAGTGATCCTCTTGGGCCTCAGGGATCAACTTAGTCAATTTAGTCAGAGAATATGATTGAATATAAATCTCACTATCCAGAGCACTAGAGAAAGCAAAGCACTGGAAAGAGTTATAATCCTTGAACTCTAAGTTCTGCTTGTCATCTAAAGCAATATTGATTTAAACAAGGAAACACAAAAAGAAATCCACACTTCACCAGGCAGCAGAAGCTCAAGCAGCTTGGAAAACTATCTGGTATAGACTAGCTGGAGCTTTCATGGCAATTCTGGATGCAAATTTTAGCTCTGTCCAAACTGATCCTCTCCCTTGGCCCCTTTATTCAAATCCTTGAGTCAGATCTCACCATCTCCTACCCCTACCAGTGGGAGGGTTACTGTTCCTTGATGTTTCCATTTGTAAAATTCAAATAATGATGCTGCTGAGTAAATGAGAGTCATGTGTATTAAATACATGGCAAGATACAGAAATTCAAAAGAGTTCATTGAATTTGGGTAAAAAAGTATCTTAGGGTTTGAACATCTTATCTAAAGATAAGGATTAGGGCAGTTTGTTTAGCGAGAAAATACAAGACTGCATGGCAAGTGGCAGAATCATGTGACATGACAACTGTCAGCCCACACTTTCAATAAATTTCATGTGAAGTGCTCTTTGAATACTCTGTGTTTAGAGCAAGGTTACTCAGGGCAACATTTTTAGAAGATTTTACCCAATTACTTACACACTCAGTTTCCACCATTCATACCACAATGTTCGGGCTTCTCACAAACTAACAATTCTGATGTATACTTTTTCAAAAGCAAAATGTTATTTAAAGTATATAAGCAAAGATACTTTATACCTTTACAAATTACTAAAATCTGCAATTTAAAACTATTGCAATAATGAGTTCAATCTCTGAACCTAGTTTTCCTGAACAATAGAATTCAGCAGCAGAAGGTAAGAGTATGATCAGGTTGCCTGGATTTACACCTTGGCTAGGGAGCTGTTGCCTTGGGACAAGTTACCTAGCCTCAGTTTTCTCACCTATAAAATGGAAGTAATAATAATATCACCCCTTATAAGTTTGCTTTTAAATGAGCTAGCAAATGACGAGGGTTTAGACCAGTGACTGGTGCAAAGTAAGTGCTCGGTGTATTTTAGCTGCTTTTAAAAACCGTTATTAGTAAATGCCTTCTGAGTTCACCTTCAACTCTTATTTTCTAGGATGCTTAGATTCCTTTAACTTAAGTTTATAGATTTAGACACTCAAAACAGTGAAAACTTCTGTTCACTCTCCTTTGTCTTTCTGAATCCCCCAATGACAGCTCCTGGTGCGCACCAGTCACTGGGAGTCATGAGACTGAAGAACGAAGATTCAATTCAGTTTGACAATATTTCGTGGGTGCTAATCATTTACAAGATTGACCTTGTGGCGAAAAGCAAAGATAAATAAATTGCTATTTCCAATTTTGAGTTCATATACTGATTGAAAATAGCTCTAGGTCAAGAAATATCTCATATGAAGCAGCAGGTAGAAATATAAATGGGGAGCACTGATGAGGGAAAGTGGTGCATCTTCACTCTAGGATTTTACGCTCACACAGTACCTTTCAGGCAGTTGAAGAATAGGGAAAATTTAGTTCCCTATCCACTAAGTAAGATGGAAGGTAGTGGTAAACTGAGAGGAAAAAGGATAAATACTGTATAAAATGTAACCAGGAAAGCCCTAGAACAAACCAAGTTTTCAATCAAAAACATTTTCAAATTTTTTTACAAATGGAGTCGGGAATTAAAAGAAGTGGCTGGGTCCCATGCATATCTCCTTACCAGTGTATCCACACAACACTTAAAGAAATAAATCAGGCCCTCTGACAAGATTACTTTCTGTGCACAGTGCTTCTAGAGGAGGGAAAATAAGTTGTATGAACACATTCCTGTATGTGTGTATAAATATGTTCTACTTCAAAGGTAATTTATCATGTTTTAAACTTCCCATTTGAAAAAAGAACACATATACAATGTTTCAAAATAAAGTTTTCTCTTCTGCAACTTGTTTAAGGATGACTAGGGACTGGGTGTTGACTTTGATCGCTTTGGTGATTTGGACTAAAACAAATATAGTTCCATATCTGAGATAGATATATACAGAGGAAGAAGGCCAGGATGATTGAAACAAAACATCACACCTTATTCCATTCAACTAAGCAGGAGAGGGGTACTAAAAAGTGTTTTGGGTATGTGGGAAAGATTAATGAAGAAATCCTTGAGATTTAGGAAAAGAGATCTTTTAAAGCTAGCTGAGCTACTGTCAACAAGCAACACAGGAAAAAGGCTCTGAAATGGGAGATTAAAAAAAAAAATTTAAGTTTAGGTCCTTATAACAATTCAATGTAATGTACTTGAAATTTTTCTCTTGGTACTTTTGCAGTTGGAATGATTCCAAAGCAAGTGGCTTTAACCAGAAAAATCTTATTTCTAAAAGGAAGCTGACATCCTCCTTCACTTGAAATCATTCTGCAAATGTTGATAAATAGCAAATCTCTATCACAGCATCATTATGAGATATGAAGTGAAGAGCTATCTGCAGACATTATACTAAGATGCTTCTTTGGTAATATTAAATACTTGGACTTTGCCTCCAATAATGCCATTCACAATGGTAGAACAAACAAATTATAGTCCGTATTTTTTTGCTTCCTCCATTAAACAGTTAATATTCAGTTACTGAATATTGCAGTATGCTAGGCACTAGGTTAAGTAAAACATACTATACACGTAAACCACATCGCATACACATAAAAGAGCAGGATAAGTCCACTGAAATTATGTAGCAATTTAGGAATATAAATCATTTTCTAATTTTAATGTCTGAAATTATGATAAAAGGGAGCTGGGTCATCATCTGAATTTTGCTGCAGGGATTTTTCTAGTACCAGCTGTGGAACTTCAGTTCACCTTTGGGCAGACTACTATAAACTTTCTTTAAAGAAATCTTAAGGTATCAACCTTTCATTAAAATTTGATTATATATCTCTGGATTGGTTGTCTATGCTGTTTGTATACAATTGAGAAAGTCTGTTGGGTTGTTTTCCAAGGTGCAGTTTTATGTTTTTCCTGACTCTGTATATATAAAGATGGTACTCTGCAGAAAGACAGTTATCTGCCTTGAAGGATAAAGACGTGTGTGTGTGTGTGTGGTGTGTGTGTGTGTGTTGAGTTACTAGCTAGAGGAGCGAAGACGAGGAAGAGCCTGAAGTCTCCTGTTTTAGCCATGTGGTTCAGAGCCTGAGCACCAAAGTGCTGCTCAGAATGTCAAGAAGAGGGCCATTGTTTCTGCACAAAATGAGCAATGTCTGGCCTCCTGCGTACTTTTTACATAGACACCATGATAACATCAAAGGCACCTGAAACAGTGGCAGCAGAGAGGGTCCTCTGGGTCAGTTCCAGGAGAGTTAGAAGTACAAAGCAGGGCAAAATATGCTGGATGCATGTGGAGACCAAAAACGATGATCCGGTTTGTAAGCAAGCAAGAACACTGAGTGATTAGAGAAATTATTTAAAGAACACTTTTCATGAGAAAAAGATAAGACATGGCCATATTGAAACATTTTACTTTTTTGATTAGGAAATTAATCAAATCCCTGATTGTTTCATTAATTGTATACTCCCCTTTTCTTTACTAACTCTGCCTGGCTTTCTTGCTGTTCTTCTGACACGTCACACTTATTGATGCTTCAGGGCCTTTGCTCTTATTGCTTCTTCCACCTGGGATATTCTTCTCTCAGACCTTTGCTTTGCTTTACCCATCACTCCATTTATGTGTACTTATGTGTTACTTCCCAGAGAGAGTCCCAAGATCACCCTGACTTGAATGTTTCTCTCTAGCCATTATTCTCTTCTGTAGTTCCCTACTTATTTTTCTTCGTATTACTACTTGGCAGTATAATATATATTTATTTATTTGCTTTTTTATTTCAGTGCTGCCCCAGACTAAAGGCACAAAGCTGTATTATGCTGGTATTAATGTTTATTTGTGTATATCTAACTTACATTTGGCCCTCTTATTCAGGAAGAGCTAGTCATCAGCTATCATCATCAGTTTAGTCTTTCATTCACACGTACAAATGAACAACCAAGAATCCTGAGACAGCTGGAGAAATGTCATAATTCAAAATAGAAAAATCTAAAGAGAATTAAAAAGAACAGGACCAATAGGAAACAGAAATAATGCTAATTATTATCCTCAGATATATAAATATTTTCATTATTTTAATGTTCAGTATGCTTAATAGTGAAATGAAAAAAAATCAATAGAAATGGAGAATATAAAAATAAAGGTGAAAGAAGATAACATTTGACAGAGGAAAGTTGTAAAGGAGAATGAGGGTATGGCATTTAAAGGCACACATGTACAGGATTGATTTCCCCTTTGCAGAAGGCACCACACTCATTGTGATGGGGAAGAAGAATCAAGAAAATGACTCAGGATTGGAGGGAAGTTAAACATCGCTTGAGGGAGTGATTTTTTAAAAATCTATGTCATACCTACTATTTTCTCATTGAAGAGGAAAGTGCAGTATTCTATCCAAATGTGGTATGTGGATGGTGGTGTTGGGGAAAGTGGTAAAGTTAATCCATAACCACTATAGAAAAGCAGTGCAACTTACTAGGTAAATTTGAGTAATATGCATTTTATGGATTTACTTTAGGGACAATACACAGTTTGGTTTTTAAAGTGTAGAGGTGAACAGGTTGATCCAAGGTTGGGCATTTACTGTGTGTGTGCACTTGTGCATGTGCGGGCATGTAGGTGGGCCAATTAGGTAAATGTTGAGAACATTTGGCAAACAATTAGTTGTAGAGATTGACCACGGGATTTTAGCTGAGTAAAAATTAGGTAAAAAGAGGAGGTGCTTGCTAGTAGGAGAAATGACATAAGTCTAAGGACAGAGGGTTTTGATATTCTTAAGAACCATGGTGGAGACTATAAAGAGGTAAGAGAAGTAGAAAATTTGTAGGACATAATATGAGACTGGGCATAGTAACATTTTAGAGGTTGAGGTGTTTTAGGTATCTCAAGTGTTAATATTCAAGATAGGCAGCTAAAGTGGAAAGCAGATGAAAATCACTAAAAATCAAGAAGTTAAGGAAATAAAGCTGATCTTATTGGATTCTAAATTAATGTGTAGAATGGAAGAAAGTATTATGAATGAGAACACAATGTCCCCAAAGAATGAGAAGAATTCAGTACTTAGAAGACCATAATAAAATACAAAATAAAAGATAGTATGGAGAAGTAGCAGAAGCAAGACTTTTATATGAGGATAAAAATATTCCTCAAAATAGACAATTTCTGAGGCAGAAGGAAACATAGAAATGGACTTGGGTTAAGGTGTAGCTTTCAATATAGTCTTAATTTAGTGGCCTTAAGAGGGTTATAGTCAAATATGTAGTAATGCTGGTGGTAAAAATCAATCCCCAAACTGGGTTTTTATTTTGTACTTATGTTATATGTATAATGTAGGTTGGCGGGCTTTCTGATCCATGCATCAATCAGAGACCCAAGCTGATGAAGGCATTGCTATATTGTAGCTACATGTTCTGGAAAAACGTCTTCCACTGTTACCTATGCAGAAAAAGAGAGAATGGTAGAGGTACTCAAAAATATAAAATGCAAAGATCAAAAAGGGACCCACATTACTTATCCTCAAGGCCGATAGCCAGAACAAGTCACATGCCCCTGACTACTTGAAAGGATGCTGGGAAATTTGGGGAAGTCGTGCATATCTTTTCCAATAAGGGATAGGTGAAATTAATTAAAGGGAGACATGAGAATACAGAAAAGTCAATTTATATTTAGCTACAGAAATATTTTAGGGAAAATGTGCAAGTTATATTTAGCTACCATTATCTGAAAACTAATCACATGTATAAACATTTCAATACACACAGGACAAAAATAATGTAGTTAATTTTACCATTTACTTTTCAATTATTACCTTCTTTATACTACATTGATTATGAGTTTGTTTCTGAAAGTGTGTGTCTTGGTTTGATCTGCTAAATAAGAACAGAATGCTAAAAGAATACATTATGTTACAGCTATTAGCTGTTCACATAGAAGGTTGTTATTGACAGCTACACTTGTCCCTTTATTTGACTTCCCGGGTAAGTAATACTATATTAATTTATTTGGATTGACCCTTGAAAATCAGTTTCATCAGGCATGATTCACCAAGCAGCTGCATACTTCACAACAGCAGTTAGGAGAGACATCCTTTTATATTGGATAAGAAAAAGGATAATAAAATTGTCAAAATGTATTGGGGAAAAAAAGAGAAAGGTTTGTTCAAGATGTTGACCTTTTGGTTTCTGGATCGGACCTGCTTACTGAAAGAAAAATAAAACTGAGATTTCGGTACACACAAGAAGTATAATACCCAGGATAAGTAAAGAGAATTGATTCCAAACTGAGTAAAAGCAAAAAAGAGAACAAGCCAGAGAGGAAACACGTTCGGCTGTTTCAGTTGGAGAGCTTCTTTTTATTAGGTTTTAGACTTGCTTAATATTCAAAACAGATTTTTTAAATTTTGATTTTGATTTTGGTTTTGTATTGGTGAAAGCTTCCCATGTTCACAGAGTTGAGATTAAATAGTGGTTGGGAGAAGCAAAATTAAGCTTATTTCTTATAAAATGCCCCACCTTGAAGGGTAAGAATTGCTTGCAGTGAAAAACTTTCAAATGTCATCCTTAGTTATCCCCCAAGGAAACACTTTTCTTTCACCTACCAAATACTCTGCCTATTTTTCTAGTTTTTTCAGAGTATCCATCACTGTGTCACATGAGAACTGTTACTATTTCCCAGTGTTATTTGAACAGATGACCAGGGTTTTGATTTTCTATCTCCCCATAATTAAAGCTTTTAAGTTGTAATATCGCTACTTGAAGATTTCTGATAATCTTACTAAAATGAATCTATGTTAAACCCAAAGACTGTTTTTCTGAATTATTCTTTGAATGCCATTTTAAATCACTTCAGATGCTGTCAGTTGTTTATTGCAAAAGGATGACATTTCAATGGTAGGCTTCTTTTGAAATTAAAGAATTTTCCTTAGGGATGACTTCCCTTATGCTGTGGTTGGAAGTCTCAATAAAGGTGGCTTTATTTCACATCTTTAAAAAAAAGTCAGGTTTTCCAGGAGTGGTAAGAAATAAATGAATTTTATCTAGTGGTACCAGAACACAAACACCCTTCAACAACTGGGGCATGGGATTGTGAATTCCTCCGTTGATATGCAAGAAACACACACTGGATAGAAACAGATTTTACCAAATCTATGCTTCTCTTTAAAGTTCCACTTAACTAGTTTCTTTTATTCTTTTTTTTTTCCCCAGGGCTTTGATAAAAATATATTTAAAGCACATATGTAATATACAATATGCCAGAAAATGTATCCAGTCAAACTATTTAAAATTTTAGATAGCAACTTTAAATTGTATAGGGAGATATGCATGTTTCTAATTTAAAATATGTTGGCAAACATATTTGGAGAACATTGCCATTGAGGGGACAGACATTAAGGTTAGTAATGCTAGACGTAATCAATTTTATTCATTCTTAACAAAAGCTCTTTGCCTAATTGTTAATTTGGTCTCATCCTTTTTTTTTTTCACACACACACACTGTATTTTATTTTTACAAGAGATAAATAGACTGACACCAAGCATTGTAAATGGATGACCACAACAAAAGCAACAATGATTGTTGAACTGTCCTTTATTCACAGAACCCTGAGGTGAACACCAGATCTTCTCCAGTTGCTATTTTATATTTAGGATTATGAAAAAAATGTAAGTTTTTGTTGAACCAAATTGAATCATTATTCTGAATCTAACAATTTCAATATTAATTATGTTTGTAGAATGTCAGCTGGGACATACTTTCCAAGATTTTAGCTAACAATATTTTGGACTGACATTAAATTAATTCATTGATATTAATTGAATACCTAGGTCATTCATAAGCAAGATAGAATACTGAAATATTTATTACTAACTCACATTTTAAGTTTATGTACATTAGCTTTTAACTTTTCTATATTACAAAGAAGTTCTATCTTCAGAACTTACTTTCTATGCAATAGGGCCAGTCTGTTAATGAACATGTTTATTTTTGATGCTCTTAGAAATTGTTTAAGGAATAGATTTTGCTGTAAAAGCTTGTGTTTTTGTGTATTCATGAGTTCTTTTAAGTCTACTAAAATGCTGATGTGCACCAGAAGGTTCGCAATGTCCATTTTATTGTTTTTTTGGGTTTTTTTGTAAATAGAAGTTACTCTGATTAAAACTTATAATTAGTATACATAAATGAAAGTTGGAGCAATAGTATCAGAGAAGTGCTGTTCATATACAAGAAAATGAGGTAGGTTTTTGTTTATTAAGGGAAAATATCAAGTTTTGACCTAGAGTAAAGTGTCTGGCTATTCCAGAATGAGAAAGAGAAGCATGAAGGACAAAACCTGAATGGATGTAGAAAGTTGTAAATTTGCACAGAGGAATTTATTTTGCTTTGAGATATAGTTGGTGCAAAAATGAGTCTGAAAAGAAGCAACAAGATATGTTACAATTTTGTCAAACTTCAAACCCAAGATTCAGTGAAACAAAAATTAATTACATAGGACTGAGTAAACTGATAGGGGTTGAGTATAGTTTTTGTTTTCTTTTGAATATTCTTGTTGTTGCTTTAGTGTTCCATTTTCTGGATGTATTAGGAGGCCCTCTTTCTTTTTAAGCTATCTATAACCCAAAACAATTTAGTGAAGTATTATTTTGTAAGCTAAAATAAAACATTATAAAATGATTATCTTATGCTCCGTCTGACCCTCCCATCCCAGAATTTGAAACGCTTATGAAAAATTTTTACTTTTCATGGCAATATAGTTACTTGCATAGATTCAGTAAGAAATTGTTTCCTTATTTATGAGGATGTAATTGGAAAAATTTATTTTGCAATCAAGGACTTGCTTGGAATGTCATATTTAAGAATGATGCTCATTTAGTCAGATATGACCAAAGACTTTTAAGTAAACTGAGGTTGAATTTACAGAGCAGTGCTCACAAAGCCCTATAGGAAAACTGGACTGGTACCTGGCTTACAGGAATTCCAGCCTTAGAGGTCAGTTAGGAAGTTCACTTCCTGACAGACTTAGGAAGCTTAAGATATTTTGGGGACTGAGAATTCACCTAAATGTATAGGTACTACAGGTAAAACCTGGTGGAGAGAGTTCTTGGCTTGGATTCTAGCCTCAGTACAGCTTATTAAGATGATTTTAAAATCTTTATCTGAGATTCCTTTTGAAACTTACAGCAAAACAAACTAAAAAAGGGCCATGTGGTAAATTTACATTCTTCCTATAGCTGGGTAAATAATCAGTACAGATCTAATGAGAGGAGCCTTCATTTGTGATTCAGAATAATCTTTCTTTGAAATTATTTATCATAGAATGAGGGGAAAACATTAGGGGAAAAATGTGTTTCCAAAAAGCACTGCATTTTCTGGATCATACAAGGCCATCCATGTCTGAGCTATTTTACCACTACTGTTTACGTACAACACATTTTTGGGTTATTCAATTCTAGAACTCTTCATGGTTTTTGAGCTATTTTACAACTCAGTAATTTTATGTCTATTCTTTGAATTCTCTTTTGAACTATTTATAATGTTTTCCTAGTTCCTTCACTGAATGAGTTAAATAACATCATTTAACAAATGCTCATTTTTATATCTGTAGGACAGTCATTTCAGCTTTTTTTGAAAATTACCTTTAAATATGAATCTTTCTCTAATATTGTGTTATGGTTTTATATTTTCTTCCAGAATTAATAACATGTATATTATTGAATACTGATCTTTTTGTTTTCTTGTTGCTTATTTTCTATGTTTATTTATATTTTCTAAATATATGTAAGTCATTTATTGAATAGTCTATGCTCCATATTTCATTATTTCCAAATACCTATACATAGAGTAATCTCTTTCTGGACCTTTTGTTCTGTAGAATTCTATTTCTGTATATACGCCCACCACCAGACTGTTTTACTGTGTTTGTGTTACTTTATTTTTTATTCCTATAATTTTAGAGTAGTGTTTAATACATGGTATTTTAAGTAATCTGTTCCTTAAAGTTTATTCCTCTTTTTTAGAATCTTCTTATCTCTCCCCATGCAATTACTCTGCAGATGATCTTTAGAATCTGCTAGTGAAGGTTCATTTAAAAAACTCTATTGAATTTTTACAATGACTGATAAGGAAAGAAACTAAGAGACATTAAAGCTCTTTTGTTGCAGTCTTCAATGAAAAGCTCTAAACAGACAAATTGTATCAAGAAAAAGTAACTTAGATGTTACGTAAATTAAAACATATATTTTTGAAATTTTAATTGTAATTTATTGTACTGTACGGAATTGAAACACTTACTATATTGATTATCAATGTGGCAGATCTCATGCTATTTTTTATATACTTATATGTTCATTATTTTTAATGCACTCAGTTCAATATAAGGCAAAACTCATTTTTAGAAATTAAGTTTAAATATTTTTGTTTATTATAACAAAATAATAAAAATATTATTATACCCTAAAATGAGATCTGAGGTCACAAAGTAGTACCTTAGTTACCTCACACAGACATGTTCTTGTTATTGTTTGTTTTTAATTTTTGGCCACCAAAAAATTAAAGAAAAGTGACAACTTTTAAAAATAGAGAGCTGTGAGACTTCCCCGGGGGTCCAGTGGTTAAGACTCCATGCTTGCAGTGCAGGGGGCGCAGGTTCAATCCCTGGTCAGGGAACTAAGATCCCACATGCCCTGCAGCGCAGCCTAAATAGATAGATAGATAGATAGACAGATAGATAGATAAATAAAAATAGAGAGCTGTAATATAAAAATATACATTTTAGACTTCTTATTAAAAATGAAAGTATCTGGCAACACTGGGCCAGCCATACCAACATAAATGTTGAAGTAAAAAGTAACAATCACATCTTAGCTAATAAAACTTTATTGGGCTTAAACACCTCACAATATAAAGCACTTACTCTTCACTATTCCATTACCTTAGTGCACTAATACAATATGATTGTATTTCCTACTCATATCAAAGAAAAAAGTGGGGCAGGCAGCTGTTGGAGATGCCGATCATTGGAAAGTAATCAATTCCTCATTGAAGTAAGAGGAAGCCTCTGACTCACAAGGCTTCCATCGCTTCAGCTTTGTGGCGTATTAAGGAGTGAATTTGTCCAATTTCTTTGCTCCGCCCCATGCTTGCTCTTGATCATTTAGAATTACATGTATTGTAAATAAGAATGGAGCTTTTGTTTCCTGTGCAGATTGCCAGCCACATAGGTAAAATTTTACCCTAAGTTTACTCTTTATAGTTCCAGTAGAAGCTAAGAGTCGTATGAACTTTGACCACTCAATCTGCTATGTTAGAACTGTCAAGTTTTGATATTGTGTAGCTTATTACTCATTTGAACATATACGTAGAACGAAGTAGGTAGAAATTCAAAAACTATAACTCAGACATGCAAAAGAGGTAGATTGCTCCCAGCTTCCCTATGGCAACAACCTCAAAGCAGAGCATACCTGGGGCCTTCCCTCTTTTCACTGTAAAGCTTTCTCATTGCCCTGTCTAACTTTGAGTCTCTGCCAAAGGCAAGTGATGATGGCTGACTTTCTTGCTAGAGCAAGGAAGTTTCCTCTTGTCTGTTCTCTTTTGGGTCATCTTTGCAGATTTCTGTAATAACTCATAGATTGCACTAGTGCTCCTGTGTCATGCAGGGGATTCCCCTCAGAGCTCCAAACTGAAAATAAGGATCTAGCTCCTTCTGCTTTCCCCTCAATCTGTTTGAAATTCTTAGCATCTCTTACTCCATGATACTGAGTTTCATCTTAAGAACCAGTCAGTACCATAACCCGGATCTTACCTCTCCTGGGTCTCCCCACCTCCTGGTTAAACATTGTTTTCATAGGAGAGTTGAAGGAAAGCTGCTTTGATTCATCCTGTGTCCTGCCACCGCCCGACTGACTGTGTACATGTGACAGTGCTTTATTTTAAGCTTGCTGCAGGAAGCAAGACTTCTAATAACTTTAATTCAAACATTTCCTTCAGCTGGAAAGTTTTTATAGAAAAAAAGAAGGTGACCTGATAATATTTTTTTGATAAAGTATAAGAAAGGAAATGTCAGGTTAAAGGTAATTAGGCTCTTCACAAGACTGCAAGTTAGCTTTCTGGGCAAATCCAACTCAACATAAGGGAACTTGATCTCATGGATTCTTTTAGAAATTGCTCAAACGTTCTCCTTAAAAAAGGTTGTTAATTCTATCAAATAACTAAGTTCTGCTCCAGACCACCTCTTCACGAGCTTAGACAATTTTTTTTTCATTTTCTTTTGAAATCATTTTTTTTTTAAGTTCTAGCATGTTAGAGTACATAATTACACTTTTCCCCCCATTCAAAAAAGCTTTTTACTATGGACTTAGGAGAAATCTCTAATTTGATAATCAAGGTTAAGTGATTATTTCTGTTAGTGGCATTCACCCTCCCCTTCATTTACGCAGTAAATTTCAGCCTCTTGGTCTATACTTGCTAGTACAGCAAAAAAAACTGTAACGGGGGTGTGTGTAGGGATGGGGGAGGTAATGGCACCAAAGTCTGGTCAGGGGGAGTCACAGGTCTAGAGCCTGGGAGGGCTGTGCTGTGGTCTGGACTCCACATCTATAGGCTGGAGGCTGGGCTCTGCAATCAGCCCTTCACGTGAGGCCCCAGACCATACTTCCTAGCTGGATGGTGTAGCGGGTTTGACTCTGCATTAGGCAGGGCCACAGACAAGGCTACACTTTTGTACCAGCCTCCGGCTGTGCTTTGTGATCAGTCAGGGCTCCAGATGAGGTCCCAAGTTGGGCGGGGCTGCAGGCTTGGCCCCATGCAGTCCTCTGCCTGTGGTCTGCTGTCGGAAGAGGTTGCTGGCTAGGTCCCTTGGTCAGGTGAGGTCACAGGCTAAGCTCCACAGTTGGGTGAGGTCACTGGCTGTGTCCTTTGCCTGAGAAGGGATGCAGAATGTGAGCAGAAATAGGGCGGGGCTGAAGGCTGGTTTCTGCAACCAGGCGGTACCATAGGGTGGGCTGTGAGGCTGCCTGGGTGACTATTCAGTCTCTCTGCTCAAGTCAGGCCAGAAGTTATACTCTACAGTTGGGCGAGGCTACTGGCTAGACTCTCTGCCTTCTAGGGGCTGTAGGATGGGCTCCAGGGCCGCCCAGGGTCTCTGGCCAGGCTTCCTGGTCAGATGGGGCTGGAGGTTGTGCTCAGCAGTTGGGTGATCCCTGTCCGGGTGGAAGTGCAGACTGGGCTCCGTGGCAGGTATGGCCCATTGGCTGGGTGTGCAAAGCCAGCAAAACTGCCAACCCAGCTCCCCAGCCAAATGCGGCCACTGGCTTGGCTCTGCGAATGGGCAGAGGCACCTGCTGGGACCTGTGCTCGCCGCCAGCAGCGCAGGAACAGGGTCCACGGGAATCCCCGCACCGGCGGCTGCAAGCCCCGCCGCTCCCCCATCTCCACGCTGTTCCGGTCCCGCTTTTTCCGCCCGTGGTCTGGTCCCCAGAAGGTGAGACCCTAGCGGGTCTCCTGGGAAGCATCCAGAAACGCTGAGGAAGCTGGGGATTCACCTTGGACTCTGTTTTGCACCGGAGACCAGGTAGGCAGGGGCACCCTCTAAGGGCAGTGCCGGACCGGCCTCTGGGAGGGGCAATGGCGTCAACCACTCCTTTCACGCTTCTAACAGTGTTTATTTTTTGTTGTTGTTGGCTTTTTTTGCGGTACGCGGACCTCTCACTGTTGTGGCCTCTCCCGTTGCGGAGCACAGGCTCCGGACGCGCAGGCTCAGCGGCCATGTCTCACGGGCCCAGCCGCTCCGCGGCATGTGGGATCTTCCCGGACCGGGACACGAACCTGTGTCCCCTGCATCGGCAGGCGGACTCTCAACCACTGCGCCACCAGGGAAGCCCCCTAACAGTGTTTCTTGGTGTTTGTGGTACAAAGAGATGCTTCAGCCTCACCCCCAGGTTCTGGGCATTTCACAAGGGCACCTCCTTTGTGGCTAATTGCTGTCTGGCCTTTCTGTGAGGAGGGGTTATGTCGGGAACCACCTGCGCTGCCATCTTGCTGAGGTCACAAGCTCAGGTGGCTTTTCCAAAGCTCCTCCCACCATATTTAATAACTATTTTTATAAGAAAAAAATCTACTTTTATAGGAAAAAATCTTGAATTTTAACATTTTTAATAGGGAGATACTTTCTTCAGAAATTTCATGGCCAAGAGATAATTTGGTCTAGATACCCTTTCTCTCAGTGCAGTATGAGTTAATGATAGTAGTTTCCACAATTTCCCGCAGGTTTATTTTATTCAAATTCAGAAACATATTCTCAAGTGTTTGTTGGTTTTCTTCCTGGAAATGAGCCTCTTGCTCCTAACGGTTTCATTCACTCGGGGTTTACATATTATGTCTGTTGTTTGAAAAACCTCTAGGGTAAGGTTCTTGAACAGGTGGATCTCGAACAGAGTTTGAGACATTACCAAACCTGCTTCTATGACAGTTTGATTTGATTTTCATGAGAGTCTGCAACTGATAATTCAGATTTTTTTTTCAGTTGGCAGACAGGGAAAGAAGGAGTAGTTATTTTTAACTAATAGATGTAGTGACACTGATGACTCAGGTAAGGTCAATAAAATACTGAAGAAACCAGTTGATTTTCTGCAGTTGCAATGCTTTTTGAAAGCTATTTACAAATATTGTGGAATGAATTCAAGCCAATCTACTTCCCATTTTACGTTGTGTCTCACTGCCTGAGCCGTTCACCATCTGTGCCTTGATTTCTCAATTACATGCTCTAGAATTCTATTTTTTACATGTTTCCGTGCGAATAAAAAAGGCATTTTTACATCAATAAAAAGGGAGAATTTCTAATTTTCTGGTTAGTTTTTTTTTAGCAGAATTGGAGAAATAAGTATTCAAAGCAACAATATATGGCACTTACACATTTATCACAAGTATAAATAGTTAAGTCAATTTCATGATTCACACTGACCCAAACTTATCAGACTCCAAAATCCCTGGAGCTAACTGAAGCAGCCCTCTTCTTAAAGCATGAAACCCATTACAATAATCACAATAAGTGGTCACATACATGAGGATGTACATTGCACTTTTTAATAGTTCTGCTTGTTAGAATTATTCTACTTTGATAATGAGTTGAGTTTTTCTCTCTCAGGAACCCTTCCATACCCTTGATATGCACTGTGCCCACAATTTTGCAAGATGAGTTTTATTACTCTATTTGCAAATGAGATGCAAAAATTCAGAAATATTGATTTTCTTTTTCAAGCTCACAGAACTAGTAAACAGCAGAGCTAAAATTCCCACCCCACTCTGCTTCACTTCATATTTTCTTCACTTTCTTGGTTCTCTGATCATATTTCCCTGGGTGAATTTCTATGCCTTGAGCTAAGAGTGGCACAAGAGAAATACAGAAGGCACTTGTTGGGAAGACAATACCAAGTATGTATTCATAGCTTACCCGTGTAGGGCCTAGTTTGAATACAGTTATTTCTAGAATTGCCATATGCAGTTCCCTAATATATCTCTCCTGACGACCACTAATAAATCAAAAATTAACTTTGGAGCTTTTCTTCAGATTGAATTGATGAGACAATTAGAATAGAAAGCTGAATAGTTGTTACCTAATGCATATTTCCAGATAATAGAAGCAAAACACAAGTTAACTTACTAGGTGATTTAAAAGGTTATTTTGTACTGTATGGACTTAGCCTTTGATTCATTTTCTGAAGTACAAAGGATGAGATATGGTCTTATCTGTTTATCAAACATTTATCAACTTTCATTCGTTACTGCTACTATTCTTAACTGAGTATAAAAGAATAAACTACTGAGGTATGTTAAGTAAATGAGGCTGCCAAATAGATGTCAATAAATAATCTCGATAAGACTTGCAATTTTTAATTACTTCAACCAGCACTCGTGGAGAATATAATTATCACAAAACACTTTCTTCTGAAGAATGTCCCATGTTTAAACATATTTCTGAAAAATACCTTACAGGCCATTTTTATTTAAATGTAGACTTTTCTTCCTCTTAAGAACAATTTCTAAAGCAAAAAAACACGCGTAATATAAATACTTTGAAATGAAGTAAAAATATTCTAACATTCAGTGCACTTTTTAAAAAATGTCCTTCAAGGAAAGTTTCTGCCAGACATTACCAAGAGTGTTTTACAAGTTTAGATAATCGTTTCAGTTACAGAGGTAAAATACCTCATAAGTCTCTAATTATATAGTATTTTTCCTATAGCGCACATGAGTTGCTAAAGCTTTCATTTGGTGGGTCAGGTTGCATACTTCAAAAGTTAAGCAGTCTTTATAATGCCTCCCATACACAGACCAACTGGGGATGCTATACCCAGAAAACTGTCAAAACTCAATATGAAACAGTGATTAGATTATCAGCCATCTAATTTAAACTCATAAAATAGGATAATTTCTTCAACTGTTTGTGTATTATAATAACATCCAATGAAACATTTGTTGAATATTTTCTATGCAGGAGTCATTTCCCCTTTATTGCTATTTAATGTAACTGTCTTCTGAGGTAGGCATTATGATTAGCTCAGTTTTATAGATGAGGGAACTGGCATACAGAAAGGTTGCCTGACTTAACTATAGTCTCAGTGTTAAAAAGTAGTGGAACTGAACTTCACAGCCAGGCTGTACTGCTACAGAGCCTGAACAATTACCCACAACATAGACAGCCTGTTGGTTGATTGCCTACATGTCTATTTAACTCATTAACTGCATACCCTGAATGTTGATCACCTTGTTATATCATCATTTAAGCAGATACCGAATGGTAAATCTCACTATTCTAAACGGGGAAATGCTAATATTGCCAGTAATTGAGTTTTACTCACTTATTAATAGTAATGTTCATAGTAAGACTACAAGTGATTTCAATTACAACTAATGCTAAAATGTCTCTTAGTATTTATTATTTTGTGTCATGAAGATCTTTCAATACACAACAGATATAATCTTAAAATTGTACCTTTGAAGAAAAATCTATAGCAATATTATTGTCATTGTAAAATTACTAGAATTATGTTGAATTACTTAAGAGCTCACTTCATGGAAGAATACTGATGGCATGGTTATGCATTATTCATGAAGAATTCATATTCCCATAAACTAAATTCCTTATTCTGTGAACTATATGTATCTTGCCATTTCAGTAATATCATAAAACAGATAAGCATAAAAAATTCTCCATCCTTCCCATCCCCATTCAGTGCAAGCGAACTTAGAAATATGGAGAAAATTTAAATCACTCATAAAATTTGCCCATATTTTCTTTACAGGTATGTTTAAAATTTGACCTCTATTTTAGGAAAAAATGTCCCTAACTTTGGAATCAGATATCCTAGAGATAAAACTATGTTTTACGACTAAAATCTGAGTAGTTTCACAGGAATTTCCTGACACCTTCAGATAATGAAATAAACTTTTAGATATTTAATAAAATTTAAGGAAAATACTGTGAATGGCAATAACACTGGTCAGTAGTAGACATATAAGAAGTATGTTCTGAAAGAAAACATAATTTTAATTAGGTATAATCATACTGTAGAAATAGAAAATATTCTAGTACAAAGCTTCATATTTTTACTCATTTGTATAAAACTTTCCTCAATACTTTGATATTGAAAAATTGTCAGGTATCATGACAGGCATAGAGGATATAATTATAAATAATTAGTTGTATTATGAGCACATTTTGGATAAGTATTTGATCTACACGTTTATAAAAACAGTAATGTTAATATTCTTAAAAAGGAAAACTATCAAAAAAGCTTAAAGAACAGAGGATAATATAATGGAGACCATTCATATAACCATAATAAAATCTAAATATAAAATTTCTTATTAACACTTGCAATGTTCTTTTCTCTTTGAAAATTGTCAATGCAAAACATATTATCTTTTCCACTATTTAGTTTATAGATTATTTATAATTTAATAACATGCCTTTTTAACTTTACATGACAGCTTAATCATTTTCCATGTCATTGAAGATTCTTCAGAAACATGATTCTTAATGGTAGTTTAAATATAGGAATAAATGAATAGAAAGCAATACTGTGTTCATGGATTGGAAGGCTCAGCATGGTAAAGATGCCAGTTTTCCCCTAATAGATATGCTTATTTAATGTAATTTCTATCAAAGTCTTAGCAAGGTGTTTTTTTCAATATAGACAAAATTATTCTAAAACAGTGTGGAAAGACAGAAGAACTATAATGGTTTAAACGATTTTAAAAAAGAATAATAACGTGGACAGAATCAGTCTACTCAGTTTCAAGATTTATTACATAGCTACCATAATCAAGACGTGGTTTTGGCACAGGTGTAGACACAAAAATCAATAATAAAAAGTAGAATAGAAAATCCAGAAATAGACCCACGCAGATATGCTCAATTGATTTTTGACAAAGGTGCAAAAGCAGTTCAGTTGAATAAGACTTTTCCAGCAAAACTGGAACAATTGGACATCCATAGGCAGAAAAAAAACAGGATCTAAGTCTCACATTTTATACAAAAAGAAATTTAAAATAAATTACGGATTTAAATGTAACCATAAACTATTAAACTTTTAGGAAAAAAAAGCTTAAGAAAATCTTCAGAATTTAGGGGTAGGCCAAAAATTATTTAGGTTTGACACCAAAAACACTACCTTTAGAGGGAAAACTAGGTAAATTAGACTTCACCAAAGTTAAAAAGGTTGCTTTAAAAAAAAATTCCATGAGGAGATTGAAATGACAAGCTACAAACTAGAAGGGAATTATTCACAAATTACATATCTGACAAGGAACTAGAATCTAGAATATATGGAAAAGTCTCAAAACTTAACAGTAAAAACACAATGTAATTAGAACATGAGCCAAATATATGAAGAGATATTTTACCAGATATGCATATGGCAAATAAGCACATGAAAACACGTTCAACACCATTAGCCATTTGGGAAGTGCAAATTAAAAGCACAATGAGATGTCACCACACACTTAACAAAACGGCAAAAAATATTGTGACATCAGTTGCCAGTGAAGATGCAGGGAAACTTGGCCATTCATACATTGCTAGTGGGAATGCAATAGAGTATTTATAATTAATAACATGCCTTTTTTACTTAACATGACACCTCCACCCTGAAAAATAATTTGACAGTTAAAAAAAGTAACTAAACGTGTAACTACTACCATATGACCTGGCAGTCCCCTCCTGGACATTTATTCCAAGAACTGAAGGTTTATGTTCACAAAAAAATACCTGTAAATGAATATTTAGAGCAGCTTTATTCATAATAGCCCAAAACTGAAAACAATCCAGTTGTCCTTCAACAGGTACGTGATTACACAAACTGTGGTACGTCCATACCATGTAATACTGCTCTGCAATAAAAATGAATGAATTGTTGGTACACATAAAAAAGTGAATGAACTCCAGAGAGCCACGCTGAGTGAAAAAAAGACCAATGCCAAAAGGATACCCACTGTGTGATTCCATTCATATAACATTCTTGAAGTGACAAAAATTATAAAGATGGAGAAGAGATTAGTGGTTGTCATGTTTGAAAATGGCTGGCAGGAAAGAAGTAGATGTGGCTATCAAAGTTCAGCACTTTTATAGGGATCCCTGTGATCACAGAAATGTTCTATATTTTGACTGTATCCGTGTCCGTATCATGGTTGTGATATTGTACTATTGTTTTTCAAGAACTTACCATTGGAAGACACTGGGTAAATGATACGGAGGATCTCACTCTGTTTTTTTCTTACAACTGCCTGTGTCTCTACAATTATCTCAAACTAAAATGCTTAATTTAAAAATATTTTTCTATCCTATGGGACTTCCTTGGTGGTTCAGTGGGTAAGACTCTGCGCTCCCAATTCAGTGAGCCTGGGTTCCATCCCTGGTCTGGGAGCTATATCCCACATGCATACCACAACTAAGAGTTTTCATGCCACAGCTAAGTCCGCATGCCACAACTAAACATGCCACAATGAAGATCCCACGTACCGAAACTAATACCCAGCACAGCCAAAATAAATAAAAATAATTAAAATATTTCTCTATTCTAATCTGTTTATTTTTGATGAACTTTAGGTTTTTTGGGTTTTGAATAGTATTTTATTTCATTAAGCCTATAAATTAATTTGTGAAGGTTTCCTTTCTTTACAATAATCAGTCCTCTCACAGGTTTTACATATTTCTTCTTCAAGTTATTGTTGGTGACTATTTAATTTGACATTATTTGTAATTAGAATGGTGCCTGGATCATAGTTAACAACCAATAAATTATCAGTTGTTATCTCACATAAAATAAGCACATGGTAATAAGTCTGATATAAAAATGTAACAGACTAATAATATAGGATTTCCTACCAAATAGAAAACATTAAAAAAAACCCAGCTTTATTGAGCTATGATTGATATGCCAAAAACAGTAGAAGCCTTTGGCAGTGACTGGGGTGGGCAGAGCTGCGCTTTGGTTTTCACAGCTGCATTTTGTTCTTGGTTGCTGATTCTAAGATAGCATGACTGACGTAGTAGATGACTCATCCACAGGGTAGCTGTGAGTTGAGAAAGTTTAATGACAAGAATGCTTGAATGGAAGCGACTGTTTTGTAGTCTGTCATTACCATTTATTTAGCTATGTGTCCTTAGACAAATTATTTGGACTCGCTTTATTGTGGTTCCTGATTTGTAAAACAAAAAGTTAGGGTGAATTGATATTTTGAATTGCCTTGGGTTTTGGAAGACTATAATCCCACGAGAATTGACTTTATGGGTATTTTGCATCCCCAGTGCATTCATCGCCTCGGGTTTATAAACATCCCAGTTTAGCAGTCTCCTTAGCATTACGTGGTTCCCAGTGCAAATCACTGGACTGTAAGACATTTTCCAAGGATCAGTACTTCCAGCAGTCACCTGGGAGGCACTGTGAGATATTTTACATGTTCCTTGAGCACAGATTATCTGTCTTGCTCATTCTTATGTGTTCTAAAGATTTGGTTCTTAATTTCAGAGGAAGAAGAGGGCATTGGCTTTTAGTTTGGCAAGAATTTCCCACAACTACCTCATAAGTTTATCTTTTTTGCAGACTTGAAAAACAAATCTTGGTCTGCCTACTGGAGTGAGCCATACATGTAATTATCATCTAGCAGATTTGTTGAAATAGACAAAAATATTTTGAACCACTGCCTAAAGTAGATAATGCAGTATCATTTAGAGACTAGATAATCAAAATGTTATTGAATCAAAGTAAAATACTGCCTTTATATTAAACTTGGTAATTCTCAATATAATTTCGTTTGTCCAAAGATTTGCTTTAGTTATAGAATAGAGATTATTGGAGCATTGTTTTCCTCTCACAGGATTGACTGGAATTAAAAACAAAACTATAAAAATAAAGGAGGTCTTTCAGCCTTGTTACTGAAATGTATAGGCTAGTCATAGTCCATAGTATAATGTAAAGATGTGACGACAAGAGATTCCATATTTTCTGTGATATTTGCTAAGAGCATTCTCACATATTATTTATACCAAATATGTATGACTAATCAATTATTGAGAAATTATTAAACAGGATCCCAACCCATCATTTACTATACTAACTGCAGTGAACATATTCTTCTCCATTACTCATACTGATTTCTTCTAGAGATGCTGACAAGGGCACCATTTTGTCAAGAATGAATATTATAAAAAAATTTAAAAGCTGAAAGTTCACAACAATTGATCAAAGAATAGTTCAGAACAAAATACTTTTCTACTCAAAAAATATTTTAAAAGCCTTATTGATGCCATTTGAGGTTTCTTAGAATAAAGAAAACCTAAAAATTGACTGCCAAATTGAAGAACTTGTAAATAACCAAAAATCTATTCACAGTATTCCTAGTGTGTTTAAACACTGGTTGATACAGTTTAATGCAGCATGATGTGGGTCAGCTGAAACCAATCCCCAGGGGACATACCTTAGTAGGCTATTTTACCTAGAGCATATTTTCATGACAAAGACTGGAAGACAAAGATTGAGAAAATAGTGCATGTAGTGACGATGTGATAACAAAAAGTGGTGTGTGCTCAATGATTTGAGTTTTATTTTGCAGACAGCATTTCAATGTTGTGGTTTGGTCGATTTTTTTTTAACCTGGTCTTTTTCTCTCTACCTTACCCTAACCATGGATATATACCTATTCTCTTTTTGTATTTGAACTATATAGTGACAGTTCTTACATTGAGTCATTAAACCATTGGGAATTTTTGAGGGGAATTGTGTGAAATGGAGATCAAATTTATTTGTTTACAATTGTTTTAACACCATTTACAGAATAGTCTGTTTTCATCTTTTGTTTTTCAATGCTGTTAAGGCTTATTGGGTATGCTTGGAGGCCCCAAAGCAGTAACTACCAACCATGTCTTCCCCTTAGACTCAGCTGAGAAGCTTTTGAGCTTCCGATGCTTGAGCTTCATCTCTGAAAAGTCCAAGTTGATTGGTCTGGGGCAAGGCCCAGGTGTTGACATTTTAATCACCCAGATTATCCAAAGTGTTAGCAGGTGGAGCCCTGCTAGAGGGTTAAACTGCTGGAGTCTGAAGCAGGTTCTGTCATGCTAATTGTGACATTGGGAGTTACTTCATATCTCTGTGCCTCAGTTTCTTCACCCAGAAAATCAGAGTATTAATAGTTCCTAACACAGGAAGATACTTTAAGAATTACATGATAAAATGCAGAAGTGATTAGACGTAATGAGGAAAGTGGTTGTGAAGAAAAGGATGTAGATGTCCCAGAGGAAGTGACACAGGAGAAAATTTCCCATTAAAATAATTCAGAGATATTTCATGACACTGAAAATGCAAAGAATAAAATGTTGGAAGTTGATCCAAACTTAGAGGAGATTTGCCTCACTTCATATCCTAAGTTACATAATCAGAAGGCTAGCACTGTTCAAACTACTCTTAATAAGTTTTTTACAAGGACATAAAACTTTAATTCTCAACGTTTCTAATGTTTTTCTTTAAGGTGTACTAAATATATATTATTTTTATTATTTTTGTTAATTTCCCTGTACACTGATAACCAACAATAAGAGTATGTTTAATGTTTTCACAAAACATTTCATTGGTTATGGGACCAATCATAACTTTTTTCCCCTTAACAATTAAGATCACTTTGTATTTTGAGTATACTATTGGAAATCATTAAAAATATATTTATTCAAATCTTTTTTGAAATTATTCTTCAAATATGAATAGAAAGAAAGGAAGGAATGAAAGATCATCTTATTTTTTGCAATTATGTCATCTTGTACTGATAATGGTAGCCCTTCTAATTATGAATTAATTTAGAATATTATATAGTATTAGAAATCTTTCTAAGCATTTCTGTTTACATCTAAAAATGCCATTTGGATTTGTTTGTGTGTGTGTGTGTGTGTATATTTAAGATTACATAATCTGACCTACATTCTATTTTTCTTACTGTCACAGAGGGTTTTTTTTTTTTTGAGTGATAATTTTTTATCCAGCAACAATTTTTATTGCTTTATTTTAAGGAATAAATATTCTAATATGCCAAACATTTCTCTAAGAGATCTGCTTGTATTAACTAATTGAATCTACATAACAATTCTCTAAAATAGATATAGTTTAGATCCTCCTTTAAAAACAGAGAAATTCAGCCGTAGAACAGTTAAATAATTTCCCCAAGTTCACACAACTAGAAAATAGTGGAGCCAGAATTTGAAACAAAATAGTATAATTCCAGAGTCCATATCTTCTTAGTCTAGCTGCCTTCCAACTTATTAAAATTACTAAATATTGAATGCTAAACTCAATTCAGGCAACCTAGTCTATAAATCAACTTTTATATTCAACAAAGGTTTTTAATAATGATCAAATAAAGTTATTATTCTTCTCCTTATTGTAAAAATTCTAAGTCACATAATTTATTTTCCTATACCTATCTCTTTGTATTAAAAACTCATAGTATTCTAATTTCTTTATAGTGTACCATGATTTAGGGTAAACCATTTCTTGATAATTTAGCTAATAGGTAGATGTTGGAGCTGAAAAATGGTCAGAGTTACAGAAATTCTGTTTCTGAGTCTCAGTCTCATTCTGCCAGGGGCAAACATCTGTTGATACCTGTCATCACTGGTATCAGTCATGTTGTTAATTTTTCCTTGTTTTAGTGTTCCCCACGGTCATCATTGATCACAGGACGTCCATTACAATTTGGTTCTGATGCTCTGTGTGATGATCTTTTGTTTCATTTGTTCTTCTTTATTAGGATCATAAGGGTGTTGACATTCAGTTGGTGTTTCACCAGGCAACTGACCTGCTTGTTCTTATCTGTCACAATGTCATCATGAAAACTTTTAATTTGCCCAAGTCATGATGCCCTACATAGTAAAAAGAAGCAAATTAGGACACATTATAAAAATAAATTAGAAAAAACACAAAGAGAGAGAGAGAGAGACAGAGAGGACTCAGTTGAGCTGTAAAAAATACTATGCTTAAAGTACACAGGCCCATTGTATATATCATGATAGTTATTATAACTAACTGCTGCAGCTCAAGGTTATTAAATATTTACCTCCATGATGCTTACATATCTATTCAAAATGTGCAACCCCCAAAGTGAGTTTTTTGCTCCACTTTGTCATGACTGTCCATAAGAAAATGTTGCATTTAAGTTTTAAAAATTTTATCTCTATAGAACATTTAAGTATGCCTTCTGTTCAAGAATGTCAACTAATTTTGACCAGAATATGCAGTAGTACTATCGTTAATTATTATCATGTATTTGAATATAGATCAATCAAATAAAATCAAAACCTAAAGTTTTCTATCAAGTTTTTATAGTCAATAAGAATTTACAACATGATTTGAAGCAAAAAAATTAGCAAGATTCTGTAAATAATACCTAAAATGTCATGATATTTGTGTGACTCTAAAACATTGCAAGACTGGTATTTTATTTATTTATTTATTTATTTATTTATTTTTGCTGTGTTGGGTCTTCGTTTCTGTGCGAGGGCTTTCTCTAGTTGTGGCAAGCGGGGGCCACTCTTCATCGCGGTGCGTGGGGCTCTCACTATCGCGGCCTCTCCTGTTGCGGAGCACAGGCTCCAGACGCACAGGCTCAGTAGTTGTGGCTCACGGGCCTAGTTGCTCCGTGGCATGTGGGATCCTCCCAGACCAGGGCTCGAACCCATGTCTCCTGCATTAGCAGGCAGATTCTCAACCACTTCGCCACCAGGGAAGCCCCAAGACTGATATTTTAATTTATTTTCAGGTTTCAAGGAAAAGAAAAATAAACCTTTAAATTTAAATGGGGGGGCGGGGCTATTTTCAGCCATGATAGAATAATAGGAATCAATTTATATTCCTATCTAAAACAACTAAAAATAACACCAAAAAAATCAATGATTTTCATACATTAGGCATCAGACAAGGCAGAAAAGTGGTCCCTGAGAGAGAAGAAACAAATGACTTTTGCCTTATGATTGCCCAGGGCTGCTGCACAGATAGAGGTATGAGGTTGACGTGCAGGAAGAGAGCACTCAGGCCAAGTCTGGCAACTTTCCTGAGTTGAGGAGAGGTACCTTAGAATCTAGTGGGGTCAGAAGGATGTAATCCACAGAGTAGAGTACTAAAGGGAACAGAGAAGCATGGAAAGAAACTTCTTGAAAAGGGCAGAGGATCCACCTCTAGTTTTCAGCTGACTGTTGATCAACAAAGGAGTATATGAGAACTCTTGAGGCCAGAAAAGAAAAAACTGAAAGAAGCAGAGGAAACAATTCCAGGAAAAGTTCATGCCCCCACTGGCCAAAGTGGAAAATCTTATAATCCATAGGGTTTCACAGAGATTTCTTAGAAAGATATTGCCTCTATAGGGAGTCAAAATAGCCCTAGACTAAAAGTTGCTGTGTTCCCACATGCAAAGCCTAAAAACAAACTGTTTCCAAGCAAGTTAGTTTTGCCCCAGAACAAATTCAAGAACATTTATAGGAATATAAAATTATGCAACACTAAAAAAGGCAAAATTTGCAGTCTTTAGCATCTAATAAAAAATTTCCTAGCAGAGAAGAGAGGCAGAAATATGACATATATAGGCAGAAAAATCAATGATTTAGAAATCACTGAGAAATTACACAGATGATAGAAATAGTAAACAAGGCTTTGAAAACATTTATTATAACTATCATATATGTTCAGGAAGGTAGAGAAAAGATAGAGCATGTTAAGTAGAGGTATGAAATATATTTTAAAAGAAAAAAATTAAACCTCTAGAGGTGAAAAATACAAAGTCTAAGATAAAAAAATACACTAAATAAGGTTAAGTAGACACTACCAAAAGGTGAAAAAAAATTACTAAACTTGCAAAGAACATATCCAAATTAAAACACAGAAAAAAACCCCACAGAAATAAAAAGATATAAAACATCAATAAGCTGTAGGAAAACTTCAGGAGGCCTACTTATATGTAATTGAAGTCTCTGAAAAGTGGGGTGCAAAATAAAGGAATACTGGATGAAATTTTTCTAAGTCAGATTAGAGCTACAAGCTGTTGGGAAAGGCAGGCATGTGCAGCTTGCTCAGCCCTAGCTTGGCTGCATGAGAGTGTGCCTTGGGCCTGAAATATCTTCTAACATGGAAGTTAGGAGCCCTCATAGCCTGTGCTAAGCATATTGCCTTGTTTGGGAATATCTTTCCCTGTTCCAGGTTTGACATATACTTCTTTGTTTCGCTAAAATAATGTGTCATATGGCACCTGGCCAACCCTGCTGCTTTATCTGCTCCTGGTGGGGAAGGAATGGCATCCTTTGCCTACAGCACAAGAGAGGTGCATGCAGACCATCTCCTTGCCTTGGCTGTGGGGCAACACCTGTTGGACGTGGGGGACCGACACTCACTATAGAAGCTGATGTTGCTCTCTCTCTTCTCTATGTGAGTGAGGTGTTGTTCCATCCAGTGCCTGTATGATTTGTGTCTTTCATGGTGAGTCTGCTACCTGCAAACCAAGCAGTGGGTAGATATCCTGGCACCGCTGCTCCTGGTGGTAGGCAGCAGGAGTTACTTGCTTGACATAACCCAATAGATCTAAGATGCCCAATAAGCAAAAGGAAGGAAGGAAGGGAGGGAGGGAGGGAGAAAGAGATGAAGGAGAGAGAAGAAAGGAAGGAAGGGAGAAAGGGAAAGAAATAAAGAGAGAAAGAAAAAAGGAAAGTAAGTTACATAATCAACTTAAAATCAGTGATAAAGAGAATATCTTGAAAGTAACTGGATAGAGGTGGGGTGGGGTGGATATTATGCACAGGAGAACAAAAATAAAAGGGACAGCAGACTTCCTGATGGACACAATGTAAGCAAGAAAACAGAGGAGCAATATTAATGTACTGAAAGAGCACATCTTCAACATAAAAGGTATACCAAGCAAACTTACCTTTAAAAAAAAAAAAGGTGAAATGAAGACTTTATCATATATTAAAAAGCTGAAAAAGTCAGAATTAGTGACATGCTCTACAACAAATGTTAAAGGTAGACCTTTAGGTATAAGGAAACGTTACCAGAGGTAATATGCAGTTTGTAAATATGTAGAAGTAACATATGCAAAAGTGCAAAAGACTGGAAGAGGGGAAATGGAGGTATACTGTTGTAAGGTTTTATACTATGTGTGATGTGGTATAATATTACTTGAAGGTAGACAACGATAAGTTAGAAATATATACTATAAATACCAAAGCAATTGCTCAAAAAAGTATGGAGTAATAGATAATTAGCCAACAGCGGATACCATAAAATCATGAATTACTCAATCAAAAAGAAGGAAGAAAAGAGAACTAAGAACAAGTAAATAAATGGAAAATAAATAGCAAGATGGTGAATTTAGACCCATCCCTATCAATAATCATATTAAATGTAAATGGTCAAAATGTATCAATTAAAAATGAGAGATAGTAAGATCACACGAAAAACCAAGATCCAACTATATGCTGCCTTGAACACCAAAAACAAAAGCAAACAAACAAAAAACCTTCAAAAGACTTTAACTATAAGGACATGTATAGGTTAAATATAAATATAAAATAACATATTGGGTTAAATAACCCAATATGTTAAGTAACACTAATCAAATGAAATTGGAGTAATTCCATTAGTATCTGTGGTTGACAAACCTTTGAGTTGCCCTGTGATCCTCACCCCCTGATGTTTGCATCCTGTATAATTTCCTCCCCATGAGTAGGCAGGACCGGTAACTTGCCTTGGCAAACAGAAAATGTTAGACATGAAGGAATTTTACAGATGTAATTAATCATTATGACTCTGAGGTAAGTGAAAGGATGACCTTCCTGGGTGGGTCTGACTCATCAGTGGAAGTACAAAGCCCTACCTGCAGAGAGAGACTCCCCTTGAAGGCTTGATGAAATGAGTGGCCATGCGGGAGAAGTTTGCATGACAAGAAACCGTTGGCAGCCTCCTGGACACAAAGATAGCCTCTAGCCTACACTAAGCAAAATGCCAGAAACTACAGTGATACTGTTGCAGGGAAATAAATTCTGCCAACAACCTTAATGACCTTGGGAGCGGATTGTCTCCTAGTTAAGCCTCCAGATGGAACCCATTCTAGCCAACACCTTGGACTCTGAACAAAGCAGCCGGATAAGCTATGCCTGGACTGCTGACACAAGGAAACTGTGGAATAATAAGTGGATGTTGTATTAAGTCACTAAAATTGTGGTCAATTGTTATGCATGATTAGAAAACTAATACAATATCAGACAAAGTATATTTCAGAGCAAAGATATTATCAGAGACAAAGAAGTTTATTTCATAATAATTAAGTGGTCAATTCAGCAAGAACACATAAAAATCCTAACCATTTAACATCTTAATAACAGAGCTTCAAAATACATTAGGCAAAAACTGATAGAACTGCAAGGAAAAATTGAAAAACACATAATTATAGTTAGAGATTTTACCCAAACGAAATGAAAGCATATGTCCATAGAAAGACTTGTACATAAATGTTCATAGCAACTTTATTTGTAATAACCAAAAACTGGTAACAATTCCAATGGCCATAAACACATGAATGCATCAGGAAACTGTGGTGTATCTCTACGATGGAATTCCACTCAGTAATAAAAGGGAATAAACTATTCATTCATGCAGCAACATGGATGATCACAAAGTAATTATCCTGAATGAAAATAAAAGCAGAAAAGTGTATAGTATAGTTCCGTTTAAAAAAAAAAAAAGGACATCTAAAATTCTAGAAAACGCAAAATAATTTGTAGTTACAGAAAGTAGATCAGTAGTTGGTTGGCATGAACTGGAAGTGTAAGGGAGAATGGGAGGGAGAGGCCAAAAAGAGTCATGAGGACCTCGGGGAGGTGATGAGTATGTTCATTACCATAGTTTTGTTGGTGGCTTCATGGGTATATACATGTTCAGAGCTTATCAAATCATATACTTTAAATACGTGTGGTTTATTTCATATCAGTTACACCTCCATTAATCTATAAAAGTTTAAATTGGGATAAGTTTCATTGTAAAATCAGAGTGTACTTGTAAAGAATTGATTTATACCTTTCTAATAAAATTTCTGTAATATACTTATAACTTGTCCACTATATTGTAGTTTGGGGAAGAAAATTGAAAATAGGAAAAATAAAACCAAAATAAAAAATCTAAAATAAATTAAATAACAGATAGAACTTTCTGTACAATTAATAGTTCAATAGAGTCTTTTTTTTAACATCTTTATTGGAGTATAAATGCTTTACAATGGTGTGTTAGTTTCCGCTTTATAACAAAGTGAACCAGTTATACATATACATATATCCCCATATCTATTCCATCTTGGGTCTCCCTCCCTCCCACCCTCCCTTTCCCACCCCTCTAGGTGGTCACAAAGCACCGAGCTGATATCCCTGCGCTATGCGGCTTCTTCCCACTAGCTATCTATTTTACATTTGGTAGTGTATATATGTCCATGCCACTCTCTCACTTTGTCCCAGCTTACCCTTCGCCCTCCCCATATCCTCAAGTCCATTCTCTAGTAGGTCTGCGTCTTTATTCCCGTCTTGCCCCTAGGTTCTTCATGACAATTTTGTTTGTTTGTTTTTTAGATTCCATATATATGTGTTAGCATACGGTATTTGTTTTCCTCTTTCTGACTTACTTCACTCTGTATGACAGACTCTAGGTCCATCCACCTCACTACAAATAACTTAACTTCATTTCTTTTTATGGCTGAGTAATATTCCATGGTATATATGTGCCACATCTTCTTTATCCATTCATCTGTCGATGGACACTTAGGTTGCTTCCATGTCCTGGCTATTGTAAATAGAGCTGCAATGAACATTGTGGTACATGACTCTTTTTGAATTACGGTTTTCTCAGGGTATATGCCCAGTAGTGGGATTGCTGGGTCGTATGGTAGTTCTATTTGTAATTTTCTAAGGAACCTCCATACTGTTCTCCATAGTGGCTGTATCAATTTACATTCCCACCAACAGTGAAGGAGGGTTCCCTTTTCTCCACACCCTCTCCAGCGTTTATTGTTTGTAGATTTTTTGATGATGGCCATTCTGACCGGTGTGAGATGATGTTGCATTGTAGTTTTGATTTGCATTTCTCTAATGATTAATGATGTTGAGCATTCTTTCCTGTGTTTGTTGGCAATCTGTATATCTTCTTTGGAGAAATGTCTATCTATGTCTTATCCTTTTTATTCTACTCTATTTTATGTATTTTATTAGCACTTATTACCTTCTTTTATATTACATTATACAATTACTCATTTACCATGTTTATTGTTTTTTTCTCTCTCTCCATGTGTCTTGTTCACTGATGTCACTCAACCCCCACAAGCACAAACCAGCCCTTTAATTAAAGTTTGTCATATTGAACTGACTCAGCTGTATTATCAGGAGAAAAAGAGAGCAAATCCTTCCCTGGTTATCAACCATCCTTCTAGGAGAGAGTTTTATATAACACAAAGTGGGACAAAGAATCCTACATAGAATTTACAAGAGTATCTTACACTCTATCTTGTAACTGTGAATCCTTGAACAGCTAATAAAATTAAATGAACCTTAGTTTTCTTAAACACTAAAATGGCTAAGTGAGGTAAAATATGTGAAATAGTTAAAAAGCTAAATTAGATAGGAATATGTGGAATGCCCACCATAGCCCCTAGAAATGCACTGATAATTAATTAAAATATAGTTTTCTTTCATCCTTTCTCCTTTCTATTTTCTTTCAGGTTTTCAATTTCCTTGCCCTGGCTTTAAACAACAAGTTTTGTTTTTGTTTATTTTTAATGCATATTTATTGCACACTTTGTCGTACTGGTTAGTATTCTGTTATGATGTCATGTATTTAGTGCCTGCAATGATCCTGAACTTTTAGCAGTAGTCTGTTAAGAATAATATATACACCTCAAGAAGCAAATTGGTATTGGTCCAAATGTCACTCATTCACTGTTACATTTTAGGAGGCAAATTGAACTTTTTCTCTGCTAGAAGGCTATGATTTATCATTAATAAGAGAAGATAACTTTAAAAAAATTAATGTAAAGATCTCCAAGTAATCTACATCAGTAAAAACAAACTTGATTTTAGAAATGATTGCTTTTGAGAGACAGGCATAATTTGTTTCCATTTATGGATGAAGACATCAAGGTTACATGAGCTATCTAGGTACAAAACTCAATCAATCAATCAATCTGTCAATCAACATGAAAGTCATTCATGTTATTCTTCCCACTTAGTTCACTTTTCTAATACTCAGCAGGTGCTAGCCCGAGCCTTGTAATATAACACTGTTATCAAATATTCACGGGAGGACTCTATCTCTCTGCCTTAAACAGAGTGTCTAATATCTTTGACTTCAGTTAACCTCTCCATAAGGACTGCTAAAAGTGTTTTCATGTAGAATGCATTGAGATTCAGATGTATGGGAAACATTTAACTTTTATATATATTTCTCTCTCTCTCTATATATATATATATATATATTACTATTTGAAGCATTTGTGGAAAGGTATCCCACTTGGCTGTATAACAAGCTCTTCCTTCTACTCTTTGAAAGTATAAAATAGAGTAAAGGAATCCATCTTAAAGAGAAGTATGATTGATGACTCTCTCCACCCCTTTTCCATCCAATCTTACCATGAACACTTTAAATAACAGAAGATGAAATTGTGTGCCATATGAGTTAAAGATGTTTCATATGAGAAAAAAAGGTTATCTTCGATAACTCAGAAATATTCACACGTATTTCTGTCTATATTTCCCAGATCACAAAACTCAGTATTTCTTTTCTGTAATGTTTTCCACTTTGCAATAATTTTTTTTCAAAACAAGATAAACCAAGCAAACATCAAAACAAATAGAAAAAAATTAAAAAGGAAATGCATTCAGGATAATATAGCAAATATTCTTAAGGATTTCTGCTACACTGAACCTAACTCTAAGACTTAACACTGAGAAAGAGTAGTATGCTCTCCAAGTACCAGAGAACAAAAAGATGATAATGTGAAGTGGCAACTGATCAACCTGTGACCCATAAGTAAATTAAAGAATGAGTATGAATTATTTAGTTCCTATTAGGTCCCACCTGAGAGTTATTTTCTATATCAGTGAATGAAAGAGAGAAGTAAATGAGAGAAAAAAGAAAAGAACATTTTTAGCACTTACCAAAGGCCAGGCAGTTGGCTATGAGGTTTTATATAATATTTTATTGGATTTAATTTTCTCAAATGACCCTGGGGGGTATAATTGGATCTATTTTTCTGATGCTTAAATATGAGGCTTGGCTCAGTTGAGTCTTTTTAGACTTTGTCAGGTCTTGACCTTGTTGACATAGCTCGTAAGTGACAACACATCAATGGATGAGCCGAGAGAAAGATATCTGGTGGATACTATGCAATGGGAGGAAAATGAGGTTATACTCAGGGCCTGGGATGCCTGATTTATTAACAGCATTCAAAATACGGTTGGGGGCTTCCCTGGTGGCACAGTGGTTGAGAGTCCGCCTGCTGATGCAGGGGACACGGGTTCGTGCCCCGGTTCTGGAAGATCCCACATGCCGCGGAGCGGCTGGGCCCTTGAGACATGGCCGCTGAGCCTGCGCATCCAGAGCCTGTGCTCCGCAACGGGAGAGGCCACATCAGTGAGAGTCCCGCGTACAAAAACAACAAAAAAAAAAAAAAAAAAAAGAAAAGAAAAAAGGTTGGTAAGTTGGCTGAAATGTTATATAAGACCTACAAAGCTTATTTATGGTGAAAGTCTTTAAAACCCTAAGAGGACAAGTTTTTGCCATAAAGTAATAATTTGAACATTAGCCCAGTCAAGATATATTGGATTTTCAGTTATTAAGGACCTTTGTTTGTTTCCCCATTCAGATTTAGATAAAATTATCTGACACAAAGTTTGAGAAAAGGAAAAATAGGCGATAACAGCTTAGATTCTACCAAAAATGCTGATTGGTACAAGCGGTCTAACAAGATGGGTGTCAGAAGTGCTTGGGGCCAATAAACTCTGCATGGTTGCTTCCCTTAGACAGGTGGCTGCAGAATTCTTACATTATAAATTAAGGAAACAGTGGGAATTCACCTTTAAACGTCAGTGTTCCTGTCAGAGCCCTGACAAGGTGATCTGTGGCCCTGACTGTTTCAGCAACTGTTCAAAGGAACACTTTTAGTATCAGATGCTTAGTTTAAACAAAATACGTTCCACCGCCACTGAGTTGAAGCCTGGATTCTATTTCTTCTCTTGTGCCAGGCTTTACGAGTTGAGCATTTGTTTGGACAGAGAGGTTATGTTTTAGTGTAACATATAACTTGTGATTCAAGGCCAAACAATTAAAGGACTAATAACAGTGTAGAAGATACTGTGATTTGAGCCACAGTCATTCAAATAGAAGTGCAATTTCTCCTAAGTATTTCATCTTTGCTTTCATTTTATTAAGGAAATGAAACTTGCTATTACTTTACACATTCATACATATTTTGTACTTATACATGCCATGAACTTTCCTAGTGGATAAACAAATCTAGATACAAGTATACTGGATATTTTTGGTAGTTCAAGCTCTCTTGTGTCTGACTTTTCATGTGTCTTTAGAAGTTAAAAAAAAAAAAAAGAAAAGCATATTTTAAACTGGCTCTACCCTGGAGAGGCTGTATAACTTTGAAACTTTATTTCCTCATCTGTAAAGTGATGATAACACCTAATGTGTTAAACTAGATTGACATGTGAACCTCACATATATGGGTATGTATTGAATCCTACTAACTAAATTGCACATCTAGTATAAACATTACCAACTAAAGGCAACAGTGCCTGAGAAGTACATAGCACACTGTCTGGCACCTAGAGGGTACTCAGTATGGCAGCAGTGATGATGATGATGATGATGATGATAAAGGTGATGGTGATTATTTTTATGATTATGTCAGCAGGCATTTTACTATCTGCTCAAATAAGCACAGGTTTGATCTTAGAATCTCATAAAGGTTGTTTAATATAGTTTTAGCTTGATTTTAAACTGAATTGGTTAAATTAGTGGCATGACCTTAAATGAGCTGGACGCTGGGTAGCAGTGACTTCGGAAGTCAGTGGTGAAATGTTTAATGAGTGAACTGTAGCACTAACTGAAACTTGCAACTGGGTACCTGGAGGGAGGGATTGGAGAGCAGTGAGCTCTGAGAGCCAGGCTGGAGAATCAGTCAGGTGAGAAAGGAAAATTACTTCCTTCTGATTAGAAACAGAGAGCCATGGGGATTTGTTTTGCTGATGAGCAGACACGTAACATAATAATGGAGATGTCTTTCTTTCTGCTTCTGCCTGGAGGGAGAGAAACAGAGAAAGTCATATAACAAAGAGTGAGGGGAAATAGAGCAGGGACTTTCTGGATGATTAGGAAACCCAGGAAAGCAAAAAGGAGAAGCATCTCCCTAATAGACTTAGGAGACTGAAAAAAGGAAAACTACCAGCAGAAAACTCACTCATAAATTGTTTTACACCCACTTGCCCTGGAATCCCCAAGTTGCTGTTACATAAGTGACCCAAAAGATTGTTTTGGTCTAAAGTTATCTCCTAGATGCAGCTTGGTAGCATGGGAAAAGAAATGGCTTTGGATTCAGGTCGACCTGGGTTTCTGCCGTGGCCAGGTCCTATATTGGTAACTTTGTGCAAATTACTTAACCTCTCTGAAGTCCAGCTTCTTGTTTAGTAAAAGGTAGATAGTAATAACATCCTGAAAGTGTGTGGTAAGAACAAATAAAAGTACAATTTATGTAAATAGTTTCTTGCAGAAAATACTCAGAAAATGCTCATTATAATCCACCGTCTAAGACCATTTCCTCTTTGTCTCTTCTACGGATGCATCTTTCTCCTTCCTTCCCGCAGGATTCTCTCTTCCTGCTTTGTTCTTAAAAAACAATATTTGTCATTCCTAGTTAATATTGGCTTGTCTTTCGTCTCAGTAATCGAATATATAATGATGCTTGGCTTCAGAGATTGTTTCCTAAACACCAGATCTACATTAAAAATACTAACGAAATTGCTATCTCTACATGTATGTCCTGTAGACATAATGGACTGAACATATCCCAAAGTGACAACATCAGATCACCTCTTAACCTCTTCCTTTTCTTCCAATAATCACTAGCTCTCTTCATGGTTTTATAGCACTATTTATTTTCAAAGCTGTAACCCAGAGGTTGGCTCCTGTATTTATCACTTCCAACTTGGTAAAAAATCATGTTCTTTCTAATATTTGGAAGCTAGACCTATTGCCAATCCCTTTGTTTAAGTCTGTGTCATCATCACCTAGACTAATCTCTTAAAGAGTCACTTTTCCTCTAAACTCTTCCCTGTCCAGCAAATCACCAAAATTTGTCCTGGGTTTTGTGAAAGTCAAACATTTTATAACCAGGCACAATTAAGCTATACCAAAAAAAAAAAAAAAAAAAAACTTAGCAAAAGAATCTGATCAATTAGAGCTAGAAAGATATGGTACATGATTACACTAGGCTGCATTACAACTGGTACTAGGTATTGGTTTTAAGTTCCCACACCTAATCAAGTAAGAAGTATAATTATCTGTAAAGCATTTGTACATAGTGGAATAAATAAAAAACATCAAAATCTTCACTGGAGGCTTCACCTCAGCTGATGACATTAACTTGTACTTTCCTGGCAAGGTTGCTGTCAGGCAATATGAACTCACTCATCTTCCCTAGTTTCTATAATAAACTACTTTGTATATAGACTCAACATCTTTCTCTCTTTTTTTAGGCATGAAGTAGTTTCTCCTGTTATTGCTAAAACAAATATGTGGCCTGAGTCATATTGTGGGAAAAGCATGCTCACATATATCAGTGATCCACAATGTGCAAATTATAAATTTAGATTCTGCCATCCAGGTTATTCCTCTATAAATTATTTCCTTCCACTGGTAAACCTTCAGCCTTTTTAATAAACTGCCCCATTTGTTATCCAAAGCATAAATATATAATATATTCTTCCCTAAATGAAAATAAACACAATATAACAAACAAAAACAACAACAAGAAAAGTTCTACTCCTCCCTCATACAACCTCTTTCCCATCGATTTTGAATGTCCTGAAGGAGCGGTCAGCCTCTGTAGCTTGCACTTCCTCAATACTCTCTCCTTTCAGTCTGGCATATATTTCCACAATTTGTTGGCAAACAACTCTTTACAAAACACTATTTGTAATGTCATGACTGGTTTTAATTCCTTAAATCCACTTAGCTTGTATCAATCTTCATCCTACTTAGCTTTTGAGTAGCATTGGGCATTTTAGAGCATTTCTTAAAAGTGTTGTAGAGAATCAAACTTCTGCCTTGTGTTTCAAGTTACTCTTTAAAAGTAACATTTATTTTACTTGTAAAATGACTTTTTCACAATGTGGAATGCTAATAGATATGTATATATTATTCTAAGAGAATCTTCAGTATTCATACTTGATTGTTAATTAGAAGTGGATCAATGAGGTCATAGTGGATTAAGTAATGCACAGCTGGTGAGTAAATTCCTATTTCTATGATAACCATAGTTTACAACCTTAACTGAGTCATTGATAGTCTAACAAATGTGGTTTCCTTAAATAACACCCATAGTCTAATGTTATAAGACAAATATCCTCTATCATACTAAGTGAAGTAAGTCACACAGAGAAAGACAAATATCATATGATATCTTTTATATGTGGAATCTAAAAAAAAGAACTTATTTACAAAACAGAAATAGAGTCACAGATGCAGAAAATAAATTTATGGTTACCAGGGGGGCAAAGGGAGAGGGATTAATTGGGAGATTGGGATTAATACATACACACTACCATATGTAAAACAGATGACTAATAAGGACCTACTGTATAGCACAGGGAACTCTACTCAATACTCTGTAATGACCTATATGGGAAAAGAATCTAAAAAAGAGTGGGTATATCTATATGTATAACTGATTCACTTTGCTGTACAGCAGAAACTAACACAACATTGTAAATCAGCTATACTCCAATAAAAAAAGTTTTTAGAAAAAGACAAATATCCTCAAAACTATTAAAATGTTCATTATTATAAGAAAACTATGTGCCCCTTTAGTAAACAGACTTAGACTGAAATTTGACTTATGATCGTAAGGTATAAAAGAATCCATAAGGCAATCCCCAAATGGGCAAACTCCCAAATGCTCATTTTAGATGCAAACATGGAGGAAATGGAGGAAGACCGACAAAGTATTAGTTTATTCCAAAGAAAGAATTTAGGACCATGGAAGACAATGAAAAGGGACACCATCTAGAGAACAGAACTTCTTGTTGCCATATTGGATTAGCCTCTGACAAGCCAGATGCCTTCAACTCTTATCTAACAGGATGGCATTTGTGTTATAGACCACGTGGTTTCCTCTTCAATTTTTTTATAAAATGCAGGGTTAAATTATAGTTATTCAGTTCCTTTACTACCTTTATAAACTGAGTATGTATATTATGTTTAGTGTGTTGGACAAATCTAAACCTAATTTAAACCAATACATATTTTGCTGGTGACTATTTTTGTCATAAGGGAGACACGTGACTAAGTTGACTTAGACTGAAGAGAAGGGTTTTATCATGGGTAGGAGAAATGTTCTTTACCTTAGGCAGGGAGTAAACAGGGAGGTGTTTTGGCCTGGCTTTTGCAGACAGTTATCCTAAGACCACCAAGAGAAAGTAGTCTTAGAATGAGGCTAATGTTGTGGACAGAATAAAAGAGAGAACAATTTTGATTTCTAGATGACACTATTGAAATGCTCAACCTACCAACCCTGTGTGCTGTTATGTGAGATGATGGACTTAGTTATTCTGAAGTCTTGAGACATGGTTTCTGCTACTTATAACAGATGATATCTTAATTCAGACATTATTTTAAATCAGTTCCTTATATTCCCTCTTCTGCCAATTGCTTTATTAAAGCCACTTCATTTCTTTTCATTTTATCTTCTTCCCCAGTAGCCAGGCCTAGAAATCTTGGAGTAAATCTTGACCAGTTCCCTTCCTGCATCCTGCGTATCCTACTATACAGGCAACCAAGTGTTGTTTCCCCTTAAACATCCCTAAAATGATTCTATTCCAAACTACCGACTGTCACTTCGTATTTGATCTTCTGCTCAAATAGAGATTACAGAAAACCTCCTAGACATGCAATGTATTTTAGGTCTGTCCATCCTTACTGGAGTAATATAATGCTGCTCATGTAATACTGCCAGTCTGATCTTTTAATGTCCCTAATATAATCCCCTATTTACAGGTTCTATTTATTTCCAACCACTCAACTAGGGCAGCGTTAGTAGAAATAGAGCTAATGATGTGATGCTGGAAGTGAGTTAGATGACAGAACTCAAGTTCCATCAGACAAAACAGTTCCTCCGATGGTTGTGACTCTTCCTGAACACTTTTCTCTATTTGTGGCAAATAATAAAGATATTTCAATATTTGTTTTGTGACTACTTGCCTTTCTGGCTATATTGTGGGATTTCTTGAAGGTTTAAACCATGTTCTACCTTTTTTTTTTTGCATTACTTATAACACTAGTGACCACATTACATATCAATGGAACAATCTGAATATTGAATAATAATGATAACTAGGAAAAGGCATATGTACACTTTTTCTATTGCTGAGTAACAAATTGCCACAAATTTAGTAACTTAAAACACTGTTTATCATTCCATATTTCCTGTTTGTTAAAAGTCTAGCGAATCTGTCTGAATTCTCTGCTAAGGATCTCACTGGGTTAAATCAAGACATCAGCCAAGGCTGTTGTTCTCATCTGGAGGTCTGGATCCTCTTCTGAGTACAGTGGTTTTTGATAGACTGTGTTCATTTCTCATGCTTTCCATGTGAAGCCCTCCTTCTTCAAGCACATCAAATCTTTCTCTTGCTTCAAATCTCTTCAACTTTCTCTCCTGCTCTAGAGGGCTCATGTGATTACATTGGGCCTACCAGAATATCTGGGATAATCTTCTTATCTTAAATTCAACTGATTAATAACTGTAATTATATTTGTAGAGTCCTTTTTTCAATTGACATAACATTTTCATAGACACAACACCAGGGAACAAAGTTCATGTGGGCCAAGGTTCTGCCAGTCACAGCATGCATAAGGCATATGTTAGTCAAACACAGCAGAGTATAAAATGTATTACCTTATGATTACAAATGTGTAAAAAAATATGGGTAGGCAGAATCAGAAAATTATTCTAAAATATTAAGATTATATAAATTAATTTTTTCTATGTATAAAATATTCTTAATCTTTTATAATTTATAGAATAACATAGAAAAATATAAATACCAACATAAAATTTAAAGGATTAAAAATGCATCTAAATATTTATTAGTAGCAAGGTTTAAATTTCTGAGTTTATTACATAAGGTTGAAATTTTTCCTTGATTTAGAAAAGCTCATGGGGTTATTTTTCATTTTGTTAAATAACGATAAATAATCTGTCTTGTCACAATTACCCAATAAATCAAATATCTAATTTGTGTAGCTGAGGCAGAAAAAAAAAAAAAGGCATTATTACAGTGCTAACGGAAGAAATGCAGTCATATATTAACTCAGCATATGTACCCTGGAAAGAGAATGGGTGATACTGTGATATGTTCAAAGATGTCTGTGGGTAAGAACAGTTGCCTTTCATTCTAATCTTAAGATTATGAAGCAAATGTTTTAATTGATCAAGTACTCATATTAGGGTGAAAGTTATGTTTAATAACTATTGTGTATTAATAGAAATGTTAATTTATTTTTATCAGCCTTTAACTCTAAATTCTTTAACATTTTAATCTTGTTAGCTATTAATATCTAATAGAAGGTATTATGCAAATCCAGAGAATTATCTGAGAATCTTCAAAATGAAACATATCTTTACAGATGGTATGAAATACTGAATTGTTTTCAATGTAGTATAGATTAACAACTGTCTAAACAGAAGCACACTTGAAGGACTGCTTTCATTTTCACTGGTAAATCATGAATTATTTTGAGACATATTAATTTAAATTGGATTACACTCAATAAAAACAGAGCTGTTTCCACATCGTAAATAAACTTTGAAAATACACATGAATAAGCAAGCAGCCTTTGGGATGCGTGTGACAGTAGGTGTGTGAACATATTTTTAAATAACTTATTTTTTTAAATAAATTTAAAGATTTTCTACATTTTTCCTCCCACCTCTCAACATCCAAATACACTTGTGGTTTTGTGTAAAAAAAATGCACACTCCTTCCTGGTGGCTAAGGATGAAAAGACTGCATTGGATCATGATAGATGGGATTTATTCCCCAAGCTGTTTAGAGCTGTGAAGTGATTGTGGGAGTTGACAGGGTTGATACTTTGTGATGTAACTGGAGATAATCAAGAGATTTTTTTAATACATTATTTACACATGGCTTCTATCAATTCAATGGCACTCAAAAGAGCCTATCCATTTTATAGCAATCTAGTTATCTGACTCTGCAAGTAAGGTTAAGACAAATGTACTTCTATACAATATAGAAGAAATTGTGTGAAATTCCTATTTTCATTTTTAATATGATTTTAAATATTATAGAATACTATTTTTATTTTTAATTGTAAAAATAGCATTCCTACGTGAATCATTTCCTGTTCTAAATAAAATAATTTCTTGTTTTTATTGATTAAATGTTCTTTATCCTTATGCTATTTTACTATAAAATTGATAAAAGAGATAAAAATCATAAAGAAATGTCAACTTTGTATAATTCAGTATTCTTTTTTTAAAAACTGTAAAATTATCTTTACTCAGTTTCTGTCTCTCAACTAAATCTTTTCTTAGTTGAAAACTCCAATTGGAAGGTTGGCAACAGGAAAAGCCAACACTCATGCTAAGAAGGTGCTGTTGAGAGCTCATTTGAAGAAACTGTTAGAAAAAAAGAGGAAAGCATATGTAGAGTAAAAAAAAATACATTACTACTTTCTGAGGCAGCAATGTGGTTAAATATTGGAATGATCATCTATAATTAAGCAAAATTAAAATCAGGTAATTAGATAAAACAGAAAATAATAATACAGTGTGTAGCTGGGTTAAGTAAACATTTTTACCAAGTAACAGTTACAATTGCCTTTGTCTACACTCAATATGACTATAGCTCTTCTTCAGTTCTTGATCTATCTCTCCCTTGATATATATGTAGTTTATAAGAGGAGAATATTTTACTCATTCTTATGAAATTTTTACTTTTCTTTTTCATCTTTATAGATGGATAGATACATAAGTAGATAGATAAATATACACTAAAACCTCCCATCTGCTAGGCGCTGGGAACAGGGAGATCTAAAAATCTACTGGCCAAGTTGGAATAGGGAGTCAAACAAATAAATAAACAATTACATAAATATGAGAAGAGGTGTAAAGTGTAGAGAGTGAAGGAAATACACTAGAAAGCTCACAGGAAGCACCTAACTGCTTGGAATGGTGTGGGGGTATCAGTGATAAATGTGTTCACTAATATGACCAAGTAAATGGATAGGTCAGCAAAATATCAGAAATAAAACATGTGCTTCACTTGGGGAAAGTATGATTTGAAATATCCACAGAAGGCTGTGAGAATGATCTATCAGGTCAAGGAAATACACAGATTGTTATTAATATTTTTCCTCACAAATAAATATGAGCTGCTCTGTCTTGACCCAGACCATCATTTAGGGTAGTTTAAGTGGTGAAGTAAAATGACCAAAGAAAAAGTGTGTCACCCTCCCAGTTTCCTTGCCCAAATACGTAGATTAAACATATTTGTATCCTGATGGAAGGCTTGAATCCCACCACCTTCCCAAATTAGATTGTTAGATTAAGATGGGATAGTATATTTAAATGTCCTTGATTCAAGGAAAAATAGTAATATTCACAAGCTTCAATATATTTATAGGGTTTCAGTTTGCACATTAAAATATGAAATCTAAAAATAGATTGTCCCAAATCCTAGCGTAAGTGAAAAACAAGGTCTCTCTGGGCTCTTTTATAATACTCTGGAAATCCTAACTTTACAAGAGCACAGCTAAAAAGCAGGCAGAAGGAGATAAGGATGGTGAAGGCTGCTTATATCCATAGGTCTAGGACAAGGAAGCTACAATAAATAATAAACTGAGACTTTAATAGTGGAAGTGAACAATGAAACACCAAGTAAATGTAAACGTAGAGTGATAAGTTCTGGCAAAACGCATGTCAAGTGTCTTGCAACTATTATTTCTGGACTGTGACAAGACAATGAGGGTGGCAGGAAAGTCAGCAAATAATGCATTATGATTATCCATCAATAAGTGCAATGAATATATTGATCAAAGTCTAAATATCTCCTGCGTTAAGGAGGGGCATAATGGAACTATAATTACTAGTATCAGTGGAATCCCAGAACAATTTCTTCAAGGTCAATCATAATATTGAAATGTGCAAATGTTGGGCAAATAGCCCAATTAGAAACATTTTTAAGTTTGAGATAAAGGAAGCTGAAAGACAGCTGAGTCAGTAAAGATAAGAATTTTCCATGCTTAGTACTTGCTGGGGTTCTGATTAGCCGATGTTTTAAACTGAGATTAAAACATAACTGAAGGGGAAAAAAAGTAATGGAATACTCTCGTTTTTTACAGTGAAGTTGTATGTTGTGTGTGTGTGTTTTGAGGAATATACAAAATTACATGTTAAGTCATTTATCCCTCAAACGGGAACAACAACAAAATCATTTACCTGCTACAACTGAAGACAACATGAAACTACATAAATATTACTTAAAATTTTACTTATCAGGATTTTAAAATGGAAAAGTTATGATACATGATAAAAATCCATATTATTCCTTGTTTTAAGAATCGCTATGTACATCTCTTTGGTGTGTCAGTATTATTGATTAGATTAGATTTGGTTTACTTCAGGATGCCTCAAACCAATTTAGTTTGCTAGCCTTAAGTGTTCTAGCTGACAGATCACTCTTCCTCGTGTCAGTTAAAGGGAATTGCAATGATTTTTTTGAACTCCATAAAAAATGTCATTAAGGATTTCCTCTATGCCAGGCATGACTATTGCCTTCAACCCTGCTTTGACATTTCATTTATTCAAGGGTGTCCTTGTTGCCTTTCCCTCCTCTAAACTCAGTAATTATGGTGCCATACTATTTAGCCTTAGAGAAAGATTTCCAGAACAATTCCAGGTAGTTCAAAACTCAGCAAGCTGTCAATCCATTTGCTCCAACAGTGATAAAGCCATTTATATTGTAGAAGGATTCTACAGCTTTATGAGGCAGTATGAACTCCAAATGATATTTTAACCCAAAATTTAAAATATCCTCTTCTCCGTTTGCAAAAAGTTCTACCTAAGCTGCTTTCAGTGATGTATCTCTTTAAGTATTCCTCTTAGTATTTATTATAATACCAATTTAAAATGGGCTATATGAGTGAGACTTTTAATTCTGCATCAATACTGACAAACTGAACAATAATCAGAAGTATTAAATATGATTCGACATAACCTCAAATATTTCTCTTGCATCTCCAAATACTTTTTTTTTCTAAGTTCGTGACCTTAGATAGTACCATTGGCAACTTTCATTCGTTATGTTTAGCTACCAATCAACTCCTCAGCTCCCCTCATTTACTGAATGACTGAATTCCCTGCACCATTTCTGAATTCCCTCCGGTCATTCCTGATAACTTCAGCATCACAAGTAGCACAAGGTCTTTGCGTCCGTTGTTTTACTCTTTGATCCATTCAACATGTTGTGTAGCTCCTTTTCCTCCTCACCTCTAACATATATTTTCTCTACCTCCTTCAACTACCTATTCCTGTAGGATTGGCTTAAATCTTTACATTACCAGGTAGCTTCTTCCCCAAATTGAACATATCACCCCATTTTCCTAACTCATGAACTCAATTATTCCCATGTCAACACTCCAGCACTCCAGAAAATTTTTCTAACCTACTGATACTTCCATTTTTCCAGAGGAGTTTCAACTGAATGCATCAACATTTTTTTAAAAAGAAAGAAAACATATATAAAAGGAGGGGAACATTAAAAATCATAAAGCATAGTCTAACATACACAAAAAGATTTTAAAAACTAGTGCACGATAATTCATCACTAAGGTTAATGATATGTGAAGGACTGGAGAGAAACATGTTTGGGGAGGAAAATGAAAATGAGTCATGTTCTGGCATCCTAGGTTTTATCCAAATGAAGATATCAAGTAACCACTGCATTATATTGCAAATATATGTGTGTGTATAATCTTAATATTATAAAAATGTTTCTCATTTTTAGATTTCACTTCCATTCCATTTCTTCATTCTCCTTCATAGCAACACTCCTCTCAAGCTGCCTGTGTTTGCTGATTCTGCTTCCTTTCTTTCATAGTCTTTTCAGTCCCCTCTAGGCTGGAGGAGTCTCCATGAGTTCACAGTGACAAGTCTTGTCTAGACAATTTGTAAACTGCCTCTTCCCAGATCCTCTCTCCATGTCCTGGGGAGTCAAGCCTGGAACAGCTCTCCTCCCTGATAACTCTCCTTCTTCCAGGACACACTGTCCTCTCTTGGTTTCCGTGCGATGCCCTCTCATGATTTTCCTCATACCTTAGTCACTGCCCCTTCTAGGTCTGCATGCTAGATGCTTTATTCTTTGTCTCCTAAAGCTGGAATAGTCCAGGGCTCAGATTTTGGCCTCATGCACTATCTACACCCTCTCTCTAGGGGAGATCTCCAAGGGAAATCTTATTTAATCCCAAAACATTATACACCATCTAAAGGTCATTCACTGTTAAATCAATAGCTTGATCTCTGAAATTTCCTAGAATCCAAATGCGTATAGTGCAATAGTTACTTGATAGCTTTACTGGATGTTTTATAAGCAGCCGCAACCTAGCATGCCAAACCATGACTCTCATTTTTCCCCCAGATATTTTTCTATTCAGTCTTTCTCATATTAGTAATCTTAATAAATGTGCTATCTTTCTCTACTTTTATTTCATTAAAATTTCCTAAAAATTTTATGTAAACACACAATATTTCAAAATTTATATAATAAAATTTTATTAAAATTTATAAAAAATATTATTACCAACAACAATAATGAAACTGAGACAATCTTGATGCACATCTCTTTTCCTTACACTCAACAGCAAGGTCTGCCAACTTTGTCTCCAAAATATACGTGAACTTTTCCTATTTTTCTGCATCTCCACAGCCACTACCCTAGTCCTATCATTCTACTTTCATGGTTCCCATATAACATTCCCAGAATGGCCTTCTAATGTACAGTAGATCATGTAACTTTACTGTATAAAAGTCTGCATGATCTCTTAGGCATTCAGAATTAAATCCAGTATCTTTAGCATGACTTACGAGCCTTTCATGACTTAGTCTTTGCTTATTACAACTATCCCTCTCCCCCAAATACAATCCAGCCGCCTTGTCTTTCTGTTCCTTGTTCTAGCCATACTTTGGACCACTCTGCCTATAGAGATTTCCATGACCAGATATTTCTCAGCACTCCAATGTTAGTGCAAATGCCAATGAAATCAGGTAAATGTTTAGAAAGTGAGTGAAGAGCTACATATGTTAAGGTGATCAGAGGCTACCTCTGTACCACTTCTTAGTTTCATTGGTTTCATGAAACTTGTCACTGCTTGAAATTATCTTACTTACTAGTTTGATTTTTTTCCCATCTCTTTCTGCCAACTAGAATTTATGCTTCAGGAGAAGAAAGCCATTGTCAATATCGCTGATTGTTGAAGCCTCATCACCTGGAACATCTCGTCATAGGATAAGCTCCGTAAGTATTTAACGAATAAACCAAATACATGAACATAATTGTGAATATTTTCTCATTATAGAATCAAGTTAAAGTTTTGTTCTAGGCCTTTAACTTCAATTTATCTTTTTAATGTGTTTTTAATTTGATAAGCCCAATTAGAATTAAATGTATAGATCCAACGATTCCTATCATTTCCTAAAGTCAACAAGGAAATGAGGAAATAAAAAACTGTAGGTGCTAAGTCCAACAAACAGGCCCTTCTCATTCAGCTTCCAAATATGACTCACATTTCCCGAACTTCCTAACAGTTATGTACATTTGTTTTCTGAGAAATGCCCTAAGGCATTCAGTCTCAGCTTCTATTGAAGGCAGTGGCTCTCTACAATTGCTGTGCTCAGCAGCTCTTATTCAAACTTCTGACTCTGCTTCCCTTACCAAAACACCTCTCATTAGCAGTTCTTGGCATCAGTCACTCTTTAGAGTGCCGAGACAATTCTGTGGCTACTTCATCTTCTTTGTACTTACACTAGTGTCAGTTTCTCACCCTTAGCATCACAACCCTTTGGAGTGGATTATTAACCTGCTGTGAGAGCCTTTCCTTTGTATTGTAGGATGTTTAGCAGCATCCCTGGCCTCCTTCCCACTAGATGCCAGTAGCTCCCTCCCCAGCTGTGACCACCGAAAATGTTTCCAGATAATGACAAATTTCCTTAGGACCCCAACTCACCCACCCACCCACCATGTTGAGAACCACTGCTCTAGTGGACAACTCACAGAAGGAGACTTCCTAGAAAATAGCTCTTCCCTTGACTTCCATGGACTGATTCTCTCTTATTCTCCACCTACCTGTCTGTCTACTTCTTCTTTGTTTTCTAAGAGAAATGATATCCTGCAGTTCCTCAAGGTTCAATCCTTTGTTTTTCTCTTTTCATTTTATATGTATCCTAGGAAATCTGGTCACCCATAACTTCAATATTAACTTAAAAGCTGTCTTCTCCAGAAAGATCCCAAAAGTCCCAGTATAGGTCATATGTCTTTGTTACACACTCTTTTAAGCCTGTTGCTTTCTTTCACAGCACTAATCTCAGATTGTAAGTCTTATGTAATACATTTATAATGATGATACTCTTTTTATTAGTATCTGTCTCCTACATAAGACTATAAGCTCCCTGAGAGCTAGATCAGTTATATATTTTGTATGCCGTGTATGCCAATAAGACTCAAAAACACTAAACCGAGTTCTAGGAACAACTTGGATTTCCCCAGGCTAGACATGAAACCTATTCTTTGAATAGCTGTCTTAACTAAGATTATTTCTGACAATTACTGCTTAGTTATTTTCAATAAACTCAGTACGTTCCAATTCTGTAGATTCAGTCTTCTCTCTCTTGTAGGATTTATCTTGACGTAAAGCATTCAGTACTATCAATAACTTCACTCAGAAAAATGTGGCTACTGTCTGTTAGGTTTAGCCAGGATGTATGAACAATTACTCATTTGTTTCATTTTTGTTCCACAGGATACAGCCCTTTTTATGTACTGTCTCTTTAGGTTTATTATTTTTATTTTAGATTTTCTTCTTGTCTCTATTTTCAGAAACTGGCTTAATTTGGGGTAGTTTCCTTCTTTGGTGCCTGAAGCCTTTGTCTGTGCTCTGTTGCCTATGGACAACACTTCTGGTAGGCTAATGGCCTGAGTCATGAGTATGGCTCAGACCCTGACAACACACTCACCTATTGGAAAACATTTCTCTTCTTATGGTTCAAGCTTCATGACTTGAACTTTTTACCTTATCTTAGCATAAACTGAAATCAACACCCCTTGTGAACTTATAAGGTGTAAGCAATTCTAAAGGTTAGTCCTGAACCTTCCCTAATGCCTTACTACAAAGAAACAGATACCCCTCAAATATAAGTACAAAATATGACAGTCATTTGTACATATATATTGTCAGAGGTATACCATTACCAAAAAACAGAGTTAACAATGGAAATGCAACTTAACTAAGCATCAAAATTATTTTATCCATTCAACAAATGTTAAATGAGTGCTGATGCTTTGGCATTCTTGTAGGCTTTGCAATATATCAATGCACAAAACACACACACAAAAATAAAATTTAAATTAAAAATTCTTGCTCTGAAGGATTGTCTCCATGAGTGACACACAGTGAGCATGTAGTTGAGTGATTTTTTTCTTTCTGATCTTCAGTATTCTCACTTGTAAAGTGGAGATTAATTATATCAAATTTGCATGGTTCTTGGAAAGACTAAATTGGACAGGGAGGGAACAGGTGTAGTGCTTGGAATAAGAGGATATCAGTAAATGGTGGTTTTTCATTTTTTTAATTTATTTTTAGATTATTCCTAAATTCTCTTCCAAATTTAACACATGAGAATCTGAGCTATGCATTAAACATGGGGAAATCTCATGACCCTAACTCTCTATGTACTATTACCATAAATAAACTTAGGTTAAAATTATGAGAACCTCCTCAGAAAATTTAATATAAGATTTATTCAAACCTGACAAAACTGACTACAGTAATAATTGTTTTACAACTACAGGTTTTTAAAGTTTTTGTTTGTGCTTTTGTTTTAAAGAGAAAAAATTAAAATTCAGTTGTAGGGATGGCTGCACTTCTGGTACAGAGTAGTAAACTCCTAAAAATGATCCTCTCACAGTTATGTACAGGTGCCTCCCTGTTAAGTGCCCTCTTAAGCGGACACTCACCATCAGGATGTTGAAGTACAGGGTCTACACTTTGAGAGCAGGGATGCTTCCTTACATTTTGCAACCTCAAGCGCCTTGCCTACCTCACCCACTCTTAATGTTCCTATTCAACTTGGTCACAAGTTTTGGAGAGGAAGAGTAAAGCTTTTATTTGCAGATGATTAATTGTGCATGTAAAATTTCCTAAGAAATTATTAGGAATAATAAATGAATTAGGTAAGGTTGAAGGGCAAGAAAATAGTAAATTAATTGTACAATAAGTGAATGGAAAATGTCATAAATATTTACATTGGCCTCACAAAGTATAAAATGTGTAACAAAGTGTGTGGTAGATACACTGAAGACTGAGACATCGCTGAAAATTAATGAAGATGAATAAATGGAAAATATGTCACCTTCATGACTGGATGACTTAATGTTGTCAGGTTATCAATACTCCCTAAATTCATCTTTAGTTTCAATGAAGCTCAAATCAGAATTGCAGCAGCATATTCAAAAATTAATAGGGAAATGAAAAGGGCCTAGATAGTCAAAACAATTTTTAAAAAGATGAGCAAATTTGTAGAACTTACTACCTGATTTTAAAAGTTTCTCAAAAGCTACAAAAATTGGGAGACTGTGTAAGAATAGACAGATCAGTCAATGTGATTTATAACTTAAAAAAAAAGAAAACAGAAAAGCAATTAAAATAGAGAAAAAAACTGTAAGGGCAAATACAAATTAAAAATAAGAGGCTTAATTTTTCCTGTTGAAAATAAGGGAAGAAATTCTTCCTCAGTCTCTTTTTTTAGAGCATGTACTTTAGAAAACTTGTAATTATAACTTCTTTCTCAGTCTCTTTGAAATGTATGTAAATCTTTTCAAAAGCTAAATAAGCCTCTCACCAGCTTAGCAACACAGGAATATCTTTTTCAAAGACCTGGGAACCACCTCTTTGAAATGTCATCATCAAAGAAGTTAACACCCCAGTTTCTTGGGGGGATGGGGGGAGGGGTGGTAGGAGTCTAATTTGGGGTCTTGCTCCAAAACTATATCCTGCCATAAAGATAGGAGAAGTGAAAGAATGAAACACATAAACTACACTTAAAATACTTTCATTAGGTTAGGAATTATGTCTCGTACACACTATAAACTGCAAAGTACTGAGTTCTCCTAAGTGTACAACTGAAGAATTTAAACTTCCTTTCAAATCCCACCTGTCTTAACCTCCATCCTTTCAGAAGTAAATTAATTATTGAGTAGAGTATGTGAGGCTCTTTCAGGTGAGAGTGTAAAACCAAGGTCTTGTCTGCCATGTGTGGATATTAAACATCCCCTGGCACTCTTTTACAAAGATAGAGTTAATCCTGGTGTGACCTTGATCAAACTTCTTTTTTCTCTTTCATTGTAGCTGGCTCCAATAGCAGCTCATTGAATTCTGTATCATGCCACCGTCCCTTTCACAGAGGTAATCATAAGCCTTAAAAAATATATAGATATCAATCAAAATTAGAAAAATGCATACATTATACTATTTTCTTATGCAGCGTTTAATACAGTGCTACAGTGTTATATTTATGAGGCATGCATACATATTTATATATTACCTATACTGTATGTAATAGATAGATAGATGATAGATAGATAGATAGATTTTCATTTGAGATAACTAGAGAGGTGAGTAATGCATCAAATACCTGCTTAACCATAAGTCAGATTTATATCTCCCCATAAATGGAAATGGTTTCGTAGTTTTATATTTAAGAAAATTAATAATTAGCTATGCAGACTTGATTTTTTCCAATATATAAGGTTAATACTTATGATCTAATAGAATGATATCCATATATTGAAGAAATGTTAAGCCAAACCCCATAGAGTAATTGAATATCTTTTTTAGGGGGGTAGGAAGCTAGATCATCTTGAAAAGTAAATGATCTATGATCAGCAAATCTGTGATTTTAGACACTAGCCAAGTTTAATTTTTTCAAATTAAGAAAAAATATAGGTAGAGCCTATATGCTTAAAACGGAAAAATATAAATCTCAAAGAGTATGACTGTGGTCCCTGAAAGATGATAATCTAACAAGCTATATGTTGTTTAATGGCCAGTGAATCAATAAAGTTTTCAGGAGTTCATCCATTTATTTATCAAATCATATTAAATTTTTACTTAATTTTATAGACATGGTACTGTGAATAATTACTAATTCTGTCCATGAAAGAGAGAAAATATAACTTTGAAATAAATAACATCACTGAACAATGGTTGTTAGTTAATTTTTATTTGAAGCTATCACTAGAAATTGGAAGTTTGCAAATACCTGATTAAGAATAATAAGACTTTTCCATGAAGTTACTTAATGTTCATTCTACAATGTTTATTACATGTTTTTTGGATTACCAAGTTGTTAATTTGGTTGTAAAATGTGAGCATCCTCATGATTAAATGTTCCTCCAATATAGATGATAAATTATGGGTTCAGAAGAATTTACCTTTTCTTATTTGAAATATTATTATTCATCACTCTGAATTCCCTTATAATATCCTTATTCTCACTACAGTTCTTAAAAGGTGCTCGAAAAAGGCGTATAGATGAGTTATAGATTTCCACTGGCAACTTTACAAGAAGTGCACTCAAACTTGATTCTGTTACAATCTCTGTCATTTACATTAAAGAGCAAATCGAAACTATTTTGTGTTAAAGAAGTTGTATGATAAATGACATTTGGTCAAAGGCAACAAACCTCTTGTCTAACCTTTTACGATATGCTGAAGTGTCATATAATTTAGTCTTAGAGTTTGGGATTAGGTAGAAGAAAGAAAAGTGAGTTGTGGCTATTTGCCTCCTATCCCCTAATGCAGTCGGATAGCTCAGCAAGTTTTCAGCACCTAAATCTATGTTCCAGGCCTATTTTATAAAGAGGTCTTATTTGTGCTTCACTAACTAACCCGCCTTACACCAAATTTTTGATATATATTATTGTAAATTTCAGAATGGCTAGAAAGGAATGACTGCACAGAGTAATTGCTTGGTGATCCCGTTTCAGAAAAGAAAGTCTGGGGGATAAAATCGAAAGCTTATAACCTTTGAACTAACCGATTCTTCTGCCCCAAATATTCTTCCCCCAGATACCCATGAAGCCTGTTTCCACCATAAGCTTGTCTGTCCTAAACTGTACAATCTCTGTAAGGCTTTTTCTGACATTTTAATTTAAATTTAGACCACATCCCTCATCCTCCTCATAATCTTCTCCCTCCCTGCTTTTCTCTCTAAGCCATTTATCACCTTCTAATTAGCTATACTGCGTCACATTCCCCTACCCAAAAAATGTTTGTACACTTGACCCTGGAGCCACTTCGCCCGTCACAGAGTTGAAAATCGGAATACTGCTATCTCTGCCTCAAAACGAAAGAAATGACTCACCCAGGGCAGGAAGATGAAATAGTTTGCATAGAATCGGACCGAATTCTAGTTTTTTTTTATTCCACATATTGTGATCTCTAGTCAAGCGCAAACTTTCCCCCACATTTAGTTAATGATCTGTAAAATAAAACTACTGAAAAATATGCACATATAAGTGGACCTGTGAAGTTCAAACCCATGTTGTTCAAGGACCAAACGTAATTTTGGGTGAAAGAGGTGATACGTAACAAAAGGCCTCTGTGGCCCCCTTGCCTCTATGTAGCACACACAATAAATATTTTCCATAGTCTTGTCTGATAATATTAATGATATTAATTCTAATAATTTGAATATAAAACCTTTTTTCTTCTGTCCATGTAATTTAGAAAGGTCATCTCACTACCAAGTTAAGCTAAATAACCATATGAATTTGCCAAGAAACTTGCAAACTACATGCATCCACGTAGGTTGGTTGTCATGAACCATTGTGTGCCACGAAACATGATGGCACAGACACCAAAGCACTGAGCGTCGCCCATCCTTAAGGTAAGCCCTTGGCCCACACGCACTGTGAAATCACATTTTGAAATGCAATTTGACAAACATTTACTGGGAACCCATAGTTTTACTCTGAAAGATTTGTCTGTCTTTTTATGTAATAATTTAGTTGTTACTGTGAAATATTACAAATATTTCTAGATGGGAAAACAAGATCTGATACCGCATTACTAGTTCCATTAAACTACCCCGTCTCCATCCTCTTAAGAGCCACACTAACATAGACATTGATAGATGCATATTTTTACTCTACAATATGTGTTTGCATATTCTTATGCACTGTTTCATATGCTGTAAAGTAAATCTTTACTAGGATTTTTTTTTTGTAAAATGGTGCATTGCAAAAATTAGAAGGTGAAAATTGACTAAGAGATTGGTATATTATTCTTTCCAAAAGTATATTGACAAAATCATCTCAAAATATCAGGAATAAAGTTTTGCTGAAATGGCAGTTTTGTCTAATTAAGGTAATCTCTTTTTACTTAATTAGAAATAACCAAGTGCTAATTTGGTTTTCTCTTCATTGACTGAATTATACAAAGCTTTAATTTTCATTTTGTTCACCAACATGTTCAGTGCTACAAGAAATTTCAAACCAAACAATTTTCCAAGTGCTAAATTTATTTTTTCCATTTGTAACACCCTTAATCTGATTTGGAAGTGTGCAGTTTAAAATGTTAAGACTGCAAAACACATGCTTCATTTGTTCTTTGGAGCAAGACTGCCAGCTGAAAATGACCATAGACTGAGAAAAGTCTTTTTTTTTTTGCATACTAATAAGAGTTTATGGTTTCTATTTCTGCAGATGGTAGTCTGTCTTATTTCATAACCATTTTAGAGGTAAAAGAAATCTTTCCAGGTTTCTCTCTAGCACATATTTGTTAGACCTAAAAAAAATCTTAGCTCTATTTCTTACTTATTCCCTCTTCACCTCTCTGGTGTAAGTGGCACATCTTCCTTGGGTGCCAAAGATAAAATTAATAACTCTACCTCTTACTCTCGTAGAAGACAGAAGCTTTATTAAAGCTTCAGAGAAAGAAAACAGTATTAAATATTTCAGTGATTTTTTTCTAGTTAATGTTTCCAAATGTCTCTTATCAGGAGACTGTTGTCCAAGAGAATCAGGAAGGACTAAAAGGGGAGCCTGACTGCTGGGATGTTGGATTGCCTTCCCTAACAGAGAACGTGGGATTTCTCTATATGCTTCCATTTTTATCATTCGGATGAGTTACAGAATTTTGTAGGTCATTATTGGCTATAAACCATGTCAAAGTGGAAAAGGAATCTATTGGCAGCCTCACAACCTCAGGCAGCTTGGAAAGAGAAAGAGCTCAACAATAGAAAAATGTAATTTAAGAGCAGATAGCTCTCTGATTGCTGAGCCATACTGGAAAGACTCAAGAGAACAAGAAGGGCACCCATATGTGTTCTTAATACATATGGATGTTTTGTTCTACACGTGTTAAAAAGATTTATAATCTGACTCAACTATAAATGCACGTTTTCTAACTAGGGCAGAGATGTTGATAGGTATTTGGGCTCTAGATTAATATCCTGCCATCAAAAGGCAAGGTGTTTAGGATGGTTGAATCGTACGGGGCCCAAGGTATTTATTGATGTAAAAGCGACAGTGCTTTCTTTCAAATGACCTTTTAAAAATATTGTTTTCTATCATAATGAACTGGAAGAGTTAATAATAAGTGAAAGCGTACAGCAAAATATTACCTGACATACTGATTTACACTTCTCTGAGTGGTCCTACACAGCTTACTAGGGTATTGATGTCTAGGCCAGCAATTTGCTACCTATGGAGAGTATTCAGAAAAGCCAAGGCCCCATCCATCAGAGAGCTTCCTGTGGAACAGGATAGTTTGATGGGTGGCTGGCTGCAGCAGGTGGCCCTGGAGGTCAGGCTGCCCACTACAGGCTGCCACTCTGTTTGCCCCAGAGTAATGTTGCCCCTGAATCTCTTGAGTAGAGCTTAATAGAAACTGATCACAAGGGACAGCAGCCTGGCTACTTTTTGTCAAATGTTTACTCTTGGAACAAGCTTTGAAGTTTTTTGGGTTTTCTTTTTCTTTTTTTTTTTTTATGGTGTGTTAGTTTCTGCTTTATAACAAAGTGAATCAGTTATACGTATACATATGTTCCCATATCCCTTCCCTCTTACGTCTCCCTCCCTCCCACCCTCCCTATCCCACCCCTCTAGGTGGTCACAAACCACCGAGCTGATCTCCCTATGCTATGTGGCTTCTTCCCACTAGCTATCTATTTTACATGTGGTAGTGTATATATGTCCATGCCACTCTCTCACTTTATCCCAGCTTACCCTTCCCCCTCCCCATATCCTCAAGTCCATGCTCTAGGAGGTCTGTGTCTTTATTCCCTTCTTGCCCCTAGGTTCTTCATGACCTTTTTTTCCCCTTAGATTCCATATATATGTGTTAGCGTACAGTATTTGTTTTTCTCTTTCTGACCTACTTCACTCTGTATGACAGTCTCTAGGTCCATCCACCTCACTACAAATAACTCAATTTCATTTCTTTTTATGGCTGAGTAATACTCCATTGTATATATGTGCCACATCTTCTTTATCCATTCATCTGTTGATGGATATTTAGGTTGCTTCCATGACCTGGCTATTGTAAATAGTGCTGCAATGAACATTTTCGTACATGACTCTTTGAATCATGGTTTTCTCAGGGTATATGTCCAGTAGTGGGATTAGCATTGAAGTTTTAAGGTGAGATTGAACACCCTGACCAAGACAGAGTGAAACCACATCCAAGTAATACCCTAGGAATGAGAAGAGAGCACGTTCTTCTGTTCTTTTGCTCAAATTCCTAACAAGTTGTGTGGGAAGCATATATTCCTTGTGGCCTATCGTCTTCTAACATCTGAGGAAAAAGTAACTTCTATATATACAACTTGTACAATGTGGGGGAATATAACCATACTGCCAGGTACAGAGTGACAGGGACTAAATAATTCAGGACCTAGTTTCTTTCTTTGGTCTCCTCATAAAGTGCTTTTGGCATGTGATTAATAGATATTGTGTTAAATCTAAGTGGCTAAGTTCCAGGTAAAAACTTAGATGTTAACTCTTATCTTTTTCTTCATATCTGAAACATACACACAGAAAGAAGCAAATGAAGTCTCAAGGCCATACTGCTCCAGCATTCAAAAGGACAGAATTCAATGTCCTATAAGGTGCATATGCCCGAAACCCAATTCAAGCATATTCATTATGTTAAGGGCCAGAAGGAGGTAAAACGCTTCTTTCATCTATAAGTTGTGCTAAGGCCTAGGTAAAATCATATGTTAAAGCCAAAGTCCCGGTTTTGAATTGAAAATTTTTAAGTACATTTGTATTTCATCCATGAACATTTTTATTTTGTTTAATTGGAGTCTGATTGCAGTTGCTAAGATTAGAAATACTACATCGTTTGTATTCACTGGCATATTACATGAACTTTCAAGTGGTCTCCACATGTGTATTACTTACAAATCTCCACCTTAATCTTTTTTAAGGCCTCTGTCTTACACAAAATCACATACAAGACGTGTTCAGTAAACAATATCAATTAATAATTTAATTGCTCATCTAGGCTTAAAATATTATCCTGATCTATATATTCTGCTTTAGTAGATACCATTGCCATAAGAAGTAGGAAAATATAACCTGATAGGGACTATACATGCTATTTTTTATTCTTTAACATCTCTAAGGACTGAACGCAGAGGTGATATCCTGCAGATAATTGATTTTAATTATTATTACATACGTTTCATATTATTGTTTTGCATATTGTATTGCATGAAATAGCTGTTATCAAAACTGTTGAACATTCTCTTCAATTAATGGCTGAACTACTACTTTAGGAAGGATGTGAAATATACAAATGATGGATACTGCTGGGTATTAGTACGAATGCGGACAGATTAATTTACTAACTTTTTTTACCTTGGTCCTTTACCTACATACGTAAGCATGCCTGCATAGCTACATAGCTATGTAGGTAGCCTTTCCACTCATTTAGCTTTCTACGATAAATTTTTTAATCCAAGAGCATCCTTCTTTCTTTGCTTATGATTGTCCTTCTGCTCACCTCTATTTCTCATACTGAAGTTGCCTTCCGATCTTTGATGATCATTTGGTATTTAATTAACGACTAATAATTGGCTACACAATGTATGTAAATATTTCAAACAAAATCTTAATTTATATAAAAACTTCATAAATGGGCACGTAGGGGTTCCAGCTTCTGCATGTCGTAGCTCAGTGCATTTGCTTTGCTTTCTAGCTGGAGCAGCCCTTGCAAAGGTTTGCTCTGTCACCAGTGTCTTTGGGGCAGTACTCTGGCTCCTCTGTTACTGCTACACACCCACACTTCACCTCCCTCTGGGGGGCTTCTGTGTCTACTGAGGCCCTAGATTGTTGCTGTCCTCACTCGGTGAACTTACCCCAGGGGAAGCAAGAAATGTAGGAGCAACTCTTCTGCCTCCTAAACACCAGCACGATTCAGGAGCCTGCAACATCGGTACATTCTTAGGAATCCAGAACTTTGAAGCACTCTTGAGCATCTTCTCTGTGATAGAAGGTGAAATATTGCCCCTCGCCTCCCCTACCCGACAAAGACTGCAGCATTTGGGACTCCTTGATTTCAGAAGTAGCATGAAGATACTGCATAATCTATTTATTAAGTCACTTAGCAGATGTGATGATTAATTTTATGTGTCAACTTCACTCTCACAAGTGCCCAGATTAATCATTATTTCTGGGTGTGTCTGTGAGGGTGTTTCCAGATGAGTTTAGCATTTGAATCAATGGACTCAGTAAAGTAAACCCACCCATGTGGGTGGACCTCCAGTCCATTAAGGGCCTGAACAGAACAAAAGGCAGAGGAAGGAGGAATTCAGCCCTTTCTTTCCTGCTTCTATGCTTGAGTTGGGACATCTTATCACATCTTTTCAGCCATCAGACTGGGATTAGCACCACAGGCTCCCCTGGTTCTCAGGCCTTTGGATTCAGACTGAATCACACCATCGACTTTTCCTGGATCTCCAGTCTGCAGATGGCAGATCATTGGACGTCTTAGCCTTCCTAATCATGTGATTCATCTCCATATAATAATTCCCCATATATATGCTTCTGTTTCTCTGAAGAACCTTGACTAATATAGAAGGCAAATCATTCTGAATGTGACCTAGAGAAACAACGGCCACATAACCAAATCCAAATAATGCTAGAGATACTCTCATTGTTAAGGCTGGTGTGTATCTTTGACAAGAAAGAAAATTGCAGAGCAGACAGGTAAGGTTGTGAAGCGTGGCCATGTCATTCTGTGTCAAAGAACTGTTCCCCCTTTAACACACATACACCTCTTAGGCTATTGGGCTTTCATAAAAACTGAGTGCCTGACCGTGGGACTCCAGGTAATTATCCATTATGAGCTTTGCATTATCATATTATTAGATCCACCAAGCATAATATCAGGCAAACACACCAGTATTCCATTGTCAAATAGAAATGGCTTATTTGAAATGGACCAGGAAAAATTGAGAAATCATATGTAAATTGCATGAGCGGGTGGCTCATGTACCTATCACACCATGCCCATCATTAGATCTGTTGTACTGATGCTTCTCCCTCAACTCACACCTATGGCCAACTGACAGAAAAGGAAATAACTTGGATCTGTTTCACAGGGTGGTTGGTGTGATATGTTGGTGGTGGTCAGCATTGGACCTCTATCAATTTTCAGCCTTCTAGGAAGCAGCTAACATTGTGGAGAGAAATCCTCCCAATGGGAAGAGCTGCAGGTAGTACACAGGTTTTTCATTTGATACCAATGAAGAAATGACTGCACATTGACTCCTGGGCGGTAGCAAATGGGTTGGCCAGTGTTTGGGTGACGAGAAGAAGCAAGACTGGAAGATGGAGAACAAAGTAGTCTGGGGAAGAACCCTGTGGATGTCCCTATGGAAATGGATGCAAAGTGTATAGAGTTTATGTTAATGACCACCAAAGAGCATCCAACCAAGAGGAGGCTCTCAACTAGTAGGTGGACAAGATGACTTGACCTTGGATGTTAGCCAGCCTCATTCCTTGGCCATTGACTGCTTGACCCCTGATCCATAAGGGGTGGCCATGGTGGCAACTCTGCATGGGTCCAATGACATGGCTTTCACTTCATCAAAGCTGATACAGCTATTGGTAGTCCTGGATGCCTACCTTGGCAGCAGCAGAGAACAAAGCTGATTCCTCAATATGGCATTATTTCTTCATGTGACCATCAGTTATCTGGTGGAAGTTCCATTACATTGGTCCCCTGGCCCCTGGAGGAGGCAGCTATTTTTCATTACTAGAATCAATGTTTGCTCTGGATAGAGATTTGCTTCTCTGTTCAGAGTGCCGGCTCTATGGACTTAATAGTTCTACACATATTGCCTCAGACCAAGAAACCTTTTTGTAGCGGATGACAATGGGACAATGGGACTGGTCTTATGTGCATTATTAGCCACACATAGCCAATTTGGAAGCTCAGCTAAAAGTGCCAACTCAAGGAAAATAATTTGTGGATTTGGGACACTATCCTCCCTCATGAGGTATATGCAGTGACCCGGTGGCTGATATAAAGTACTATATCCCCAATATCTGCAATGTACAGGTACAGGAACCAAAGAGTCAAAGCAGACCTGGCTTCTATCACCACCACGTTCAGGAATTTAAGCTTTTCAGTCCACAATCTTAAACTCTGCCAGTTAGAAGTTCTGGTTCCCAAGGGCAGAAAGCTTCTGTCAGGTTCCATTGAACTGAGAGCTCTGACTGCCATCTGATCACTTTAATATCCTTTTGCCAAAGCACCAGAAGGCAAGTGAAGGAGTTACAAGACTGGAAGGGATGATCAACTCCGATTATCATAAGCTTCCAGGGAAGCTGCCACACAGGAGTAAAGAGGAGGAAGTCTGGAAACAATTTCATTCACTGGGATTTATTGTGGTGCCCAGTGATGGCTCTAAATAGTTCATTTCAGCAACTATGCCCCAACAGGGGTAAGATGCCTAAGGACACAAACCCCTTAGGGGTTCAGATTTGGATCATACAACCAGACAAGCAAACCAGACCAGCTGAAGTGCTGTCCAGGGTGAAGGAAATTGAGTGTTGGTGGTAGAAGAGGGACATGCTGGTTATAGTGATGGACTCAGGAGCAGCTATATAGCACCTCTTTGTTCTTTTTAAAAGATGGCAACTTGCTAGCACCTGATGGAGTCTACTCTCCACCTTCATATCCCACCCCAGGAAAAAAGTCATTTTTGATTCCGGGAAAAATCTAGTTATTACAAGATGGTGTAAAGTGGTGTGAGTGGCCCACAGAGTGGACAGTGTCAAATTTACAGATTTGTGAAATTCCCTTGATTTGGGTTTGAGGATTTCCTAGAAAGAGTGTGTACTATGTCCATTCTTCCACTGCCACCACTGCTGCTATGGAAAGCCAGGGGTTCCTGGGGCTTGAACCCAGTGGGCAGCCTCTGCTGGTCCCTCAGGGGGCTCACAGGCATGTGCTAATAAGACCTCAAGTCCTGCCATGCTGTGCAACCCTTGATGGATAAATTCCCTCTGTGTCTCCCGCTGCAGATGTGGTTCAGTAATGCAGTAGCTTTAGAGAGCCTCAGTGAAGACAGCCAGTGAGACTGAGCATCGGCTCCTTCACATATCCCTCCTCTGCTTTGGGAGTGCACTCCACAACAGTTTTAACACCTGAACTTCTGCCCCAGGTCCTGCTTTCTAAGAGCCTTTGGCCATGAAAGTCATTTTCCTCATTCTCATCCTCCTCTCCAAATTTGATCAAAGACATGCTGTCATCTCCTTTTTGAGATTCTGTACTTGAGATTTTGGATATATTGAAGCAAAGGGGAAGTTTATTTTAAAATACTTGTGTTAGCTCATGAGTTTCCTTGTAAATACAGATGATGGAAATGAAACAGGAAAACACCTTTTCTAATTTTATTATCCTCAAAATTGTCAATTAATTTTCAGTTGTGTCTCTTGCAAATATTGTTCCCCAGTGTGTAGCTTGTTTTCCCCTTCTTCTGTTATTGCTTTTAATTTTAATGACATCTTCTTTATCAATTATTTCTTTCATGGATGGTATCTTTGATGCTGTGTCTAAAAAGTCATTGCCATACCCAAGATGCCATACCCATTTAGGTTTTCTCCTATGTTATCTTCTAGAAGTTTTATAGTTTTGCATTTTATTTAGGTCTGTGATCCATTTAGAGTTAATGGAGGGTATAAGGTCTGTGTCTAGATTCATCTTTTTGCATGTGGATGTCCAATTGTTCTAGCGCCACTTTATGAACAAACTGTTTGCTCCATTGTACTGTCTTTGCTCCTTTGTCAAAGATCAGTCGACATATTTATGACATATTAGTTGACTGTACTTATGAGGGTCTTTTCCTTGTTCTCTGTTCTGTTTCATTGATTTATTTGTCCATTCTCCCATCAACACCACACTGTCTTCATTACTTTAGCTTTATTAGAAGTCTTTAAGTTGAGCAGTGTCAGTCCTCCAATTTGTGTTGCCTATTCCAAAACTTTTGCCTCTTCATATAAACTTTAGAGTCAATTGTCAATATTCACAAAATAGGTTTCCTGGATTTTGATTGGCGCTGCATTGAATCTATAGATCAAGTTGGGAAGAACTGACATCTTAACAATATTAAGTCTTCCCTTTTATGAACATGGAATATCTCTTCATTTATTTAGTTTTTCTTTGATTTTGTTCCTCAGAATTTTGTAGTTTTCCTCATATAGATACTGTATGTATTTTGATAGATTTATACCTAATTTTATTTATTTATTTATTTATTTGAATCAACCATTTTATTTTATGTTTTCTTTTTTAGTTTCTGCTGTACAACAAAGTGAATCAGCTATATGCATATATTTATCCCCATATCCCCTCCCTCTTGAGCCTCCCTCCCACCCTCCCAATCCCACCCCTCTAGGTCGTCACAAAGCATCTCCCTGTACTATGAAGCAGCTTCCCACTAGCTATTTTACATTTGGTAGTGTATATATGTCAATGCTACTCTAATTTCGTCCCAGCTTCCCCTTCTCCCATGTCCCCAGGTCCATTCTCTACATCTGCGTCTTTATTCCTGCCCTGTCACTATGTTCATTGGTACCATTTTTTTAGATTCCACATATATGTGTTAGCATATGATATTTGTTTTTCTCTTTCTAACTTACTTCACTCTGTATGACAGTCTCTAAGTACATCCACCTCGCTACAAATAACTCAATTTCATTACTTTTTATGGCTGAGTAATATTCCATTGTATATATGTGCCACATCTTCTTTATCCATTCATCTATTGTTGGACATGTAGGTTGTTTCCATGTCCTGGCTACTGTAAATAGTTCTGCAATGAACATTGTGATACATGTCTCTTTTTGAATTATGGTTCTCTCAGGGTATATGCCCAGTAGTGGGATTGCTGTATCACATGGTAGTTCTATTTTTAGTTTTTTAAGGAACCTCCATACTGTTCTACATAGTGGCTCTATCAATTTACATTCCCACCAACAGTGCAGGAGGGTTCCCTTTTCTCCACACCCTCTCCAGCATTTTTGACGATGGCCATTCTGACCAGTGTGAGGTAATACCTCATTGTGGTTTTGATTTGCATTTCTCTAATGATTAGTGACATTGAGCATCTTTTCATGTGTTTGTTGGCAATCTGGATGTCTTCTATGGAGAAATGTCTTTTTAGGTCTTCCACCCATTTTTGGATTGGGTTGTTTGTATTTTTTGATATTGAGCTGCATGAGCTGCTTGTATGTTTTGGAGATTAATCCTTTGTCAATTTCTTCATTTGCAAATATTTTCTCCCATTCTGAGGACTGTCTTTTCTTCTTGTTTATGGTTTCCTTTGCTGTGCAAAAGCTTTTAAGTTTCATTAGGTCCCATTTGTTTATTCTTGTTTTATTTAGATTTCTCTAGGAGGTGGGTCCAAAAGGATCTTGCTGTGATTTATGTCAGAGTGTTCTGCCTGTGTTTTCCTCTAAGAGTTTTATAGTGCCTGGCCTGATATTTATGTCTTTAATCCATTTTGAGTTCATTTTTGTGTATGGTGTTAAGGAGTGTTCTAATTTCATTCTTTTACATGCAGCTGTCCAGTTTTCCCAGCACCACTTTTTGAAGAGGCTGTCTTTTCTCCATTGTATATTCTTGCCTCCTTTGTCAAAGGTAAAGTTACCATATGTGCATGGGTTTATCTCTGGGCTTTCTATCCTGTTCCATTGATCTATATTTCTGTTTCTGTGCCAGTATCATGCTGTCTTGATTACTGTAGCTTTGTAGTGTACTCTGAAGTCAGGGAGCCTGATTCCTCCAGCTCTGTTTTTCTTTCTCAAGATTGCTTTGGCTATTTGGTGTCTTTTGTGTTTCCATACAAATTGTAAAATTTTTTGTTCTAGTTCTGTGAAAAATGCCATTGGTAATTTGATAGGGATTGCATTGAATCTGTAGATTGATTTGGGTAGTATAGTCATTTTCACAATATTGATTCTTGCAATCCAAGAACATGATATATCTCTCCTTCTGTTTGTATCGTCTTTTGTTTCTTTCATCAGTGTCTTATAGTTTTCTGCATACAGGTCTTTTGCTCCTTAGGTAGGTTTATTCCTAGGTATTTTATTCTTTTTGTTGCAGTAATAAATGGGAGTGTTTCCTTAATTTCTCTTTCTGATTTTTCATTATTAGTGTATAGGAATGCCAGAGATTTATATGCATTAACTTTGTATCCTGCTACTTTACCAAATTCATTGATTAGCTCTAGTAGTTTCCTGGTGGCATCTTTAGGATTTTCTATGTATAGTATCATGTCATCTGCAGACAGGGACAGTTTTACTTCTTTTCCAATTTGGATTCCTTTTATTTCTTTTTCTTCTCTGATTGCTGTGGCTAAAACTTCCAAAAGTATGTTGAATAGTAGTGGTGACAGTGGGCACCCTGTCTTGTTCCTGATCTTAGGGGAAATGCTTTCAGTTTTTCACCATTGAGAATGATGTTGGCTGTGTGTTTGTCATATATGGCTTTTCTTATGTTGAGGTAGTTTCCCTCTATGCCAACTTCCTGGAGAGTTTTTGTGATAAATGGGTGTTGAATTTTGTTGAAAGCTTTTTCTGCATCTATTGAGATTATCATATGGTTTTTATCCTTCAATTTGTTAATATGGTGTATCACATTGATTGATTTGCATATACTGAAGAATCCTTGCATTCCTGGGATAAACCCCACTTGATCATGGTGTATGATCCTTTTAATGTGCTGTCAGATTCTGTTTGCTAGTATTTTGTTGAGGATTTTTGCATCTACGTTCATCAGTGATACTGGCCTATAGTTTTCTTTTTTTGTGACATTTGTCTGGTTTTGGTATCAGGGTGACGGTGGCCTCATAGAATGGGTTTGGGAGTCTTCCTCCCTCTGCTTTATTTTGGAAGAGTTTGAGAAGGATAGGTGTTAGCTCTTCTCTAAATGTTTGATAGAATTCACTTGTGAAGCCATCTGGCCCTGGGTTTTTTGTTTGTTGGAAGTTTTTTTTTTTTTTTTTTTTTTTGCGGTACGCAGGCCTCTCACTGTTGTGGCCTCTCCCGTTGCAGAGCACAGGCTCCGGATGCACAGGCTCAGTGGCCATGGCTCACGGGCCCAGCCGCTCCATGGCATTTGGGCTCTTCCTGGACCAGGGCACGAACCCGTGTCCCCTGCATCGGCAGGCGGACTCTCAACCACTGCGCCACCAGGGACGCCCTGTTGGAAGATTTTTAATCACAGTTTCAACTTCAGTGCTTGTGATTGGTCTGTTCATATTTTCTATTTCTTCCTGGTTCAGTCTTGGAAGGTTGTACTTTTCTAAGAATTTGTCCATTTCTTCCAGGTTGTCCATCCTATTGGCGTAGAGTTGCTTGTAGTAGTCTCTCAGGGTCCTTTGTATTTCTGTGGTGTCAGTTGTTACTTCTCCTTTTTCAGTTCTAACTGATTTGAGTCTTTTCCCTGATGCGTCTGGCTTATGGTTTATCAATTTTGTTTATCTTTTCAAAGAACCGGCTTTTAGTTTTACTGATCTTCCTATTGTTTCCTTTATTTCTTTTTCATTTATTTCTGATCTGATCTTTATGATTTATTTCCTTCTGCTAACTTTGGGGGTTTTTTTTGTTGTTGTTGTTCTTCTTCTTTCTCTAATTGCTTTAGGTGTGAGGTTAGGTTGTTTATTTGAGATGTTTCTTCTTTCTTGAGGTAGGATTGTATTGCTATTAACTTCCCTCTTAGAACTTCTTTTGCTGCATCCCATAGGTTTTGGGTCGTTGTGTTTTCACTGCCATTTGTTTTGATATTTTTTGATTTGCTCTTGATTTCTTCAGTGATCTCTTGGTTATTTAGTAGCGTATTGTTTAGCCTCCATGTGTTTGTACTTTTTGCAGATTTTTTCCTGTAATTGATAACTAGTCTCATAGTGCTGTTGTCAGACAAGATGCTTGATAAAATTTCAATTTTCTTAAATTTACCAAGGCTTGATTTGTGACCCAAGATGTGATCTGTCCTGGAGAATGGTCCGTGTGCACTTGAGAAGAAAATGTATTCTGTTGTTTTTGGATGGAATGTCCTATAAATATCAATTAAGTTCATCTTGTCTAATGTATCATTTAAAGCTTGTGTTTCCTTATTTCTTTTCATTTTGGATGATCTGTCCATTGGCTTAAGTGGGGTGTTAAAGTCCCCTACTATTATTGTGTTACTGTCAATTTCCCCTTTTATGGCTTACCTAACTAATTTTAGGGGGTGCTAATGTAAGTGATACTGTGTTTTTAATTTCAAATTCCACTTATCTGTTGCTAGTATATAAGAAAGTGTTTGACCTCTCTTTTTTGGAAGCATTTATCTTAGAATGCCTGTAATTATAAACTCTTTCTCCGCCTCTTTGGCATGTATAACTTTTAAAAGCCTCTTTCCAGTTTCACACCACAGGGATGTATTTGTCAAGGGCCTGGGAACCATTCCTTTGAAAGGTAACAATGAGGAAGATAGTGTAGCCGTCTCACTTAAGTGGATACCTTGCTCCAAGGTGTAAAAATACCTCCTGTCATGAACATATGGAGAGTTTACTTTTCCTTTGGGTATAGCCAGTTAGTAAACACAGGTGCTCTAATGTCTCTGCTCCCTTACCCCAGCTCTTAAAAGCCATGTTCCTTTTGTTTCGCTCAAGTCGAGGTCAGACTTATTCGTGGCCTTTGTCCTCTTTCTCAATATCCTTGCCTGCTTAGCTTTGTCCAGTGCAGTTTTTTGCCTTGAAAGAGATCATACTGTTTGGGGTGAAAGAATCAGGAAAATCTTTCCTGAGAAGGTGACATATGATCAGAGACATGGATAATGTGAAGGACTGACTGTTATAAAATATCAGGAAACATATTCTGGATGGAGGGGAAAGCAAATATTCTCTGGGGCAGAAATGGATGTGGTATGTTTTAGGAGCAGGATGAATTCAGTGTAGCTAAAACAGACCGGGAGAAGAATAGCAAGTGAGATGCAAAAGATTCATCTTGGTTGTGGAGGCACTCGTGGGCCATTTAAAACATTTAACACCTTGCCTTTATGAGATGAGAAGTCATTTTCACTAAGGGAGTTGCATGCTCTGATCTGTTTGTAAAAGATTATTCTGGATTCTAAGTGGAGAACAGACTCAATGAAAGTCAAGAATGTAAGCATACAGACCATTTAGGAAGTGGTCCAGGCAAGTACCAGATAATGGAGGCTTGTGCCAGAATATTAGCAGTGGATGTGGAGATGTGGAGTTAGATTCAGCTATAGTTTAAAGGTAAATGTAACAAGACTTGATAAAAGGCAATGTTGGATGAGAAGATGAAAAAAGAACCTAAAATAATGCTTAGTCTTCTAACTCAGGAAGTGGATAAATCGTGAGACCAAAGATTTGGGACACAAAGCGGCCTTTTCTGGAGGGAGTAGGGGATCAAGCATATTGTTGTGAACATAATGGATCTGAGATGCCTGCTCGATATTCACGTGGGATGTCTAGTAGAAAGTCCCATCTATGTATCTGTGATCAATGAGCACTCATGACTGGTACGTGAACTTGGTGTTATTGACTCCAGGGCTTCCCAACAGTCAGAGGAGGGGCAGGGAGAAAAAGAAGGAGCAGTGAGGTGTGGTTCAAAGAGTTATAGGTAACAGGGGAGACAAATCATGCCAAGAGATTATCTAGATAAAATTATAGGAATACATGGTTAATATACTCACTTTTTTATATGAGTAAGAAGCAGTCAACTCTAACTTCTTTTCTAGAACTCAAATATTTTAAGAGAAAGAAGAAGTGTAAAACGTTCAAAAAATTTTTTTAACTGGAAAGAAAAATTAAATGAACTACTATTAAAAGTCTAACAGTCTGTAGTATTATTTTCACAAAATTAAATGTTGGTGTATTAAAAATTATATAGTAAATATTTTATGATAGAATTCACATCTCCTCTAAGCCAAATGTTTATTTTCTAATCAAGTTTGAGCTTTTATTCCTTCGATGTCCTCATAAACAGAATTGCAGATTTGGGCACTAATAGCTTCTTGAGTCAGTCCACTTAAATTATTTTTAGTATGTGAAGAAAAAGGCTAAATCTTTTCCAGTCAATCAAAACCAGGGTATTTTCTTAATAGATGTCATGTCTCCAGTTATTTAACCAGCTTGAAATCTGTACATTTAAAATTACATACGCCTATCAAACAAGACAGATAATTTTGGATTGATCATATTAAGATATATACCTGAAACAATAGTTTGTTCTCTCTTTAGAATATTAATAAACACTACTAATATGTTTGAATATAATGATTTAAAATATTCATTCAAAAAATCTTTATTTTTGAAAACTATTCACCTAAAATCTAATCTCCAAGTATGGTGCATTTTGACTATCTTGATTAACAGTCTTCCTACGTGTATTATTCCCCACCAGATTCCATTAGGAGAAATAAAGTATGAGAAGTTACAGATTTCTATGACATTTTAAACATTATTTATACTAATTAAACTGCTGCAGTAAATCTGCTAGCAGAGTGGATCTTAAAAGTACTCATCACAAGAAAAACATTTTGTAACTGGTGACAGATGTTAATTAGACATTTTAGTGATCATTTTGCAATACATACAAATACTGAATCATCATTGTACACCTGAAACTAATATAATGTTATACGTCAGTTAGACCTCTATAAAAAAGTCCCTCAGAAACAACCGGCACTTGCTGCATAGTGTATAATGCACTCCCCCATGTAAGCGTCCTGCCCTGGCACACTTACTTGACATAAATCCCAAGCTTTACAGTGTCAGTGCACTGTCAATATCTTGTCAGGAAAGCCGTAAATACATGTGACACTTGATAGTGATTATTAACCTGGCATGGACCCAGTAATTAAGCAATGCAGTCTGGGTGGAGGGCGTGCACTGCAAGCTTGCCTCCTCCTGCTTGGTGATCCTTCTGATTCTAGTTCCTTAATCTGGCATTATTTAAGCTCATTATTATTTCCTGTCAGAGCTTAAGATCGAAATCATCGCATAGGACACCTCTTTTTATTCTATATACCTACTTTATTCCCAAGCAGATTTGTTGTATTCTTCGGCTCTGATAAAATAAAAAGTAAAACAAAACAAAAAGCACACTTATTCAAGTCTCAACTACCTTTATTACAGTGGTTTGACTAATTCCCTAAATGGATTGGAAACGTAAAGAAAATATGTTCTTTGCTTTTGAGGTCTTCCATGAATTTTAGAGGCTTCCTATTTTCACTGTCAGTGTATATATTTTCTCTTGGCTACTTTGAGATACGTATGTGAGGAGGAGGTCAGGAAGGACTGAAGGGAGATTCATTAAATGCCTTTTAAGTGCAATGCGTTCTCCTTACTACTTTATTCTCATTGGCCCTTTTAATCCTCACAGCAGTCCTACTTTTACTGTCATTTTAATTAAAAAAGAAAAACAACCTGAGGCTCAAAGCATTTATGTTGCTTTGTCAAAATTACAAAGTTTTCCATTTTACAATTCTGTCTCTCAAAGGACTTTTTAAAAAGTTTACTTTCTCTAGTGGACAATGAGTGTTAAAGCCAGGATTTGCTGGATGAAGAGAAACTGGACACAAATTACAACTTCACTATGAAGAGTTGATATCAGCTCATCAAAAAGGAAAACTGCCTAAAAGCACAGTAAATGAGTCTTTCTAAATGATCATGATTTATTAACTAATAAATATTGTACTCCTGATTTGTATAATTTATCTATTCTGAAAAGATATAAAAATTATCACTCATTGACCCAAAAAATATTGATGGAGTGTCTTCTACAGGCCCGACCTGACCTAGGCACTGGGGAAATTGTGAGGTCCCTCCCAAGTAGAGTTGCCACATTTAACACATAAATATACAGGATGCCCAGTTAAATCTGAATTCCAGATAAAGAACATATAATATTTTAGCATAAGTATGTCTCTTGAAATATTTGGAATATTCTTATACTAAAAAGAAATTATGCATTCTTTATCTGAAGTTCAGATTTAACTGGGCATCTTACATTTTATCTGGCAACCCTATCCAAGGACCTAAGGTGCAATTAGGAAAAATAGGAAGTAATGGAATAAATGCAAAATCCAAAAGATGAGTAAGAGTTCAGTGTACAAAGGAGGAAAGGAGGGGCTTTCAGGAGGCGATAGGAACCGTGGTACTGCGGCAGGAGGCCCGGAGGCTAGAAGGCACTGAGAGAGTCAGGCAGGTGTGGAGAGTGAGAGGGCAGGTTTGAAGAAGGACCTGCTAAGCGGAGCTGGGCTCTGACTGTGAAGGTCAGTGGCAGGCCTGTGATAGGCAGCCTCTAGAGGGAGCCCTGCGATTCTGGGGGCCTGGTGTTCAAGCCCTTGAGTTATTTCGATTGCTTATAAGGAATCAAATATGCAAAAGTGACAGCGCGTCACTTCTGAGGTTAGGTTCAAAACGCTGTGACTTCTCTCTCACTGGGTCTTTCTTCCCCTCCTCTCCTCTTCCCTCTGTTCTCTCCTCTCTTTCCCTTTCTTCTTTGCCTAGGAGAGCCAGCCAGTCTGACACTTGAGTTCATTTAGCACTTGTTACCTACATACCAGCTCCCTTCTCAGGGAACTCTGCTCCTGGCTGCTAGGCCCACCACAGAGGTGAGGACATTCCCAGAGCACATCTGATTAGTTTGGAGACACATCACAGTCTTACAACTTACTTTCTATAGATTTGACCTCCCAGTTAGAGGACTGCTTGAACTAATAAAATTAGCTTGCATATACCACCTAAGAGTGTGAAGTAGGCTCTGAGAAGATGCAAACATAATCTAGTAGAGAATTTGTATTTTACCACAAATGATCCATAGAAGTGTTTCTCAACCTTTTTTTTTTCTTACTACCACTCCTCTTTGTAGCCTTCTAAGATACACTTTTTTCTCTAATGGCCTTACCTTGTGAAGTACCACAATATACTGTACATCTGTTTAGGTAGTGTGCTTTGGGGTCCACACACTATTGTCATATCTAAGTTTTTCACTCCCACAAGAACTGATTTTTATCCCACTGGAAACATCACTGCCACTGAGACTGTATAATATACAGAATGGTAACTCAATCAAAACAAACAGATAAAAAGCAGGAGTCTTTCGGTAAATTACACACTCCTTATGACAGAAAAGCTTCCATTGCATTATACATGTACTTTAAAAATCATTTTGGTGATGTCAAAAGTGAAGTTTTAGTTCTGTCAATACTGCTTTAAACTTTCTGATTCTTTTTTCCTTGATAGTAACCCATGGCTGTGGCCAGGGGACTATCATGATGTGATCAGTGGCTTTGGTCTGCCCAATAGAACCATTTGCTGGGTAAGAAGAGTGAGCTTATATTATGTGTTTTATGTCAGTTAGGCCCTTACTTGCAGTAGAGGGAAGGGTCAATCTCACCCGAACTATAAGATTGCTGTAAAGATAGAGGGATGAAATGGGCTTTAGAAACCAAACAACAGTGCCTGATGCAGCAATGTATTCGTTATTAATATTTAGGCACGGCAATGGTATATTTACTCTTTCTTTTCACCATTGCCCTGTAGATGCTGCTGAGAAATGAATGTCTCCTTTGGGCCATACTCTCCTTCCAGAGTCTTTGAGTTTGTTGATCAATGGCTTAGCCAAGGACATGATACCACAGACCTCCTGCCCTGGGTCATATCCTCATAAAGCCCTCTTGCTGCCTGAGGCCTGAGCCAGCCACCAGCTCAGCTGGTGTCATAGGCAAGTTCTATGGGGAGTAGAGAATCACAACCAGAAGTTAACAATGAAAAATTAAAACCTTCTGCCTAGAAGGTGATTTCACACCAGAAAATTGAATCCTTAAATCTGCCAGAAAACTCAATTTCAGAACAAACTCATGTACATTTAAAGCAAACTGCCTATTTGGAGAAACTCTAGATTATTACCAGGTCACCTCCCTTAAGAGAGACACTGCCTATTTTGTATACATTTATTCATTCAACAAATATTTATTGTGTGACTTCTGATTACTGAGAACGCTGTTGAGCGCAAAGGATACAAAAAAGGGAATAAACATTGGTCTCTATCAGCTTGCTGACTAAAGGAAGTACAGAGAAGCAAACATCATTTGTGGAACTGTTACACAGAGGAGCAGCTCAGTATCAAGGAGTAGCATCTGTGCCCAGGTATCAGGCAAGACGTAACATAGGAGGTAACAGTAAAGCTAAGAAATGAAGCCTGACAAAAGTAAACAAGTGGGGCTACAGCACACTAAAAAGCTTCTGCACAGCAAAAGAAACGGTCAACAAAACGTAAAGGCAGCCCACAGAATGGAAAAAATATTTGAGAACCACATATCAGATAAAAGGTCAATATCCAAATATACAAGGAACTCACACAACGCAATAGCAAAATAACAAATAACCCGGTTTAACAATGGGCAAATGTCCTGAGTAAACATTTTTTCAAAGAAGACATACAGATGGCCAACAGTTATATGAAAAGGTGCTCAACATCACTAATCATCAGGAAATGCAAATCAGGGAATTCCCTGGCGGTCCAGGGGTTAGGACTCCACACTTTCACTGCCAAGGGCATGGGTTCAATCCCTGGTCGGAACTAAGATCCCGCAAGCTGCACAGAGCGGTCAAAAAAAAAAAAGGAAATGCAAATCAAAACCACAAAGGGATATCACTTCACACCTGCTAGGATGGCTATCAACAAAAAGACAAGAGATAAATGCTGGCGAAGATGTGGAGAAAGGGAACCCTGTGTACTATCGGTGAGAATGTAAACTGGTGCAGCCACTATGGAAAACAGCAGGAAGGCTCCTCAAAACAAACAAACAAACAAAAACTGCTGTACGATCCAGCAATCCCAATTCTGGGTATATATCCAAAAGGAACAAAATCAGGATTTCAAAGAGATACCTACTCCTATGTTCATTGCAGCATTATTCACAGTAACTGAAGTATGGAAACAAGTGTCCATTCATGGATGAACGGATAAAGAAAATGTGGGATTCATCCTTAAAAAAGAAGGAAATCCTTCAATTTGCAACAACATGAATGAATTTGGCGAGCATTTTTAAAGTAAAATATGCCAGATAGAATACTGCAAGGTGTAACTTTATGTGGAATCTGAAAAAAAAACAATAAATGTTGAACTTACAGGAACAGAGTAGAGCTTTGGTTGCAAGGGCCTGGGGGTAGTGGAAATGTGGAGAGGTTGGTAAAAGGATACAAACTTTCAGTTATAAGATGAATAAGGCCTGAGATCAAATGGTGACTTTAATTGAAAATACTGTTTTGTATGACTGAAATTTGCTAAGAGAGTAGAACTTCACCTTTCTCAACAAAACAAAACAAAACAAAACACTAAAGTTAATATGTGAGGTAATGGATGTGTTAACTTGATCACGGGAATCTTTTCACAATGTGTGTGTGTGTGTATGTATATATAATCATCATGTTGTACACTTTAAATATATTACAATTTTATATGTCCATTATATCTCAATAAAGTAAAAGAAAAAATAAAGAAAACCTGAGTCCACTGGACAAAGTCATATATGTCCCAAAATATCTCCCATAGAGGTTAGAATCCTCAAATTATCCATTCCTTTAGAGATCCACTTATTTAAATATTGTATGGCATTGAAATACTGTCTCAGAAATTAGAAATAAGTGGTTATTACCGTGATTTAAATGCATTGATCACATTAGTTATTCAGTGACATTACAGAACCCAGGAAAAATAAGGAACAAAGTAATCTAGCGGAGATATCTGGAAAGCAACTGGTCTTGGAAGTTACCCAGAATAAGAGGCCAAGGTAGTCACCCAAATTGGCAACCCAGTGCATCACAGCTGTAGGGAGAACTTAAAGAGAATTTAGACTACCGTAGAAACACTGCTTCTTTCATTATTTTTCCTTTAACTTCTTCTGATTTTCTGTGCTGTTTAACAGGAAAAAAAGAACTCAGTACTTTATGTCTTCTTTGCTAAGAATGCCTTCTACTGCTTTGCTACACTTCTCTCAATTTCCTCTCCCAGCAAGCCAGGCTGATGTATGCCTACTTATCTTTAAGCTCTAAATTAATTTTCCCCCTGCTGTGTAGTCTTCCAACACTCCTAGATATAGGTGCACACAGTTCTTCATTCTCCCACTGTAACATGTGAGGTCTTCTATGATAGCACTTTACTTTCATGTTCATTCGTTCAATTCACAAATACTTAGTGACGGTTACTTACTGCAGTAAACATTTTCATGCTGGGCCAGGAGACTAAGGGAGTGAATAAGACAAAAACTTGATTCCTGTTGTCATGGAACTTACATTTTTAAAGGAAACATAGTTTTTCTCTGTTTTCCATAAGAACTTGTGAGTTCCATATGAGAAAAAGCTGTGAATTATTCAATTTAGTATCTCATAATTTTACTGTAGTTACTGGCGCTGGCCATAGAGAATAAATTTAAAATATTTTCAGTGATACACAATGAAAAATAGTTTTGTTTGTTTTTTGCGCGTTTGCTTGTTTCTTTTAAAAGATAGGCACATTGTCATCCACGACACAATGTACATTCTGTTACCAAGGAAGGCAATTTATGTCTAAAAAGTATTATTATTTATTTTTTAATATTATTAAATTGAGTACTCAGGGGTGTTAAGTAATTTTTCCAAGGCCACAGAGACCAGAAATTGCACTGCCAGTATTCAAACCCAAGCCTATCAGACTCTAAAGCCCAAGTGATTTGACCTCCACTGCCCACCTCACCCTTGATTATGGGTTCTAACTAACATTTTTATTTTTTAAACAAATTTTTTGAAATATATATACAGAAAAGTACACAAAATAATAAATTTTAAAAAATGAAAGCAAAAAATGTAATGGGCAGTTACATCAAGAAATAGAATATGATTTGTGCCTCAGAAACCCCAACTCATAACCTCTCCCAGTAAGTAAGCCACACGTGAAAATAACCATTATCTTGAATTCTAACACTATAGAATTTTTGCTTGTTTTTGGTTTTTTTTTTAATAAATTGAATAATTCAGTATATATATATATATATACATATATATATATATATATATATGTCTGTCTGCATCCATTCAACATTGTGAGATTCAAATTTGATGTGAGTATAGCAACTGTTCATTCATTCTTAGTGCTGTATGGTATTTTGTTGTAATGTAGTATATCCTTCTCTATTCTAATGGTGAACATTTGGTTGAAGTTTTTATTATTTTTATTATTATTATTGTTGTTATGAATAGCAGTGTTTGATAAACTATGGAAACAATTCTGATGGATATTTACCTAGTAAGGGAAATTGCTGCATCAGAATATAGGACAAAGCATTTTTCAAAGTTATATGAGCAAGAGTAAAACACTGTTGTTTGAGCTTCTCAATTGCTGTTCATTCACATTCTGTCGATCTTGATTGTCAGCCTTCTTCCTTTTGCTACTGTAGTGGTTATCACATTAGTGGGATCATGTTGTGGTTTTGATTTGTGTTTTTTAATGACTTAAAAGTCTGAACAGATCTTCATATATTTATTAATAATATGTATGTTCTATTTTGTAAAGTGGGTACTCAAGATTTTTGCCTATTTTTAAAACTTGGAATTTCTTTGCTGTTCTTATTCATTTGTAGAAGTTCTTTTTGTATTTCAGATACAGGCTCTTTGTCAGATATAAATATTGTAAATCTCCTCCTCCACTCTGTCACTTCTTTTTCATAATTGTAATGGTATGTCTTTTAATGAACAGAAATTCATAGTTTCAATGTAGCCCAATTGATCTATGTTTTCCTTTATTTTACATCATTTTTTAAAAAAAAATCTTTGCCTGTTCCAAGGTTAAAAAATGTTTGCAATTTTATTTTCTTGAAAAAGTTAATATTTATTGGCCATAGTTGCTTATAATATCATCTTTTGAACTTTTTAAAATCCATAGAATCTTTGCTATTGTCTCTTTTTTATTCCTGCTATTTTTGTTTCTTTTTTCTTGATTAATCTTGCAATAATTTATAAATTTTAGTTCTTTTCACCAAAAAATATTTGGTTTGGCTGATTCTCTTCATTGTGTACTTATTATCTCTTTCATTGATTTCTGTTTTTATCATTATCTGGTTTTATCAGTATGCTTTTCTTTTACTTTCTCTGAGTTTGATGTTCTGTTCTTTTTCTAAGTTCTTGGGACAAATACATAAATCTTTGCTATTCAACTATTCCTTTTGTATGCATTGAACTCTGAATTTCAATACGTGTATTCCTCCATCGTTTTCATTTAAAAAATTTAGTCTTCTTTCTTACTGTTGCTCCTTTTAAGAATATACCCTTATTATCTGACTTCTTTTAAGATACTATTTTTGTTGTCAGATTTTGTTTCATTATGATATGAAAATCTAGGGTGGTTTCCTTTTTATGTACCCTATTGGTGTTCAAAGAGTTTCCTGAAGGAACAGAGATGTTTCTCATTGGTTTTAGAAAATTATTAACTGTTATCTTTTCAAATATTTATCTGCTTCATTTTTTCTTTCCTACTTTCCTGGGACTCCTGTTATACAACTGTTAGGCTTTTTCACCATTTCATATATTTTTCTGTACTTTCTATATTTTTATTCCTTTGACATTCCATTATTCAGACTGAATATTTTCTACTAGTCTTTCTAATGGTTTACTAATTTTCTCTTCAGTTGATTCCAATGTGCTGTTCAAATTATTTATCTGAATCGTAATTTTTTCCATATATATATATTTTAATTTCTAGACTTTTCATCTTACCCTTTTCATAAATTTTAATTAGCTGAAAAAAGTTTCCAAAATCTTATATATTTTCTTGAAGATATGTTTCATAGTTATTGTGGTAATTGTAATAACCATCATTTGTTGCTGTGAATCCACTGTTGATTTTCTCTAGGTCTGTCTCTTAAAATTCCTGGTAATGTATAATTGAATGCTGATGTATTTATTTCCTAAGGCTACTATAAAAAAGTACCACAAAGCGGATGGCCAAAAATAATAAAAATTTATTTTCTCACAGTTCTGAGAGCCAAGTCTGAAATCAAGGTGTCTGCAGGGGTATGTCCTCTCTGAAGGCTCTAGGGAAGAGTCATTCCTTGTGTCTTCCAGCTTCTGGTGGCTACTGGTGATCCTTGGCATTCCTTGGCTTTTAGCCGCTTTACTCCAATCTCTGACTCCATCATCACATTGTTTTCTCCTGTGTGTGTGTTTTTCTGTGTGTCCTCTTCTCTTCTTATAAGGACACTCGTCATTGGATGTAGGTCCCAGTTGAATCTAGTGTGATGTCATCGCAGCTTGATTACATCTGCAAAGACCCTATTTCCAAAGAAGGTCATGTTCACAGGTACCAGAGTTAGGACTTGATCATTTTAATTTTGGGGTACACAATTCAACCCACTGTAGCTGGATACTACTTATGGAATGTTTTTGAGAATTTAATAATGTTATTTTTCTCTAGAGTGAGTTTAGTCTGTTATTTTTTGAGTAGAGCAGAAACTAATCTCACTTAAGTTTGAGTACAGTTTTGTAAGATTGTCCTTCTGATTTATCCCACATCTACAGTTTAGAGAACCAAGGTTCCCCACTGAGAGCTGGCATATTCTAGATTCTTTCCTTTTTGGCAGATCCTATTTCCAACTTTTGTCTTCCTAGCACTAAAAGACTGATAAAAAACTTTGCTTTTTAGAGGCTTTGAACTTACCTTTTTTATTTCTTGGCCCTATGCAGCTTAAGAAATTGGCATAAGCATCCAGCGGAAAACTGGAATGTCAGATTCATTTCTCTATATCTCCATTCTCTCTGGGATTGAACCCTCCAGTTTGGGGTTCCTTGTCCTTCCCAAACTCAAAAATTTGTCTCTACAACATTGTGAGTTTGCCAGAAACTCTGATGGCTTGTCTATTCCAATGACTGTAACGTTCTTGATGTGTCTTCAACAGCTCTAGCATATGCCTTTTGGGTCAGAGATAAACTAAGAAGTTGGTCATGTCCTAAACTCTTCAAAAATTTTTGAAAATCAAATTTGAAAATCCAATAAAACTGTTATTTTAAACCACTAGGTTCTGAGACAGTTTGTTACACAGTAGTAAAAAATAAACAAAAACAAACAGCCAACAAAAAAAAAACAAAGGAGTTGACAAGGTTAATTCACTCAACATCTATTACCAACATTCTTCTCACTTGCTTTTTCTTACTGTAAGGGCTAGTAAACCAAGTACTCCATCTAATAACAACCTTCCAACTGGGGGGTTCACAAAACATAAAAATGTCTAATGAGAAATATAGGTACAAGTCCCTGAATATGGAGCATCCTCCAAAAAAAAAAAGAGAGAGAGCGAGAAGAAAAGTCTTGGTATGTGGGAACCTTTTTTCCTAGAACATTCATTCTTTTCTTCCTTCCTGGAACATGCACATGAATAGCAGAACTCTTGACAAGTATGGAGATAGAGGTCTACCTTCCAGGGAATGCAGCTATAAAAGGTAGAAGGAGCCTAAATAATCACGCCAGCCCTGGACTCCTATCTTTCAACTTATTACAAGGGACAAATAAATAATATTTAAGACACTCTTTGCTTAGATTTTCCGTTATATAGAGGCAAATACATTACTGAACAGTACAGATGTACTGTGATATATTCTTCTAAATGGAGCTAGAACTGTTCTAAAATATTATTGCATTGCTCTTTTCATATAGCTAATTTCTAGAATAACAAGATGTATATATATATATGACCTTCTACAGTTGGTCATTTTAAAAATGTATATTACCTTTGAGAGCCTCATTCAAATGAATAATTAGCAAATGGGTTTCAAATATTAAGACCATCAGTTTTTCTTCAAAGAGAGAAGCTGTGGATGTTTTCTTCACATATGGAGTATGCCAAAATAAAACTACTTCTCAATAATTTGTAAAATATTATATTCAAAATCATACATTGACAAAGTATCCTGTGTGTTGTAGGCTATACATACTCACTGTCTCAGAAACTTAATATATAACTATTTGAACTTGATAAAGTTATGAAGTAGTAACCTAATTTACTTTACAAAACCATAACACTCATTCTTAAAGAATTTTGAGGTGAAAATAGTCAGACTTGAATTCCTTTAGGCAATATAAATACTTTTATGAAACAGGAAGAGGAAATCAGTTTTCTAAGAATGGAATCAAAGGCTCATTAAAATATTCATCAAGTATATGAGATACTCTTGTGGTCTACAAGAGTACCAGATTGAATGACAGAAAAGACACTGAGGCCAAAAACTTGATTTTATGTAGGTGACAAATCTCAGCAGTTAAAATCAACTTCTGTATAACATTATGCCATATGCCAGAAAACCACTGTCATATCACTCTCTTTTTCCAAAACTTTTTACTTAATCTTATTTTCATGGTAAAGTCACATTGATATTACATGGAATAATAAGTTTATGAATATTTATCTGTAATTTATAGTAAATTTGCTGGAATATGCTTAATTCACAAACTATGAGATGCATATACAACTATGAAATGTGACAAAAGATTTCTATCATAGTCTCTGTAGCAGAAGAAAAATTATTTCTTGAAGAACTTTTACTTTGTTTCTTAAGTTTTATTTCATTTAACATGCCTAGAAAAGAAATGAGGTTGACTGCATTATAAGGAGACAGACCTGAGTGCAATTCTTGGGGAAGAATTTTCTTCCTCTAGACCCTTTAAAGAAACCATTGTGATGGTTCTTAACCAGGACCAATTTAAAAATTAAAGGTAGTGGTTTGCCCTTCTCTTGATAAAAGTCAATGGATACATCCATAAAAAAAAAACCCAAAAAAAAACTATAGGTCTTTTCAACAAATGGTGCTGGAACAACTGGATATCCATATGCAAAAAAAATGGAATAGACAAGGAACTTACAACCTTCAAAATATTAATTTAAGATGGATCACAAACCTACATGTAAAATGTAAAACTATAAAAAGCCTAGAAAACAACATATGAGAAAACTTAGATGACCTTGGTTTTGGCAATGACTTTTTAGATACAACACCAAAGAAAGAAATAATTGATAAACTGGACTTAATTAACATTAAAAACTTTGCTCTGCAAAAGACACTGCCAAGAAAATAAAAAGACAAGACAGACTGGGAGAAAATATTTGCAAAAGACACATCTGCTGAAGGACTGCTATCTAAAACATATAAGGACTCTTAAACTTCGACATAAGAAAACAAACAACCCTATTAAAAAATGGGCCAAAGATCTTAAGAGACATCTATCAAAGAAGATATGCAGATGGCAAATATACACATGAAAAGATGCTCCGTATCATATGTCATCAGGGAAATGCAATTTAAAACAACAATGAGATACAACTACACACCTATTAGAATGGCCAAAATGCAGAATACTGATAATGTCAAATGCTGATGACGATGTGGAGCAACAAGAGCTCTCATTTATTGCTAGTGGGAATGAAAAACAGTACAGCCACTTTGGAAGACATTCTGGTAGTTTCTTACAAAATAAGCATACTCTTACCATATGATCCAGCAATTGCACTCATTGCTGTTTACCCGAATAAAGTGAAAATTATTATGTCTACACAAAAACCTGCACATGGATGTTGATAACAGATTTATTCATAATTGCCAAAACTTAGAAGCTAGCAAGATGTCCTTCAATAGGTGAATGGATAAATAAACTAGTGTACATGCAGACAATAGAATATTATTCTGTACTAAAAAGAAATGAGCTATCAAGCCAGGAAAAGACATGGAAAAACTTTAAATGCATGTTTCAAAGTGAAAGAAGCCAATCTGAAGAGGCTACATGTTGTATAATTACAACTATATGACATTCTGGAAAAGGCAAAACTACAGAGACATTAAAAATCGGTGGCTGAGGGAGGTGGAGGGTGAATAGGCAGAACACAGAGGATTTTTAAGGCAGTGAAAATACTCTGCATGATACGATAATGATGGATACATATCATTATACATTTGTCCAAACCCATAGGATGTACAACATCAATAGTGAACCTTAATATACACTATGGGCTTTGGGTGATAATGATGTGTAAATGTAGGTTCATCAATTGTACAAGTGTTCCACTCTGGTGGGGAATGTTGATAATGGTGGAGGCTAGGCATGTGTGGGGGCAGGGGGCATATGGGAAGGTCTCTTAAGTTACAGCTCAAGAATGTGTTTACTTTCAATGCAGGTGATTTTTATGAAAAGGCTTATACTAATTAGCAGTCAGGGTTCAACCAAGGAAGCAAAACCTGAGAGAAGCAGGATGGGGGAGAGAAATTATAAAGAATTGGCTAACGCAATTGTAGGGTCTTACTAGGCAAGTCCCATGTCCATAGTCTGTAGTCCATAAAGCAGACAAGGAGGGAAGGGCACGAGAAGACTGGGATCCCACAGGCGTGGGCTGGAGATATAGTGCAGAGGCAGGATTCAATCAATCAATCTCTGTCTCTCTCTGTCTCTGTCTCTCTTTCTCCAGGAAAAGCCCAACTCTCTTTTAAGCCTTCCTAATTGACTAAGTGAATCCCATCCAAGATAATCTCTCTGATTTAAAGTCTACTTTTCAGAGACTTTAATTACATCTACAAAATCCCTTTACAGCAACACCTACGTTTGTGTTTGATTAAAACTTTGGAGACTGTAGGTCAACCTATTGACCTTTATACATCAAACACAACCAAGAACAAGTAATGTGCTTCTTTATATATTTAAGGATAAATCTGAAACTCATAAATTTTATCATTATCTAAATGTTTAATTAATTAAATACCAGCATTAATGGCAAAGTTGAAAAATTTTTCAGAGAAAATTTTAAAAAACTTATAGAGATTCACAGCTGGGAAAACAGGTATGCAAACAAAAGGAGCCATGAAGGCCAAGAATATTTTAAATTTGGTGATAATGTCATAGTACTTAGGAGCCATGAAGAGATTGTTATGGCTCTGTCTGAAAGTTTTCTTTCTTAATATGTTCTGCACTTCATACGGATGTCAGAAACTATAATTTTCTCTTCAAGGCAGATAACTTTTTTTCAACTTTGTTAAGAAATTGATTTTGCTGAGTGCACGTGGCAGAGGATACAAAAGAGGAAGGCAATAGGCGATACCCTTTATGGCACAATGTGAATGAAAGACATTTATATATACTCACACATCATGTGTATCAAATATGTGGAGTTATCTTTTAGTCCTCTACCATACCCCTACCTTCATCTTCTCCCATTTCCCCTATCAAACAAAACCCAACAAGACCTAGAGAATTTTGGAGGTCTACTCTATTTTCCATATTCACAAGAAGCATGCAAGAGGAAGCAGGAGCAGATGGTGAATTTTTTTTCCTCAAGGGAGTACCAAAATGCATAAAGTTTTAGTCTATGATGCTAATTTTTCAAGTGTATGAGCTCCACTTGACAGTGTTCGTTGTTATTATCACAAAGCTAGGCCTCTTCTTTCCCCACTACTGAGAGTGATGCAGGTTCAGCCTTAAACCTCACCTTGTCCTTACTTTGAGAAAGAGTGTGTTACAAAGAGAGATTCCAGGAAATAGATATGTTTATTCATAACAAAGGTTTTTAGACTGCTCCTCTTTCCTTTTTAATTCTGTTTTTGCTTGTGGAAGTCGTATCCGTCTTTATAGAAGGTCAGAAATGCTATCAATATACATTTCTTGCATAAATGATGAACTGAAAAATAAACAGGTATTCAAAGTAGATTGTCTACCTTATGTGAACTCAATTATTTTCCATAATAATGAGGATGATAGTCAACAACAGTACTGTCTTTAGCAAACTTCATCTTGTTAGATTTTGTCTGTGATTTTGGTCCTAAATTCATTGGCTGACTTCCCAAAATATGTTCCTGTACACACCAAATATCACCTGAGTGACTGTCTACTTGGATATAAGCAAATAGACCATAAATGATGACATTTGGTCTGTACTCAGATTAGAGGAATGATAACTTAGAATATTCAATAAGGAAGAAGAAAATAGAAAAATAGTAACTAATTGTTTTTAATTGTCTTTGGAAATACATTTGGGCACACAGTCAATGCCTGTTGAACTTCTGGTTTAACATTCTACCTGTGCCGGAAGTCCAGTTAGAGCAGTCTATAATGCTTTCAATTATTATCTTTTGCATGTGAAATTTGCAATTATTTCCTGAAAATAAAGCATGTAGAAGAAAGCCAAGATAAAAAGTAGAAAGCCCATACTTTAATTGTAGACCTAAAAAAGTTTGCAGTTCAGATTTTCAATTTTATTTCCATTTTTCAGTTATTTGATGCCTAATACTTTAATATATTAATTAGAGATAGTAATTGTTACTTTCTCCAAAACAATATGATTTCTAAAGTGTTTACTTAACCTCATTTACATTTCCATTGTATATAATGAATTTTTCTGGCTGGTACTTGGGGAGACCAAGTACCAGCCAAAATTGAGGAGAGAATGAGAAAATAAGAAATAAAAAAATAACAGAGAAACATACATACAGCATAATTTGAACCAACATCCTTCTGAAGACATAAAAATTGTGATTCAAATATTTTTTAAAATTTGCTCAAAGCCATTAGAGAATTAACAAGATTGTGAATAGTTATGGGTCCAAAATCTAGATTTAAAAAACCCATGGGAACCTAGAGAAGTGAGTTCAGTATGCAGAGGTGTTTTTCCTCTAAATGTATTTACTTATTCTGGAAGAGGTGGCATGAGTCTGAGAAACTTAGCAGAATATTTGAAAATCTTGTGGGATAGGGGTACATAAACTGGAGACCAGGTTCGTCAAGGGGGAATGTCTAACTCCCATTTATGCCTTGGGTTGAGACCCCAAAGGTATACACTTTAAAAGTAAGAGTGATCTGAAAGAAAGCTGGTCCTTGTAGAAACTAAATATCAGCTTCAAATCATCTTAATCTCTGAAACTGGATTAAACTTATTCCAAATTTCTATAGCTCTCGGCTACTTCCCAAATGAAAATGAAAATTCTGTCTTGAGGTGATAACATAATCATAGGCCTCAAATTATTTCACAAGTTTTCCCTGTGTAATGTCCAGCATCCAATCAAAGTTAGTTAGGCATGAGAGGGGATAAGACTGCATGAAGAGAGAACGAGAGAGAGAGAGAGAGATCAACATAAAATAGACCTACAGGACTCCATATATCGGTGTCTGTGTCTGAAGCCCAGACTCTAATTATCCTTCCTATACTTAACAAATAAAAGACAAGATTGAGAAATGTAGCAGATAATAAGAAGCCATAAAAAGGAAAAAAATATAGACACAATAACCAAAACCAAGATCACAGTGTATAGCTTTAGCAGAAGATTAAACACAACTGAAGAGAGAAGCATAAAATGGAAGATATGTCAGGGAAAAAAGCTCAAACTGAATCCCAGAGATTAAAAGGTTGATAATTCAGAAGAGATATTAAGGGTTGGTGGCATTTTGAGTGAAGATTTGAAGAAGGAAAGGGCATCAGCTTTGTAAATACATGAGGGAAGAGTTTTCCAAGCAGAAGGAAGAGCAAATGAACATTCCCTGCGCTAGCACTGCTCTTGTTTTCAAGGAAAAGCCATGAAGCCATTATCTTGGATTGGTTTGACAATGGGGTGTGTTCCTACTGAAATATGATTGGGAGGATAGAATCCTGCACATGTCCAATGTGAAAGAATCAGGGAAGTGAGGAGATACAGAAGGAAAGACAATATAGAAAAAAGGAGACAGAGTAGTAAAGGCCAAAGAAGTAAGAGGAAAACCAAGAGATTTTCATGTCCTAAAACAATATAAGAAAGGTTTTGGAAAAGGGAATATCAAACACTGACATGTCAAGGGAGAGAAGCATTAGAACTGACCATTAATTTCATAGTGGTTATGATAAGAGCTGTCTGATAGGTGTGATAGGTATGAAATCCCAGTTGGAGTTTTTCAAGAGAGAATGAGTGAAAAGCATATAACTACTGAAGATACATTTTGTGGTATTTTACTATGAGGACAGAAGAGAACTGTGTGGTAGCTGGAGATAATAATAAAGCTATTAGATTTTTAAAGTGATATAAATCCAGTTGAGTATATTCTTATGGGAAAGATCCAGTAGAGGGGAGAAAAATAATCTACTTAAAAGAGGGAAAAATTGCTGAAGTAAAGTCCTTGGGTAATTGAAAGCGTAGCATAGAAGCAAATACACAGGTAGGTGGGTTGGCCTTTGCTTGAAGCACAGAGCACATCCGTATTGTCAGGAGAAAAGATAGATTATATTAGCACAAATGCAAGCAAATGAATAAATAATGTTGTTTTATGGGGCTTATGAAGGTTGTACACTGTTCCATTTTCTCAGTGAAATAGAAAGCTAAGTAATCACAGCCGAGAAAAATGATGGGGGAAGGAGGTATTGAAAATTAAAAGAGGACATGCCAGGGAGTAATCTTCTAGGCATGCGTGAGTCTGAAGGAACCAGGAAAACATTGTGTGATTGCCAGGAACATTCAAGACTGAATTGAGGCAGGAGGATCCTGAATTTAATAAGACCAGTCAGTTAATTGTGTATTTCCCCTTGTTAAATACACATGCACAGTTTCCAGCATAGATACAGAGTAGGTGAAGAGTTAGGTTTAATCAGGGTTGAGGTTTAGCCAAACAAGAACAAAGGTAGGGAGAGGCAAGAGAGCTCAGGTTGGATACAAGAAAATGCTTATAATAATTGGACTTTAATCTCCTTAAAGAAATGAGAAAATGAGGGTGAGAGAGAGGTAAAAAGCAAGTCTATAAATCCTAAATTCTAGTGGGATCTAAGGATGTATTAACATAAGAACAACAAGAAAGCTCTGGAATATGAGTTGAAGGTAACTAGAGAGTGGGATGCCCTTGCAGTTACTGATAATGACACAGTGTAAGCTATGATCTGAGGTTGAAGATCATGGAAGGAGAGGAGTTTAGATGTTTGAGAGGTCCCAAGATATTGGAAGGATCATATATGAATTTTTTTACATTATCAAGAATTACCACAGGAGGAGTGCTGTATTAAGGTGGTAAATTTCAGCTATCTCAGTTCACTGAAGTTCATTTTCAATGGAAGATACGGGATTTATCATTATTTTATATTTAAGATCAGTAGCATTGCATTTAGTATACTCTAAACCTTTAGATTTTTATATATAGACTTATATGTAACCAAAGGAAAGGAAAGAGACCATAATTAACACCATAGCCTGAAGGCATAATGTTTTACCAAATCACCAGCAGATTGTTTATCTCCACTTATTGGAGCTGTGTGAAACTCCACACAATTAGGTAAAAAATTAGGAAATTTAATATTTTAAAAAATCAGTCCAAATAATAATGATCATAGTAGCTATTACTTACAAAGCTCTGTGGTACATGATTACAATGAACATATGAGGTAAATATTATTGTTATTATTTCATTGTTGAGAAACTGAGGTACAAAAAGTTTAAATGGATGTGCAAGGGTAAAGAGTTAGTAAGTGAAAGAACAGGAGTTTTAACTTAGACAGACTGACTCCTGTGATCTTAATCTGACCCCATGACCAAGACAAAGTGCATAGTAATAGACTTCATGCAGACTATTATTCTCACAGTGTGCTTTTCTATTTCAAATTTCTTTGGTTGTTCAATTTCATTACATCCTTCCAAATGGTATCCTTTGTTTTTCTGTCCTTAAATGAAATCATTTTATAGGATAATGTTATCAATTATGAAGGTGATGAATTGCTGCATTACTTTTCAAAGAGCTGCTTCAGCAAGCTGTCAAGTATAACATTTCTTCAATAAGCACTGAGGTCACGAATCATCTTGTCTCAGCCCTAACAAGGACTCTTCCTTCGCTAGTGATGCAATTAGTTGTCAGGTGTCATCACACGTTGTTTCCTCATAATTAATTCAAGGCAAATATCAAGTTGCATGGAAGCTCATTTTAAACAGGATTCCAGGGGTCTTTTGAGACATATTCATTGAAGCATAGATGGCGAGCAAAACTGGTTGTGCAGCTGGTACTCCTCAACACATTTAAGTATCTTTCATGAAAAATACTCAATCAGACAGAGGGAATATTATAAAAATCTGTTTAATTAAAACCAAATAAGAAAGGAGGTGGCAAGTTTATTAAGAAGTAGGCATAAAACGTGTAACACCAAATATTGTTATAGACTTTGTATTTGCTCTTTCCTCTGCATGAATTTCTTCCTGGGATTTTTTTCCATAGCTGTCTCCTTATCATCATTCAGGTGTAACATTTAGTTCTCATTCTTAGGGAGATTTTCTTATCACCTTATCACCTAAAACAGCATTCCTTTCTCTTGTTATTCTCTATCACAAGAGTCTGTTTATTTCATTCATTAGGTACTGTTAGGGATGGAATATTTGTGTCCCCCTAAAATTTATGTGTTGAAATCCTAACCCCCAGTACAATCACTTTGTGATCGTATTAGGAGGATCTAATCACTTTGGAAGGTGATTAGATCATGAGGACAGGGCCCTTATAGATAGGATTAGTGCCCTTAGAAGAAGAGACACCAAGGAGCTCTCTCGTTCTTTCTACTATGGACCGGGGAGAGGGAACAGGCCCTCATCAGACACTGAATTTGCCAGCTCCTTGAACATGGACTCCCCAACCTCCAAGACTGTGAGAAATAAATGTTAAGATGTAGGATTTCAGGGCACCTCAATTTTCCTTCTGCAATACCTCATCTTAAATACTGTTTGAAGTGATAAAAGTCACTAGTCATAATTTGTCACTAATGTCCTGGTTTTCATGCTATATTGTGATTTTTATGTCATCTGTGTCCATATCAGTATTTCATGACACATTAGAAAGAAATTTAAATATTTTTCCAACATGTTTATATGATTCAACCCACTTCATTAATTGGATTATCAAACAATTCAAAAGCCTATGAATTATTTGTATTCAAAATTTATTGCTTCCTTTGTATGAGTTACTGTTATTGGTGTGATCTGAAATCATTTTTCATTACAATTAGCATCTCAGTGTCAGAATTATTTTAATTTATTATTACTTTTGTTTTGCATTTCATTAATTTTAGTGTACATTTTCTCTCAGGTCTTTACTAAATAAATGTAATATTCACATATACTTTCAATTAAGGAGTTTGCAGTTTCTTATTTTAATGATACTTTCCCAACGACGTTTTTTCAAATCGTAGGTTTCCCAGCCTGTTTTCCTTCCCATATTACTTCGGTCCATTCCAGTGATATCCCAAATAGGAAAAGTGTTGTGGAGGAACATCGTAATGGAAGGAGACACCAATCTTAAATAATTTTAGTTAAAGTATATAATTTTTGAAATTAAAAAAATAAATATATGACCAAATGCATACATCAATAAGTATCCTGAGATAGTGGAAGTAAGGGGCCCTGCAACTTAAGCTTCCTTATTTATATGGTACATCCATCTCTGGTCAAAAGTATTAAGGAGAAAAACCACAGGCCCAAAACTGTGTCACTTGCACTAAAGCCAATGATACCAAAACTGATTTAATGCCTAACCTAATTGCAGTTCCAGCCTTCACCAGAAATGCAATCTTCATTAACCAGTCTGGAATTTTCCGGTCAGCACCAATGAGGTAATCTGCCAATGTGACCCTCTCCTTCCTCACCCAGGGAGAAGAGAAATCTACACAGTTAAATGCTTGCAATTCCTTCCCCCCATTTCTCCTGTGTCTTGGCCTAAAAATAACCCTTTCTTTTCTTTTTGCTAATAGCTCCCTTGCCCCACCCTTCTTCCTATAAAAACCTTCCATTTTGCACAACCCCTCAGAGCACCCTGCTAGTTACCAGATTGGACGCTGACCGATTCATGAATTGCCTAATGAAACCAACTAGATCTTCAAATTTACTCGGTTGAATTTTGTTTTTTTAACAAAAGTAAAACTAAGAATATCATCTTCTTTAGTGTGTTTGATAGATAGATGTATGCTTTCAATGCTAAACTCCAAGGTAGATAAGAAACACACTTTATTTATTTATTTTTAATCTGTATTTTATAAACAAATTGGAGAGAAACTGTAAGCAGATAGGTTAGGGGGTCCCGGGAGAAAGAGAACCAGGCATGGCTTTCTTGACATAAGAGAACCCGTTTTGCGCTAAGCGATTTTGTTCCTGAGCCTGGCCACAATGCTTGCCCTTGAACAGGCCTTGATAATTAATGATCTTAAGGTAACAAAGGAATGCAGGAACAGAGGAAAGGCAGTGAAACAATAGTGCAGTGATACAGTCCTAGTTGCTCCTCAAGGGAAATACATAATATACCTTTGAGTTCTGTAGGAACTAAGGCCCCCACTCAGTTGGAGGGTGGAATGATGATGTTGACCATCCTGACTTCAGTCAACTAAAGCTTGAACTCTGTCGACCTTTGCCCCAATTCTATGATGAATTCTCCTCTGCTCAAGCCCCTTTATGAATATGTATGTACCCTTAGCTTAAAACTTCCCCAGTTTTGCTGTTCAGGGAAACATAGCTTTGGGAAAGATCCCCAGTGTTCTTACTGAAGTCGAATCGGGCCTCTGTACCCTGACACCAAATTAAATCTCGCAGACAGAGTCTTGGGTGAAGTAGGAAAGAATAGCTTTATTGCTTTGCCAGGCAAAGGGGGCCACAGCAGGCTAATGCCCACAAAACTGTGTGTCCCGACCTGGAGGGGGTAGTGAGGCATCTTAGAGTGTTCAAGGAGCAGGGCATGGTCAGCTCGTGGACATTGTTCTGATTGGTTGGTGGTGAGGTAATCGGGTGTCAGCATCATCAACCTTCTGGTTTCAGCCAGTCTGGGGTCTACGTGCTGGTGAGCAGCAGTCAGTTAACTTCTCCCCCTTGGTTGGGGTTTCAGTATCTGCAAAACAGCTCAAAGGTATTGTTGTGTGCATCCCATGAGGGGGAACCTGGACCCTGCCCCGAGGCTGCCCTTTTGTTTCTTTTGACTGTTCCTCCCTGGTCTCCACATCCCCTCCCCTCCCTAATTAGCAACTGTTTGAACCTGCTCCTTGGAACTCAGGGAGGGTCATGGAGGCTGAATGAAGCCTGTTTCCTGTAATCAAGAAATGGGGGATGCAGGAAGACTTTTGTGCCCAGGAGCCCCACAGGGTCCTGCTCGTTTCCATCACTTGCTACAAGTAATAAATCTTTCCTCCTCCCGCTCTTTGGCTTGGTTATGTCTGTTGGCTCAACAACCACCAAGAGGTGAACCCAGTTTTCAGGTAACAAAACTTCTATGTAGCTCTTTGAAAGAAATTCTATTTTCTTAAAATTTGCATTGAAAAGTTGATATATTTTTTTTTAAAAATGGATACAGCTTTAGGAACCAAGTTCAAGAAAAGCTGAGAAAATTTTAGACTATAAGCCCTTCATAAAGTTTGCTTAATTTATTACTGATTCTAAATGCCTACCATGCAGATGGAACTCAATAAATATTTGTGACTGAGCACATTAATGAGTAAATGAACTACAACATTTGAAATAATTAAGAATCTAACAACCTAATATTTAGTGGGCAGGATGAGCAGACAACATGAATAGAAGGAAAAATATTCTCCTGATTGGGAAAAAATGTAATGGAGGAATATAATGTATTCACAGTAATATTAATTTTCATTTAAAATTTTCTTTCATTTAAGGGAGGAATAATGATGCATAAAGTTGTGCTGTTCCAAGAAAAGAGGTTCAATGCTGGGGCTAATTAGTGAACAGTACAACTAGTGAGCCATCAAAAGACTAATCAGTGGCTAAAGCAGAGATGGAAGTTATCAGTGTCACTGGTAAATTGAGGACTCTCAGTAGGAAGCAGCTCTACATTTTCCCAATTACTATGCTTCCCTTCTGAGCTATGTGAACCCATACTCCTTCGTGGTACCTTTGCCAAACTATTTAACTTTTTAGCCACATCTGTTATTATAGTCCTATTTTTTTGTGTTTAAGGCACAGTCATGTTCATTTTAAACTGGGAGCCACAGAGCTAAGTCAAAGGGCTTCTCTCCAAAGTGCCAGCTTCCGGACTCAAGAGTGTGTGTTGGTGTGTGTGCGCGTGTGGGCTCCTGTGGTGGGAAGGGAGTGGAGAGTTGAGTCTGGATCTCTGATCCCTCTCCTCCCTCTTCTAAGCTCCAGCTCCACTGGCATTGAAAGGAAAGGCAGGAGAGAAAAGGAAAAAAAAGGCAAGTATCTTATCTGTAGGCATGAATGCAGCCTCATTCTGTTGGATCTCACTGCTTTTCTGGTTAACCTAATAGCAGGAGGGAAGGTGGATTATCATGATTATGTATGTATTTCTTTGCTGAAAGTTCCCGCTCACAGTGGGAGCATGATTCTGTTAGGAGCAGGATTGATTTGCTGTTCTGAGTGTCCATTTGAGATTTGCAGTCTCAACTTTCAAGGCTATCATCTGCATGGTTGAGTGTTTACCTCCAATTGAGAGTTCAGCTGTTCAGTTGCAGGGCAAGTGTTGTCTGTAATCAGGGCTGGAGTTTTCCCAGGAGTAAACAAGAAGGGACAGTGGGAGGAAAATGCAAAGCGTCGATGAGGATGCCTGACTGTGGAATCTAAGTTGGGGGAGGAAAAGAGCTGTAAAGGTGTTAGGGTCAACAGGAAAGTCCTGCTGATGCTGAGAAATTATCAGAATTTGAATACTAAGCGTGAAAATGTTTAAGTTTCTATTTTGTGAGTAGTAAGTAAGGTTGAGAATGCTGCTGGGGGCCCAGCATCAACTGGGAGCTTTTTATAAATGTAGAATCTCAGATGAATCAGGATCTTTATTTTAGCAAGTTCTGTCGTTGATTCAAATACACATTGAGTCTGAGAAACACTGGTCTAGAATAGTGGGTCTCAACTCTGGTTGCATAATAAAATCACTGGGGGAGTTTTTAAACTATTCCTGATTCCAAGTGAGAAAGCCTTGGGGTGAGGCCCAGGCATTTATACTTTTTAAAACCACAATTTGACCCTGACAGTGGTTGGTAAGTAAGGAGTCATCAAGAGACAGAAAGGTTCCAGGCTCATCTACCTGGATTTTCAAGTTACCAGGTTACCACATTCTAGTCAACTCCAGCCAGTTGTGGCCATGTGGAGATACAGATTGTGAGATCAATTTTTCAAAAGTAAGAAATTTGGTTTTCATAAGAAATATCTGTATTTTAAAATCATGGTTAAAATTAAAAAGAAAAAAATAAACTCAGTAGGAATTTCAAAAACCATCGGTTAGATTTTTGACTCGGAAAGAATGATAGTTTTAAGCCTTCTACGGTGTCAGCATACCACAGCTGCCTCTCTTTTCCAACTGTTGAGTCACATTAAGTAAGTTTATAGTTACTTAGAGTAGCAGTGAGTAAAACTGCTGAGGATTTTACAGGGATCAGGATAGTCATGTAGTCACGTTGGCTTTATCATCTTCTTCACTCTGGATACACAATGATCAGTGGCCATCAGGGAAAAATGTGGCAGAAAAAGAGAAATCCAGAGAAAAACTCATGCTTCTGTCTTCATCAGATAGAAAGCTTTTCTCTGTGGCACAGAAATAAGTCTTTACGTTGTCTCCTCACCCAGAGTATATGAAAAACCACAGACTTTGTTAGCTGTTTTTTTTTTTCTTTTCATTCTGCCTTTCCTGAATAAAGTCTCCCTTTATGCTTGACACATTATTTTTTCTTTAGATAAATTAGTAAAACCAATTAAGTTCATATCAAGTACTAGAAACATGGTAACCTTTTTCTTTTATAAAGTGATTTGAATATCTGTTGTAATCCATTATGTGCAAACATTCCCTTTATTAAAATTGTTTCTGTTATCCGTATGCCCTGGAGAACCCATACATTTGAATTTGTAGCTAAACATCCATGAAATGTGAGGTAGGCATAATCTGGACAGCGATGACGAGAAGAGGCCCATCCAGACAGAACTGTCATCAGTAACCAGCGCACGGGCGAGAGCTCCCCCTTCAGGCCCCTCGGGCCTCAGAGCGGGGCCTCCTCCCCTCCACACCCGCAGCCCCATGCACCCCTGTGCCTGATGTCAGTCCCGCCTCTCTGCTGCCTTCCACACTTAGCGCTGACACCTATCCTGAGCACTGAAGTGTGGTCCCCCTGGGGTATTCAGACTAGGGCCAGATCCCACTACACAGACAACTGGTGAGATACTCCTAAGGATAAAAAGGCTTAGGTCTTGGGGCGACTGGGAGGCTCTCACACACAGCAAAGCTGGTGTCGGTCGGCTGTTTGCAGGACTTAGATTCATTGTTCTGGGTCCTCACTCAGTGCCCAGTGGGGTCTCTTGATCCACTAACCCAGCGTTTCCCAGGCAGCTTCTCCCTCACCTACCCCCTTGCCAATCTGCCTTATGACTCCTTATAACTCCTTACCCATACACAGAGCAGGGGGGAAAGCTAACTCCTTTTATTTTACAATAGACCTTGAAGCCTAGAGACCAAAATCATTAGCAACGAAAACCCTGGATCCTCTTTCCTTGAAAGCAGGGAGGTCTCTGTCTTTGAAACTTATTTATGAGCAAAGGGAAACAATTCCATTAATTTTGGGGAGACAGGTACCACAGACCCATTGAGAAGGCTGAATTCTTCCAATGACAGAAATAAAAGAACAAAGGAAAAGAGTAATCTCTATAGAAACTGAGATTAAATATTCTTATAAAATTAACCATTATATATATAAATAGTATATATGTATGTATATTATTTTATATATAAATGTTTATTTATATATTTGTTTATGTATATGTATATATATATGTTTATGAGTTCCAGGTACATAAAATTGAATTATATACATGATATTAGAGACCAAAGTTAAGTAAAATATGATTATGCATTCCGGTGTTTAACAGACCAATGGAAACATAAATATAAACAGAGGAAAGTCCAAATTCCAAAAGAGAATGATCAATATTATCAAATGCCACAAAGATGTCCAATAAAATGAGGACTTTAAATTATCTAAGAAGTTCCAAATCAGAAGGTCAAAAGGATTTTCCTGTCGTGATGGCAACTAGAGCCACTTTGCAGTAGAGAGATGAATGGTGAGGTGAGATTCTGGAGACAGGAATTATAAAGGAAGAAAAAGAATAGAGCTAACAATGAGATGGGAAGACAGTGAATGCTTGAGGGAGAGCTCATTTTCTTAAGTTTAGTTATTGAACCAATAGGGAAAGATGTTAGAGACAACAGTGGTTGGTAGGAAGTGGACTGGATCCAGACAACGAATGAGGGGATGAGGTCACGCTTCCTCTGACAAAAGGAAAAAGGGAAAGCTGAGTTGGGGTGTAGGTAAATTACCTGGACACAGAGAAGCACTTCAGCCAAGAGGCTTTCACTACCTCTGTCGAGAAGGCACTTCACTTCTTTTGCTACCAGCCTGGTGGAAACCACCCTCACCTCTCACCTGGATTATTGCAGTTGTCTCATAACCATTCTACCTGCTTGTAACCTCACCTCTCTTCTCTCTTTTCTCAGTGCTGCATCCAGAGTCATGTTAAAATTAAGCCTGATCGCATGACCCCTCTGGACAAGACCCTCCAAGTATTTGACAGAAAAGCCAAAGTCCACATGGTGACCTATTTGATCTGCCTGTGTTCTGCCCCCCACAGCCCTCCTCACTCAGAAACTCACTGAGCCATCTGCTTCTCTCTCCTTGGCGCCCTGGTTCCTGCCACAGAGGCCTTTGTCCAGGCCTCTAGCTGTGCTTCACTCTCAGCCGGGACTTTGCCCTTGATGTTCCCTCTCCCTGGAAGGCTCCTCCCCCTGGAAGGCTCCTTCCCCAAGAATCATAGCTCAGCTTCTTCACTCCTCCAGATGCCACATCCTCACTGAGGCCTTTTCAGGACACTGTCTACAAGTTCTGCAGTGTTCCTCCGTTGACACCTTCTATCCCAATTGCCTGAATCACATTTTCAGTTTAGCCTAGAGCTACTCGATCTGTGTAATAAACTACATATTTTCCTAACGTGCCTTGTTTTTTGTCCGACTCCACCACGAGGGTAAGGACTCTTATCGCTTGTTCACTGCTCCATCCTCGGGTCCTAAACTGGTGACTGGCATGGTCGGCACTCAGTACACATTTGTTGTATGAATTGTGAGAGAGAGTTTAGGGCTCGCATTCTCTGGGGACAAGTTAAAGGTTGTCTGAGGAGTAGTGATGGTCATTTTAGGCTAGAAGTGGACACTTTAGGTTAGAAATACACCTATTTGTGTAACTTCTCTCACCAAGCTCAATGCTCAGGAGTTGACAGTGAAGGACATGAATTCTTTTTTTTTTTTTTTTTTTTGCGGTATGCGGGCCTCTCACTGTTGTGGCCTCTCCCGTTGTGGAGCACAGGCTCCGGATGCACAGGCTCCGGATGCGCAGGCTCAGCAGCCATGGCTCACGGGCCCAGCCGCTCCGCGGCATGTGGGATCCTCCGGGACCGGGGCACGAACCCGTGTCCCCTGCATCGGCAGGCGGACTCTCAACCACTGCGCCACCAGGGAGGCCCGACATGAATTCTTTGACACATGTTAATCAGCATTGCTCAACAGAAATATAATGCAGACCACACATGCAAGCCATATTTGTAATTAAAAAAAATTCTTGCCAGCTTTATTGAGGTATGATAGACAAGTAAAAATTGTATATATTTAAGGAGTACAAAGTGATTTTATATATAGGTATGTATATATATATACACATTGTGAATTGATTATCACAACCAAGGTAATTAATGAGATTTTACATTCTCTTTTTATACTAGGTCAGTGAATTCTGGTGTGTATATCACACATACAGCATATTTCAATTCAGATTAGTCATAGTTCGTGTGCCAAATGGACCATGTGGCTACTGGTTGCTGTATCAGACAGTTGAGAGTGGACAAATGTAGAGTTGGAATGATTGGTTCTAACTGAAAGATACGATATGGAGGCAACTGAGTATAAAAACAAGACAGTTGTTGAAATGATAGAACAGAAAGCCAGTTACATCAGTAGGAGAAAATAGTGGGACAGAAGAGAATGATGAAAGGAGTTCCAAATTATGATGAAGGATAAATTCAGTGGGATTAAAGCATAGGAGTTTGTGACCAGAGATTATCTAAAGCATGAGGTGGAAATGAAAGCTGTTATGGACCAAAAGTACAATTGAGTAGCAACAGTGGTCCAGGAAAATGAGAAGTGTTGTTGTGAACTGTAAGGTTGTTGCCAAAGTCTTCACTTTGTGGGTGGAGGTGAGCGGCTTTCAGGTCAATAGATGACAACAGTGGAGTGCAGAAGGTGAACTACTGGAACTCATGACACCCAAAAGAGAAGACTTTAGCACAGGGTGAAACGGTCATCTGTTAGAAGGGTTAATGTGGGTTCTAGAGATGACTAGGAGAATTCATCAATATGTCAGAGGGAGAGTGACGAGAAAGAGGATAGAGTGTAAAAATAGGGGGAATATTAGAATAAAATAGAAGACAATCAGCTGGAACGGTCAGGGTAAGCCCAAAGTAGAAGAACAAAGCAAACCTGTTGTTAAATCAGAATTTGGGGCTATTCGATTATATCTCAGTAAGGATATTTCCTGGCTGGCTCTGAAGGAGAATTTTTCCTCAGATAAGCTGGCACTGTCACACTAATCTTTTAACATCATACATATGGTTCTTCCCAAGGGCAGAAGTACTCTTAGGTAACGTCTCTTAGATAGCCAAGATGAACTACTTAAGTCTGAGGGGCTTTATCAAGGCAACTCTCTCCTAGAATTCACAGTATATTTATTATCCTTGATGTCACTTTTCATATTACCTCTTTCAGAAGCTTCTTTAAAGGGATAAAGGAGCCCCCAGCTGAGTCCTGGGTCTCGAAAGAGTTAGTCTGAGACTTTAAAGGGGAATCTTAATATTTAAAACTCTAAGGCAAGAAAGAAGAAAAGTCAGTATTTGTGTGGGAATATTTTGTTTATTTGCCTAAAAAGACTGAAGTAATTGCAAAAGTAATCTTAAATTATTCATTCAACTTGGTCATCATTCAATATTCATTCAACAAACATTTGCTGAATTTTAGATAGTTATCAGGCACGCTACCATGTTTCACAGTGATGAAAAAGATAAAATCATCTCAAAGAGATTCAAATTAAAGCAGGAGACTGACAGTTAACTAGGGAATTAAAATAGAATGTGGAGGGACTGTCAAGGGCCCCCCCTGACTTGTGGGTGGTAGGTTGGTAGAGATAGAACGTTATCTCAGTCAACATATAGCCATCCCCCAAGTAACCAACACTGCAGAGCATTTACTGAGTATGAGAACATAGAAGAGAGCACCATATGACACATCAGTACAGCGCAACTGCCTGATGTTCCTTTCCAACATCTGTTTTAATTTTCCCTAAAAATTTCATCTTCCTGTACTAATCATCACAACTTTGCCTCTCAAAAATTTCAGATTCTCTCCTCTCTCATCCACATACCTTCTCAAAATCCAGTCGTGCTTACATTCCTCTCTGCAAGACAATGCTCAGCTAAGAGAAGTAGTTCCCAAACCTGGCTGCACAGTAGAATCACCTGGGGAACTTTTGCAATGCTCTCTGGCCAATTAAATCATCACCTCTGCGGGTGGGATTCAGGCATCAACATGTTTTTTTACAGTTCCCCAGGTGCTTCCAATGTTTTGGCAAGGTTGAAAACCACTGCCTTGCAGTGTTCAGCAAACCCAAACCTGGTCTTAATTCAAACCATGTCTTGTGGTCTTGTGCCTCGAGCACGACCTCTATAAAGAGCTTAAAGTCATGGATCCTCCCAAACAATCCAGGTCAAACGCGGTGGTGTTCTGAATGCAAATTAAGACAGAGAATCGGGCAGGTTTGAGACTGAGTGGAATCAAAGCTGATCCTGCAGTTTCCGGTCTGGGCAGCGGTGCAGAATGTAAGTGCAGCTAATTACATATAATTTATAATATGTTTGTAATAACTAAGGGTCACAGGAGTACCTAACATGAATGCAACCAGGTTGTTTTAGAAATTTAGGGGTTCTTTTTAAAATAAGAATGCGATTAACTATATTATTTTTGAAATGAAAGCAATCAGTCCATGTGATGCTAAGGAAGTCTTAACTCTAATGGAGAATGTTTCTAGATGACGGTATTCAAGTTAAGAGAATATTACACAGGAATATGCTTAATTTGGGGGGAGATTAAGATTAGACTGTGGAATAGACAAGTCATGGTCTTTTTTAAAAGATATCTTTTTTTCTTTTTTTTGCATTAACCCCCACATTCTTTGAACCATTGAATCTTCAAATCTCAGTAGTATTCTAAAAGGAATAATGCTTTCCCCCAAGCGTATTCATATGGGAGCTTTAAACAAAAGCAAAAGAAAAGTAACTATTATTTTGTAATGGAGGAGGCCTGAATGAGTTCCACCCTTCAATCAGAGTCCTGCCAGCGTTCAGTAACACAAAACGTGTTCCTCAAACTTCCTCACACTATAATTTTATGTACTTTTCTTTATAATTCCCCAAGATGTCTTAGAATTTCCACCATTTTTACATATCTTTTATGTAATTCTTACCAGTAAAGTTGTAAAATAAAGCCACTCTTATCCTTCTATCCATTTAGGATTTTTGCACCCAGGGCATAAATATAGTGCTGTGAGTTTGGTTTTAGCAAACAATGTACGTGTCATAACTTATAATTCTTTCCTGGATTTGGTTTGACATTAAAATAGGAGAAATGGCATAGTCAGAGCTCCGTTACCTTTTATACCAGACATGCAGTGTTCTCCAAGATGAATGACTGGGTTACATTCTGATTATTAAAGTGAGTGAGGTTTATTACTCTGTTCAAAAAAAGTGTATTTAATAGCATTTTCATTATATTCAAATCATTTCCAGAGTTATACACTTAAAAAGTAAATGAAGTGTAGTTCTGTAGAGAATTACTCCTGTGTGAATTCAGGCAAAGTAAGAATAGTATATTATTCTTAATGGAAAATTCTGAATACATATTTGAGCTATAAATACATGTAAAGATGAATGATATGTTTTCCAAGGGTATTTTACTGTGAAGTTAAAGGTGATTAAGGCAAAAATGTATTAAGAAGTCTGAAAATTTCTTTTGGAAAATGGGTGGCATGCTCTTCAGTTCCTGCAGCCTTATTGCGGTCCATCCCTCAAGTCGCTCCATTTGCTCTGCGCTACACCTGCTTTGTGTGTGTCTTGATGTTCACGTGCTGAGTGATGGTATTTCTCCTACTTCCCTGGGGAGGCATGAGTCCTTTCTGCTTCCAGGAAGAGCTCTACATACATGTCTATGCATAATATTTTCTCTTACTTCTCACCCTTGTTCTTTGGGATTAGGCAAAATCCTTCCAGGTAACCAGCTTGAATAAGCCTGGTAATCAGGTAATATAAAGTATTAAGTCTCAATAAAAGCTGGGAGAAAAAAAATTAAAAATACAATGTAAATAATAAAAAGAATAGAAGGTAATGAGAGAGAAAAGTTGTTTTACTATCTCCACAACATAAATTATGATTTTGATCATCCAAAGGTGGGAATGATATGAAAGGGGAGTTAATTTTGTAGATTTAAATAAAGGGATGGTCAAAAGTTAAGGGAGATGCAAGAGGGAGGAGATATGGGGGTAAATGTATATGTATAGCTGATTCACTTTGTTGTACAGCAGAAACTAACACACCATTGTAAAGCAATTATACTCCAATAAAGATGTTAAAAAACAGTTAACCTAAATTAACAAATCATGTATAATTTTCCAATTTTTACAATTTAAAAGTCACCTTTATTCATAATTAAGGAATAGGTAAAAGGACTAATGAAATAACATTTTACTCGATTACTTAATATCCAGTGGCAGAGTGTGTTGCTCTGTCTTTTCCGTCGAGTCCTTCTGCATTGAATTAGGACAGCACATTTGTAAGTAAATCTCAGTTTATAGACTTATATGGTAACTTCAGTTTTTTTCATTCTGGTTTCTTGCATCAGTCATGTTAATCTGTATTGATTTATAATCTGGAAGAAATTAGATCAGGCCACATAGAAGCAAGGCTGTTGGTCAGAAAACAAACTAACAAAAGAATTGAAAATGTGACCCACAACACTATTATTTAAAACAGCAGTGCCCTCTACCACTAGATGTTTATAACTGTGAAACCCGCAAGGCTATAGAAGCTGAGTCTCTTAAGAAAGCTCATTGCATTCTTTACTTTGAAAAGAGACTCTATTATAGAATTGAGCCTGATGTACAAGGTGGTAAACACATATTTGGCCAAGGAAAAATATTTACAGTAAAATAGTACCTGTCAGGATTCAGTATTTAACGAACACATTGAAATTAAGATGTATTTAAAGTTTTCAGTTAAAAATTTAACAAACAGATCATCTAAAATAACTTCAGCTTTGTGTTAGTTTTTTCTTTAATTTTTAAACCAATTTTTTTTCACTTTTTTAAAATTGAGGTATAATTGACCTATAACGTTATATTAGTTTCAGGTGTACAAATAATGATTTGCTATTTGTATACATGGTGAAATGATCACCACAATATGTCTAGTTGACATCTGTCATCATACGTAGTTACAAAATTTGTTTTTCTGGCATGAGAACTTTTAAATACTCTTTTTTTTTTTTTTCATGTTTCTCACTTCCCTTTGATCAGGTCTTTATTCAAAATTAGCTGTCCGAAGTGAGTTGACCTTTACCGAATAAACAAATTTAAGTTTATGCAGCAGCCTTCTTTTCCTCTGTGGTGGGTTTCTTTTCTGCAGGCTTCTTTTTAGCGGGCTTCTTTTCAGCTGCTTGTTTCTTGGTCACTGGGGACTTTTTTCCCACCAAAGCCTTCTTTCGCTTCTTCAGCTTCTTAACGCAAACAGCCTTCTTTACTTTCTTTCCCACCACAGTCTTCTTGCCTGGAATCCCCTTCTCATCTGATTTGGCTTCTATTGCTGCTGCTGTCCTATCCATCTGGATTTTGTGGTTCTTGGCCTGGCGGAGAATGGTGTTCCGGTGCATGGTCTTTGCATATGGGTTTAGCTTCAACATGATTCTCAGGTTTTTCAGTGGATTCTTCTTCAGTACTCTGCAGTGAATCTTCTTGCGTGGTGCTCGGAGGGCTCTTTGGATCTCTGGGCTTTTCAAGATTCTGCTAAGGTCTGTATTGAGCATCTCGTGCATGGGGAACTTGTAGTTACTCTTGAGGGGAGCAGCTTTACGCCAAGTGCCATACAGCTCCTCTAACTTGCAGAAAGCACTTTCAGCCCAAATGCAGAAACGTCCCACATGCCCCCCAGGAGCAAGTTTCAAAATGTTCAGTTTGCTTATATTAAGCAGAGTAATTCCAGGGATGTTTCTGAAGGCCTTGATGATACCACTGTCCTCATTATAGATGATGCAGGGTCCCCTGCGCTGGATACGGCGACGGTTTCTCACTTTGCCTTTGCCAGCTCTCATTCGCTGCCAGCTGTAGACCTTTTTGATATCATTCCTGGCCTTAAGGTTCTTCCGAAGCAAAACAGCCTCCTTGGTCTTCTTGTAGCCTTCAACTTTATCTTCAACTACCAAAGGAAGTTCAGGAACTTCCTCTATACGATGACCTTTAGACATGGCCAGCGCTGGTAAAGCTGAGGCAGCCAGCGCAGAGCAGATGCACTGTATTCAGTCTGCGGTGCCAATGTCGCCAGGTCTTGCTTGGCACAAATATGCGGCCCCCACGACACATATTTCCCAAAGCACCCTGGCCAGACAGTGAGTGCCGCCACCTTGAACCCTGGGAATTCGAGCCACAGGCCTGCCAGTACCCCAAGACTCAGCACTGGTTTGATGACCTGCTAATTCACTGACAGCATAGGGCTGTCTGTTGTTTTTGTGCAAGTTGGTGTGAACAAAGTTCACAATATCTGGTCAAATGGGAGCCTTGAACACAGCAGGCAAAGTGACATTTTTGCCAGATGACTCCCCCTTTTCAGAGTACACTGATATCAGTGGACGAGCACACGCCATGGCAGGGAGAGGAGAAGGCCACGCTCCCCTCAACCCGGCGGCTCCCACAGGAAAAGCAAAATCTACTCTTCTAACAACTTCCAAACATGCAATTCGGTGTTATTAACTATAGTCACTATGCTTTACATTATATCTCCGTAATTTTTTTTTTTTTTTTTCGGTACATGGGCCTCTCACTGTTGTGGCCTCTCCCGTTGCGGAGCACAGGCTCCGGACGCGCAGGCTCAACGGCCATGGCTCACGGGCCCAGCCGCTCCGCGGCATATGGGATCTTCCCAGACCGGGGCCCGAACCCGTGTCCCCTGCATCGGCAGGCGGACTCACAACCACTGCGCCACCAGGGAAGCCCAAGACCTTGTGAACTTTAAAAAAGGAACACTATTCAAAAGATGTGGCAGCATATTATACAAAGTAAATACAGTTACTAAAATGATTTAGCATGCCACAGTAAGTTCCATTTGAATTTTGACAATATATTCTTCTGGTTGTCCAGTTGTACAAAGAAGCTGAAATCAGTGCTGAATTGTACATCTCCATTCTCCCAATGCCCAACTTATCCAATAGAACAATATGGCACTTTAAAAAAGTGCATCAGTACTCCTAATCCACCAGGGTTTAATACATCATTTGTGCTGTGCAATGCATAATTCCCTGGTGTTGTAAAAAGTTAATGCTCTTACAAAAAAGTCCCCAACTCTCATGGGAGGAATTTATGTATGGGTATTCTCTGCTTTTCAAAAGTTCGCTATACACCACTTCACTTTCACAAAAAACCTACATTAGTACATTAGTACCTGTTTTTGATAATCAAAAGAAATCCGAAGAGGATTTTTGTTTTTACAAAAAATGGTGAAAAGTGAAAATAGCCTTCAGGGTTCATCTTGTAGCAGCTGATGTAGAAGCAGCATGCACCCCAAACCGTGAGAGTGGCACCTCCAATCTCCTTCCCAGGGAACTACACTTAGCATCTTAGCATCAAGCCACCGTAACTTCGAACTGCATCTGTGAGCATCTGTGCTGTATCTTGATTTATTTTATGCCTCCTAGCAAGATGTGTCCTTAGGTAATTGCCTTTTGCTTTATGCCATTTTGGCTTCTAAAAGGCTTCATAGAAATGCTCTACTTTAGGATAGCGGGGAAACCTATACTTGGGAAATGAAGGTGAATAAGATTTTAGTTATATCATTGAGCTATGCTTTTTGGGTTTAATAAGTACAAAACCTAGAAAATAGGGGTCAGTTCTTTATGGTATCTCATCTAATGTTAAAAACCATGTGGAGGACTGGATCTGTGTCGCATTTCATGCTGTGCCCCCTGGGAGGATGGGGCCCAATTCAGTTTCAGTGGAGTCAGTTGAAACTTTCTATGGAAAACCTTCAACCTAGTTAAATGATTAACTCTCAAGTAAAAAATAAATAAATACATACATAAAATAAATATATATGTATATATATCTGAAACATTCTCTGATTAGAAGCCATGTGAATCTCAGTAATAGTGTAAGTACAACTTAAACTAAAAAAATCTGTTTCTTCCTTTTCCTCTGTTGGCCCCCTAGTCCCTACCTAACCCCCAGTTTACATTTTAAGACCCTTCTTCCCTAGCAAAGATCCCACAAATAATAATTAGTCCGGTGTATTAATTGGTGAAATTAGTCAGGCTCTTTTTCAGTAAACCAGAACATGTTCTCATCCATTCATATCTCCCTATTGTTCAAATTAGTTGCCTTGGAAATTTAAAGCACCTAATATACTCCGCGAAGATAATCATAATCTCCACTTCCATCGTGGTTATCAGTGACCAAGATGGGCTTAACTGTTCCTTTATCTTCACTAACTTTCAACAGGTTTCTTCCTGAGGATAGGCCCTGACCTCCCTTAGAAAATTTCGTTTAGAACAATTGTGATTGTAAGTTCTTTCTCTGCCCCTTTGAGATGGAAATCTTCTCCAACCCAGAAACATTTTGCTCAAAGACCTGGGAGTTACCCCTTTGAAATGTAGTCATCTAAGATAATACACCTCCTTCCCAGTCTCCGTGGGGGAGCAGCAGCCCAAGTTTGTTAGTACGTGACAATTTACAAGCAAGGGTGACCTACTTACGTTGACCAAACTCCCCGCTGAGGTCCTCTAGCGCTTTTCCATAAACTAACTCTGGCAATTAAAAGTCCTTCCTCCTCTCCAGCCGAGTTGAGTTCAATCTCTCTTCTTCTACAGGAGTCTTGAGCAGGAGACTTGACCCTATTGCAATAGTCTTGAAAACAGTCTTCCTTGACACTTTTAACAAGTGTTCAGTGCAATTTTGCTTTGCGTCACTTATTTAGTTTTCCTCTCTCTCCCGTTTCTGTACCAGTTACACATACATCAATCCCTTGTGTTTTCGTCTATCTCAATATTTCTCAAAAAACTTCAATAAGAAGAACCATGATTTGTAGGTCGCCTCTCTTGAAACCAAAATAAATGAATGAATAAAATATAAAATAAAATAAAGGGAAAGGAGAAATGAGGCAGGTTCCCAGTATGATTTTTGCAAAGGATACAGTATATAAATAAGAAGCTCATTAAGTCATGAGTACTAATTTAATTCTCTCATAGTCTAAAGGAGAGGTTACAAATTGTATGATAGTAGGCCTGAAGATGGATTTTATTTGACCTGCTCAGTGTACTAAAATTCAGGAGATTTCACATACATTTTCAGGTTTCTAGCATCTTAAACAAATTGTGTAATCTCCCAACCCTAGCTATTCATTCCATCAAGACAGTGGAATCAACTGAGAAAATAGAATAACAACAGCCTTCATTTAGAGATAACTTACAAAAGATATACCTCAAACTTATTTTTATTCGTTCTTCAAGCTGTTTTGAGCATGTAATATATTCATTTCTGCCAAATAGTTAAAGTAGTAAATGGCTTCCGATGAAATATTTTGAGTTTCTGATTTCCAGGAAATTTGCACTTTATTTTTCTCAGCTTTATGTCAACAAAACTGATAACCTTTTAGACCACCCAAATTTTATATAGAACTTTAACAAAAGTGATTTTCCTTTTTTTTTCTTTTTTTTACATTTTTCCCATATAATAAAATACATTTACTAGCATAGTTTGGTGTTATATCATTTTATTAATAAACTCCCTTTTTTTATACATTTCCATCTCTCTTTTATTATTTTGAGACAAAAGTGACCAAGGTTAATTCTGGGCTTAATACTCATTGTTAAATAAATATTGAACAATTAATAAACAAGATTGATTATAATTGGTGTGTGTGTGTTGTGTGTGTGTGTATGTGTGTGTGTGCTGACCTAAACCAGCATGTTTTTAGCTGGCTTTTTTTTTCCTTTCACAGAACACTGGCTTCCAGTCAAGGTTCCACTCATCACTAGTTGAATAAATTTAGACAAGTCACTTAAGCCCACTCAGACCTGTTTCCTCACAGTAAAATAAAGAGGCTGAAATACACATACTTTAAATTTCCTCAAGTTCTAAAATAACATAACATGGGGATTATCACTATGGTGAATGTTTGTGTATCAGGGCAATTGAGAGTTCTGAAGTGAGGCAGAAACTTGGTTCAGTGGCTGCTGTGCTTCTAATATTTCAGCATGAAATACAATGTTTACTATAGATATTTTAATTATAGAATTTTTACTACAGATTTTTTTAATCAGGTTAAAGATGTTTCTTTCTATTCCATACTTCTACGAGTATTTATCATGGATAGAGTCCAGTTTTATTAAATGCATTTTTGCATTGATTAAGATAATATTCTGTTAATGTAGCAAAATATGTATTTCCTAATGTCAAATAATTGTTACATATTTTAACTGGGATAAATCCTATATGATTAGGTTTTACAAACGTGATTTGCTGGCTTACGTTTGTTAATATTCTAATATTTACAGTTTTTATACTTACATTTTTCTTGACTTTGGAATATAATTTTTCTTTTTCCTACTGTCTTTGGTATAAAAGTTATACAAGATTCATAAGGCAAGTTGCAGATACTTGTGTGTATTTGTGTGTGTGTGTATTCATAATCATTGGATGAATGCTTGCAAGATGATGATTATATGTTATTTTAAGGTCCAAACCACCTGTTTGGCTTGTTAGTAGAATTTAAGTGATTTATCTTACTTATCCAATTTTTTCAATGGTTATAAATATATTCTAGTTTTTTGTTAAATTCTGACTCAGTTTGCATAAGCTATAGCATCACCTTTGGAAAACTATTGCCCTGAACTTTTTTAAAATTAAAGTATAGTTGACTTATTATATTACCTTCAGGTATACAACACTGTGATTTGATACTTTTTAAAGATTATACTCAATATAAAGTTATTATAAAATATTGGCTATATTTCCTGTGCTGTACATTACATCCTTGTATCTTATTTATTTTGTACCTAGTAGTTTGTACCTCTTAATCCACTTGCTCTATCTTGCTGCGCCCCACCAGACTTGACCACTCTGGTACCACTAGTTTGTTTTCTGTATCTGTGAGTCTGTTTCCTCCTGTTATATTTGTTCATTTGTTTTATTTTTTAGATTCCACATATAAATGAAAAGATACAGTATTTGTCTTTCTCTATCTGATGTATTTCATTAAGCATAATACCCTTCAGGTCCATCCATGTTGTTGCAAATGGCAAAATTTCTTTCTTTTTTATGGCTGAATAGTATTCCATCGTATATATATATATATACCGCATCTTCTTTATCCAATCATCTGTTGATGGGCAGTTATGTTTCTTCCATATCTTGGCTATGTGGAGATCTCATTATTACCATAAGGATTAAACTAATTCAGAGGTAGTCACAGTTTTTACCACATTTCCATTTAATTGTCAGTATTTGTAAGTGCAGCAGATGGAGGAATGAGAGAGAACAACAGTGGATTTTCTAAGCTTAATTCACTGGTGACTCCAGCTGAAGCTGTTGCTCTAGATGCCATCTGTTTGCACCAAAGTAAATAAACAGGCTTTGGCATCTGGTATACAGCCAGTGATTTGGTGAATGTTTGTTTGCCCCTCTTGGCAAGTATTGAAAACACACTAGAAGTTGTTGAGGTTTATACCTAGCAAGCCCAGCAGTACACCTCCATTCCCTGTGCTGTCACAGGCTTGCATCGATCTATGACTCTGTCCACAGTTTAGTCAAAAGAAACTGAATTGTTCCCATCACTAAAATAACATGAAGCCAAATCATTCTATTTATTGCTGGATCCTGGAGAACAGAAAATGTCATAAGATTAGAGGAGACAAATGAATCCCATGAAAATATTGGGCCTATATTTTCATCTCATGAAAGTATAGTTTCTGTGCAAAGAAGAGGGCTACAATAGTCTGGAATAATCTGGATATTATTTTTACATAATAAAGATGTTGTACTATATGTCACTACCACTTTAAAAGGCACACACCTCTTGTTAGACCTTTTTGGATTTTAGAAGAAACAAACTCTAAAATTAAGGATATTACACATGATATTTATGCGCAGAATAAAATGCCATGCTTTAATTTGAACACAGAACAAGAAAAAAGCAAAAGTTCCTATCTGATTCACACTGGAACGTCAGCAGCTTTAACATTTGGGCCTTATCATTGAGTCGATAGGATTGGTTGCTGTGTGTGTCCGTGGACAGGGTATTGTATGCACATTTGGTCAGGCACTTATATCTGAACCCTATCAACTGCACGTAGGGTTTTGGCACAATGCCATGCCTTCTTCTCCAAAGAACTACTGTACTTTGCGGGCCTCTCACTGCTGTGGCCTCTCCCGCTGTGGAGCTCAGGCTCCGGACGCCCAGGCCCAGCGGCCATGGCTCACAGGCCCAGCCACTCGGCGGCATGTGGGATCCTCCCTGACCGGGCCACGAACCCACATCCCCTGCATCGGCAGGCGGACTCTCAACCACTGCGCCACCAGGGAAGGCCTGAACTACTGTACTTTTGAGAAACGTTCTTCCTTTTCTACTGAGTCACCCGAGTGATTAAATGCCAAATCATAAAACTCTAGGTGTCTTTGCAAGCAAACCTGCTCAGCATCACCTGCTTCTCATTTGCTCTAGTTAGAACAGATTTGCCTGTGCTGAGAAGCACTCCATGGTCCTTTAGAAATGGTCTAAACGGCATCCGTGATAAGTCAGTCTTAAAGCTAAACAAAGTTGTAGTAGAACTCTCAGCTTGCCTCCTTCTGCCACAATGCTGGATGACAACTGCTTCCACAATCAGTCTTGGAATCTCCAGGGGACTTCCCTGTGACCTGTTTACTGAAGTGGGGCATATGTGAACCTGGTTTAGAGAAAACTCTGTCTCATAGCAGGTACCAGCTTCAAGATGACAGTAACAGAATGATTCCCCCGCTCAGTATCAGCCTTGATTAGCACATTTAGTTACTCACTTTGCCTGGAAAGGGAGATGACCTGAGCGTGAAATGCTGGATGTTCAGGCACTTGGAGCAAGATTAGGTTCCAATAACAAGGGATTTGGGGAAAGAGGAATGTAGATGCACTCAGAAATGTGCTATTATGTGTGTCCAGTGTGGATGCCCTCCAAAGGTCCCTGGATACAGAGGAAGCACTTGATAATCCACCAAACAATGTGACCCAACCTATGGATGTTGGGTTTCCTCCTCCACAAGCCCTTGTAGGGAGTGAAAATTCAAACTTCAAACCTGACAGAGCCAGGACTGTGGTTATCAGTGTCTCGAGGGAAGGTTACTGTATTTTACTGCTTTTGAACATTGACACATGGCTTAGTCAAGCTTTCTTACTTTGCCCATGGTAGACAGATGTGAGTCTTTTCTATGTAGGGTTTATAGCCCTTTCAGGAACCCAGCTTTTTGCAGAGGTTTCAATTTTAACTCCCCATTTGGCAACCTAGAGCCCTCATCCTTTTCTTTTTCCCTGCTTGGGTTTTAAAACCCACTAATCACTTCTGCATTACATGCCCTCCTCCACCAAAACAGGATTACCTGCCTCTTTCATCAACTTGAGACCCACCGTTCTTGCTCTCACGACCTCTGCATTGCTGATACCTGTCACTTCCTTTCCTTTCTGGCAAGCATAGCTGTGCATTAAAATACCTTTTATCAAATTAATATTTAGTTAGCATTTGTAGGTGTTTTACAGAATTGTTTGAATGTTGCCCTGTTCAGCTGTGCGATGACTCATGTCTTTCCAATATAGCAGACCTTTTTTAACACTCATTTATATTTTATTTTTATTACTAAAGTTCACCTGTGGAGTGTACATAGCTACATAGTGATGATTTAAGGTATAGTACGTATATTCATGGTGATTTTAATGCAGAATTTAATGTGACTTAATAATAAGTTTTAAATTGCCAATTTAAATGTATTTGCAAATCAGGAGTCTATTGTCGAATCTTATGACTATTCAAAAACAAAATAAAACATGATTACTTAGTGATAACATATATTCCTAAAAATAAAATTGTAGGTACTGATATTTATCTAGAATTTGAAAAGTATTGGTCAGTGCATCTAATCTTGAATAACATAGTTATTCTGGCATATTGCTATTATAAATTATTCCTTATAATTTCTTATAGGAAACATGCAGCTTTATAGACTACACTATAACTGCTGTGTAAAGTTTGTACTACTCAAGTATATAAAATAGATGTAAACACACACATATTAGAAAGACTAAATGAAGGTCCCTTAGAGATTTTTTTCTTAAAATGATGTATCCTGGAATTATCTTGAAAACAAGATTCTTAACTCATTAACCATGATCGGGCAGTTTAAAGAAGAACTAGTAGTAAAGGGGAAATAAAGTGCCTTTCTTTTCTACCTAAATATTAAGTTAGCTCAACTTCACCGTTGCTTGAGTTGCAACATGCATTATAGAATACAGAGCTAATTGCTTTAGTGTTTCAACCCTCCAAGCAGTGCAGATGTTATGCAAATGTTTTAGTGCTCATTTTCAGAAAGTAAACAATTGTGGTAAATTTTGCAAGGGTATTTTCTTTTTTTGCATTAGCACTAAACTTTCCAAAATTGTTGCCAGCTACAATGTTAGTGCTCAAATAAATTGAAATTTTTGTGGAGTAAAAATGTGTCAGATGTGGACGTATAATGGATTTTTTTCTAATTATGAAACACCATTACATTGGAGAGCAACATGGAGTTAAATAGAACTGTTAGTATTATGTAGGTGCCCTAATTTGATGAAACATGTTATTGGTATCCACAGACAACAAGAATTTGTCAGGTCTATCTTTAATAAGTATAAAACACAAACAGGTTTATTTCTTCACGTGAAAGTTATACTTAGAGAGCATTTAAGATTTTTCATAATCCTGTGTTTATTTTGTGTCGACGAAAGATGAATTTAGAAAAAAATTCCATTACTAATAAATTCTTATAAAGATGATTTTGGAATTCAATAGCAAACTAATTTGTAATCATTTGTAAGTATATCATCCATGTGGCTTAGAAATCTGAATCTTAACAATTTATAAAAATTCCTACAGGAAGGTAGAGTGTAAATATTTCTTGATTGTATGAATTTGAGAGACAGGGTGTTATTTGTTTCCTGTTGCTTCTGTAACAAATTACCACAAACTTTAAGGCTTAAATTCATTATTTTAGGGTTCTGCAGTTCAAAAGTTCTCAATTCAAGATGTCAGTAGGTCGGTGTTCCTTTTGGAGGCTGCAGGAGAAACTGTTTCCTGTCTTTTCCAGTTTCTAGAGGCCATCTGCATTCCTTGGCTCCTAGCCCATTCCTCCATCTTCAAAGCCAGCAGTATAAATCTTCAAATCTCTCTCTCCTTTCTGTCTTTTGCTTCCACTGCCACGTCTCTTTTTCTGCCTTACTCATTTCCTTAAAAGGGTCTTTGTGATTACATTGGGCCCATCCAGATAATCCAGGATAATCTATCCAGCTCAAGAGACTTAATCATGGCTGCAATGTCTCCTTTGCCATGTGCAGTGGGTTGGACAGTAGCCTCCAAGAGATTTGTCTACCTGGAACTTCAGAATGTGACTTTATTTGGAATGAGGATCTTTGTAGATGTAATTAAATATCCCAAAATGAGATCATTATAGATTAGGGTGGGCTCTAATTCCAATGAGGAGTATCCTTATAAATAACAGAAAAGTATTAGACACAGAGAGTGGGAGGGGATGGGGAAGGACTCTCCCTCAGACTCCAGAAGGATTCAACCCCACTAACGCCTTGATTCCAGACTCTGACCCCCATACCTGTAAGAGAACAAATTTCTGTTGTTCAGAGTCCCCCAGTTTGTGATAATTGTTTATGGAAACCCTAGGAAACTAGAATACCATTTAAGGTAACCAAATACAGGATCTGGGGATTATAGAATGTGGACATCTTTCAAGGGGCATTATTCTTTCTACCACAAAGTGCAAATATCCTACCAAATTTGAGCAATTACTCTTACATTCTGGTGAGTTACATGGTCCTGTTTCTGTCTCATTTGCATAGCAGGATGCTTAAAA